>NC_057343.1:9322500-9947500 GCF_016509475.1 Prionailurus bengalensis
GCCGGCAGGCTTGCCCAGCAGGGGTGAGCCCGAGGAGGTAGCCTCTCCGTTTCTCAGCTCCTCTCTTCTCTGGTCCTCAGTCCTTGCCCTCCTCTGCCTTCTCAGGAGGTATACATGCATCACCCTCTCCTGAGTCGTGGCCAGGCAAAGCGTTCCCTGTTTCTTCCACTTCTGCCCCCTCTGGAATCAAGGAGAGGCTTCCTGTGGGGTTACAGACAGGCCACTCTGTGTTGGCTCTGCCTTCACAATCCCACCCCTACTTTGACTTTTGTGCCGCCTTTGGGTTTGGCCTATTGGCCCTATCTGGCACTCTGGTCCCCCAGCAACAGTCCCCTCTGCCTGACTCCCTCCCAGAGGAGGTTGCCCTGTCCTCTGCCCTCCAGGTGCATTGCAAGTTCCCGTCCTGAGAGCAGATCATTGTCTCTCTAGCGTCACCTTTGCAGATTGTCCCCGGATGTCCTTGTCTGCCTGACATCCAGGTCCTGACCTCAGCTTGAGGTCTCTGTCGCTGTGTTCATCCCTTTGAGGGGACTCCTTTTCTTTGTTCTAGAATTCCTAAGGCTAAGTATTTGGCCGAACTACCCAGGGAAGGTGATCTTCCCTGCCCAGGCGTGCCTCTGAAGCTGGGTGGGTTCCCCTGACTCAGCTTGATGGGTGGCTTGTCTCGCTCCCTTCCTGTCTGCCCAGCGATGTGGGGGGTACTGGGCCGGAGCCACGACCTGGAGCTGGCCTTCCGTGTGGACAACACACGGGAGGACACATCAGTGCAGCCTGAGATAGGGAGGTAAAGGTGGCCCAGTCCCCTGGTCACTTGAAAAGTCAGACTCCTGGCTCTATGAGCGCCCTCCAAATTTCTTCAACAGCCATCTCCTGGAACATTCCCAGATCGGCCAACGAGGGGCTGAAGATGTGGCCGCCTGGCTAGCCCGGGCCACTTGCCACGCTGGCCTGAATGTGCTCTCGTTCGAAGCGTTAGCGTTCAGATGCGGTATCCGGGATGCCCCGATGCCATCGAGTCCTTTCATACGTGCTCCTCATTAGCACACGTTCTCCTTTCTCTCCATTGTAAGAGAGATAATATAGCCGCGTTCTGATTAATCGCGGAACAGCCACTGTTGTCCATGGCAACAGACTGCATTGGAAGGTGCTGTTTGGTAAACACA
The DNA here is from genome assembly GCF_016509475.1 of Prionailurus bengalensis. NCBI lineage: Eukaryota > Metazoa > Chordata > Mammalia > Carnivora > Felidae > Prionailurus > Prionailurus bengalensis. Next base: position 9,323,664 of record NC_057343.1, read on the forward strand.
GTGAGTTTGAATTGTGTGGGTGTGAGCTCACTGTACCTGGGGTGGGGTGGCTCGGGGGGCGGGGGGGGGGGTGGCCCCTTGCGGGATCTTCGCTAGATCTCTTCTCCGTGGAACTGAGGATCTACATGGAGACATGTCTTGTGTGCACAGAGAAAGAGCCTAGAACAGGTGCTCTGAGAACATTTCCCACCATCAAAGGGGAAGACAGGGAACTGGCCATTGGGAGTATTTAGTAAGTGCCAAGGTAAGGTCTTTGCACGCGTCCTCTGTGCAATCACCTGGCTCTCCCAACAGCCCTGTGCGGTAGCTATGGGAAGCCCGTTTCCCAGATGAGAATCCCAGGGTTCGGGGAGGGTCCAGCAGCCGGCCCAAGGGTTTGCGTGCTGGCCCTGCACTAGCCAGCCGTGTGACCCGGGGCAGCCCGACGGGTGCTACCTTTGGGATCAGAACCGGGCCCATCCGACCCGTCCATAACATCCCACTACATCGTGAGCGGGGACGTTTTCTTGAGCCTGGCTTCTCTCGTCCCGACCTCTCCCGCAGGCCCCAGCGTTCTAAGCAGCGTTGCCCTTCTCCTGGGGAACCTGGCTTCCAGTTCAGTTATTATCAAGGGCCGGTGGATATTTGAGTCCAGCAGGTTGCTCGCGGACACTGTAGCTTCCGTGGAGGCGGGGTGGAGAGTATCTAGAAGCGAAGGCTTTTAAACAGATGTGGCCAAGGGCAGGTTGACAGGTGAGGAAGTAGGCACAGCCATGGAAGCCATGAGAAGCTGAGAGAACGTTGCTGGCCGCTGGAGCAGGTGGCTTCGCGCAGCGAGTCTGTGAGAAGTGCGGGAACCCACAGGAGTCGCATGGGAGAATGCGGTCCACGGTGCCTGGACATGCCAGTCCGGGGCAAAGGCAACTAGGCCAGGAACGGCGGGACCCAGCGCAGGAAAAACACCGTGTGTTCCTTCTACCCTCAACATCCGATCATGTCTGTTTTCAGGCGGAGCTACTCTGAGCAGACTTGTACTCCGGGAGGGGACCGGAGTGGGGCCAGTCCCGATGGACAGGGAAGCTGGCATCACGAGTCAGCTGCAGACCCGGGACGGCTGACGCAGGGAGAAGGCTGGGCCGGGGGCAGAAACAGGATCACTGCTCCGAGTTCTCTGGTGCCTCCAACAGCCAGCAAGGCCCTGGGGGCTAAAGGAGAACTCACACGGTAGCCAGAGTTGTTTGGGGTCCACAAAGTGTTTCATTACATGCTTGGAAACATCTCTAAGTTCACTCTATAGGGAGACATCAGTTCTTTTTTTTTTTTCTTTTTTTTTTTTAATTTATTTTTGAGGGGAGGGGGGGAGAGGGAGGGACAGAGAGAGAGGGAGACCCAGAATCCGAAGCAGGCTCCAGGCTCTGAGCTGTCAGCACAGAGCGCGATGCGGGGCTCAAACCCACGAACTGAGAGATCATGGCCTGAGCTGAAGTGGGACCCTCAACCGACTGAGCCACCCAGGGGTGCCCCGAGGTGTCGGTTCTTAACCAGTCACGGGGAACGGGGCTCGGGATTTCAGGACAGCATGAGGTAGCAAAGAGCATGTGGGCTTTAGAAGCAAACAGACTCGAGCTTGAACCATGGCTCAGTCCCCAGCCACCAGTATGAGCTGAGCCTTGGTTTCCTCAGCTGTAAAAAGGGAGTGGTTCATCTTTGAGTTATCCCTAATAGATCGTTTGGGGAAGGTCAAGGTGGCCATTCAAGTCAGTGCTGCGTAGCCCAGGAGCCTGGACTGGCTCGAATCCTTGGCAATTTCCCGGGCCTATTCTAGACCCAGGGACTTCCCGGGAGAGTCTGGGGCCCAGCAAAACACACAGGGTAACTCACTGCCCAGCCAACTACTCTGAAACAAAGTCTACAGAAAAGAAAAATCAGAGAGAGTCACGGAGGGAGGAAAAAGGGAGGGGGGCCTCAGAGAAGAGCACTTGTGGCGGAAGGGACAAACCTGAAAGCGGGCAGGGGCTGGCCTGCTGATTCGCCCTTGTGTTCACAGGCCACCAATTCCGCCTTGCGAGTTAAAATAGACCGACCCCCTAGAACAGGACGAAGCCTGGTGGATCAGCTCTCCAGCTGTACAGGCCACTAGGGGATGCCTTGGGAACGCGTGGTTTTGTCTGGCATATCAGTCTTTGCACATCACTGAACTCCTCAAGTTACGTGTGGTTCAATGGTCATTCGGGTTTTTTTTTTTTGAAAATTTTTTTAATGTTTATTTACTTTTGAGAGAGAGAGAGAGACAGAGCACGAGTTGAGGAGGGGCAGAGAGAGAGAGAGAGAGAGAGGGAGACACAGAATCCAAAGCAGGCTCCGGGCCCTGAGCTGTCAGCCCAGAGCCCGACGCGGGGCTCGAACTCACGACACGTGAGATCGTGACCCGAGCCGAAGTCGGATGCTTCACTGACGGAGCCATCCAGGCGCCCCAGGTGCGGTCATGCGGGTTTTTCAACAATGTTTATTTATTTATTTTAAGAGAGAGAGGGAGAATGCAAGCGGGGAAGGGGCAGAGAGAGAGAGAAGCCCAAGGAGGCTCCACAGAGCCCAAAGCAGGGCTTGATCCCACAAACCCCACAGCGCGTGACCTGAGCCGAAATCAAAAGCCGGATGCTTAACTGACTGAGTGATCCAAGTGCCACAGTCATTCCGTTTTTATTGCACAGCTATTGTGTGCCAGAAAATGTGCTAAGCAGTGGGGCTAGCACAGCATGAGCCGACAGGTACAGGAGCAGAAGGGGAAGGTAGAGAGGGAGGGCGGAGAGGAGGGAGGAAATAGTTTACCTAATGTCTTTGCTGGTCTATTGATTGAAGCCTCAAAAAGGAAAGAGGAGAATATACCTGAGGCAATAATGGCCCATAGCAATATTGGTATTGATGTCAGTTTTATTTTTAAATAACTGTACACGTAAATAGAATCCAGGATGTTTGTTTCTGGAATTTTCTATCTGAGCTGTCAGAGATGAAAGCAACTAGGGCATGGTTGATACCCAGAAAGGCATAGCTGAGATTTGGGGCTGAAAACATGTGCTGCCGTTAGCAGAGGCTCACTGAAAACTGGGATAGCTTGCTGTGGCTAGAATTCTGGGTTTTTCCCTCCGTTCTCAATAGTGATTTTTAAAATGTGACTTGAGAATTGGACAGAGAAAGCCTTTCAACCAAGGCTGCACATTTGATAAAGATGCCAAATCACTCTGTGGGGAGATGTATAATTCAGTCCACTACTGCTTTATGCCTAGAAGCAAACAAACTAAGTACTTTGTTGCTAAGGGGATTAATTAGTCAATATTTATAAAGGGCTTTAAAGGTTAAAAGTGCTCCATAAATGTAAAGTATTATTAATATCACTAGTAGTTCTACTGTTTTTTTTTTTTTTTTAACGTTTATTTATTTTCGGGACAGAGAGAGACAGAGCATGAACGGGGGAGGGGCAGAGAGAGAGGGAGACACAGAATCGGAAGCAGGCTCCAGGCTCTGAGCCGGCAGCCCAGAGCCGGACGCGGGGCTCGAACTCACGGACCGCGAGATCGTGACCTGAGCCGAAGTCGGGCGCCCAACCGACTGAGCCACCCAGGCGCCCCTCTACTGTTTTTATATCATGAAAGACTTGTTCTTTAGCCTGGTTATGGATTCTTACGGTAAAAACGAAAAGGAGAATGAGAACAGCAAGAATTCGCAAAGGAACGTGGCTTACTGGCTCTGTCTACTTTGAAGGAATTTCCATAACTGAAGGCTTTTTTTTTTTTTTAGGTTTATTTATCTTGAGAGAGACAGAGGCAGTGAGAGTGGGGGAGGGTCAGAGAGAGAGAGAGAGAGGGAATCCCAAGCAGGCTCCATGCTGCCAGCACAGAGCCCGAGGCAGGGTTCGAACCCACGAAGCCGTGAAATCATGACCTGAGCCGAAACTAAGAGTTGCACGCTTAAGTGACAGAGCCACCCAGGTGCCCCATAAGAAGGCTTTCTTGACGTCTCATCCGACACAGAAATACACGGCCCACAGTTCTTTTTATTTGATATGTTGGCATTGTGCCCACCCCCCGCCCCTGGCCTCTTCCATCAGTCTTGCTTTGTCTAGGCAAGCAGTTGGAGTTTTTCAAAACTGGGTCTTGCAGCAAGAGAAGTGGCTGTCTGTGGTCCCCTGCTGAATGCCAGGCTGCCCAGAGAGGACACCCAAATTGTCCAGGTCCAAGGGGATCTGGCCTTCCCCACACAGCAGTCTGGTTGATGTGCAAATGATGTCTTGGTGGGCGGCTAGTGGGGGCAGCTTCCCTCACTGTCACATACAATGCACTGCGGGGCTTGGTGACAGCGTAGCCAGGTGTGACCGGGATAATCCCCAAGGCCTTTGGAACGTGAATTATTTTTTATTAACGTTAATACCTAAGGTGCGTTAAACAGATGAGGGAGGCCTTCTAGGGAGCCTCTGGTTACATCACATGTTGGTTTAAAGACTCAAGCACCGAGTCCAGGGGCCTGAGGGCCTGAGTTGCACTGATGGGGAGAAAGTGGAGCCCTGGAACATTCTCAGGAAGGTCAGGAAAGTTTATTTTCAGCCACCTGTAATTCTGGTGGATGGCCCTGGAACAGAGGCCAAAGGATGCATGGGCCTGGTGGGGACGGCGATCATCGGTCCCTCCTTCACCACGTGCCCGGGCACTTCTTCGTTATCGGATGTATCATGTGCCCAGGTGTTACCTGCCAGTCGACACCTTTTATGAGACTCAGAGGGAGTTAGGGTGAGGAAGGTACATAAACAGGATTAGAAAGTAAGCACGGTGGGTAGGGATGGTGGAAAGCAGACATTGCAGAGCACGGGATCAGGTCTAGTATGGAACCGGCTTCTCTCAAGTTTCCAAACGAGGCTTCGGCTGCCAACAGGCCTGCGCACAAAATTCACTGACGAGGTATCGAGGATCCGTGTTTGCAACCGAGAAAAAAAAAAAATGCATGAGTACAGGAAACCATACGACCGAGCGTCAACCACCATTTTCCCGTGTCTTGCGAGGTGCTGCACTTCGCCCGCATCCTGATCTTCTAGGTTTTACGTAGGCCAAGCAAAAGGTGCTATTTTGGGGAATGTGATGGAGCCTGAGGCAGATTCACAGACAAAACCATCTTTCAAATTACCAGGATCGTTCTGGTAGTCGCTGTCAGAGGCTTTCCTGCAGATGGCTGAACTCTCAGGCTGTCTCTTGAAGAAGGTTGAAACGAGAACGGGTAGGTTCTGGGCTTGGCATTCGTTGGAGGTTCGCTGGCCAGTGCTCCTTTCCTGCTATTCTCCGAGACTCCATCATTTCCTAACAGTCAGAAAGACCCACACAATGATCCCCGAAATCCTCTTGTCTTAGAATATTTAGCCATCACCCTTGACTCGTAGTGTCCGTGCAATTTTAACATCTGCCTCATGGCAAAAATACTGGAGTCACAGCAGGTCCTAAGATGCTGGACTGAATGTCAGGAGAAGGAGATGAGAAGGGACATCCGGTGGCGAACATCTCACAGAGAAAGGAAAGTGGGGACAAGCCAGTCACCCCCTCTCCCCTGTTGATGCGACTCTGTACCCTCCATCATGGGAAGATGGCCTCTAGGGTACGAAGAGGTAGAACCTGGAAGGGAATGCTAAATAGAGGTGTTTTCCATCATCTGAGCCTTCCTTGTTCATGGCGCCCACTTTGGAGCGAGGCTGGAATTATCCATACCTTAGTTCCCAGACTGCCATCGTGTTCAGCGGGCTATGATAACATAAATGAAATCACTACGAATCCAGCAAGGCAGAGCCCCTTTATTCTCTTTTAAGACAACCCATGGGGCGCCTGGGTGGCTCAGTCGGTTAAGCGTCCGACTTCAGCTCAGGTCACGATCTCACGGTCCATGAGTTCGAGCCCCGCGTCGGGCTCTGGGCTGATGGCTCGGAGCCTGGAGGCTGCTTCCGATTCTGTGTCTCCCTCTCTCTCTGCTCCTCCCCCATTTATGCTTTGTCTCTCTCTGTCTCAAAAATAAATAAACGTTAAAAAAGAAAAAAAGACAACCCAGAACCCAAAGGGACCTGGCTGTTGAACACAGAGCTCCGGCACCCCTAACAACGTGAATCTGTCAGTCTGTCACCTCACCCTCGAGGTTTCGCGTGTTCGCGTCAGCAAAGGCTGATGAAGAAGGCTGTCGCAAGTGACCACACAGCAGCGGAAATAGAGCTGATGTGTGTGTACGTGTGTGTGCCTGGGTGCCTGCAAGCACGCCCGCCAGCGTGTGCACATGCCTTTCTGTGCGTGCAGGTGTGTGTGTGTGTGTGTGCACGCGCGTGCACCTGTGTAATAAGAATGACAGGCCCTCGCAGGCAGCGCAGGATGCCGTGATGTCTCTGACCGCCGGTGGCCGCCCCGCCTGCCCGCCAGGCAGAGGAACGGGCTGCATTTGCCACCATTTTTTTTTTAATTTTTTTTAACGTTATTTATTTATTTATTTATTTTTGAGACAGAGAGAGACAGAGCATGAACGGGGGAGGGGCAGAGAGAGGGGGAGACACAGAATCGGAAGCAGGCTCCAGGCTCTGAGCCATCAGCCCAGAGCCCGACGCGGGGCTCGAACTCACGGACCGCGAGATCGTGACCTGAGCCGAAGTCGGACGCTCAACCGACTGAGCCACCCAGGCGCCCCGACCACTATTAACTTCCTTGCTGCTGGGCCTTTTGCCTTGACCGTTTTTACTTCTGCTGCCCCGGTGGTAATCGTTTCTTATTTTTCTGTGTAGGTCTGCTCTCCCAAGTGAGACAATAAATTACTTGAGAAACCAAGATGGTGTCGTATGTGGGGTGCGATTATGAGACCGATCCAAGGCAGCTCTTCCTGATCTTTGTTCGGACGACCCCCGACTCCCAGGGGGCCGTACAATTGCTGCTTCATTGTGGCTCCTGGAGTAAGCCAGGCCGTGTCTGCAGACTGTCATGAAGGGTCCAGACCCCAACAGCCAGCTGTCAGTGTGAGAACAGTTTCCTCCCCTTGTCCCTTCTGGCTGGGGTGGTAATGGCTTCTGCTGTTACTGCCCTGGAGGCCTGAGCATCCTTCGCTGGCTCCCTTAAGCCTGGCCACCCTCAGTAAATAGTCAACCCAATTAACTTCCCTCGGATGAATCCTTTGAATGGGACGTCTCTTCTGCCCCCCTGCCTCCCCCAACCTGAATGATAAAGCCATGAACTGGGAGCACCTTGAGGGCAAGGCTCTGCCTGATTCATTTTTGACCCCCAAAACTTAACAGGGTGTCTGGCCCATAATCAGATCAGCCACAGATGCTTGTTAAGCAAACACTGAATGAAAGAAGAATAAATAAATCGCATGAGTGGATGGTCTGGTAACCACAACGGGGAATGAGTCAGTGATGTCTTACAGCACAGTAACGGAAACGCAGCCCCCCCATTCCTGGAGGTGATGAGAATTTCAATAGGAAGGCAAGTGAAACGCTTCATTAAGATGGCTCTGGCATGTCCCATGGCCAAACCACATGGCAGCGAAGGCGTCTGTCAGTTTGCATCTGGAGCTCCTCATTCAAGCCTCAGGAAGAGTAGCACCGTGCTGGAAACATCCTCGAGCTTCCTGGCAGATAGAAGTCACACTATGTTTCTCTGGAATGCCAAGCGTGACGTGAAAGGCAACTGGAGAGGCATGGCTCCCCTTGTGTAGGTAGAACAAGAAAGAAGGAGGAGGAGGGAGAGCAGGCCATCGGCTATGAGGTCAGAGAAGAGGAAGATGGCTGTCTAATCCGGAATGTACCATCTCCCTCTCTGATAGCTGCTGAGCATAGCCTACTCAAAGAGAGGGCAGATTTTAAGAGTGAATGAATCCCGTTCCTGACACGCACCTTTTCATGTGTGTCCTCCATGGGTCCTGTCTAGGAGCAGAGCTACCGTTCAAGCAGGGATCTCCTTTGGGTAATCCTTTTTGTGTTGCGGCCTGGAAAAGAACTGCCCGTGTCAAGGCAATTCTCGAAAACGTCCTGCCCTTAGAGGACTCCAGAGGAGGTGGAGGTTGGGGCACTATTGGCCATCACGCCGGAAAGAGAGTACCAGGCTCTTACTCTGTAGGAAGGGGACTGAACCTCTGTGATACGTTGGGTCTCATCTCCCCCGAGCCTCGTTTCATCAGCCCCCACGGGCCCTTGGAGGGCAGTGGTGTCACCGTGGCCCCGCCCACTTGGCTGTGGGCCCTCTGTGCGCTGCCCCGCCCGCTTCACCAGACCCCTGGGCTTCCATCACCAGTGGTTTGTTATGGGTGAAAACAACCCCATGGGTAACGAAGCTAATCAATGTTGGTCACAGCGTATTAGACTCTGTCAAATGATCTGTTTTGTCTTGATGCTTTAAAAGCTCTTTCCTGACCAGAGGCTGCCATCAGTTCCACCAGAGTCGTGGGAGCGTTTGGATTCACAGCAATGGGACTGTCTAGCCATTCCTTCCTTTCTTTCTCTTTCTTTCTTTCTTTTTTTCTTTCTTTCTTTTGCACATTCACTTACCCTTTAGAGAACCGTCTTCTCGCGGCCTCTGTGGATCTTATGATGTTACCTTCTCAAGAAGAATCTCATCTATATTGAGCTGGACATTTGGGAACCAGTCCTATTACAGATATATTCAAGGAAGATGATTTCATTATCTCCCTAAATAATACACATCATCTTAAAGAGCCTTCTTTATTACAGTGTCTTAACCCATTTATCAACCGATTGATCGATTCGCCAGGCACTATTCTAAATGCTCTGCATGTTTTAACTCATTTCATCCTCAACAGCCGTGATTTGTATACTATTGTCATCTATGTTTTCAGACTAAGACTCTCTGAGGCTCAGAAAGATTAAGTAACTTGCCCCAAATCGCACAGCCAAAATAAAATAAACGTTGAAAAAAAAATTAAAAAAAAAAAGTGTTTAAAGTGGGGTTGAAGGACACAGTAATCCATTCTTTCTTTTTTTTTTTTTTTCAACGTTTATTTATTTTGGGGACAGAGAGAGACAGAGCATGAACGGGGGAGGGGCAGAGAGAGAGGGAGACACAGAATCGGAAACAGGCTCCAGGCTCTGAGCCATCAGCCCAGAGCCCGACGCGGGGCTCGAACTCCCGGACCGCGAGATCGTGACCTGGCTGAAGTCGGACGCTTAACCGACTGCGCCACCCAGGCGCCCCCACAGTAATCCATTCTAACAATGGAGGGAAAGTAGGCTGTGCTGTCTGTCAGGGGGATGGGTACTCAGTTGCCCCAGGGATTTCCTGAAAGGCGTGCAGGGATACGTTTGACTAGACGTTGCTGGATCTTTGCTTCCCGTCCCTGTCTCAGAGCTCAACACTCACATCGGGCTGCAGTCCCAGCATGTTCTATAGGTGAAGTGTCAACGCTTATATCTGGTACAATTAGCACCGTGGCAAAGGCAATTCTCCAGGAGCACTGGATACTGCACCTCAAGCATCAAGGGCAGTCAGTGAATAGTTGTTAAACGAATGAATGGGTGGATGGAGGAAAATAGCGCACCGCCGAACTGAGGGCACAGGTAGCAGCTAGGAATTCTTGCCTTCTAGGGAATGAATGCTCTCGGCTGTGCAGTGGCTTGGGGTAACCGGGACACTGGGCTCCGGGGTTGGAGTAAAGATTGAGGCCTCAAGTTCAGGTCCAGGTTCTCGCAATGTGCAAAGACACCTGCTCTAACTCTACCCTGAGATCGTGTTGTGGTAAAAAAAAGATGGTGAGGGGCGCCTGGGTGGCTCAGTCGGTTAAGCAGCCGACTTCGGCTCAGGTCGTGATCTCGCGGTCCATGAGTTCGAGCCCCGCGTCGGGCTCCGGGCTGACAGCTCGGAGCCTGGAGCCTGTTTCAGATTCTGTGTCTCCCTCTCTCTGACCCTCCCCCGCTCGTGCTCTGTCTCTCTCTGTCTCAAAAATAAATAAACGTTAAAACAAAAATTAAAAAAAAAAAAGATGGTGAGGTTCTGAGACTTCGCAAAGTTAGTCTTTATGATGTTCCTGCGTTTACCCTTACTCGAGGATGTACCTAGTGTCCTGGAGAAGCGGTCAGTGTCCAGCTTGTGACTCTAGTGATTCGTGCTGGAGCAACATAGCTCTTTGAAAAGGCACAGTAGAACAAGTGTCATGTTTTCTGAAGCTAGATTGAGATCTTTCGCTTGTCAAACATATATACGGAGTCAGCCGAGCTCCAAAATGGCATTTGCCATCCTCCCCCCCCCAACAAAGAACCCCTCACAAAGCAATTAAAACTGTAATGTTGACTTCACAACACTAAACGATGGAGGCCACCCAAGTGTCCATCAACAGATGATGGATAAATAAAATGTGCTATGTGCGACAACATGGACGAAACCTGAGGGCATTCTACTACGTGAAATAAGTTTGGGAAGACAAAAACGTTCCGCACGTTGGTGGCGTAACAACGTGCCTGTACTTAGCACCCTGAACCGCATACTGACAGATGGTTGAGACGGCAAGTTGTACGTTGCGTACGTTTTTACCGCAACTAACATCGACAATTCCCGAATTCAAGTAAAATTGTCATGAGGTCCAGTACAATGTTCCTTCTCCCACCACCAAGAACCCAGGTCCCGCCCACACAGACCAGTGGGCTTCCCTGCCTCAGAGGGGGGGGGGGCTCAAGGACATTTTGGCCACCGTCATGTCCTTGAAACCTCACGTGCAGTGGCCTAAGGGAGTCTCCCAGTGATCCTTCGACTGCCCCACGCTGCGCGGACTACAAGCTGTAGAGCTGGCCTAGACTAAAGGGCTTGCTGTACGCAAAGCTCTTCAAACAGTGCCTGGCACGTAGGATTGACGGAAAGAAGAGGCTGGCTTGGGAGGAGCGACGACTTTATATTATAGCGTCTAAGGGTTGAAAGAAAATTGATTTGTCTTTTCTTTTTTCTTTTTTTTTTTAAGGCAAACTGTCACAAGCAGCACCTCATTTGGATGTGTCTGGAGTCTTGGAGGCTTGACTGCCCTACATTCTCCTATAAATGGGCCTTGAGAGCTTGATTGAACGTTCTAGCAGGGGAGCGCAGAACTCAGATACGGCTGACCCGGCAACAGTCCTTCTCTATCGGGGAAGGTCATTCTCGGTGACCTAGCATGCAGCTTAGGGAGGGACACACGTGGAACGGTGAGGGAGGAAGGGGACGCCCACCTGGCCAGCCAGGTCAGCCGAATCAACCCTGGAAATCAATGGTGTGACAGATGTCCCAGCCAGATAGGCCTCACCACCTGATTGTTTTTTTTTTTTTAAGTTGTGTTGACTTCAAAAACCCCAGACTTTCGCCCCATACGTCTTTGTCATGTCTAGGGGATATGAGCATTGTTTTGTTTATTTTGTTTCCATTTAAAACTGAGAAGCCGCATTGCCTCCACGTTTCATATTAACAACTTACAGTAAAATGTATTTCTAATAAAACTCCAGGGGTGCCCGGGTGGCTCAATGGGTTGAGCGTCCGACTTTGGCTCAGGTCACGATCTCACGGTCTGTGAGTTCGAGCCCCATGTGGGGCTCTGTGCTGACAGCTCAGAGCCTAGAGCCTGCTTTGGATCCTGTGTCTACCTCTCTCTCTGTCCCTCTGCCCCTCATGCTCTGTCTCTTTCTCTCAAAAATAAATAAACATTAAAAATTAAAAAAAAAAAACTCTAATCAACAGGAACATAGCTAAGAATCTTGAAAAGCTATACTCTGGGACCCAAGATGAAACTCACACACACACACACACACACACACACACACAGATAAAAATGTATATAAAAATTCTCCTTCCAGGGTTAAATTCCGAGATAGGTCCGTCTCTGGCCCACAGGCTTTCACCATAAGCCAGGATGAGAAGAGAGAAATTTGGGTTCTGGCTCCAGCTAGATCACATGCAAGTCACTTTGCCCCCCTAGAATTCTCTTTCACTCTGGGTAAAACGGAATTATGATATTCACTCCTGCCCCTTCTCAGTCTGATCATCTGTAACTCTGTGATGTCACCATGCTATTCGCTGTGTTTATGCTGCCAGAGATAAGACGGGATCCTCGGTTGTCAAAGAAAGATTAGGAGAGGCTCAAAGTTCTTTCCTCGCTGGGCAAGAAAGTGGAATAGACCAACAATTTAGGAGGATTTTTAACAAGAGTTGAAACAAGGAGATATTTCTGTTTAATCGTCTTCCAGATGAAGTTTATATCTTCTGAGCATTTTAAAATTATGGTTTCTTTTAAATCGTTTAAAATAGGGGCGCCTGGGTGGCTCAGTCGGTTAAGCGGCCGACTTCGGCTCAGGTCATCATCTCGCGGTCCGTGAGTTCGAGCCCCGCGTCGGGCTCTGGGCTGACGGCTCGGAGCCTGGAGCCTGTTTCAGATTCTGTGTCTCCCTCTCTCTGACCCTCCCGCATTCATGCTCTGTCTCTCTCTGTCTCAAAAATAAATAAACGTTAAAAAAAAATTTTAAAAAATAGCTTTCACCAGTCTTCAATACTTTCTTTTTTTTTTTTTTTTAATTTTTTTCAACGTTTTTTATTTATTTTTGGGACAGAGAGAGACAGAGCATGAATGGGGGAGGGACAGAGAGAGAGGGAGACACAGAATCGGAAACAGGCTCCAGGCTCTGAGCCGTCAGCCCAGAGCCGACGGGGGGCTCGAACTCACGGACCGTGAGATGGTGACCTGCCTGAAGTCGGACGCTTAACCGACTGCGCCACCCAGGCGCCCCATTCAATACTTTCTTTAAAGTGTACGTAATTTCCATACCGTTTAAACAAATAAAGAGAAGTGCAAACAAATTGTTAATGATTTGTTTATATACTGCTCACAAGGGTTCTCTTTCGGTCAATGTAATGACAATCTGTCTCCAATATTTACGGATATTTTACGCTCAGGATTTGCGTTTGTCTCCCATACTACGGGGACAGAAATCTTCTACGGGCACAAAGATTTGTAACCAGTTCCCTTGCCAGGTAGCCAGTTGTACTTACAAACTGGAGTTTAAAAGTTACCAAAGTGAAATAAATCGGGTTAGAGTGAGTCCATTCGGAAACTTTATTTCATTTGAATCACAGACTCATTATGAAGTCAGAGCATTGCTCGTCTGATCTATGACAACTTCTAAGACCAGACTACCCTGGGGTCCTGCACCAGCTGAATGCAACGCCCTGCCCCCCTCTCCCAATGAAATAGGTTGTATGTTAGAAGTAGCAGCTAGGTGTGCAGGGGGTTATTAGAAGAAACAACTCACGCTGGCTCTGTGATGGAGGAAGGCTTCTAGAAGAGGTGGCAGCTGGGAGCATTCTTTAAAGATGGATGGGACTTGGTAACTGGAGAAGGCGGAAAGGTCCGAAGCTGAGGAAACAGCATGAGCAGAGACCAGAGGTGTGGCCTTGTGCGTTTGTTTAGGCTCCTTTTGGAACCGTAGTGGAGCAAAGAGTGATGCGGAAGGGTGGCCCTGGAAGAGTGAGAAAGAGAGAGAGAGAGCCAGAACGTAAGCAACCTTGAAGGCCACACTCAAGCGCTCGGTTTTCACTCGGTGGGTGATGGTGAGGTTTTGGAGAAAGGGAATGAGCTAAGCTTTAGGAAAGTAGCTCCATTGATGGTGTGAAATTAGAATAATTAAAGAGGAAGAAACTTCAGGGCATGCTACATTTGGTCCACAAGGTAAAAAGGAATCTTGCCTTATCAATCAATCCAGGTCAGGAAGAGAGTTCCAGCATGGAAAACTCCTTACTTAGATTTCGAATGCTGTATCACCGTTTGGGCCTTTTCGTTGTCTGGGAAGCAGGGTACTTGCTGGAATTTTCCAAGAATGTTCCTTTCATAAATGCTCATGTGTTAGTATTGAAAGCATAGGTCTGACTTGGGGGCCCAGAGCTTGTGAAGTGCCTCTGCATGGTTTGCCTTCTCCTCTGGTTTCTAGCGTTATATTCACGGATTCTAGGAGCAGCTTCTGGTATTATGAAAAAGCCATGATCAGCTGAAGTTGCCTGTGGCAGAGAGAAAGAAGACTAAGTTTCTGGGGTGATGCGTGCGGGGGTGTCTGTACCACGCTGGCCAGGTACAAATATACCTCCATCCTCTCCATGAGCAATGGTTTTTGTCTCATTGGTTTTCACACCCACGGAGTCCTGTCTGCAAGGCTATCGGAACCCGTTTCACTTCTTTTGATTAATTTATTATTATTATTTTTTTTTAAGTCGTCTCTATACCCACCACGGGGCGTGAACTTACAACCCTGAGGTTGAAAGTCCAGTGCTCTGCTGACTGAGCCAGCCAGGCGCCTCCCTATTATTATTATTATTATTTTTTAAACTTTGTTGGTATTCCACTTCCTTGGTCATTGGGCACAAAGACCTCTCCGCGGTGGTTAGTTGAATATGATATGACCACACGCACTCTGGGCACTAGCTTTGGGGTGGCTGGTATTGACGAGAGGAAGTCTCTTCTCTCTTCCCAGGGGATGTCTCCTCCCTCCAGCAGTCAGGTGTGCCAGGACTGGGATGGACACGACCCTCTCCGCCTGCCTCCCACCAGTTCACCTCTCCATGGATTTATTCACCAAGTACTTCCTGAGCCTTCACCGTATCAGGCACCACAGCAGGTACTCAGAGAGAGTGGGAGACAACCAGGCATGCTCCCTGCCTGCGGAGAAGTTCACGTTTAACCAATAATTCAGGCGTGGCTAGTGCGTACCGGGCGGGGGGAGGACAGAAGCCACGGTAGGGTGGGGACACGGCTCAGGGGAGGGACAGGAGTTTGCTACGTGAAGTGAGGATGGCGAAGGAAGGCCAGTTCTGGGCAGACGAGAGCAAAGGCAAGGGTCTGCAGGAGACAGAAAGGGGGTGGTGAGGACCTGAAAGATATTGGGGGGATGGGGGGCAGAGCAAGCAGGGACCGCAGAGGCGGTGGACAGGCAGGCAGGTCCGTCACCGCTGGTGATCTTAGTAACTGTATAACTCAACTCAGATCACGTTCCTTAGCCTCTCCAGCTTTCATTTCCTCTCTGTATGATGAGATTAGGGGCAACAGACCTAGGCAGACCACCGATGGAACGCTGACAGAAGCGGAATGCTTGGTAACCAATAAATAATATGAATAATAGACAAGGTAGCGCATGGAGTTTGGTAAGTCCGAGTTACATAAGCTACATAGCGAAAGATGTGTATAAGCTGCATGGGCTCAGTTTCCCATGAATAGCCCTCTGTCTCCCATTCGCTTCCGTTCTTCGAGGGTGGAGGTCAAAGGCCCATTCTTCCTCGTTTCCCTCTCCGAAACTTCCCCCGGGCTTGGCAAATGGCGGCGGCCCAGTCAATGTTCGTTGAGTGAACTTTACTAAATTTTCACTCAGTCAGCCCAGGACGGGTAAGGCAATTCCCGCTGGCATAGGTCACCAGGGACGTTTGCGGACTCACAGGATGGGAAAGGATGCTGAGAGGTTACCTCATCTATCTCTGCCTCCAGGCAAGCTCAGCGAAGCCCGACAAGAAAGAGGAGCCTTGTTCTGCTTGCTAAGGAAGGAGAGGGAGTCTAAGGTGAATCCTTAACACTCCTCGTCAGGAAATCCTCCTTACAATTCATCTTAAAGCCCATGTATTGGTCATTACCGTGATAGCAGCACTTTAGCTGCTGGTTTTTATTATTATGGGATTCACTGAGATTGCTGTGCATGTCCCTAGAGGCTTTTTAAAGCGACTGTTTTAAAAATTGAAAGCACCGTCAGAGAGCAGAGCTAATAAAATGTGCTTGGTGGGTGTATCCTCTTTAGCAAAGTTGCATACCTCCAGCCCCCAGGACTGGTAAAAATTAAAGATTTTCCCATGCTTCAGCACGGGAAGAAAAACCAGCTTTGACTTTATCTTCCACAATTATTTGGAATCACCTTGTCACGGTGAAAAGGGGGGGGGGATGGGGAAGGAAGAATGTCTAGCCCTCCCCTCTGCCCCATTTTCTTTTACGTGGCTAATGGCACCATTTCTTGTAAAATGGCTTTTCGTCAACACTAACTCCCAAGCTATGGATCTTTACTGAAATGTGTGAGCGTTGGTGGGCTGGATTCATTTAGAGAATCTTTACATCATTAATTTAAATGATTGCCAAGCTAAATACATCGGACACATAACACAGAGGGTGTGGACCACCCAGTGGGAAAGTCGAAAGGGTGGTCTGGCCCTGGTCTCCGAATGTGGCAGGAAATACTCCAACCCCCACCCCCATTTCCAGCCGCCACCCCCCACTGACCCCCTATTCCTAGACCCCAAGACCCTCCCTGCCAAACAAGCTCACTCTCTGCCCCAGCAGATTCTAAATGGACTTGCCTGTCAGGTAGAATGCACCTGACCACTTAAAACCCGGGTCTTCACCTTGTCTAATCCCATAAAACAGTCAGGATATTCATGGATGTTGGCCACCTATCGGTCTAGACAGAATAGTGTGAAGAATGTTGACTTTGGTATTGGAAGGTCCAGGATTTGAATTCCACTCAGTGAACTTACTAGCTCTGTGACTCTAAGTTACCTACCACTTGAGCCTCGGTTTCCTCATCTGTAAATTGGGGATAAAATAATGACTTCACAGGGTTGTTGACCTGCCTAGATGAGCCCATGTATATAAAGCCCTGAGCATGAAGGGCACCTGGGTGGCTCAGTTGGTTAAGCGACTCCCTCGCGATTTCAGCTCAGGTCACGATCTCACAGTTGGTGAGTTTGAACCCCCCCCCCCTCCTTTTGGGATCTGTGCTGGCCATGCAGAGCCTGCTGGGATTCTCTCTCTCTCTCTCTCTCCCACATCTCTCTCTTTTTTTCTCTCTGTCCCTCCCCCATGCTCTCTCTCTCTCTCTCTTCAAAATAAATAAATAAACCTAAAAAATAAATAAATAAAGCACGGAGCATGATACCTGGGCATGGTAGGTGCCCCCAAAACACCTACCCTTATTTAACTTACCCCAAATGTACATTTGCACGCCGACACCACGGGCAATGGAATGAACCCCAAAGGGTGTGGCGTGGGGCACCCGGGTGGCTCAGTTAAGCGGCCGACTCTTCTCATGGTTTGTGGGATCGAGCCCTGCGTTGGGCTCCGCACGGTCACTGCTTGAGATTCTCTGTCCCTCTCTCTCTGCCCCTCCCCTGCTCCCACGCATGCACTCTCTCTCTCTCAAAATAAACTTTAAAAAAAAAAAAAAGACAACGCAAAAGGGTGTGAGGTGATGTTTTCCCGTTCGAGGGGGCCACGCTGGGGAAACGAAGAAAGAGGTGCCCTCTTAGCATCTCTAAAACCCCTGCCCGTCGATTGTCCACAGGCTCCTCTCTTAGACAACACACACCGATGCCCATCCCTCCTTAGGAGCATTCCTTCGCTTTCCCCTCCCTGGCATTCTGCGCCCCAAATGGGTTTCTGGGGCGGGTGAGGGCCGATTCCGTTGCCGCTCTTTCTTCGGCCTCAGCGTGCTTCTTTCCCACCCCCCTGCTCTGCTCGCTCCTTCCTCCCCCCAGACGTTGGCTCGGTGGGCCGGGGTGACAGCCGCCACTTAATTGGCTGGGGACACGGACACATAGACCAGTCCCCCTCCTCAAAGATCTCCAATCATGCTCGGGTTGGTAAGAGTTCAAAGCCTGTAATGGCTTCCCATCTCACTCCGAGTTTAAATTGTTTGGGGTCCTCCTCTGCCAGCCCTCCTTATTTCGGGGACCTCTGCTCCTCCTACGCTGTCCTACCCTGCTCCACTGAGCTCACAGAGAGCCACGAAGGCTTCCTTGCTTCCCCTAGAGCATGCCAGCACACCCTCTGCCTCAGGGACTTTGCATCAGCTGTTCCCCCTTCCCCTACAAGTCCACATGACTTGCTCCTTCTTCTCCTTGGGAGTCTCTTCAAACACCACCCTCTTGGCTAGCCACGTTATTTCAAGTTGCAATTCACTACCCCCTCTCTTGCTTTGTTTCTCTCCGTAGCATATCATCCCACTTTGCCCTCAGGCCATCCGCTCAAAGTCAATATCCCAACGGTAGGATCCCTCTGGTTTTTTAATACTGAAACATCAAAGACTATATGCACATCTCTCAAAGCAATATTTTCATCAGCGGCCGATTATATGGGAGAAATGCATACGTCTATCCCACCGGCTTAATGTGACATCTTCAATAAAATGATTTACGGCAGAAGCTTGAGTTACAGTCCACACACGGTAGGTAAAATGCCAGAAGCATGTGTACATGTTTCGAAAGGTATTCCAAGTGGCAGCAGAAGGCTGTATATCTTGACATTTCCCCGCCCCTCCGGCCTCAGAATTCTTCCCCCGGTGACTAGCAACGCATCTCAGGAAATTGCCTCGTGTTTTTGACTCTAAAAATAAAATTTTACTGCGAATTTCGTCTTCATTTTTACCTAAAAATTATTAATTGACGGTATTTGCCGTATTTATTTCCTATCACCCATCTTCAAGGTAGTGCTTATGACATGGCAGGAAACCGTACAAGTTCAAGCACACAGGGTGACTGCTAACAACCTGACTAACTGATTGGAGATCAAGGAGCAATGGTCTCAGCGTTCATAATCATGTACTCTGTAGGTGTTAACTGTGTTTGGGTTACATGGCAGGAAATTAACTGGAGTCATGTAACAGATCATGACTTTCCCCATGAAACAGAGGGCACGGTCCTTAGTTCTTTTGCTTGCTGTCTATCTGCCCCTCACTAAAATGCAAGCTCCATGTGAGCTTGGCCTTCGGTCCGTCTTGTGCCCCACTGCCTCCTGGCACATAGGAGGAGCTCAGTAAGTACTTGGAGGAAATATTCTCTGGCCTCTTTGGGCTCTTGAAAAAAAAATTTTTTTATTACTTTTTTTATTTTTGAGAGGCAGAGAGAAACAGAGTGTGAGTGGGGGAGGGGCAGGGAGAGAGGGAGACACAGAATCCGTAGCAGGCTCCAGGCTGGGCGTGGAGCCCGGCGTGGGGCTCGAACCCTCGAACCGTGCGATCACGACCTGAGCCGAAGTCGGACGCTTAACCGACTGAGCCACCCAGGCGCCCCTGGGCTCTTCGGACCTGCTCGCCTCTGGGCACACATCTCCCACAGGGGCCTACATTGTGGGGAGGGGGTTCTCCCTCGGGCAAGATTGCAAAATCTACGCAGCTCTGTATGGCCTGTGGAAGATTCCTAAGGACCATAGAATATACCTTATCCAAGCAGTGTCATTGCAAAGCTCCGGATGTCTATGTCAACTAGAGAAAGAAGGCTGCTACGTTCACTGAGCACCAACCATGTGAAGAAATGATAACCACTCTCTGTATGCACCGTGTGGCAGCCTGCTTCTCAAATGGCTTCCGAAGATCTCTGCTTTCTGGTATCCACACCTTGCACAAGCCCCTCCTTTTAGGGGTGGGGTGGATCTTGGGTCGAGGTTTTTAACAAATAGAATACAGCGGAAGTGATGGGATGCCGTTTCCAAGACTAGGTGGTAAACAACAGTGACTTCCTTGTTTCTGGCTCTGCTTCTTATCCCTGACTTGGCCTGACGAGGCAAGCATCGGTGTCGCGGACTGCCCCCCCGGAGAGGCCCACAGAGCCAGGAACTGAGGGAGAAGCCGAGTGAGCAGGGCTTGAGGACCTGAGGCCACAGTCCAACAGCCCATGAGAAACTGAAGTCTGCCAACGGCCACGTGAGTGAGCTTGGAGGCAAATCTTTCCTCCGTTGAGCCTTGAGATGACGGCAGCCTGGCTGACATCCGGACTGTTGTCTTACGAGACTCTCAGGGGACCCAGGTAGGCTGTGTCCTCGGATCCACAGACACTGCGAGGTAACACCTGCTGCTGTTTTAAGTTCCTAAGTTTGGGGGTAACTTGTTACACGGCAGTAGGTGGCAAATACCTGTGATCTCACTTCATCTTCGCAAGGGGTCATTTTACAGGCGAGGACACTGAGGCTCAGAGGCAGAAAGCCAACCGCTAAAGGCCACACTGCTCCTGGACCCAAGATGCAAACCAAAAATGATCTGGGTCCGACATTCCTGGTCTTTCCTACAATCTTGTGATTCCTCCAGAGGTTCCACCAGGGAGATGGAAATAAACCCCAGCCCAGGAAGGAGTCTGTTCTTGGGAGCATCTGTGCTGTCCTACCACTCATTTTCACAGATGCCTAGCTGTCGGTCTCTCTGCCATATGCAACATAGAAACCACA
Source organism: Prionailurus bengalensis (assembly GCF_016509475.1). NCBI lineage: Eukaryota > Metazoa > Chordata > Mammalia > Carnivora > Felidae > Prionailurus > Prionailurus bengalensis. Next base: position 9,343,845 of record NC_057343.1, read on the forward strand.
TGGGCGTCTTCAGAGAGGATCTTTCAAATGCTAGCTTCAGCCACCTCAACCGGGCTGCAAAACTTCAGGGGATCACATCTATTTTTATTTTCGGGATGCCATCTGCCTCCCTTCTAGCTTAGACATTTGACCGGAGCCGGAAAACAACACATGGATGTTTCGGGATTGGTGTTCGGTGTCTCTCTCCCACATCGGTAATCTTTTATGTTCTCAGAGGTCCGCTACCCGGGATAAAGGATGACTGAAAGATCAGCGTATCACTATCAACATCTAAAGGGCGAGCTGAGCGAAGCACGCGTAAACGCGAGGCACGCGAGCCCCTCGGAAAACATGCCTGAGGTCTGATTAGACAGACATAAAGTGAAGTGAGCCACTCGGGCCCCCTTGGTGTTCGCCTCTAGCTGAGGTCCCTTTCGCCTCCCTCACTTCTCAGGGGTGTATATTCCCCAGGACGTCGCTAAGGCAGACCCCCTCCCTTCCAAGCATTGCAGCGAATTCAGCATCGCCTAGTCAGAGGGCAAGCCTGGCCAGCGTTGGTCTATGTCTTCAGGAATGACCCAGGAGTTGGGTAGCTTCCTTCTGTGCCAAACAGTGGCCCTCCCTGGTTGTAGGTTGTAGAGAAGGGAGAGCCATGCTTTTTCCCCTGACTCACCTTCAGGGCCGTGAACTCTTTCTGGAAAGATCCCCAGCAAAGCACAGATATGTTAGTGCCGACCAACATTACCTAGTTGGTTTTAGCTGTGGCTGAATAAATATGGTGAATCAATATATACTCAGGAAGCATGAGGTCATAAAAGGTAGGGATTAGGGTGGCACATAAATAAAAATTAAAATTAATCTAACAAGGCTAACGTGCTCTTTTACTCAAGAACAAACTTTTCACTGCATTAGGTGATAACCAGGTCGAAATTCAATGTATAAAAGTGTTGGCTGTACTAAGAAATATGGAATTGTCCTGCTTGAAGTGTTTACGAGTTGTCTTGTGTGTGATCAAACAAGGTGGTCCCCATGCTCTCCATTAAAATATGCTCTCTCGTAATTAAACAAAAGGCAAAGGGATAGATGAACACTATAGACTGGGTCCCATGTCCCCCACTCTCTCTCCATGGCCCTGTCTGGGGGTGGGGGTGGGGCAGAGAACTTACTGCAACGGAAGAGCACATCTTCAAGGCCTGGGCTGGGAGAGAGATGACACCCTGGCAGGGAATGGGGACGTCATGATCAGGGCCCTCAGGGACGTTGGAGACGGAAGGGGGCAGTTTGGGTTGACCGGGAGCCGAGACAAGAACAGGGATGCGGCTGGGACAGGTACCAGAAGTAGAAACGGGCAAACATTGAGCAGGGGAGCACCGGCGCAAGGGTGTCGGAGGTGAACAACACCGGGACAAGGGCAAGTCGGGACCCGCCCCCGGTGGCCAGTGGAGCGGAGAGTGGAGACTGTGACCAAAACAAGTCACACAGGGAGGGAACACGAAGAACAGTAGGAGTGAGCGTCTCAGGGAGGTGTCTGGGGTCCAAAAGTTTCTGCTCTGTTGCAAAATCACGGGCAACCAGCAGCTGGTATAATGGTCAGCAAGCAGTGTGTGCAGTGATCTCAAGCTTGGGCTTGCCGTGGGTCAACCCATAGCCTGTCGGTAACTAGTTTGGTGACCGTAATTAACTTTAAGCTACTTAAGCTCTCTGAACCCCCGTTTCCTCATCTATACAATGGAGGTAACAGCAGTAGCTAAGTTACCGATTTGTTGAGAAGATTGAAGAAGATTTCATGAATATGCTTAACGCAGTTCTCCACACATAGTTGGTGCTCAGTAAACAGAAACAATGAATGGTATTACTGTTAATAAGAAACCCGAGTGTGACTTCCAACACTGGCCCAACGTAGGGGATGAGGCAACGCCCAGTCGGACATCTGTTGCCAGGTGTCAGGTGCCAGGAGATGCCTCCACGATGCCATGGGCCGGAACCTTCTACAAGCAACTCTGAGAGTTGGCCACAGAGCAGAATTAGGTCATCCCCACAACGTCGCCAACATTCCTCACCCTTTTTATGATGTCAGTGGTTTCAGACTCGGAATGCCCAGCTCCTGCTCTGCGATGAAGCTTCCAGAACCTCTCCCATTTGTGGCCAGCTTCCTTAACTGTGCTCTGGAGTTACTGATACTGTCTCCTCTGCCAATTTGGGGCACCTTGGAGCATTTATGTCCCCCAGGCCTGAGGTGATGGAAACCCTGGCCATAAGTCTGTATGTGTGTGTGTGTGTGTGTGTGTGCGCGCGCGTGTGTGTGTGCGTGTGCGGCTTACGGTGGAATTACCAGCATGGTCACAATAGTACTTAGGCCACAGACCCACCAGACCATGGGTAGTAGCACAAAGCACAGTGAAGATGACTTCTGAATTTCAAACACCCAACATTTGAGGATCCGGGGAAAAAGTAGCAGGATGACAGATGGAGAAGGTGGCCTCCAACAGATAATGAATCAGGGAGAGCCATCGTAGGACAGGGCTGGAGTGGGGGTGTGGCTCCATTTCCAGCATACCCCTGGGAAAGCCAGTCACGTGTCTGCCTCGTAGGTCCCAGGACTCCCAGGAGAAGGTCTTCGGCAATAGAGGGGGGGCCCCTACTGGCTAACCTTAGAGAGGAGCACTCTCTGAACACACCTGTCTTCAAAACACCTACACCTGACCCATGCTCTAGCCACAGCGGCGCCCTCCTGCAACAGACTTAGCGACCAAGTTGAAGATGCTGAACAGGCACACACTACCTCCCAGACAGGTGCTTTCCTGGATCGCTGCATTTAATCCTCAAAATAGCTATGCAAACAAATATGATCTGCACTATACAGATGAGGCAGAGGAAGTACCCAGACTGGTACCCAGCCTGGAGTCCTGGCAGAGGAAGTACCCGGGCCATGGTCTGCACCCAGGCCGACCTTACACCCAGGGCCGAAGAGAACCCCTAGCCAGGCCTCTTCCCACCTCGATAAGTGGACTCAGCAAGTTAACACCGCAAGGGCTACAGAGACGACATCTTGCAAGTCAAGAAGGACAAGATCCAGGTATTCCTGAGCCCAAGGCCCATGCACTTGCTAATTTTTAAAAATGTATCAAATGCATAATCATCTCAAAGTTTGAAAGCTTCATAAGAGTTAGCCCTTCAAATACATGCCCAATATATCGTCTTACTCTTTCAAGCCCTCCCAAGCACTGCCAGTAATTGAGGATTATTGAAAGTCTACTTGCCCTTCTTTGCTGACTGCTTGGGATCGTCCCACTCGTGACCTCCAGGGACACGGCCAAGGCAGTTTGAACTAAGCAGCCCTCAACCTAATCACAGGCTGGGCTTCCATTCATTTGTAAATAGGGTGCTTGGGTTCAGGGAGGCAGTTCACCACACAATGCTGGTTAGACGCCACACTCGCCCACAGATGCATATTAGCGCCCTCCGTAACTAGTACACAAACATCCGAAGAATCTACCACAACCATGCTGTAGGACGTGACATAGCCTTGGAGTTGGGCTTTGCTCTGCATTTATCGGGGAGCTGTGAATCAACTTTCTTTTTTTAATTTTTATTTGACCTTTTTAATTAAAAAAATGTAAGTTTATTTGTTTATTTTTGAGAGAGACGGAGACAGCACAAATGGGGAAGGAGCAGAGACAGAAAGAGAGAGAATCCCAAGCAATCCCCGTGCTGCCAGCACAAAGCCCAATGAGGGGCTGGAACCCACAACGCTGTGAGATCATGACCTGAGCCGAAACAAAGAGTTGGACGCTTAAATGACTGAGCCACCCAGGTGCCCCTCAGCTTTCTTCTTGGGTGTTACCTGGTGAAAGATGGGTTTTTTGACAGTGAGTCTGGATAGGTTATGCTGTGTAGGCTGAATCAGAGGCACCAGTGAGGGTAACACTGCAAACATCCAATTTTGAGCAGATAAAGGCTTGGAGTAGATGATTGCAAATGAAATATATAAAAACGTATTTACATTCATTAATTCAACCAATTCTTATTGAGGATCTGCTTTGTACCCTTGAGACTCATTCATTCATTCTTCAATTGTTAGACAAATATATTTATTGAACATCTATTATGGGGGGAGACGGGCTATGCTAAACTCTAGAGACACAGTGGTCCCTACCCTTATGGAAGTTTGAAGTCTAGAAGGAAATACAGATATTTAAACTAATAATCGCCAGTGTCATACGTGTGAGGAAGAGGAAGGGAAAATTGCAAAGCAATTGCACAGCAAGAGAAGATTGAGTGATATAAACAATTGTGAAAAGCATCTCTAAGGAATTAGGGCTCATAAACTGAGCCTGGAGGATTGAATTGGGGTCAGGCAGTTCAGGAAGCGGGGAGAGGAATATTCCACACCAAAGGAACAGTATGTGTAAAGTTCAGGAGGTGAGAGAGAGAGAGAGAGAGAGGGAGAATAAGGAAGTTTGAAGAATGAACAAAAATCTTAAGATAGTGGGAGCAGAGGACACCAGAGAAGCTGGAAGCAGGTCCCAGACTTCAAAAGGCATTGCAAACCACAAAGGAGTTCTGCTTCAATAATGTGATGGGATCAGATCGAGGTGAGTTTTTATTTCTAAATTACTCTCAGTATAACCTGGAGAAGGGATGGGAGACAAGCAAGACTGGAGGCAAGAAGACCAGTTAGAAGGTGACTAAGGGAGTCCCAGTGCTTATGCACAGTAGCCTACACTCGGTGGTGGTAGTGATGGGGGAGTAGGAGGTGAAGGAGAAAAGTCCGTTGATTCTAGGGATATCGACGAGGCTGACTGCTCAAGGTTAATGAGTAACGTGTGGGAGGTGAGGGAGAAAGAGAAACCAGGGATGACTCTTGGGCTTCTGGGTGTCAAGTGTGTAGCTCCTGGAGCTGATTCCTGAGGTAGGAATCATAAGGGGAGGAGCAGGTTGACAGAGGAAATTACGAGATCAAGTTGAACAGGTTTGTTTTAGCGCTTCCAAGATAAACAAGCAGAGATTTAAGTTGGGGTTGGAGAGCTGAGTCTGGAACTCAGGTCATCTGAGCCCCATAATAAGGATCTGGAAATTATCAGCACAGACCTGGAGATGGTGGTCAATGAAGAGAATGGGGTCACAGGGAAAGAAAGGGTGATGGGAGGGTGTTTAGAGCAAGAAAGGGTTATAGAGGCAAATTTGAGAAGACTGGGTGGAAACTTATGTTCACCTAGCTGCAAAAGACAGAAGAAGGAGGTAAAGGTGGCTAGTTTGTCCTGGGTGACAGGGACAATTGGCAGGAAGGAGAAAGTGAGGGGTCATGGCTCATCAGTGCCAACAAATCAGTGAGTGTTGATTTGTGTGACGACGCCCTCTACAACCCTGACATTTTTACCAGGCTCCTCCTGTGCTAAGGATAGAGAGACGATAAAGAAACAGATGACTGATTGGTCAACCGGCAGATAGAGTCCACATTTAGTGAACACCTGCCATGTGGCAGCCACTTTCTCTTCCTCCGAAAATCCAGAAATAAATAAGGCATAGTTAGTCCCCATAGAAGTCCAATTTAGAGGGAAACGTAGACGTGAAAACAGATAATGATCCGTATCGTGTGACTTGGTCAATGATAGACACGTATGTCAGGAACATCGCTAAGGGCATCAAAGGGGGAGTGGCCCTTCCACTCATTAGAAGGGGTTCAACCTTGGTATCGGTATTCGTTTCCTAGGACTTCCGTAACAAGGTACCACAGGCTTCGTGGCAATAAGTCATTTGTGCCATAAACAACAGAAATTTCCTTTCTCAGGGTCCTGGAAGCCAGAAGTTTGAAATCAAGGTGTGGGTAGGGCCATGCTGCTCTAAAGTGTCTAAGGAAGATTCCTTCCTTGCCTCTTCCTAGATTGTGGTGGGTCCTGGCAATCCTTAGCTTTCCTGGTCTGTGGTGGCATCTCGTCATCTGTCTTCACGTGGCCTTCTCCCCTGTGCCTCTGTGTTGAAATCTCCTTCCCCTTTTTCTTATGAAGAAGCCAGTCATTGGGCATAGGCCCGCCCTAATCCAGTATGGCCTCATCTGAACTTGACTGCATCCACAAAGACTATTTCCAAATAAGGTACCAGAAATTAGGACTTTGAATGTATCTTTTGGGGGAACACAATTCAACCCATTACAGTACCCATCTTTTTCCAGCACTAACCCTAGTGCTGGATACCGAGGAGATGCTCAAAAGTTCAGCTTTAAAAAACATTTCAAAAATATTTATTTAATTTCATCCAGAGGCTATCCTGTCAGAAAGGGAGAGGTGAGGGTCTTTGCTAAAATGGATTATGGTTTGTATCTGATAAACAGTCCTAAGGCCAATTCTGGGGAAGGATTTTACAATTCATGATGCTCTGCATTTCTTTGATGAACCCCTTTCAATTAGTAAGCGAATCTTGTGTCTGGTTTTAGGGTCTGTTGAAGCCTTTCTCCTTCCAAAGGAGAAAAGCAAATTACTTCGCCAAGAGAAATTCTAAGACAGAGTTAAGCTTTTGATCATGGATGTCCTAAAGCCTTAATATGGATGGCTTTTCCCCAGCACATTAAAAATTCTTCATAAATTGCTACCACTCTATGAGGAGACATTTAGCAATATCAACCAAAATTTAAAATATATGTAAGCGTTGACTGGGGGGGGGGGGGTGTCAAATTTCTAGTTCTAGAAATTTGTCCTATAGATATACTTTCAAACGCGGAAACCAACATAGTTCTTCTTTTTTATATCGCAGTATTTTTTTTTTTCATCTAGAGAAGACTAGTTGAATAAATAATGATATATCCAGACAATGAAATAATGTCATACCATTAAGGATTAATTCTATTGCATGTAGCAGAAATATAACTGTGGGTTTAACAAATAAAACGTTTCTTTTCCTGGATGAAAAGTCCAGAGGTTGGTAGAGCATGTACGATGGTGATACTTAGTCACCTTCTTCTCTCTGCTTGGTCATTTGATCATGAACTTTCTTCCTCAGGCCCACAAAATGGCTGCTATGCACTTAGGCCTCACAGCTGTATTTCAGGCAGGAAGAAGAAGGGGGAAAGACAAAAAGGCTGTCCCTTTGTACCTGGAAAGCAACAACTTTTCCAGAAAGTTCACCCAACCAACTCCCAATTACGTCTCACTGACCACAAGCAGGTATGTGGCCACCCTGTGTACTAGAGAAGCTATGAACTGCAGCCCTCAATGAACTTGACGTTGAGTTGGTTTGGAAGAAGGAACAGCAACTTACAGTCATGAAGAAGAATAAGACGGCTCTGTTTATTTTGCTGTGGGTCTGTCACCAAGCTATATGAGGAACAGAGGACAGGACAACAAGTATAGTAGGTTACTACATGTATACTATAATATGGGCCATGTATATACTATATACACATATATACCATATGTATACGCACATACAACATACTGTGTGTGTGTGTGTGTGTGCACGCACGCCTTTAAACACACAGAATATCTCTGTCTGTCTAAGGTATTTCTGACTGTGTCTAACCTCAGTTTCCTAAGATGGACACTCCAACTCGCCAGAGACCAGTGATCTCCTTAGCAGGTGAGAGATGCTCACTCTGAGAGAAGTCAGGATGAAGTATAGATATGATGAAGGAAAGCAGGTTGAACTTTCTTTGTGTAAGTTGAGGAATAATTTGTGTATAGGTGGTATTTACAATATCAGTCATGTTTATGAGAAGCTGGTGTGTTGGAGTATTTCATACATTAGCCTTGTGATTCCTTCCATTTGATATGTAATTGAGGGATTGATTTAAATGTAAGATTTTTAAGTCACAAAGTGTGATAGAATAAAGCTAGCAATGAACACTGAAATGCCTAAGGGAATTTAAGTCACCATATTTATAAGTTCTAACTTATTTATAAGAATAAATTGGGGGGAAGGTTTTGTCCATCTATTTGGAATGCTAAAACAAAAATAAAAGAGAACTCTTTATATATGTTTAAGGAAATTTAAGTTGTTAAAGGTTTTTGAAGGTAATTGTTAAAATTTACTCATTTTAAAAACAGAATTATAAGACTTATAATCTCAAAGCCCAAGGAAAGAATTTTTAAAACATTTATAGCTTAAAAAAAATATTAAACGAAATCACAAAGTAACCATAAACTACTTTTTTTTTCCGTTCCCCAAAGTTGCTTTTCAAGGGTCTAAAAAATCCTCATTGCCACCTTCGAGGCCTAAATAGCAGAAAACCTCAAATTCTTGCCAGGACTGGCCTTGCTGGCAGCTGGGTTTCACACAGGAATGGCCTGCCTTGATCAGTCAGTATTGAACCTTACAGCGGCCCCACCTGTACCTGTGCATAGACGTCACCCCCATCCCATCTTCCTTTCCCTCCTATGCCTATTCTTTTCTATAGCACCCATCACCTCTGAACATACTACATAATTCCTTTTACTAAAAACGTATCCATTTGCTTTTATTGTGGTAACATATACATAAACATCAAACTTACCGTTTTAACCGTGTTTAAGCGTGGAACTCAGTGGCACTAAGCACATTCATAATGTGGTACAGCCATCGGTTCACTGTTTTATGGTGCGTATTGTTTATTGTGTCTTTGCCCTCCAGAATGGAAGCACCTGGAGGGCAGGGATCTTGTTTTGTTCACCAATGTTCTCAAGCACCTGGAACGGTGTGCTCACCAGAGTGGTCAGTGCATTCTGGCCTGGATCTGACCATCTCCCTGTAAGGTCTTTCTGTGTTCAAAGCATAAGTCAGTTCCTGGGAACAAAGGAGAGACAGCTGCTCCCTTCTCTCTAGGGGAAATCAGGAAAAGTGCCAAGGAGAAAAAAGTAGAAGACATAGAAGACAATAGAAGTATAGTAGAAGACATAGAAGACAGAGCGCTCTCCGAATTCCCAGAGGTGGACTGGCCAGGCTGTGATACTCTCATGTGGGTCCCGGTACCCTGTTCTTCTGTCCTGGGGGAGGGAGGTACGAAAGGCAGGTTGCTGGTTTTTCTTTAGGCCACGGCCATGGCAGCTCTCCTTGACCTCTGGAAGAGTCCCCTGACTATTTAAAAATAGAGGTACTCTCCAACAATCTCCTATTAATCACTCCCCCCCCTTTACTTAACAATATCAGTGACGAGCATTCACTGCTTGTTAACCCTGAAGCTAGTCCCTCACAGAGGAATTTGCAAAGGCGCTGGTACTCCAAGCATGCTCTACGGGTCAGTGTCAGTCTGCAAACTGTTACCAGTGTGTTGCAAGAAATTGGGAGTAAACTGGTAGCCATCTGATGCAATAATTTTGTATCTGTTCATCAATAGTAAAAGTTGGCACTGGGGCGCCTGAGTGGCTCAGTCAGTGAAGCAGCGGACTCTCGATTTCAGCTCAGGTCATGATCTCGCAGTTTGTGAGATCGGGCCCCGTGTCGGGCTGCACACTGAGCCTGCTTCTGATACTCTCTCTGTCCCTCTCTGCCCCTCCCCTGCCCATGCTTGCTCTCTCTAAAAATAAATAAATAAACAAACTTAAAAAGAAATGGGCACTTATATTTTGTATGCTGTGGGGATTTTCTGTCTGATGTTTCTATTTCCTTCTTCCAGTAATTCAAGTTTATTATATCACGTATATAACCAAGTTCTCTTCCTAATATTAGTGATTTTGGTGTCTCAGTTCCACTTTACTTCTGCATCGGGCTGCATTAGTAATCTTCCCTATTGATTCTCGTCGTTTCTACAGATTTTTTTTCTTGGTGTCTTAGCAGCTCCTCGCTCCACTAGCCCCCCTCAGGATGGGGATGGTGGAGGGGGTGAGTAGGTGGCATAAGACAGCCAGGGCAGTTGATAAGGAGTGCGTTTCTGGAGCCAGCTGCCCCAATCAGTACTGATGCTTAGTCCTGCCGAGCGAACACCTGACCCAGAATCATCTTGACGAGGCGGGAGAGCTGGGATATCTCTACCCTCCCACCATCAGTCGTTGGTTAGTGGCGGCTCTGGAGAGGGGTGTCCCCAGGCCTCCCGTGTTTTTCCACGTAAGTACTTTCGAGGCAGTGGAGAATAAGCCTGAGCACTGACAGGCTCGTGCCCAGCCCAAAGCAACCACTACTGCAAGCTGGAAATTTCCTAGATGTCATGTGTTTCTCTTCAAACTTCACATGGGATTTTGCATTCAACTCCCTGTGTTTGCTTTACTCTAACAAATAATGATTTAATCTATCATTCAGTTCGTCACGAAATGATTTTATTGCGAAGTGATTTAACGATAACGTGAATTGGCATAGATATCAGCAAACACTACCATTCAGGGCTTTCCCTGCGAGAGCTCCTTGTTAAATATTTACCAGCACAAAAATGCCTCCACCCTGCCAGCGATATCATGCACCAAAACCATTTAAATTGTAAGTATTTGCGTGAGGTTTTATTGAGTAGAATAAGAAAAGTGTGCATAGAATCCGGTTTTGAAACCTAGTGAGAAAACCCCGGTAGAAATATGTATGGGTATAAATATTTGATGATTATATGAACACGGAGGAAGGTATGAGGGCTCTATAGGGAAGGGCTAATGTCATTAGAAGTAGTGGGGGAAAGGAAAAGTTTTTTATATACATAATTTATTGTCAAGTTAGCTAAAATACAGTGTATACAGTGTGCTCTTGGCTTCCAGAGTAGATTCCCATGATTCATCGTTTACATACAACACCCAGCGCTCATCCCAACAAGTACCCTCCTCGGTGCCCATCACCCATTTTCCCCTGTCCCCTGCCCCTCCGCTCCCTTCCCCCTCTCAGTTTGTTCTCTGTATTTAAAAGTCTCTTACGGGGGTGCCTGGGGGCTGGATCGATTAAACATCGTACGTCAGCTCCAGTCATGATCTCGCAGTTCGCGGGTTCAAGCCCCGCGTCGGTCTCTGTGTTGGCAGCGTGGAACCTGGAGCCGGGAGCCTGTTTCGGATTCTGTGTCTCCTTCTCTCTCTCTGCCCCTCCCCTGCTCACACTCTCTCTTTCTCTCTCTCTCAAAAATAAATAAATAAATAAATAAATAAATAAACATTTAAAAACAAAAAGTCTCTTATGGTTTGCCTCTCTCTCTGTTTTTAACTTTTTTTTCCTTGAAGAAAATATTTAAAAAAAATTTTTTTTTTCAACGTTTATTTATTTTTGGGACAGAGAGAGACAGAGCATGAACAGGGGAGGGGCAGAGAGAGAGGGAGACACAGAATCGGAAACAGGCTCCAGGCTCTGAGCCATCAGCCCAGAGCCCGACGTGGGGCTCGAACTCACGGACCGCGAGATCGTGACCTGGCTGAAGTCGGACACTTAACCAACTGCACCACCCAGGCGCCCCTGAAGAAAATATTTTTAAAAAAAATGATTCCGTATACAATTCATACACACGTGTATGTGTATGTGTGTGTGTGTGTGTGTGTGTGTGTATTCATAAGGAATTAAAGGAAACAAAGACCAAATTAAGTTTATATCCGCAGAGTTGCAGGAATGTCTATGACATATCATCAAATGGAAAAGTAAGTCACAGAGCCATATGTTTGGTATGATTCCACTTCAGTAAAACCAAATAAACAAAAACCTCAGCATCCATGTATATTCGCCTGCATATGGTTTCACAAGCAGTATACAGAGATGGGTCAACTTTGGACACGTCAGGAGGGCAGGACTGGAAGTTAGTAATGGTGAGCTCTCTGCATATATCTTTTTTTTTAATTTTTTAATGTTTATTTATTTCTGAGACAGAGGGACAGACCATGAGCAGGGGAGGGGCAGAGAGAGACGGAGACACAGAATCTGAAGCAGGCTCCAGGCTCTGAGCTGTCAGCACAGAGCCCGACGCGGGGCTCGAACTCACGAACCGTGAGATCATGACCTGAGCCGAAGTCGGTCGCTCCACCCACTGAGCCACCCAGGCGCCCCTCTCTGCATATGTCTTGCAACTGTTCGCCTATTATAATCAACGTGCTATACCCTGATAATCTCAAAACGCAACTGAAAAAGTTTCCAGAAGAAAAATGTCCTTTCAAATCGTCAATGCTCATTCACACCTGCGATCACCTTTGTACCTCCGAGCTGTGTAAGAAGAATAAACACTGTTATCTCCATTTACTGTGAAGGCAGCAGAGTTCAGAATGCAAACAGTCTTGCCCAAGACCACACAACTACGAATGCAGGGACCCCTCCCTCCCCCACCCAGGCCTCTTGACCCTTGTGCAGAGGTCTGGGCAGACACGCCAGGGCACACGGTAGGAGAAACGTGGCAGCAACACCAGAAAGGGACCAACGGTGTCCTTCCAGGCAAGGAATGAGCTCCGCCTGGGACAGAAAACATCTCTGAGTGTGCAATTATCAATATTTACCGTATATATCTAAGGAGGCTGTTTACCTACGCTTGCTTGAAATAGTCAGCATTTGTCAGTAATCTTATCACATCATCTGGAGCCTTCGGTGCTGGTTTCACAGGGTTACTCCAGGTCACGTGGCCAAAGGAATGTTCATAAACACCATCTACTGAGGGAGAGAGAGTGGGGCATAGCGTGTCCTTCCCAGGCCCTTTCTGCGGGCCCCACAAGAAGGAGGTCAAGGTGGAGCCCATGCAAGTCCTTGCCTGGAGGAAGTCCTCCGTGGGGCACGGATGTGTGTGCCGTTCCTTTGCCATATCGGCATCTTTCACCCGCACACCCTGTGTTCGTTTCAGAGAGCCCCAAGCCCCTGAGAACGGAGGCGCGTGCATTGTGACATCGGCCACATGAATCATAGTGGGAGCTCCGGGCAGCACCCGGCCGGCTGGCGCTCACACACCCGTCCTAACCATCATCCTTGATGGCGGTCAGCACATTCTTGTCTCTGCTGCCAAGGCTTGCCTTTCAGAAGCAGGTTGGGAGATACGTTTAGAGATTCAGAAATATTCTTTCCGCATCTACATTGATTCAGGTGTGTTTGCCCAAGACCAGTGAGTTTCAGGGGCTCTAGAACATACGTTGGGGAGCAGAAGCCCGGATGGAAAGCCAGCAGGCCTGCAGACAGATTCGGCCCTGCTGGTAGCTGTGGGATCTCCAAGTCAGCACTTCTTCGTGGGTCAGTGTCTTCGTCCCCAAGACAGGATGGTGAAATCAGCTGTGCCTCCCTGGTGGACGACTGTGAGAATCAAAGTAGAAAATGTGTGAGAAAATGCTTTACAGATGGTAAAGCTCTTTAGATGCACCAGGTGTAATTATTGATCTGCTGTGTCCTAAGAAATGAGAAGTCTCCTCCGTAGAGTTCCTTACTTTCACACACACATGGGGAAAAAAGATTATGTGTATATATATATGGCTTCAATTTGAAGTTGTTCGTGGCTAATCCAAGTTCCTGGTAAACCTTTTTATAATGTTGAATGAAATTCTCTCAAGAGATTCTGTTGATGTAAGCACAAGGGGGAAAAAAAAAAAAGCAATGTTGGCCGTCAACAAATAGGAATTTTTAAAAAATGCTTTCTTCCCGACGTCGTTACTTCGCTTGGCACTCTCCAAACGCCTTTATTTCAAAAATGTTTTTCTCCTTGTTTCTTAAACGGGAGCTTTGGGAAGAGGCTCAGTACCAGACGACGTGTTGAAACTTTTAAAATGCAAATAAGTGTTTCAATTCAAAATTCAGAATATCCTTCTGAATTTAAGTGCTACCCACTCTCAATGTTTAGACAGCGATCTGGCCATGATTATTCAAATTAAAAATAATAATCCCTTTGGGTGCAAAGGTGACAGAGCATGTGTGACAAAGCTAATGTTGGCTGAACGTCTCCTATGTGCCAGGCACACGGCCAAGTGTTTCAATCTCACGACTCGATGAGTAGGGATATCACCCCCATTTTGCAAATGGGGAAAACCCAGCTTGTTTGCGGACTTTCGCCGACTCAAAAAGACTTCCCTTTCCCCTCTAACGTGCTCACGGTACTCTCGCTGTTCTAGTGGATAATAAATGGAGAACACCACAAGCCCTGACAGATGGGCAGAAAACACTAGAAGAGCCACCCTTGCTACCTATCAGGCAGGCACTGTGCTAGACCCTCACCGCAAAGTCTTGTTCAACTTCCCTGCCACCCCCTACCACTCCCGGAGGACAACGGGAGGCTTGGAAAGATGGCAAACTCCTATTTGTTGAGATGGTTCTTGGCTGCCAGGCCTCATGCAGGGTGCTTTTCAGTAGTTTCCTCAATTAAACATGAACAGAACTCATACATAAGGAAAGTAAAAAAAAAAAAAAATTGCAGAAACAAACATGGGGAAAATGGTCAACATCCTTAGCAATACAAAATTACGACGTAGAGTGTCAACGAGGTACCAATTACACCTATCACGTTAGCCCAACGAAGTTAAATACCAATGGTGGTAGCTTCGTAGGGAAGCTAATTTATTTATATATTGCTAGTGGCGCTTTTATGATCAAACATTAAGCGAAGAAGCAGAATCCCAATGTAAATGTACTCTAAGATCATCCATGTACATGAAGGGAGTACGGCAAAATGAAAACAGCTGTGTGTTAAAGCGGAATGAAAATTTTGATCTCTTAAATTGTCTTGACTATTTAAAACAGTGTTTTTACAATGCATGAGATTGGGAGGAAACAGGGTTTTACCATCCCATTGCATCATTTTGTAGTTGACGGTTGCATTTCTGACTTGAAAAGATCAGGGATATCGCTAATACACGATGAAAAAAGGCAGGATTCAGTCATTTTAAACTTCTGCCTTCACTTGAGATATTGAAAGTAAGCTCTGTAGAATTTGACAATCTCCACTCAACCCCTTCATTTTCTTGATGAAGAAACGGAAGCCCCGAAGGATGGGATCCCTTGTCGGGGTCACATAGTTGCCTGTGAAGATGCGGCTAGCACCTGTTGTTTCATTTTCTAAAAATCCCATAAAACGAAAATGCGTATATTTATATAAAACCACCATGAGGTGTTTTACTATAGCACTTTGGACACCTAATGGGTGTTGTTTTCCCCAACGCCAGCAAATTCTCCAGGTCTCTGGACACCAGTTGGGTGTTCCGCAGTTCCATTCGATTCTGACGCTAATGCCCTGCACTTAGCACAGACGTCACAAGGTAAGGGCTCAGTCCCACAAGACTGTCCCCACTTCAGACACCCGTTGCAAGTCCCAGGTTGCCACCTGTACTTCTGACCCACTGGCTATAGCTCTGGAGTTCCCACGACCCCCTCCTTAGGGTCAATAACTTGCTAGATCAGCTTAGAAAACACATGAAAATATTTTACTTACTATTACAGGTTTAGTATAAAGAATAAAAATGAACAGCCAGATGAAGAGATACACAGGGTAGGGTCTGGTTAAGGTCCCGCAGAGGGGCTTCTGTTCACACGGAGTTTGGGCTGCACCACGTTGCCAGCCCATGGATACGCTCACCAACCTGCGAGCTCTCGAAACCCCATCAGTGAGGGGGTCTTGTGGAGGTTTCATTGATTAAACCCATTGGCCTTCGGTGATTGAACTCAACTTCCAGCCCCATTCCACTCCCTGGAGGTTGGGGAGTAGGCCTGAAAGACTCCACCCTCTAACCATGCCTTGGTCTTTCTCGTCACCAGTCCCCATCCGGAAGCCATCCAGTCATCTCAGTAGCACGCAAAAGACACTCTTATGCAAAACCAAATATTTATATTTCTTATTGTGTCATACACCAAAAACTCATCATTATTAAAATGGGTAGACCCCCGAATCCAAAAGCTGGCACAAGTATGTCCCTAGGGCCCATTCTAGGGCCTCTGGATGGGTACGTTGGCCACCAGTCTTGAGTTATGGGCTTACTCGCAGGAAGTGGTTCTCACTGTGGGTCTCTGGGCCAGCTGCATCGGCATCAGCTGGGAATTTGCCAGAAATGCACATTCTCAGGCCCCATCCACAGTGTCTCATGAATGATAAAGCCCGAGGATGCGGCAATCTGTCTTTTCTTTTTTTTTTTTTTATTTTTATTTTTTTTTTCAACGTTTATTTATTTTTGGGACAGAGAGAGACAGAGCATGAACGGGGGAGGGGCAGAGAGAGAGGGAGACACAGAATCGGAAACAGGCTCCAGGCTCTGAGCCATCAGCCCAGAGCCCGACGCGGGGCTCGAACTCACGGACCGCGAGATCGCGACCTGGCTGAGGTCAGACGCTTAACCGACTGCGCCACCCAGGCGCCCCATGGCAATCTGTCTTTTAATGAACTCTCCAGGTGCTTCTGGCTTGCGCTAAAGGTCGGGAACCAGGCTCTAAGGAAGTGCTTCTCCAACTTTAATGCGCATCGGAATCACCTAAGGATCTAGTGAAAAATGCACGTTCTGAATCAGTAGGTCTGAAAGGACGGATTCAGAGAGAAAGCATTTCCAACAAACTCTCAGGTTATGCCACTGCTGCTTCTTTGGGAACCACACTTTGAGTAGTCAGATTCTATTAAAGCGGTGCCCCCAGGTGAGCTCAGATATTGACTATCCTCTCTCCCCGTCCTTGTTATTCAGGGTCGTACAGGACCAGCAGGCTGGGCATCCACTGAAGCTTGTAAGAAAATTAGAATCTCAGCACCACCCCAGACCCATGAAATCAAATCTGCATTTTAATAAGATCCTCAGAGTTGCTGGCAATATTAAAGTTCGAGAAGTGCTTCTGAGGGCTGCTGGATGCCAACATCACTGAACCAGCCACCAGCCCAGGCAGTCTATAAGACTCTACCCCAGTGTGATTGACAAAGGTCACCATCTTCCACTTTTGAAAAAGCCTGGTGGCGTGGGTGTAAGAAGTGAAAAGCTTGGGGCTCACCAGTCTGAAGAGCCGATAGGAGGTGCTGCAGAGACGATGGGGTCCGGTAGGCATGGAGAAGTATTTTTAAATGTGAGAGTTTAAGAAATAAGGACACTCCCTTCTCCCCCCCAGAAATCAGTCGTCGTTGGTAGTTTTGCCAAGCATTACGACTTCCCCACAGATGGGTGGGTGGGTGGCACACACAGAGGTTACCTTCACCCCCCTCTTAAACCTTCCCTCCCACCTGTGTCCCCGCTCCAGAAGCAAAGGAAGCAAAAAAGAAAATGGATGACGAAGAAAGGGTTTCAGTCAGAGCGTTTCAGAGCAATTGCATACGGTATTAGTTTTCTGTGCCTGCTGTAACAAATCGCCCCCAAACTTAGTGCCTTAAAAGAACACAGATTGATCATCTGATAGGTCTGGAGGTCAGAAGTCAGACATTCGTTTCTCTGGACTGACTCGAGGGGCAGGCAGGCTAGTGTTCCTTCCACAAGCTGTAGGAGAAAATACATCGTCTTGCCTCTTCCAGCTTCTACAGGCTACCTGCCTTCCTCGCCTTCCTCCACCTTCAAAGCTAGCAGCGTAGCATTTTTGAAATTTTCTGTTTCTCCAACTGTGCTTCTGTCCTCGAATCTTCTCTGATTCTGATGCTGCGGCCTCCCCCTTTCCCGTATAAGGACCCCTGTGACGACACTGGGCCCACCCAGACAATCGAGGGAAACCTCTCCATCTCAAGGTCTCTAACTTGATCACATCTGCAACGTCCCTTCTGTCATGTAAGGGACCATATTCACAGGTCTCAGGGATTGGGATGTGGACATCTTTGAGGGCCTTTACTCTGCCTCCCACGCCGACTTTTTCAAGTTCCCCTGATGGGTCTGGTGCAGAAGGGTGCCACCTTGCCGGGGGCTGTGCTAGGCTCCTGGGGCCCCCGTCTTCATCTTGGTGAAGATAATGTGTATGTCACTGCCTCATTCAGAGCTGGGAACAGTGCGATATTTCATGTGTCAGACTTCCCGCTGTCAGCAGGGCTCAGCTTAAGTTATTTATAGTGTCGATGGCTTGCCTTTTGCATTAATGGAGACTGTTTGCAGTAAATAAATTAAGATAGGAGTTGCCCAGAGCCACGCTGGGGAGTCTTTTCTGTTCTGTGGGACAGGAGGCTCACGGTGAGGACTGAATGGGACTCAAAGGGTATTTTTGTGTATCAGACCCAGCTGCCCCCACGCCAACCCCAACTATATCTGAAATACACTGATCTCATGAAACCTCCACCGAGGACTGGCTTTTCTTTCTTGTTTTAAAGGACCAGAGCCAGTGAAGGGCACTTGGCGAGTGAACGGCCTCAAGCCCCCACTGCCATTTAGGAGTTCGTCAACAAAACCTCTGCTTCTCGTAAGGCTGTGACCTTGAACAGGAAGCCTGGGCATACGGAGACCCTTCCAGCCCCTGGCCCTCCCTTACTGATGCTCATGGAGTTCCTTCTGGAAACCACAGTGATGATGGAGGCTCTCCTTGCAGCTGGGGCTAGAAAGTTCCTTCCCTGGCCCTGTGTGTCTGGACGTGCGAGATGCTGGGGATAAGACCAGGAAAGGTTTGGTGGCCCCACCCCAGGAGCTTGCTGAGAAAGAGGAAGACTGGCGGGTGTCGCATTACAATTAAGCACCGGGCACTAAGGGGGACAGAGAGGGAGCCCTGATCCAGCCTGAGAATGAGGATTTAAGCAGGAGGAGCTGGGGCTGCCGGGAGAAGCAGGGCACAAAGCAGGAGGCAGTGGCTGCCTGTGAATATTTGTGTGATTATTATTATTAGTTTACTCTTGCACTCATGTGACCCACAAAGGCAGCTGTAATCGTAATAACATTGAGCATTCGCCCTCCGCGTACCATTTGCCAAGTGCCGAGGACTTTCCACCCATCCACTCATTTAAGGCTCACGATCACCTTATAAAGCAGCGACAGTCGTTATACTGGAAGGGGACCCAAGCACAGAGATCGGAAAACAGAGATGACACCACCGGAAGCGGGATGCTCGAGTTCCGAGGCCCTGGCTCCACAGCAGATGCAGGCCAGGGGAGGTGAGGGCAGCACCGTACTAGACAAAGAATTCCGGATCCTTCCAATCAAGAGCTCTGGGCCTCGGCCACGTTGACGGGGCTTGGTCGCCATTTGCAGAGCCTGGCACGCTACCAAAGGACAAGCGAGGAGGAGGTGGGCAGGTGAGGGATGGGGCAGAGAGGGGCCCCTCGTTAGCTGCTCCCCGCTGCAAATTTGTGAAAGACACAGTCACGTGGAACCAGAGCCCCAGCAGAAACAGCAGCCCGCCCTTTAGCTCACAAATCTTGGGACCCAGAGGGCGTTGATCTGCTGTGTAGAGCAGCAGGTGCCTCGATACAGGCCAAGAGCAAGGACTCCCTGCGTTCTGTGGCTGGCAGGTCCAGGCCACACGGCCCAGCGTTGGTGGCTGATGTGGGATGGGTGGACAGCCACAACACCAAGGCCTGGGTCTCGGGAAACATCCGTGGATGCTGATAAAACCAGCCTGTACAGCTCCCCTCTGCCGCCTCTGTTACGGGCACGGCCAACCGACTACAGCCACTCTTTCCGCCCCAGTGGGTCCAGTACAATTTGGCAACAACTCTGTTCTGCCTTCCAACAACCCACCTGAGGATCCGCAGAACTCTACCTCGCCCCTTCGGTCGTTTCGCTAGGAGGAGATGGGCCATGCAGGGGCTCCGCGGGCGGGCTTACTGTGCACATACTCAGGAAGTTCAAAATAAACATCAGCGATTTGCAGACGTGCTTGTTCCCAACAATCTGGGAGCTTCGAACAACTGGGGCCCAGCACACGGGCTGCAGCCAGACTGGGGAGGGAGCTGGGAGCTCTTCAAGCCATTGGAGGCATCTCCACAAGCGAGTCTCTTCCGTTTAACTGACCCATAAAAGCAAGATTCCTGATGATACCTGAGGGAAAATTAAGCGCCTCGGGCAAATTATTCCAAGCGCCCTGCCAAGTATTACTAGCTTTCCTTTTCTTTTCTTTGTTGGTTTTAGTTTTCCTGATTAGATTTCAAGTCCAGAGACAATTGAGTTAGTCAGATTCCCCAGTTCTTAGTTGACATCAGCAGCTGTGGTTAAGAGCTGACAGGTTCAGGGGGCGCCTGGGTGGCTCTGTCATCTAAGTTTCCAACTTGGGCTCAGGTCACCATCTCATGGTTGGTGAGTTGGAGCTCTGTGAGTTCTGTGCTGACAGCTCAGAACCTGGAGCCTGCTTCGGATTCTGTGTCTCCTTCTCTCTCTGCCCCTCTGCTGCTTGCGCTCTGTCTCTGTCTCTGTCCGTCTCTCAAAAATAAATAAAAATTTAAAAATACAGAAAAAGAGCTGACAGGTTCACGTCCTGGTCCTACCACTTAGCGGCCATGTGGCCTGGGGCAGTGTGCTCAACTTTTCTGTTAACTAGGAGTAAAAATGATGCCTACCACCATTATCCTATCGTGACAAAAAAAAAAAAAAAAGAGTAATTGCACATAAAACACCGAGAGCTGTGACTGATGCATAGTAGATGCACTGTGTTTCCTGTATTATTATTATTGTTTATGTTATTTTTCCCCCTTTCCCCTGACCTCTACTTCCTTTCCCCTCTCCAGGAAACCAGTCTAAAGTATCTGATATATGACCTGTTATCCCTGTATACAGGCTTTTCAAAGTCAGAATTAATTCCAAGCCACAAGTCACAGCTAACGGCCGATGATGCTTTGTTAACCATTCCCACAAGTGCTGTATGAATTACGACCAGCTACAGTGATCACCGTACCCGATCCTAACCGTGTAATTTACCCGTAAAATAAATTCTTTATAGGCACATACTTTTTACCGATGGTGTATAAGTCCAGATTCTTAATCGCAGGCAACAGGAATTGATCCCGGCTGAGGACCTCACGGAACACACAGCAGGTGGTTGGGGGAGACGTTCCTTTAATCCATGCCATCTTATAGGGACTAAGGCTGAAAAAGGCAACATATGGCTTTGGAGGCTACCCAGGGTATCAGCATTCACAAAATGGAGAAGAAAGGGGGGGGGGTCAAGTATGGGAGGGGTCACGGCCGGGCCTGGAAGTGGCCCCATACCATAGACTGGAATTCAGTCACATGACCTAACTGCAAGGGAGGTGGGAAATGTGTTCTGGCCATGTGCCTCAGGGAGAAAAGGAAATAAATTTAGTGATTAGCTAAGGACAACAAGTACTTGGTCCTCACCGTCACCATGGCAGAAAACGGGATCTCCCTCCCACCCAGACCCATATAGGAAGGAATTCTGCAGGCTTATATAGACGCTTCAGATGCTCAGCCATGAAAAAGATGACAAATGTTTAAAACGGGCATTATAAGACAGACCCAGTGTCTCTCTTGAGGGTGCAAATGAGATGTTGGCTGGGCTGCACTCATCTGAAGACTTGATTGGGGCGGGAGGGCCCATTTCTTCGGTGGTGGTGGGGAGGAAGTTGCAAAAGTTTCTCAGACATATTTTCTATGAAGTGTTCTTCAATTCTGTTTAAATCACGGTGGATCTATGATTAATAGCATGATTTTAATCACCCAGTGGCTGGGCGGGGGGGCTGTCTTCTGGCATTGAAATTTTATATGTAGCTTCCACAAAATGATCCAAGATTTACAGTGGCAGACATGCTGGATTATCAGCATTAGATTCCACCCACACCAGGCTTAAAGCCATGTGTTCACCCACAAGCAGTGAACAAGAGGACCCAGGACTGTGTATGTTCTTGCTTTGTCCCTAGAAAACCCAGCAGCTTAAAGCAACAAGCATTTATTATCTTGCACAGTTGTTTGGGTCAGGGTTTAGCTGTGTCTCTCCCAAGGTTGCCAATGAGACATCGGCTGGGGCGGCAGTCTCATCTGAAGGCTTGACTGGGGCTGGAGGATCTACTTCTATGGTGGTTCATTCACATGGCTGGCCAGTTGGCACTGCTTGTTCCTAACTGGGGACTGTGCAAGGTGTGAACACCAGGAGACAAGGATCACTGGGGCTGCCTTGGATGCTGTTTCACAGGTGACATTATTCTTGGGCAGTGGTCAGTGGTGCCTTGGTACCAACATGCTCTTCTAGGTGGGCACTGCTCCCATGTGGTAAAGAGAAGAATAGGGGGAGGGCTGGGGGTGGGAGCCAGTGATTTATGTCTGTCCCAGTGCAGTTTCAGTCACGAGTAACTGCTTGAGCTGCTAAGAAGCGTCCCCATTCTGGCAGGATCGGTGCCGGCATTGAAGAGGCTCAGCAGTGGTTGCCTCTTAGTAGAAGAAAAACTGAGGTCCCGGCAAAGTTCATGTTTGTATTTTAGGCACCCATGGGCAGTGGGGGAGGGAAGACATAAGGCCTGGAGTCAGAAAGGATGAGTGGTTGTGGGATGGAGTGTGAAGCAGGGGCCAATATCTGAAAATACACGTGGAGAAAATGGAAGGACCTCGGGCAGGCGTTCTGAGGTGTTAAAATGAGCACTCTGGGACACATCTTTGGGAAACTGAGGGAAAAGCTGGATGTCAGATTAGAGTGGATGGCTCTGGTAACTTCTAAGGAACTAGTTTTTATTGGACCCAGCTGTGCCCGTTACTCCTGGGGTCCTGCCTTCCAAGAGGCCCCCATAGAGAGCGTGGACACAGCATTTATTAATGCTCCTAAGCTCCACTTCCCATTTGCCCACTCTGCTCAGACTCCTCCTAGGCAACCTTTACGGCTGCACAGTGGGCTCCCTTGCCCTCTGGCTTCTGGGGGATTCAGCCCATGGAAGACCAGAGGAGGTCAAAGCCCAGGTGTTTGTGTCCCCAGTTCCCTTTCTCCAGGAAGACCACTGAGGACCACAGCACCTGCCAGGTGGCCGTGTCCTACAACTGTTATGACTACACTCTCCAGGCTCAGGACACTGTGCTCCACCCCCCACCCCCCGCCCCGCCTTGCCACTCCAGATGTCAAACAGTGTGGCTCCCAGTGTTGCTAGCCCTTGGGTACTTTACCACCCCCCCACTGGTTTCTCCTGACCTTGCCCACACCATCTGTGATTTATCTCTTTATGCAACTTTTCTTGATCTGTCCTGGTGCCATGTTCCCCCCGCCCCCTTCCAGGACACAGGGTTGTGTGTTACTAGGCTGTGAACTGCTCCAGCACTTTCTGGCTTCACTCAGGTGAGTTTTGAGCGGCACGCACCCTCAAGGGGAGGCTTCTTGCGGAACATTCGTGCTATGATGTCTTATCTGCAGCTGACATAGAAGTGAGTGTATCTAAACAATTTTCATAAGGGATACAGGAGTGCTGATGCATAGAGGCACTTGTACCCCAATGTTTATAGTAGCACTTTCAACAATAGCCAAATTATGGAAAGAGCCTGACTGTCCATCAACTGACGAACGGATAAAGAAACTGTGGTCTATATACACAATGGAATATTACGGGGCAACGCGAAAGAACGAAGTCTGGCCTTTTGTAGCAACATGGATGGAACTGGAGGGTATTAGGCTAAGTGAAATAAGTCAGACAGAGAAAGACAGATACCATACGTTTTCACTCTTATGTGGATCCTGAGAAACTTAACAGAAGACCATGGGGGAGGGGAAGGGGGAAAAAAAAGTCAGAGAGGGAAGGATCCAAACCATTAGAGACTCTTAAAAACTGAGAATAAACTGAGGGTTGATGGGGGATGGGAGGGAGGGGAAAGTGGGTGATGGGCATTGAGGGGGGCACCTGTTGGGATGAGCACTGGGTGTTGTATGGAAACCAATTTAAATAAATAAATAAATAAATAAATAAATAAACAATCTTCAAAGACAGTGAAATGTAAGTTTCCCGTGAATGCTGACACCTGCCTTGATTGCAGAGGCTTCTCATTCATTAATTCATTCATTCAATAATCCTATTTATTAAGCGGTAGGTGCTTAATAAATACGTGTCAGGCATTATTCTAGGTGCTGGAAATACAACAGTAAGCAAAACCTCCAACCCTCTGCTTTCATAGACTTTGAATTCTCCTTTAATTTGGGGGACCCCTCCTGATGCAGTTTCATGGCTTTTAGCAATTTTTAAAAACCTTACTAAATTTATACGCTGGTGTGGTCAAGAGGGACGTCCTGTTATGAACCCTACAGATACACTGGAATCTAGAACGTGCATCTAGTTGATGCCGGAGTCACAGCATGATGGGGCAGGCAGCAGCCCACACTTGCTTCTGGCTCTGAGTCTGCTAATGAAACGTAAATGTCTGGGGAATGATGGGCGGTGCCAGTGAAAGGCAGCCTTCATTCATTTCCACATGCACCAAACATTTTTGCAGAGGGGGAATGCGTTCATTTCTTTCTTCATTCATTCAGCCATCGATGGCAGCAGACTGCCAGGGACAGACATGATTCCCACCTCCATGGAGCTTTCACATGACAGAGGATACCTGTCGTGACCCACATCCAAGCCCCTCCAGCTCTCAGAAAGACGCTGTCTTTGTTCAGCCCCCACCCCACCCCCCTCATCCTGTCTGTCTTATTAAGACTATGGAGGTGCTCAGCTTGGGAGGCCCACAGTGTGAAATGAAACAAGGCAGACTTGAGCAGGCCAAAGGCTCCTGTGAACACAGAGTCTCTTACCTCCAGCACGACCTGCATTTAATTTATTTCCACAAGACTCCCCAAGTGGGATAACCACTAGCATCCTGTGAATTTGAAAGTTGCCTCCACAACTTGCTGATTATATAACTTCGGACTGTTTATATGTTTAAGCTCCCAAAGTTCCCAACTTTTCTCATCTATACAAGGGGCATGATGATAGTCCTGAATTTGTAAGGTTTGATATGTGACATGTCTAAAGCACCCCGCAAGGGCCAGCCACGTGATAGGCACAGACATAGACATTCTCTTCATTATCCCTTCTAGTTTTAGGAGCCTTGGGCTGTGATCAAATTGTGAAACAGGCCAATGCTATCACTTTTTAAACTCAAGGATCACAGAATGCCTTGCCTCCAATGGCACTGGCGAAGCAAACGAGGGATAAATCTGGCTCAGAGCCCTGCAGCAAGACCCAACCCCTGTGCTTTGCCCAGACCGACTTCCTCCTTGTGTAAGTGACTTTAAAAGAGATGTCCAGGTCAGAGCCATAATTAGAAGTGACTGAGGGTCAAGGGTGGACCAGCAAGCTTTTGCTGATCAATAGCTGCCATTTATTTCAAAGACAGGAAAAGAGGACTTCGACAGGCAGTCTGGGTGGGAAGTGTACCTGGGGCCCTCGGCACTCTGGGTGCTGGAACTCAGAACAGGAACGCCCCTCTCTTCCCTCCCTCCCCCCCCACCGGGGAGAAGTCCCCATCAGTCAAACCTCTCCTCTTTGGGAATTCTCAGGATCTGCCCAGCCAGCGACCCTGGGTCCAGCTTTCTCGAGGAAATTTCCAGAATCTCAGTGATAAACCATCCTTCTTTTCTATTCTGGAAACGAAACCCTCTGATAGATGACTTTTTTTTTTTTTTTGTCTTCCCACTCATTCCTCATAGAAAGCTACTTTGCAACCAAATAAATGTCCTATCCAAACATACCATCTTCACAGCCTACGTTAATACCCTGTGGGATATAAAAAACAAAACAAAACAAAACAAAACAAACAACAACAACAAAACGTTGTCAGAAGCCCAGAACTCCCAATGATAGGGATTTCCCTAATACTAAACTAACGCACCCTCTCAAAGTGGCCCATGTGCTATCCAAACGCCTGTAAATGTGCATGAATATTTTTGTTTGCGTTTTTTGCATTTAGGCTCCATTCTGGTTTTCAGTTGGCCAGTGGGTTTCAGTTCACTTCTTTCTTTTTTTTTTTTTTAATTTTTTTTTCAACGTTTATTTATTTTTTGGGACAGAGCGAGACAGAGCATGAACGAGGGAGGGGCAGAAAGAGAGGGAGACACCGAATCGGAAACAGGCTCCAGGCTCTGAGCCATCAGCCCAGAGCCTGACGCGGGGCTCGAACTCACCGACCGCGAGATCGTGACCTGGCTGAAGTCGGACGCTTAACCGACTGCGCCACCCAGGCACCCCCAGTTCACTTATTTCCATACCTGTCCTCCAAACGAGGAACAAGAGTTACTTCAAAGGGAGAGATTTCAAATCTCTATCTCCAAAAACTCTGAATTTTCTCAAGGCCACTTTTAAGTAGATGTTCATCACAAACATTCTCGCACACACAAAAACACCTCCCCGCCGGCTTTTCAGTACAACTGGGACATAGCCGGGGCTCACGGGCCCGCCTCTGCACCTTGTAGCCCCGCCCCCTCAGTTAAATCAATACCATGTGACCAGTGCTGGCCAATGACATGCGAACAGGAGCCGCTCCTTTCACTTCTAGGCGGAGCTGGTTAAGAATTGGTGTGAGTCCTGCCTTTTTTCTTGACCTGCCCTGCAGGACTTCATCTCTCTCACTTCCTGCGGAGGGTGTAACTGCGAGATGGAAAAGAGCCCCCTGACCCTTGTCGGATTTTGTGAGTGAGATACAAATCTGAGATATGAAGATTGGTCTATTGTGGCTGCCAGCATCCGCAAACCAAATGAGTATCGGATCAATTTTCACAGGTCACATTCACTGGGAGATTACTCACTTTCAGACCATTTCTTGTTCTTAGAAGTAGGTCGTTGGTGCATTTTATTATCCCAAGCTCATTTCTTTTTTCTAATGTTTATTTACTTTTGAGATAGAGAGACAGAGCGTGAGCAGAGGAGGGGCAGGGAGAGAGGGAGGCACAGAATCGGAAACAGGCTCCAGGCTCTGAGCTGTCAGCACAGATCCTGATGTGGGGCTCAAACTCACAAACCATGAGATCATGGCCTGAGCCGAAGTTGGACACTTAACTGAGTCACCCAGGCACCCCTATCCCAAGCTCGTTTCTTTTTTTTTTTTTTTTTTATGTTTATTTATTATTGGGAGACAGAGAGAGACAGAGCATGAGCAGGGGAGGGGCAGAAAGAGAGGGAGACACAGAATCCGGAGCAGGCTCCGGGCTCTGAGCTGTCAGCACAAAGCCGGACGCAGGGCTGGAACCCACGAACCATGAGATCATGACCTGAGCTGAAGTCAGCCGTTTAACTGACTGAGCCACCCAGGCGCCCTTCCCAAGCTCATTTCTTAAGCTTGTGTGTAACCTCTGCTGTGGGCCAGGCACTTCTGGGCCTGGGGTTAGGGAGATCCGTGAACCCCTCCCCACACCTGCCCTAAAAAATATTACACCGTCTACTGGGGCGAGACAGACACAGTCAAAGAGCACTCTTGAACGCACCTGTCTAGATGCTGTGAGCAAAATAATTATCTCCTAGGAATTGTCTCAAAGCTCTTGTTTTAGCAAATTCAGACCAGTCACAGATGCTGACAGGAAATCTAGGAATCAAAGCACATACTTACTTTGATCAGACTTAATTGGCCAGATATTTCATTGAATCGCATTCAATTTAGTTATTAATTGAGTCTTTATTCTTTATCTAATGAGTACCCAGGAAGACCTCCGCCCCAGAAACCACCACCGTCAAGTAAAAGTAAGTACAATAATCAAACAAACTCCCAGGACAGTATCCATTCTCTTAAGTTATAAAATAAAAAATTAAAACAGGTTTGAGGGGGCCTTTTGGACCCACGAGATTGTAAAAAAAAGAAAAAGCTCTTCTAGAAAACATCCACCTTAGTTTGCTCGGGCTGCCATAACAAAGCGCCACAGACTGGATGGCTTAAAACAACAGAAAGGCATTGTCTCACAGTTCTGGAGGCCACAAGTCCAAGATCAAGGTGTGGGCAGCGTCGGGTCTTTCTGAGGAGTTTGAGGGAGACTCTGTTCCTGGCCTCTCTCCCTGCTCCTGGTGATTTGCTGAAACCTTTGCTGGTTTTTTTTTTGGCATCTAGATGCTTCACCCTGATCTCTACTCTTGTCCGCACGTGACATCCTCCCACGCGTCTCTGTCCAAATGTCCTCCTTTTATAAGGACAGTGGTCGTATTGGATGAGGGGCGAGCCTACTCCAGTCTGACCTCATCTTGATCATCTAGGAAGACCCTACTTCCAGAGGAGGTCACGCTGACAGGTCCTGGGGGTTAGGACTTCCACATCGTCCGGGGCAAACAATTCAACCTGTAACAGTCCCCAGCACTGGCAAAGTTGGGGCAAAAGTGGTCTGCTTCTCCGATGACGTTTGTAGCAGTGAAAGTAGCTGTAAAATGTGAGGGAAGCCATTTGGTAAGGGGCAGCAGCAGCGATCCCCATGGATAGCCTTCCGTCCACAGATTTCACTCTCGGGAATGTGTCTCACCCCTACTGGGTATGTCAGATCTGGGTCTTCTCCTTCCCAGGGGTGTATGGAAGTGACTCGGAAGCACTCAATGCTATAAGTTACGAAACGTTTTGTGGATCCAAGTCATTTTAATTACATGTAAGTATATTTACCTATTATAGCCACCATTTTATCCCTCAGGTCTCCCAATGTGCCTTCTCTTCTGCTGTGAGAACTTCAGTGGGAAAGTTTGAAAAGATCTGTCTTCGGGAAGTAATTCACCAGAAGCCGAAGCCACTAGGTATCAAGATGATTGTTGTGGTATAATTGCCATTCCCAAACTAAAACAAAAAGCCATTATTTATTCAGCTGATATTTACCGAGTACCTTCTATCTGTAGGGCCTTGTGCTAGGGGCTAGTGAACGCAACGGTAAAAAATCATTCTAGTCCCTGTTTGCAAAGAGCCTACACTCCCAACTGGTGAAAGTCTTAACAAATTATATTCTTAACATGCTGGCATAACATGCAGTCATTAAATGGTAATTAAGAAAGATGCAAATACTATTTAAAATTCATAAAGATTAATTTCGAATGGCGAATACACTGTGGCATAACCATTCACAACATGCACGCTTGTTGGCTTTTGTCTATTTTTTTCTTTCACTTCTGCATAGTACGTGCCCAATAAGAACTTGCTCAAACGAAAGAACGTATTGAGGACTGGAAGGTCATTTGCAGAATCAAAAAACTAAAACTAAAAATCAACCAACCAAGAAGAAAGACCACTGTTGTACTTGGGTGATGAAATCATGAATACGTTTTCCAAAAATTTCTTGTATATAGCTGGTACTACGTTTTGTTGGAAGATATGCTAATAGATTAAAAAAGGGCCCCCTAGGTGCTTCTAGAATTTATATGCCACGGGAATAAAAATCTTAAAGAAATTAAAAATAAAAGAACTTCGGCTCTGGGATGTCCCCAAGACTGAGAGGCTATGTGACCTGATTGTTCCTTCTCAGCCGAATGTATTCTTTAGTCATGCCAGTGGTCCAGGCACTGGACAGGTAGGGGGCTACTGGAAAGGTCCAAGCGAAACCTGCTGAGGGTCCAAACTGAGAAGGTGATGGAGTGGTAAGGAGGAACTGATGGGGGGAAATTTCTCATTTTCTATGCCCGATCTCTCCACTCCGACTTCCCTAATGTTGCATTGGCTGCCAGCCTTCCCCCACCCACCCCCCGGCCCCCGGCTTTTCTAGAAGAGGAGTGGGGAGTGTTATCCCATATATGGGTGACTCCTAGACAAGTTTAGGAAAGCTTATCTCGGATGAGACCTGGTATAGGCAATCAGCGGAGACAGGAAGACAAAATCTCTACCTATCCTGGCAAAATATGTCCATGCAAATAAAACTCAGAACGAACTCTTGACATCCAATGGGCCTTTGCAAGTCCCTTGATCGATTTGATTTGACAGCTCCCTGCCTCTCACTCCCCTAACATGTACACAATCGCTCTGTCTCAAAGCCGTATAGATTCTACCTAAAAATATATGTGGCAAATCCTTCCACCCTGTGCACCCTATAGCCATCATCTGACTCCAAGGCCCCAGAAACTCTTGCCTGCGTTCCTCCAACACCCCAATACTGGTATCATTGCTTCTACCCTTGGCCTTCCCGGTCCTCTCTCTGTACAAGAGCCAAAGAGATCTTTTTAAAAGCACAACTCAGATCAGGTTACTCGTGTGCCAAGTCACCCTTAGTGGTACCTATTTCACTGAGGATAAAATATAGAATTCCTTAACATGGACTGCAAGGCTTCCTTTATACTGCCCCTGCCTATCTCTCCAGCCCTTCTCTTCGAAGTAGCCTCACTCACTTCATGGACTACATTGGCCTTTCAAGCTCTCAGATGCGTCAAGCTGCCTCGTGCCTCAGGGCCTTTGCACATGTTGTCCTTCCTTTCTGGAATGTTCTCCTCTCCACTCTTTGCCTACTTAATAGCTATTCGTTTTTTTGTTTTTTTTTTTAGCTTTCAGCTTAAAGTCATCTCCTTAGAAGGGTCTTTTTCTAAACTCTTCACATAGTTAGAACCCCCCTGCTATGTTCTCCAACAGTGCCTCAGCACTTTTCTTTCATACAGTTGTCTAAATATAAAAATTTCTTCTTTATCTGTGCGGTGACTGATGGGCTTAATGTCTACCTCCCCTATCAGCGTGTAACTTCTATGAGGGCAGAGACCGTATCTGCTCCTTTCGGGATTGTATGCCTACCCAGTGCCTTGCAAGATACGTGGCTCATGGTGAGCCCTCCACATGCATCTGCCGAATGAGTGGTTATTCCCAGATATCAGTTAAATCACAAGAAGTATTTCCTGGTCATGCACGTAATCTTGAATCCAATTTAAGAATTACATAATGAAGAGTAACTGAAACACATAGTAATTCTTTTGCGAATGTGGAGGGTGCATTCCAAGGACATACTTCTTGGTTTGACAGTTTATTTCTAGAGGTAGAAATATAGCAGGCAATCAGAGATGGCCCAGGGTGCCAGATAAGGGATTGTCTTGGAAACATCATTAAATACTTTATAAATTAGGCAATTTCAGGCTGTGAGAGGATAAAGACACACTCAGTTTGTCTCAGTTAATGGAGGTCTATCAGCCGGGACTCTTAATATTGCATGTGACAGAGGACCCATCTCCAACTGCCTTAAACAACACAGAGGATTTATTGGCTTCATAACTGGAAAGTCTAGAGACAAGGTTGTCTTTCCTCAGGAGAGACTTGATGTGATGGCCTGACGATGTCACGAAGGTCCCTGTGTGTCTTTGTCTCCGACCTACCACGCACGCGTTGCTTTGTCCTTGGTTGTTCACGGTCACCTTAGGGTCGGAAGCAAAAGGGCTAGTGCCATCCAGACCTCATGTCCTCACACATTTGAGCTACAGAAGAGTGCCTTTCTTCCAGAAGCTTCTGTAGTGATACTCAAACGTGACTGATCAGCAGAATCCCATGACAAGCTGATTCCTGGCACCCTACCCAGCACCTCTGTCCCCAAACTTAGTCTCTCTGGTGGAGAGCCTGAAAAGCTGTGAGCTTTGAAGTTTTTTGTAGAAGTCTATAAAGGAGAAACAAAAATTGTCCCATTATGCAACCTTCCAGAAAACACTTCACGGAAGTTTTCCAATGAAAGTCATCAATACACAAAGGAAGAAAATCAAACAGTAGAGAATGAAATGTTAGCGAATTTTCTCCCCATCCCTTGCCCCAAAGGTTGGTATATATCAACACAATTCAGTTTTAGATTTTTTTTTTTTTTAAATTAAGTAGGCTCCACGCCCAATGTGGGGTTTGAACTCACAACCCTGAGATCCGGGGTCACATACGGTACTGACTGAGCCAGCCAGGTGTCTGCTTTCCCCTAAAGGTGTCACTGTTATCAGTTTCTCATGTATTTTCCATTACGAAAGAATTTGTGCATTTACCAAAATGTATAGTGTATCATTTTTTACATTTTATAAAAAAGGATCATACTACTTATGTGCTTCTGCTTCTTGCTTTTTCTCACCAGAAAATATAACTCAGAGACTGTGCTCTATTTGCAAATGGAGTTCCTCTTCAGCATTTTTAGAAGATGTAAAACAGGAACACCCGGGAGGCTCCGTCGGCTGAGCATCTGATTTTGGCTCAGGTCATGATCTCGCGGTTCCTGAGTTCGAGCCCCACATCGGGCTCGCTGCTGTCGGCAAGGAGCCCGCTTTGGATCCTCTGTCCCCTCGCTCTCCCCCCCTCCCCCCCCTTGCGCTCTCTTTCAAAAATAAACATTAAAGAAAAAAAAGATGGAAGACTGTAACCACAGTTTATGTAACCAGCTCTCTAGTGAGGGACGTTTGGGTTGTGTGTTACACAAAGCTGCAGTGAACTTCCTTCTCCATCTGTCTCGACCTTCTTTTGTGGCTGCTTGCACAGAGGGGACTCCTAGCAGTGGGGTCGCTGGGTCAAGGGTCATTTAATAAAATGCCGATGAACGTTGACCTGATGTTGAGCTTCTGTAGTCTAGTCTATTACCCTTCGAAACTTCACCAATGTTGCTCTTCCTTACACAGGGGCATATATGAGGATACTGGGGTGGGGTTGGGGGGGCGGGGAATGGGGAATCGGTGTTCTTTAAAAGCTCATCATGTCATCCTGGAGGTCATCAAGGTGTGAGAGCCACTGCCCGCCGTGCCGCCAACGTTGCAATGGTGGGTCCCTCGGAAACTGTTAAGAGATGGCTCGCGCCCCCTGCCGCCCGTACCCTTACCAGCAACAGACCTTAGAAAACTTTATCAACCAGATTCATGAAAACATGGTCTGGCATTGTTCCAATTCGCACGTCCTTCTGAGTGTGGTTGAACAACTCTTCAGATGCTTTTGGGCCATAGATACGTATTTTTTCCTTGCTTTACCAGGTTGGACCCTCTGTGCTGCCTTCATTAGGTTTGTTTGTATTATGTAGGGGCTCGTTGCAAAGTGGAGAAACAAGTTCCTGTTCATCTGTGTTCCAAATATTTTTTCTCTTGTTTATTTCTTTGGACGGGTTCGTGGGTCTCGTTACTTGCCTGTTGGTGTGGTGTTCAGCTCTAAAGAAGGCTTTTGTTTTGCTCTGTTCTAATGTGGTCAAATGTTAAAATCTTTTGCCTGTCTGGTTTTCTGGAGGAATCTATTTTTCAAAACCTCCCAGGTGACTGCCATATTTGTGAGTTACAGCCCCGCAGGATCTAAGTGAGGAACAGAATACAGCCCCTTCCCTCAGGGGGTTTGCAACCATGTGGGAGAGAGAGGTCAGGGTGTCAAAGAGCCTGCGGGGTCGAGGGCACCGTCTGAGAAGTTTCACATGAGCCGGGCGCTGGCCTGTCTACGATGCCTGCCCCGGCCACCGTCCCCTGCTGCGAGGCTCTCACCCACAGATCCGTGCTGCAGGGACTAGGAGATTCTGTAAGGTAGCAGAAGGCAGAGGAAAGCCAGCCACACGGAGTGGAGGAAGAGGTGACTTGGGCCGCGGCACGGAATAGTACCGGCAACGACTATGGGCTGTCTCAACACATCCAGACGCCCCTTGGTCTCAGAAGTGCCCTGGATGTCATCAGTCCCCAACCTACCCTCCGGAGCCTGGACACCTGGGGTGAGGCTGTCCCCACCTTTTCTGGACATGCCATGGGCGGAACTTCCTCTCCTGTCTTGTCCAGCCTTAAACAACCAAGTGAACAAATAAGAACACTGCATCTTGCCCCTTAAAGACCCTGACTGATGTGGGGCTGTAGGACTTCAGAGAAAAGCCAGCTTTTCCTGGCCCGCGGGCCTGGGTGGGGAGTGGAACATAAAGTTCCACGAGCGAGAGAGATTTCTAGCGTGGGGCCTGTGGAGGGCAAGGGCTGGTTTTCACTCAACTCCATCCCTCAGAGTTTCTGGAACAGGATCCTAAGTGAGATGTAACTTGAATGAATGAGGCAACCCATCAATCAATCGTGGCGACAGGTTTTGAATTAGTCTTGGGAAGACTAGGTGAGGACCATTTTCTCTTCCAGCGGAAAGAATGCCTGCTATGTAGGAAGCCCTCGGCAGTGTTGATCTGAACAGTGAGGTGGGGACGAGGGTGTGAACAAAGGGACAGAGGGGAGAATACCAAAGTAACATCCACAGGATGGCGACAGCAGCCTATGGAATGATTCTGTGAGGAAGGTACAAATGCCAGCGGGAGTCTCGAATGCCAGGCTGAGGAATATGGGCCTTAATCTGTTCACAGTGTGGAGTCATTGGTTCAGGAAAAGACCTGGTTCGAATCAGTGTGGCAGGAAGGCCATTTGAGGACAGTGAGCGGCACGGATTCCAAGGTGGGAGGAAATTTGAAACCATCCAGACAAGAGAGGGTTACTCTTGGGGCCAAGGTTGGGAAGTGAAACCAGAGAAGAAAGGGTGGATTTAAGAAACTGGGCAAAGAGACCCTGAAGGCGCAGGTGACTGATCTGTCCTGGGAGGGGGCGGGGCAGGGGTGGGCCAGAGAGAGGGAGGAGACCCAGACAAAAATAATTTCAAAATGGATTAAAGACCTAAATGTAAGACCACTTTTGAAACCATAAAACTCCTAAATGAAAGCGTGGGCAGTAAACTCTTAGACATCAGTCTTAGCAGTATTATTATTATTATTATCATCTATATTTTTTGATATGTCTCGTCAGGCAAGGGCAACAAAAGCAAGAATATAAACAGTCGGGACTACCTCAAACTGAAAAGCTCAGCGTTTGCAGGAAGCAAACCATCAACAACATGGAAAGGCAACTACCATTTGCAAAGGATATGTCCGATAAAGGGTTAGTTATCCAAACTACGTGAAGAACTCATGCAACTCAGAAACAACACAAACAACTACAAAAAAAAAAAAAAAGCAAAAAAGCAAAAAACAAAACAAAACAAACAAAAAAGCTCCAAAACAATCCTATTAAAAAATGGGCAGAGGACCTAACTAGACATGTTTACAAAAAAGACAGGTGGCCAACAGACCCATGAAAGTCGCTCAGCATCACTAATCATTAGGGAGATAGCAATCAAAACCACAATAAGATACCACCTCAGGTGGCTGGACTACAGTGAAATAAGCCAGACAAACCCAAATATCGTATGATTCCACTCATAGAATGGAATGGGAAACAAAACAAAACAAAACAAACGAGCAAACAAAACAAAACAGACTCAGAAAGGCAGAGAACAAACTGGTGGTCACCAGAGGGAAGGAGAGTAGGGAGAATGGGTAAAATAGTTCGTGGGATTAAGAGGTCCAAACTTCGTCACGGGCATGCAAAGCACAGCACAGGGAATATAGCCAATAATATTGTAATAATTTGTCTGACGACAGCTGTAGTTACAGCTACCAAGGTCAGGATTTCATAACGTATGTCAACACTATGTCGTACATCTGAAACTAATATCATATTGTACGTCACCTCGCACCTCAGGGACAAGAGAGATGTATCTGGAATCTTGGTCGAAGACATTGCTTTTAGTTTAAATTTCTCACATAATATTATCGAGGGGGAAAAAGTCCTTTAGTCAGCATGGTGTAGGAGGCAATGGATATTGCCCCTTAGTTAAACAAATCTGGCAACCCAGCACGTAATAGGTGAATGAATGTTAATAAATGTTGGGGCGCCTGGGTGGCTTGGTCGGTTAAGCGTCCGACTTCGGCTCAGGTCATGATCTCACGGTCCGTGAGTTCGAGCCCCGCGTCGGGCTCTGTGCCGACCGTTCAGAAGCTGGAGCCTGTTTCGGATTCTGTGTCTCCCTCTCTCTCTGACCCTCCCCTGTTCATGCTCTGTCTCTCTCTGTCTCAAAAATAAATAAACGTTAAAAAAAAAAATTTTTTTTTAAATGTAAAAACTAAACAGATGAATCAAAAAAAAAAAAAAGAACAGAGAAGAAGTATGGAACAATGAATAACAGAATTCTCAGAATTCTGAAACCAGTAAGTAGTTATCGTACACTGCTTTAATTGTGGTGACTCATGCAGTTTTGGGTGTAATTAGCTTTTTATTCTTACTCATATTTTAATTTTGAAACAAATATGCAAATGTATGCGAATAGGATGGCTAAGCAAATCATCCATTGCATTTGAGGAACCACTCCGGCAAATTTTAAAATGGGATCGCAGTTCTGACAGAGAGTTCCAGAAACTCATTTAGAAACAGAATCCCCTAAATGCAGTGAACTTGGCCCTAGAGACACCGCTCTTTGGAGAGCTTTCGTGAACATGTGTTGAGAGGTTCAGGGGGAAATGAATGTTTCCCCTCAGATCCTTCTGGGCCTTCTGGATTCCGATCAAA
Organism: Prionailurus bengalensis; assembly: GCF_016509475.1. Classification (NCBI taxonomy): domain Eukaryota; kingdom Metazoa; phylum Chordata; class Mammalia; order Carnivora; family Felidae; genus Prionailurus; species Prionailurus bengalensis. The sequence goes on from NC_057343.1 coordinate 9,379,717, forward strand.
GCCTGGATCCCTGGGCCTGCCTAGGATAACAGCGGGGCTGCTTATGGGCTGAAGCTCCCCAGGGTGTGGACTAAGCCAGGAGATCTTTATTCCCAGGCTCTCCAGAAAGACGAGGGAAGTTATGGCTGCTGTCCAAACTGTTAATTTTCATGTGCTTCCTTACACTGTTATTTCCATCATCCAATGGAAGCCACCATCCATGTGGCTCAGTCTCAGCCCAAAGTTGGAGTCGGGAAACACCATCCAGCACCCCCAGAGTGATTTCAAGATAATCGAAGTTCTTTGCACGCCTTTCTTAAACGCAGTAACAGAGACAGTTGGCCCACAGCACTACTTTGTGAATTCTCCTCTTTTCCATCTAGTCCCCTCACACCCCAGCACCTCTTTCCTCAAAACTTCCTGATGGGCTGAGCCAGCCAAGAGGCGCTCGGACGATGGCAGAACCCTTCCCGGTGGACGGGGGCTGGGGGAGGAGAGGCGTCTGGGGAGCAAAGCCCTCTAAGACCCGCAAGGGCAAGAAAGCCCGGGGCACCGAGCTTTTCATCCCATCTCCCCTGTGTCCTTTCATGAAACGGTCAGATCCGGAGCCTCTGCAGCGGTGAGACCCTCGGCCTGCAGGTGGAGTTCTGGCCCTTGACTGTCAGGTTGGTTAGATCCGCGCTGTCTTGGAAGGGCAAGTCAGATGGCTGCGGGGCGCCCTGTGCTCAGCTCCAGCGATGACATCTTTCTGTCACCAGAGGTGTCGAGAATCATCACATCTCAGCGAGTGTCACCGGCAGTTATCACTGTTCCCAGACACGAGACATACACCCCTCGGTCCCTAGCTCAAGGCCATGACAGAGTTGTCTTCAGCTTGGGGCTATTTCCTCCAGCCACCCCCCCACCGCTGCCTTCTCCCGCCTTGGGCCCCTCCCTCCCCATCGGGCCCCGTGAAAACCATTTTCTTTTTTTCAATTATTTTTTATTTTAGACAGAGAAAGAGAGGGTGCGAACAGGGGAGAGGGGCAGAGGGAGAGGGAGAGAGAGAGAGAATCCCATACCGCCTCCACGCTCAGGGCACAGCCCTAGGCAGGGCTCGAGCCCACCACCCTGGGATCATGACCCGAGCTGAAATCAAGAGTCGGCTGCTCAACCTACTGAGCCAGCCAGGCGCCCCTGAAGACCATTTTCTATTGAGCCACCGAGGGAGGGCTCAGAATAAACTCGGAATCCGTCTTTTAAATGCGTAGGCGGCCTTTAAATCTGACTCCTACCATCACGTCACTTTCCTGTACAGTTCTTACCCTCTACCCGTGTTTCCTGGGTCCATTTTAAGAGCTGGGGGCACAGAAGGAAAGCCCTGAGGCAATAAGGAAGGCGCAAGGGGGGGTGAAGAGTCTCCTTCCTTCCCGCCAGGGATCTGAGCGCACCAGGTTTTTTTTTTCCCTCAAAGACAAACTACTCTGGCCTGGCTTCCCACATTGATCTAATCGAGAGTCCAAACACAATTTCGGGACTGTCAAAACAAGACCCGCAGACCTGACACAGACAATTAACAGAAGTCAAGGCAACCCACCCGCCACATCCTGTCTCTCCCCGATGTCTCATCAAGGCTCTGGAAAATCCCCGCGCCCTGCCCCGGGCTGAGCTATTGCCGCAAGCAGGTTGTTGTGCTGGGGACTCCTGACACTAGGCTGGAAGCTATAATTACCCGCTGTATAATTTGGTTGCTAAATGGATTGTTGACAAAGGTGTGCCTGATGAAATCACAGGCATTGCAGGGCACAGGGACGAAGCCGGTTGGAAGGAGGCAGGCCGCGGTCATGAACAGCCGGGCCTCCCTCCCAGCTCCCTCGTGCCACTGCAGACTCTGACCTCCCCGAGCCACTTGGGCTTCGGGCTCCGTGACGTTTGGAAATACCCGGCCCGCCTTCCTCCCTCGGGTGTCATCAGCGGCAGAGGACTCCCCTTGGCACAACACAGGAAACGCAGTTCTGTTAAGCCACGGCTCCCTCCCTCCCTCCCCCCTCCCCCCAGCCCCCAGGGTTAGCCTGGAAGGAAGGTGAGCATAGCAGTGGCCGGGAGGAGAGGTCCCTTCCAGGCAGCTGCTCTGGGGGTCCTTCCAGAGGGATCAGGTCTGAGACATGAGCTACTTGTCTTTTTACCCACAATCTAAGTGATAGAATTGCAGACCCTCCCACTGCAGGGCACCTAGAAAGGAAGGGAGAAGTAGGCGTTGCCTTCTTGGCACAGGGGCTGAGAGGTCAGAGACTTTCTGAGGTCAGAGAAATGGCTTGTCCCAACCAAGAGGACGTCCCACAGGGACAAGGACGAGTGGCCCTTTTGGGAACCGGCAGAAAGCTCGGGACACAAAATATGAATAAAGGGTTAACCCTAAAAAGGCCTGGGAGGTCAGAGCATATATCAAGTCACACATATTTCTTTTTTTTTTTTAATTTTTTTTTTTAACGTTATTCATTTTTGAGAGACAGAGGGAGACAGAGCATGAGCGAGGAAGGGGCAGAGAGGGGGAGTCACAGAATCTGAAACAGGCTCCAGGCTCCAAGCTGTCAGCACAGAGCCCGACGCGGGGCTCGAACTCACGGACTGTGAGATCATAACCTGAGCCGAAGTCGGACGCCCAACCGACTGAGCCGCCCAGGCGCCCCTCAAGTCACACATACTTCTGTAAGGAACTGCTCCTCTAAAACGAAACAAAGAGAAGTCCCAACATAGTCTATGAGCATTTGTGTCGAAAGAATGGAAGAGTGGAAGAATTTACCGGGACATAAGCCTTCTGGTGGCAAGGGTTTAAATTTGGGAAAGCCATGGGAAGATTAGAGAGGGTCTGAGAAGAGGAACCAGACAAGCTCAGGGGGTGGGAGATCAAACTGACGGAAGGACAAAGAAGTCGAAAGCAATCACTCTACATAAAAGCAGGTGAGGGGCAGTTCGATACTCATGACACTCCGGTGTCCTCAGAAATTCTAGGCACCGGGGTGCTGACTTCTGCCTGACACGGGCCTTTCTGGACCTTATCCCAAGAGATTCAGTTACCAAAGCACAAGTTGATTTTAACACAATTATATACTAACACAGGTTTCATCTGTACAGCTGTCCTGCTCCCCTGTCCGAAACCCATGAAGGGGTTACTGTCGCAACAGGTTTTCCGCGCCGCACGCGGGAATGATGGCTAGGTTGCCCTGCCTTCTGTCCACCCGTCCCATCTGGCCTGTGTGCCGAGTCTGAGCTTGGGGTCTGGAAGCTTCCAGCCAGCTTTCTGATGAGGTGGGCGGTTTGCGTCCAGTCTAGCCCCTCGCAGGACCTTGGGTCCCAAAGGGCCCTACCCCTCCAACCAGTGGCCAAGCCCAGCAGGGAGCAAGAAGAGTGAGCCGAGGGCATTGGGCTGGACACAGTCCATAGAGCACAGCCTCTGGGGCACGCAGAGGAGCAGAGAAAGGCCGAGAATGAATAGGGTGTGGGGGGGCCGACAGGGAGTCACCAGCACAGATGGTGAAAAAAAAAAAAAAAAAAAAAGGAGCCAGGACTGGAAATGACTGCAGCATGCAGCAGACTTCAGACCCAGCAGATTCACGCGGTCCAGGAGAATATTTTCTTTCTTTTCTTTTCTTTCTAATTCTTTTAATGTTTATTCATTTTTGAGAGACAGAGACAGAGTGTGAACGGGAGAGGGGCAGAGAGGAAGGGAGACACAGAATCCGAAGCAGGCTCCAGGCTCCGAGCTGCCGGCACAGAGCCCGACCGCGGGGCTCGAACTCACGAACCGCGAGATCGTGACCTGAGCCGAAGTCGGACGCTTAACCGACTGAGCCACCCAGGTGCCCCTGGGAGCATATTTTCAAGTAACGCACAAGCCACCTAGTGTCCTGCTCCTGCCATCGCCCACCAAGACCTGAGGAGACAGGGCTGTAATCCAGAGCCGCTCACCCCACAATAGCCTGGGAGAAAAAAACGAATGAGAATCTGGAGGAATCGTCTCTGTAGCAACATCCCGATGCCGCCCAGCTCGGACGCCGGCACTTCCAGCCCCGCAGTACGTGGCCCAGAGAATCTGACATAATAATCATTCCATTTCACAAACACCTTTTCATCCCCTTTCCCTACGGATACCTCCTCTTTTTCTGACATTATGCTCTAAAATCTCAGTGACTTCAGTCCTCTGCCCGTCTGTTTAGCAGAGACTGGAGACCCAGAGAGAGAGGGGCTGCACTTGAGAGGGAGGGAGGAACGACCGAGTGCGTTCACTTCCAAAGAGCACAGCCACTGAAGATGCCCGGCATCTCTGATGGAGCAGAAAGAGGTCCTAATATTAATAGTGACCATTTCAGCTTCATTTAAAGATGACCCCTAGATTGCAAATGGCTCGTTACCGCCCCAAACCAAAACCAAACCGAAACAAAACGGGCTTTTCCATTAGAGCCAGAGCAATCAGTTTCATGTTAATTGAAGAAAGCCAACTTCAAGAATGAATGTATTCATTCAAACCAAATCAGGAGCCTTAGCTCTGCCTGCGGACATATTGTCTCCTCCTGCCTCTGCCCCGGGCGCCATCTAGCGTCCTCCAGCCTGTACTACACTCTCCAGCCCGCTTGTGGAAAAAGCCTTGTCTTGTAAGGAACTGGTTTCATAGAAAATCATGAGACTTGATAGGGGGAAAAAATTGGCCTCTATGATAGACATTTTTTTTCAAAAGTGGTTGAGCAATAAAGACTTCCCATTTATTGGGCTTCACACATGATTTTGCTTGAGCCAAACCAAAGACTCGTGACTTTTAAAAACAATGAATAGGCAGTACAGAGTATTTGGGCAATTTTCTCACGGCTGGTTTTAGGAAAGACGTCTATGTTGCACACATAACAAGCTGACTGATTTGCGTATTGGGTTAGCAGTGCACATTTTTCAGGGTGGGACATCTTACGGCTAAAACGTAACCGAGCACTGTGACGGGCTGAATTATGCGCCCCCCCCATTCAAATAAGTACCCTCCAGAACCTCAGACTCTGCAAGCCGAGGGAAGAGGCCTCATGAGACACCCACCCCTTGATACCTTGATCTTGGACTTCCAGCCTCCAGAGCTACAAGAAAATGAATTTCTCTTGTTTAAGCCCTGCGGTCTGTCCTATGTTATTACGGCAGCCCTAGCAAACTAATACAGCCCCTAAATGTGTTTTGTCCCCACAAGCTGGGCAAGCGTCAGGACACTGGACACACTGAAGGTAAGGGCAACTGATACAAATCCTGCATCCCTTCATTGTCTACACAACGCATCCTGAGCCCTGAGGTGTCCGGCAGTGGTTTTAGGAACCCCTTGTGCCCACTCCTCACCCCGCTCAGTTGGGGAGCTATTAAGAGTTAAAACTGTCCCCTAAGACCCGCGTTCCCAGATGGAGGTTCAAGGGAATCAACATCTTCCCTCGGTGTGTGTGTGGGGGGGGGGGGGGGGGGACTTAGGTGACAGATCTGCCTTTGGCCAACAGTTAGGTGGGTAAGCTCTGGCAAGTTAGTCTGTGAGCCCCGATTTTGTCCTCTGTAAAACGAGGGTGATCGGGTCGCTAGGAAAAATCGTATATGCTCGTCCAGTAGGAGGCTTAGCACAGCCGGTGGCACAGCACCTGCTCAGCGCGCTCCCACTGGCCACGCCTACCCGGGGACGGGGACGTCAGAACGCCCAAACGTCCTACTGCCAAGGTGTGCACAACCCCCGAGCCCCACCCCCACCCCCACCCCCATCTTCCAGCGGGAAGCCACAGGAGCTGCTTCCGCGGGTGTAGCCTGTGCTCCCCACCCCCTCCCCCGGTCACAGTCCCCAGAGGCCGGACGTCCCGGATAAAAAAGCCGAGTTCAGAAACTCGCTGCCAGTGACTTCTGATTTCCATAACCTCAATGAAAGATATGAAAGCTACACCTCCTATTAGGGATCGGAGCCTTCGGCTACAAATTTTGAAACGGTTTTTTTTTTTTTTTTTTTTTTTTTTGCACCAAGGCTGCGGCGGCTGGACCAGGAAAGGCCGCGTGCTGCGAGGAGCCAGACTCCTCGGAACCGCAGCGCCGACTCAGCCACTTCCCGGCGAGATCAATCCCCCGGCAGGGCCATTTCCCCCGGCCGCGCGGGCCATTAGTGGCTCTGGGCCAGCCCTTCGCAGAGCGCGTCACCCGCGGGCGCGCACTGCCCGGCGCCGCGCCACCCACCGCGGGCCGGCCGGGGATCGCGGAGCCCGAGCCGGAAGGACGCAGCCCTGTCGCCCGTCGCCGGCCTCCTCACGCCCCCCGCTGCATCCCGGCGCCGGGGCTGCGGAGCCGAGGCGGGAGAGGCGCACTTCGCCCCGGCGAGCCCGAGTCCCTCCGCCAAGGCAGTAAATGCACCGGGTGCTGGCGCCCCCGCCCGCCCCGCGCTGTCCCCTAGACGGACGCCACGGCTCCGCCTGGCGGGCACCAGCTCCCTCCAGCTTCCCGGGCCCTGGCACGGTTTTCATCGTCAGTGGTCCGGGGGGGGGGGGGGCGATTTGCAGCTTCAAATGGGTGTCTCGGAGGTCTAGGTGGCAAGAGTCGCGCCGCTTAACGGAAATGCAATCAAAACGCAGAAAGGGTGAGGCCAGGAACGTCCCGCTCAATGCAGAGCAGTGCTGTGCGCGCAGCAACAGAGTACTCGGTATTTCATCGGGACCCCTGTGCCGGGCAGACAGCAGTGCTGGCCCTCTCCTGGAATCAGGGCGCTTTGGCAAAAGATTGAGCGCCTTGCAAATGAAACCCGTTTTCTTACCTGTACCGAGGACAGAACACTGACTCTCGCAAAGGCTTAGGGCTGTAAAAGGAATGCACACTGTAGGGTCCATGGATAAGACAATTAAAGCCCCCGTGGGGGCGCCTGGGTGGCGCAGTCGGTTAAGCGTCCAACTTCAGCCAGGTCACGATCTCACGGTCCGTGGGTTCGAGCCCCGCGTCGGGCTCTGGGCTGATGGCTCGGAGCCTGGAGCCTGTTTCCGATTCTGTGTCTCCCCCTCTCTCTGCCCCTCCCCCGTTCATGCTCTGTCTCTCTCTGTCCCAAAAAAAAAAAAAAAAAGTTGAAAAAAAAAAAACCCAGGACACTATGGGGCACCTGCGTGGCTCAGTCGGTTGAGCGCCCGACTTCGGCTCAGCTCATGATCTCGCGGTCCGTGAGTTCGAGCCCCGCGTCGGGCTCTGGGCTGACCGCTCAGAGCCTGGAGCCTGTTTCCAATTCTGTGTCTCCCTCTCTCTCTGCCCCTCCCCCGTTCATGCTCTGTCTCGCTCTGTCCCAAAAATAAATAAAAAACGTTGAAAAAAAATTAAAAAAAAAAAAAATAAAGCCCCCGTGTACTTTACACGTTTTTATTTAGCTGCTTGGATGGAAACAACAAGGAGAAGTAAAGTGTCCGCGTGCAAACGTCTAAAACAGCTCACAACTCTAAACGGCGGGTCTCACCCAGCCTCGTGCTGGATTCCCTTCAGAGAAACCGTAAATGCGGAGAGCGGCCGAGAATGTCACCCAAACTGAAGTCAGGGAGTCAGTCCCTGTGAGACGGACCCTCTCCTGTAATTTGCTTTGCGAGAGGCCCTCTGTGCTGGCAGTTGTGCCCACGGAATCTCACAGAACGGGAAGCAGCAGTGAGCAGGACTCGGGCACTGGAAGAAGAGAGGAGACGGCAAAGGGAGAGAAATGTATAGAATCGTTCACTTTGCAAATTACACTGGCAGACAGACACATCCCTTTGAGTGGTCTCACTCAACAAGATCAGGATGTCTGTCTGGGCCTTGGGTCCTTAACCCTCAGGAAGCCAGAAGGGACAGGGGAGCTGAGAGGGATAAAAGGTCCCTGGGAGGCCCAGGGCCAGGATGCATGGGAAGAAGTCTCCGGTGGCATCTGACAAGGCCCCACGGTCTCCTGCCATTCCTGAGAGCCGCCAGCCAGTGTGGATGTCGGGGCTTTCTTTCCCTCCCCTGCAGGGGGCCTGGCCCATTGGCCCTGCCCAAGGGCTTACCTCATAAGGACAGTCCTGGGGTCAGAGGGAAAACGGAAGCGTCCAGAGCTCTGATGGCTGAAATGGATCTAGGGAACAGACTCTCAGAGGTGAGGTGGGGGGGAGGGGGGCTGAGCTTAAATCTACATAATTTGGATGCAAAATGGAATATATTCTGCTTCAACCTTTGTGTTAAGCTTTTAATTCAAGTCATCAGGTATTTAGAATGCATTTTAACTTGAGAGGATGTGGAATAATTGGAAGTCAAAGAACTAAACGAAAATGACTTGTGATCTGTATATTGGCGGAAGAATATATTCTCTCGCCCACCTGAGGCGCCGCAACACCAAAAATAGCCGCGTCATTCCATTATTATGTAGCAAATAGTAAACACCTGCTGTGGCCAAACATTCTTAGAGGAAGCAATGGAAGTCCTGGCATCTTTCTTTCTTTCTTTCTTTCTTTTAATTTTTTTAAAATGTTTTTATTTATCTTTGAAGGAGAGAGAGAGAGAGAGACAGAGCATGAGCTGGGGAGGAGCAGAGAGAGAGGGAGACACAGAATCCAAAGCAGGCTCCAGGCTCTGAGCTGTCAGCACAGAGCCTGATGCGGGGCTCGAACTCACGAACCGTGAGATCATGACCTGAGCCAAAGCTGGACGCTCAACTGGCTGAGCCACCCAGGCGCCCCCTGGCATCTTTATCTATAGAGATGTCATGGAACCATACTTTCCATCAGCGGTTCTCCGCGTGTGTTCCCGGGCCAGCCGCATCAGCATCACTTGGGTATTCGTTAGACATGCAAATTCTCAGGCCTCTCCCCGGACCTACTGAGTCAGAAATTCTGAACCTGGGGTCCAGCACTCTGCGTTTTAATAAGCCCCCCTGGTGATTCGGATGCCTCTTGAAATTTGAGAAGCCTGCTCTACATAGCACCTGCCTTTTGGAGTCAAGTATTTAACTTTGGCCTGAAAGTCAGAATAAATCCATGCGTAGTGAATTTAAAACAGGGTTTGGAACATGGGAAATAAAACTTGGTAAATATACAATCACCCCGTCTCCTACCCGGTGCAAGAAACCTCACATAAATCAGCAGAGGACCGAGGAGAAGAGACAGATAGGATGAAAGGGAAGGCCATAGGCTTCATGGAACCTGGACAGACCTATCTGATCATGTGCCACAGGGCCGTGTTTTCATCCAGGCTCACTGGGCATCTTAATCACCATTAAAACCAAACGAATGCAAGGGCGCCTGGGTGGCCCAGTCGGCTGAGCATCCTATTTTGGCTCAGGTGGTGATCTCACAGTCCATGAGTTCGAGTCCCATATCGGGCTCTCTGCTGTCAGCCCAAAGCCTGCTTTGGATCCTCTGTCCCTCCACGGCTTGTTCTCTCTCTCTCAAAAATAAATAAACATTAAAAAAAAAAAAAAACAAAAAACCTAAACTAGTGCATACCAAATTTAAAATTTACAGATTTAATTAAGTTGGCAGAAATCCCCAAAGTTTGCCTGATAGATCTAAGAAGATATCAACAGTATTAGAACAATGGTTTACAGCTAACAGCATGTCCTTTACCTGGGATGATGGGTTGTAGGTCAAGACCAAGCAACCAATAGCACCAACTAAATTAATCAGGGTCTGTAAAGACCGTAGACTCAGTGTGAAAGTCAATAGTATGATGTGATCACAGGGGAAGCCGGGGAGGTACTGGGCCCTCTTCAAGCCAGCGTTGCCTTGCAAGGGGAGTGTGGCAGACTGAAAAATGCCCCTCCACGAAGACATCCACATCCTTATCCCTGGAACTAGCAGATGTTACCTTACACGGGTGGAAGGTGGCTTTTCAGGTGGGATTAAGTTAAGGGTCTTGAGGTGGGGAGATTTTCCTGAGTGATTCACGTGTGCCCTAAACGCCATCACATGCATTCTGCTGAGAGGGAGGCAAAGGGAAATTTGGCCACACACGAAAGAGAAGGTGTTGTGAAGACGGAACGGAGAGAGAATTGAAGACACTGGCTGTGAAGACAGGAGCAATGTGGTCCCTGACCAAGGGGGGGCCGGCAGCCACCAGTAGCTGGAAGAGGCAAGGAACAGATTCTCACGCGGAGGGAGCACCGCCCTGCCGACACCTTGATCTTGGCCCAGTGGTACTGATTTTGAATTCTGCTCTCTAGAACCAGGAGAGAAGAACATTTCTGTGGTTGTAAGCCACTGTGTTTGTGGTCATTTGTTATAGCCGCTGCTGGAACCTAATGCAGGGAGAAAGGAGAGGGTTCTTTTTCGTTCTTCACTTAGAAAGGCTGCCTTTGGTTCTCGGTACCACACGTTAGGAGATACATTTACTGAAAGGAGCATGACTAGTTGTTCTGCAGTTGTTTCTCTTGATCCCGAGAGGAAAAGTTAAGACCGACAGGCACAATCTACAGGACGACAGGTTTCAGCTTAATATAAGGAAGCGCTGTCAGGGCAGAGAGGGAATGAACCGCCTCACGCGGTAGTGAGATCACCGTGGCTGGCGGCATTCAAGCAGAGACCGAGCTGCCCTTTGTTAGGCATGCGGACACTGTAAAGAGAATGCAAGCCCCAGGGGCGGAGCGGACTCCAGGCTGGGTCAGGCCCCTTGAAACCCAGACATTCTGGGCCTGGGCGATTTGACAGCAAGTCTCTGCTCTCACTGGAGACAAGGCAGACAGGAAGAAAGAAGGGACAAAAAGGTTGCAAAAGTCTGAGTGTGCAATGATTAAACCCAGGCACGGATGTGGCTTTGGAGATGGAGAGGAAGGAATGCATTTTTAAAGAGGTTTCGGAGGCTTAAGTAATCAGTCTTTGGCAGCAGCTTGAATTTGGAGAAAGAAGAGTATTTATTAGGTGCCTCCGAAGACCGCTGAGCCCAGAGCTGTGGGCAAGATAAACGCAGATGGACACGTGTCCCCAGGGAGAGAGCAGAGCGCACGTGAAATAATTGGGGAGTAGGGTTCTAATAGTGAGGTGCCTTCGATAGGGGCACAAGTGTGAAAAGAAAGGCATCGGAGAAGACTGGGTTCATCAGAGGTTTTGGGGTTTTGCGCTGGAGGAAGCGGGCTTTGAAGGATGGCCAGATCTAGGTAAGAGAAGAGAAAGAGGAGAAAGTGTGAAGGCGGAGAAGTGGACGGGCCGGTGGGGACTCCGTGCTGAAGGAGTACAACACTCCCTGGTCTGGTTTGTGTGGCAAACAGCAGGGAAGGGTTCACATGCGGCTGGATAAGCAGCCTAGACTCCAAGGCAAGGCTTGCAGCCAAGGCTGCGGTTCCAGGAAAAAGACAAAGGAAAAAGACAAAGAGGTCGTGAAGGTGCGTTTAGCTGCTGGCGCCTTCCATTTGAGTGTGTTTGCAAGGTCTCCAGAGACGACCCTGGCGGCCTGGCTTGGGGAAAGTACCTCTTCAACAAAACTCGAAAGTGCAAAGCAAAAGACGGAAGCTTAATGGATTTGAATCCACCAAAATGCAAGGGTTCTATTCAGAGAAGGACCAGGTTACGCTGTGGCAGATTGGGAGAAGGTGCCTGCAAGGTCAAAACTGACGAGGGACTGGGGATCCCTAGATCCCTAGGGATCTGGAATACGCAAGAACCCTGCAAATCAGCAGAAAAGTTAGAAACCCCCTCTCTCCAATGAACAAAGGATCAGAAGAGGCATTTCACAGAAGAGGAGACCCTCCTGAATAACAGGTGTGTGAAGAGATGTCCCAACTCATCAGTAATTAGAGAAATACAAATTAAAATGACAATGAGTTACCACTGACACCCATCCAATTGGCAAAAACTAGAAAGCTGGATAATGCCAAGTGGTGGCCGGGATGTGGGAACAGTGGAATTCCCTGGACCTGCTGGAGGTGTGCGGACTGGTACAGCCATGCCAGAGAGCGGCGCTTTGTCACATTCCATATTCGTGTGCGCTGTGACCCAACAATGCCGCCCCAGGCAGGTTTCCCAGAGGAGCCCTCCTGCAAGTCCTCAGGGGCCATGCATGAAGATGCTGGCTGCCTTTGTTCGTGGCAGTGGGTGTCCTTCTGTGGGGGGTGGATGGGTACAAGTGGAGGAGACACTCTCTGAGACACTCTGCCCAAGTCGGAAGTGTAGACCACGTGTACACGTGACGACGTGAATAGATCGTTTAAAATATGGTGCGCGTCAAGAAAGCGAGAGACAACGGAGGCTGTAAGGACATTCGTGTACATTTCATACTACACGCCTGTTCAACACCACATGTCTGATAGGGGACAGACGTGCTAGTAACATACGTAGGTCACGTTGGAATGGTCGCCTACGAGAGGAAGAGAAACGGAAGCCGAGAGAACAAATGCATACATGCATGAATGAGACCGGGCTCTGTAGGAACCAATGAAGTATATAGTGAGGAATGTGAGGAACCCAACCCTCTGCTTCTGGGGGCAAAATAAAGAGATCTCTTACGCATTATATCAATTACTAATGCAATTCCATATCTACATCTTGAACAGATGACTTACGAGCATTAGCAAGAAGGTGGTACCAACAGGAGCCAATTATGGGCCATAAAGTGGAAGTCATGACACGAATTCGTTTAATGTGGAGAGCTACTAAACTAGTAGTCACGCGGTGTCACTAGAGACAGCACAGAAAGTCATTGTCGTGAACCCTGTGAAAAGCGAGAGGAAGCATGGACGGAATAACTATTGAGTATGTCGTCCGAGCTGGCTGAGCAACGAAAGCCAGTAGAGTTTGGGTCATCACCTTAACTCCATCTAGAGCTGTGGTTCCTACGAATTTTTAGGGTGCTGCTCTTTGAGAACCTTATCGACGTTTTGGCCCCTCGTCTCAGAAAAATAGACATGAGCAGATACAAGATTTTATATCCAAGATCGGGGATTAGAGCAGTGTGAGACCTTAGAGGCGTGGATTTCAGGCTGCGAACCAAGTTCAACCAAGTTTATAAGCGGGGATATCCACCACTGAGACCTGAATAAGGATATCTGTGTTTTTAAGTGTCCCCAGGTTGTCTTGGTATATATCCGTAGCTCAAGTAGCGGATCAAACCTCACTGATCATGGGAATCATCTAAGGATCTTTTGTAAGAAGACAGATATCCAAGCTTTGTCGTGTAAGGGGTTCTGCTATATTGGAACCTAGAAATCTGTGAATTTTTGCTTTTCTCCAGGTTGATACAGGGGAGGGACCTACGCTGGCCAATCACAGCCCTTCCCTGGGATGTTTCTAACTGTTAGTAGTGGGACGTGCCGTCCATATCTATGACCAGCCCCACTGGTGCTCACCAGCAGGTGCACCCATCCCTTACCCATTGCAGGTGCTTCTCCGAAGGCTTGCACCCATGACTTCAGGAGACTTGCTTTGGCTGGTGGCAGGCCCTTGACCTGAGACCCCCCCCCGGTGAGTGCATGGCCCACCCTCGGAGGGTGATGACTCAAAGACAGACAGCCTGAGTTTGGGGGACTGGCTCCATCACTTACTAGCTCTTTGACTTTGGACAGGCTACTTAACACCTCTGTGCTTGGACATCCTGAGTTATGAATTTGAGCTAAAAGCGATGAACTCGGAGCGTAGCACGGAGGAGAACTCAACAAATGGTAGTGTTATGTGATAGCTTATTTTTATCATTATAAAATCCCATAGGATGACATCGGGAATCGGAGGTGTTTGGGGTATAAAATACAAGTCTCTGGGGAAGGAGAAGAACCCTTCTCAAATGTGTGAAGAGAGAGCAAGTGAGAGAGAAATTAGACACTTGTAGACAGTTACTGGAAAGCAAACTACCTAGACCCAAGGGTGGAAGTTACAAGGAGGCAGGGATCACCCAAGTATACCCAGCAATGCAGTAGGCTTGCGCAAGAGACAAGGGAGGGAAAAGAAAGTGGTAAGGACCTCCCAGCCCCTGGAAGTGTTTAAGCAGAGATTGAGTTGAGCCATTTCCAACTAACGAGAAGTAGGCCTAACCTTTGATATCTCTTCTAGTTTAAATAACTTAAGATCCCTTAACCAGCTCTAGAATCTCAGGTTGCTTGAAGTTAACTCTAAGTGGCCACCTATATTAACTTTATGTTTTGCTTGCTAACAAAAAATAATTTAAGGAAACTCAGTAATTGGGTAAGCATACCAAGATAGGTATACAAATGTATAGTAACACCTCAGCATTATTTATACTATGTAATGGGAATAACCCCAATATCTATCAATAGGGGATTGGTTAAATAAATTATACCTGTCTGTCTTGGTACATTCATAAAGCAGACTGATCCATTGCCGCTAAACGGGATACTGCTACACATGAAAAATGATTTTGTAGATCCAGGGTGATGTCTACAATGTCTAACAACTGGGAGGACGGAAGTGCTGACCAAGCAGAACAGATCCAGCCGCAGCCAGAGAGCTCTGCCAGAACGTACCAGCAGAGTTATCGGTCCCGTGTAAGAGCTGCGATTTCCGTGCAAGGTCAGGTACAGACCATATGTACATAAAGGGGCATCTGGAAGGATGGGCACCAAAATCATCAGCGGGGGCGAGACTTGGGGTGATTTTTTAAACTTTCTCCTTTACGTTTCCTGTATTGCTTGAATTTTCAAAATGAGTATACTGTGTTCGGATTTTAAAAATCAAGTGTTCCTTTACAGAATGAAGGTAAATCAGTGAAGGACCCTCCTTCAGAGCATAGTAAGGAGTCCGAATCTTTCTCCTGCTTCCTGCTTTCCACACTCCTGCTGGGTACCCTCTAGCATTAGGGGCTGCAGTGGAGGGTGCTGTGGTCCAGGCCACGGGACCCTGGAGGATGTACTGATGTTGTCTGTGCCTCAGTTTCCCGTCTGTAAAATTGAGGTGATTTATTTAGACTGAATGGTCTTTCAGCTTTGTGGCTTATAAAATTTGCATAAAATACCCTTAACCATTTTTTAAAGAAGTTTTTTAAAGTTTGTTTATTTATTTTGAGAGAGAGAGAGAGAGCGCGCGCAGGGGAGGGGTAGAGAGAAAGGAGAGGAGAGGGAGAGAATCCCAAGCAGGCTCCACGCCGTCAGCACAGAGCCCGACATGGGGCTCGATCCCACAAATGGCGAGATCGTGGTCTGAGCCAAGATCAAGAGTCAGACAATTAACTTACTGAGCCACCCAGGCGCCCCAGCCTTAAACTTTGGTAAGAGTCATAAACTATAAGCACAATTCAAACAACCCTTTTTGCTCCTGAATGATTTGAGGATAAGTAGCCGTGGTTGACCTGATACTCAGCCCCTGCATATTTTTGTGTGTTTCCTCTGAACAAGGATATTCACCTACTCAACCACAATACAACCATCAAAATCAGGACATCAGCGTTGACGCACTCAAGTGTCGGCAATTGTCCCTTTCTAGAAAAAGATCCAGGTCTGAATCCCAAGCTGCATGTAGCTGTCCTGTTTTCCGAGTCCCCTTCAGCCTGGGACAGTCTTCGGTCTGTCCTTGACTTTCGGGACCTTCACGCTTCTGAAGATGACGGGCCAGTTATTTGGTAGAATGTCACTCAAGTTGGGATTGTCTGATATTTTGTCATGATTACACGCACGTTACGCACCTTCGGAAGGAGTGCCCCAAATGGATGCTGTGTTTTTCTCATTATCTCCTGTGAGGCGACACAAAATTTTGATTTGTCCCATTACTGACAACGTTCACTCCGATCGCCTGATTAGTCTTCTCCTCTGTCAAATTACCATTTCCCCTTCACCGTCAATGACTATTTCATGGGGAATAAAGTGATGTTCCTCATCACTTTATTCTTTCATCTATTTACATATATTATTATATATATTCTTTCAACTTATTCTTTCATTGATTTATATCTGTATATACTTAGGGCTTCCTATTTTATTCAACAGGTTATCTGATGCTATCGTTTTATATTCTGAGGCTCATACTATCCCTGGTTTGGCCATTGGGAGCCCCGTCAACCTGTCTTTTGTTATTTAGAAGCCAAGATGGGGGCGTTCAGTGTGCCTTTTGCTCTTTGAATGTCACTGTGCCCAGACAGTCCCAGTGGACGCAGCCAGGAAATATATGTACAGGTGTAGATGGAGATGTAGTTAGATACATACACATGCATCCGGCTACATTTATTTAGCGATTCAACAGACACCTCCAGTTCTGAGTTCAAATACCTCCAATTCAAACCAACTAGAAATTCCAGTTTTCTCCGTCTCCATATTTGCACCTTCTTTCCCTGACGGGGGCAAAACTCCTTCTCATGATCCTTAATATGTGCACCTATGTCACCAATCTCCCTGTGAGTGGCCCGCCTCCTGTCTCTACTCCACCCCTCCTTGCCCTGCTCAGGCGCCGACACCCCACTTCGGCCACCTTCCCCGGTGACCTTCGCCCCCATCACCCTTCTGTGGCTCTGCGCCCCCCTCCACTGTGTCCCCAGGCTGTCCCTCCACCTTGAGGCCTCACCTAATTGCGTGCTTCTAAGCTAACAGACCTGAAAACGATAAATGGCTCTCAAAACAACGCATTTTCACCTTACTTCCTACTTTCCCTGTTTTCAAACCATAGTTCCTACCACCCCTGTGGCCTAAGATGGTGAGAAATCCCCCCACTTCTGGACACACACGTAGAGATCACGACCGATGCACGGCAGGCGAGTTCGTTGTTGCCAACGCTGACCCTCGGAGCTCCGGTCTCATGACCCCACCGTGTCCTTGATGTCCCCACGTGGATGCTTCGTGAGCACCTTAACTGAACGCGCCCGAGGAGACCATGAGTCCCCCAGCATGCCCTGCCACGGACTTCCTGGTTTCCGGGCATGGAGTCTCCACGCGCTCAGTTTCCCCTTCTGGAAAGGAGTTATTCTCACTCAATTACTCTCTTTCCCCGTGCTCCTTTCCACACCTAACGTGTTGACTCTACCTCCCCAAATGCTCCGCATCCACTTCTTGCCATCCACTTACACACTCATCACCGGGCCGTGGCCGCCGTCACCCACCCTTGAGCCACCAGTCGCCTCCTTGGGTGGGTTGTACAGTCACCACACCTCTGTCCACACAGCTTTGGCCTGTGTATGTGACTTACTTCGGCCTATGGATGCGAGCAGAGATTTAAGCGTGAGCTCGGGGCTGGTTTCCGGTTTCTGCTGTGGGGGGGGGGGGGGGCACGATGGCCCTGTGTCCCGTCGGGGCCACCCCCGTCAGCCTGGTCCCTCCGTGAGGGGAAGCTGGGGCAGAGCAGTGACCTCCGGCACGTGAGCAAGAAGCAAATGCCCTCATGGTGAGCCTGAGCAATTTGGGGGTCGCGCCTCGCCACGGCGGAGCTTACTGGTAAGTTCCCTGAAGTCTGTTCTGCTCAGCAGCCATAAGCTGTCTTCCAAAAAACACACGAAGTCACTCCCAGTGATTTCACCCCATCCCAGACCCTCCCGGGGCTTCCCATTGTGCTGTGAGTGAAATCCCAGCCCCTCAGGTGGTTTGCAAAGCCCCAAACCCCACCAGCTTCCAGTGGTCCTTTCTCCACCCCTGGTGCTCCCAGAACAACTTGCAGCCTGTCCTTCCTGGCCCTGCCTAGAGGAAGCCCCCTTGTGTCCACAAGAAGGGCTGCTCCTCTGGGCTTAGATCTCAGAACATCGCTCCATCGGAGAGGCGCCCCTGACCACACGCGCTGAAGCATCACCAGCCGCCACACCCTCCTCCTTCAGTGGTGTGGCTGGCCCTTGGCACGTCTCTGAGGTTTCCACGTCTCTGTGTTTTACCTGCGGCTGTGTACCTCCTCCCACTGGAAGGAGAGCTCCGTGAGCACACAGACCTGCTGGTCTTGGTGCCCGTGGGCACCCCCCCCCCATGCCCAGAACCGAACCTGACTCATACCCACAGCCGAATAAACGTTCAAGAAGTGAATGAATGACGGGTGGTCATTTTTCCATAGACAAGTATTGTCCTTCACCTGGTCTTGAAAAGGAGAGACCGTGGGGCAAAACGCAGGAGACCGGGTGGAAGGAATACCAGCTTCTGGAAAGCGCGGGGCTGTCTTGGGCTGCTGGGACCTCACCCCGGCCCCAGCTCTGCCAGCACGGGGCTCTGGGACGGCAGCGTGGCACCCACTTCTCCGGTTCCTGATCTTCTTTTCTTGAAAATGCAGCTTTGTAAAACAATGACCTCTAAAGCCTTCTCTGGTTTCGGGATGCCAAGGGCATTTCACACCCAGGACAGCCAAATCAGGGCTCGGGCAGGAGGCGGCAGAAGACCCCTGGGTGCTCAGCCTGCTCTTTCCCCAGAAAGCGAACAGAACTACAAGCCCCTGAAGATAAACGACAAGAACTCAGGCCTGAGCTGATCTGTGAACACTGAGCCATTTCCGGGGATGTTGAGGACCCTTCTGGGTGCACAGGCAAAGAACCATCCTGACGTGAGAGCACCTGCTTCTGAGCTCCGCTGAGCGCCCTGGGGAAGTTAACGCACGCTTCTGATCTTCACCTGATAAAGCAGGGCTGGCGTCACCAATTTCACAGGGATGCTGTGAAGATTAACTAACAAAAAATAATACTACCATTTCCCGAGTGCGGAGTATGAACCGGCCTCCGTGCTGAATTCTTTCCATGCAACACCTTGTTTCTTTCAGTAGTCCTAGAAGGTTGGAATGATTGTTCCCCATATTTGATAGATGAGCCTGGGCATCAAGTAGTTACTCGGCTTGCCCCGGGCCCCACAGCCAGGGAGCCATAACCTGCACGACGCCTGTCACTTATCTTCCTGGGCGGGCAGGACTTTGCCTGCTTCTCCGTTCACTTATGTGACGGCACCAGCACTGCCCGGCGTGGAACACACTCCATAAATATTTATCTCGCACTTCCTGTCCACTCCTCAGCAGTGCATTAACTGGGTCCTCTAGAGAAATGCTTTTCTGCCTTCCATAAGTTAACGCTGGTAGCCAGCTGCTTTGGGTTGGGCGTGTGTGTGTGTGTGCAGGTGTGTGTGCCTGCCTGTGTGCAAATTTGCATGTGCGTGTGTGTGTTGAACTTCTAACAGGTTTTCCGTTATGACCCAAATAGAAGTCACTCTGGGGTCGTGGGCTGTGTGGTACCGAATGCTCCCAGAGCTCAGGAACTGTAAGCATCTGAGCCACACAGATTCTAACTGTATCTTTTAAAAAGTAAGTTTGGTGTCATCAAGGCTAGGAATAATACATAAATAAATTGGCCGAAATAGTTTATTGATTATTCTAAAAATGTATTACCCAAAGATTTTCATGTTTTTTTAAAAAATTTTTTTTAACGTTTATTTATTTTTGAGACAGAGAAAGACAGAGCATGAACGGGGGAGGGGCAGAGAGAGAGGGAGACACAGAATCTGAAACAGGCTCCAGGCTCTGAGCTGTCAGCACAGAGCCCGATGCAGGGCTCGAACTCACGGACCACGAGATCATGACCTGAGCCGAAGTCGGCCGCTTAACCGACTGAGCCACCCAGGCACCCGTTTCATGTTTTAATTAAAAAAAAAAACAAAAAAAACAACCCTCTTCAAGGGGCACCTGGGTGACTCATTCGGTTAAGCCTCGGACTCTTAATTGCTGTTCAGGTCACGATCTCACGCTTCATGGGATTAAGCTTCACATCAGGCTCTGCGCTGACAGCACGGAGTCTGCTTGGGATTCTCTCCCTCCCGCTCTCCCTGCCCCTCTTCCGCTTGTTCTAAATAAATAAATAAATAATCATAAAAAAAAAACAACTTAAGAAAAATAGGGTTCTTACCTGGTTCTTGTGTTCCCGCTAGGCCCCGACGCATGGTCAGGGGATGGGTAAAGTGGAAGGAACCGTATAAACCATCCACTGGGATGTTTTGCCTCCCTAGTCAATCCCTCCCTAGTATAGCAAGAAAGCTCAGACCCCAAGACATTAACTCTTGGCTAAAGAAAGGCACACAGTGAGGCAAAATGATGCCAGTCTCTAGATGTCTTTAATCATAACCTCTCGGGCTAGAAGGACTTTAAAGACCAAATTAGTCCAACCACTCCCAAAATTCATGTCTCTTTGACAGCCTGGCCGCCCTCTGTGCTTGAGTCTGTCCAGTCTGGGAACTCACTAGTCTTCAGGGGCCTGTCCGTCTTTACGGACTATTTAAAAGTGTTTATTGATCAGAATTCCATCTGGCTTTCCCTCCGCCAACGTCTCTTATTTGCCTGCTCCTGGAACGTAGAGCTTTCACAGTCTGGTGTTTCCGTGAGTCCCGTTCCTACCTCTGGACAAAATGCCAGGCCTAGAAGAGGCAATGAAACACGTAGCTTTTTTTTTTTTTTTTAATGTTTAGTTATTTACTTTTGAGAGAGAGAGAGAGAGAATGCAAGTAAGTGGTGGAGGGCAGAGAGAGAGGGGGACAGAGAATCCCAAGCAGGCTCGGCACTGTGAGTGCAGAGCCCGATGCAGGGCTCGAACCCACGCCCCATGAGATCATAATAACCTGAGCTGAAGTCGAGAGCTGGATGCCTACCTGACTGAGCCATCCAGGCGCCCCAAACACGTACCAGTTGAACCGCAAGCCCTACAGACGCCTGTACGGTTTCCTGCTGATCACGACCTCCGAAAACAGCATCATCACCGGAGCTTGCCCCTTGTTTCGGCCACAGCTAACATCTTGTAAGCCTGGGCGGAGGGAACAACACAGGAGGTGAATTCTCTCTGCCCTCCCCGCCTGCTGCGTCCACACACGGCGTTGTTAGGCTCGTGGCTCCTGGCTGTGCTCCCTGAAGATTTCTTCCTGCGTGGCCACAAGCTGAGCATCTACCCAACCCATAAATCACAGCCAGCAAAAGGCTGAAAACACGCCCCGAGAGCTTCTGCACGGCACCCCAGCTCAAGAACTCCTTGTCAAGGTCTTGACAGTTTATGCTCTCCGAGCCAGATCAGAACCCGATGGGGCACAGAAGCCTTCCTGATCTTTTCCAGCCGGCGGGGCTGAGTCGCCAGAGTTTACACAGGGGTCAGAGCCAGCTGTCAGGCGAGTGGAGAAGCAAAGCCAGGTGGAAGGACACGGAATGGCGGGGAGAAGGAAGGTCATCATTAAGTAGACCATACCTTCAGGAAGTCAATAATTGGCCCCATTTATTAATTACCGGGTGCCAGTCCCCATGCGAAGCATCTTCTGTGTGTTATCTCATTAAATCGCAACTAATCTTCACTAGAACCTTTACGGGAGCTATCGTCATTCTATTTTACCGGGAGGGATTGGAGGCCCGGGGAGGTGGAATCATTAGTAAAGGTCACATCATTAGTAAATGGCTGACACAGGATTTAGACCTAGATTCTCTAAATTGAGACTCCGAACCACTACCCCATCGGGCCCCTTCCTGTGCAGACACTCCCTGAAGCCCAGGGAGGGCGCCTCTCCCTCCTCCCACCCCGGGGAACTGCAGCTGGGAAGTCCCCTCGGAGTTAGCAGGTGGCCATTTCTCATTCCCAGCCTGTCAGATCCCGCTGCAGGCTGGGACCCAGTTTATGGAGGAAAGTGCCAAGTCCCATGGCACGCCTAACTCATTCCCCTTCTCGACACTTCACCCTCCCCGGGGCCAAGCGGCCAGTCGCTGCTCACGAGGGACAAGAGGTCTCACTGAGTACTCAACCCACATCTGGAACCTCCAGGTATTTTAAGGGCCTCCAGGACAAATGCTTCTGGAGGCTTCCTGCAAGCAAACCTCTGAAGTGTTGGAATTCCAGCGAGGCTGCCCCAGCAGAAACCCCACCGCGCATTAAAGCCGCTTCCTGAGCGTGGAAGGTCATCATTAAGTAGACCATATCTTTTTTTTTTTTATTTTTTTATTTTTAATTTTTTTTTTCAACGTTTATTTATTTTTGGGACAGAGAGAGACAGAGCATGAACGGGGGGGGGGGGGGGGGGCAGAGAGAGAGGGAGACACAGAATCGGAAACAGACTCCAGGCTCCGAGCCATCAGCCCAGAGCCTGACGCGGGGCTCGAACTCACGGACCGCGAGATCGTGACCTGACTGAAGTCGGACGCTTAACCGACTGCGCCACCCAGGCGCCCCAAGTAGACCATATCTTAAGGAAGTCAGTAATTGGCCCCATTTATTAATTACCGGGGCCCAGGGTGATGCCAATCCATCCAGGGCAGCTGCGGGACCTCGCTCACCGGATGTAGAAGTCAGCCAGCGCTCACGACAATCCTGCCCTTGCCCTCCTTAAGATCGTCAGCCTTGTTCTCGATTGCCAAAGGAACAGAGTCTGAACGCCTCCGCACAGCATGCATGGCCTTTTTACACCCTCCTTTACTGGCTTTCTTTTCTTTTAAAAAAAAATTTAATGTTTATTTATTTTTGAAAGAGAGAGAGAGAGAGAGAGATAACTAGGGGGGGAGGGGGCAGAAACAGAGAGAGACCCAGAATCTGAAAGCAGGTTCCAGGCTCTGAGCTGTCAGCACAGAGCCCGACGTGCGGCTCGAACTCACAAGCAGATCACGACCCGAACTGAAGCCAGACTCTCAACCGACCGAGCCACCCAGGCGCCCCTACTGGCTTTATTTTCTATCTGACTCCTGCACCCTCCCTTCTCTACTTGTACATCAAACCCTTCACTCCCCAGGACCTGCCAAGTTCTTCCGAGATCTGAGCCTTCGCACACGCTGTTCCCCTTCTTTACCTCACAAACGCCTTCCTACTCTTCAAGACCCAGCCCAAGGGGCCCTCTTCTCCAGAACATTCCTTGGTCCCCAAGTCAATTGTTCAAACATCTCATTCTACCAATGAATGGCGCTGGACTCTTATTACGCATTTACAGAGATCTTCCCTGTCAGACCCCAAACTTCTCAAGGTAGCAATTGTCATAATGATGACAATGACGATAATAAGTAGCTGTACCTATGAAGGAGAACATCCTCATGATTATTGGTAAAGCATCACTGTGTCCACCCAACAGATGTCAGGTCTCGCTTGGCTTACGCTGTGGTCCACATCTGGGAGCGTCCAAGTCCATCCCACGCATTGACGGTCCCCATGAATCCTTCAGTTGTCACTGTCCTTCTTTCTGCTTATTCTCCTCTTTGCTCCATGCTTTGTCCTCACAGAGCTGTCGTTTTTCTCTCGTGGTCTTGGACTTCTTATACACCACCATTCAGCCATTTTTAATTGCTTCACGCTTTGACACCGCCGATTACGTGAATCTAGAAGGGAATACAATTCTTCCGGAGAATCGCCCAGAGTTCTTAGATCTTGGTAGCAAGATCCTAACTCATCACTGAAGGTGATCACCGATTCTTGAATATCAGTAGGTAGCCCGGTCGTAGCGGCTCATCCCTTGCCGGTCCTCGGGGAGACAACCTACGCATCGTTGGTACAGGTAGGTGTTGTAATCGGCATCGAATTACACAGAGAGATCCAAGTATGGCACGCAGGTGTGGTGATAACACTTAGAGTCCTCAGCACGTGCTGCTGGCGTTCCCCCAAGACCTTCCCGTGCACAACAGCGGTCACAGTAACCTCTGCAGATGCTGTCCGGACCGGACCACCGGGAAAGCTATCTGCACACTTACCCTGGAGCCTGGCATGGTGTGTTGTCATAAACATGGGCAGAATGAATGATTGAGGGGAGAAAATGCATGCATGACAGCCATGCATGTCACCAAGACTTGTACGCTTCGGGGCCTGATGGAGATCCGGCTGCCACTGGGATGTAGGGTGCTGGTGATTGTAGATAATAGAAATCATGGCATCTCGGGGCGCCTGGGTGGCTCAGTCGGTTGAGCGTCCGACTTCAGCTCAGGTCATGATCTCACAGTTCGTGGGTTCGAGCCCCGCGTCGGGCTCCGTGCTGACAGCTCAGAGCCTGGAGCCTATTTCAGATTCTGTGTCTCCCTCTCTCTCTGTCCCTCCCCCACTTGCACTCTGTCTATCTCTGTCTCAAAAATAAATAAACATTTAAAAAAAATTTAAAAAAAAAAAAAAAAGAAAGAATGGCATCTAGGACCCAGAGTCATCTGACCCTTCCCAGACCCCGAAGACTTGGGATCTCTAAAGCAGGCCTCCGAGAAAATCTACTGAGATGTGGGAAGCTGAAGCTAAAATTTTATTTATAATTATTTTAAGAATAAGAACTCGGGCTCCTATTTAATAGATACATATTTGGTATGTAGGTTGACAATAGAATATTTATGGGTGTACATATGCAACTTAAAATACACCTGTGTATGTTAGGGGATGTGTGCTCAGAAATTTTTCTTTTCTTTTCTTTTCTTTTCTTTTCTTTTCTTTTCTTTTCTTTTCTTTTCTTTTTTCTTTTCTTTAGAGAGAGAGCAAGCATGAACAAGGGAGAGGGGCAGAGGGACAGAGAGAAAGAGCTTCCTAGGCAGGCTCCACACTCAGCGTGGAGCTGGACACGGGGCTTGATCCCGTGACCCTGGGGTCATGACCTGAGCCAAAATCAAGAGTTGGATGCTCACCCGGCTGAGCCACCCAGGCGCCCCCGGAAATGGTTAATGTTAGGGAATCATACTCAGTACAGTTTGGAGACCACTGACTTGGGAGGGGTAGCCAATCCGATTTACGTTGGGGGGGGGGGCGGGGGTTGGAAGGCATGGGCCTGATGGAAGGCTCCAATTCCCCTGAAATGGTCACAGACTACCTTGTAGCAGAGTGGGATAAAAATGTCCCTCCAGAAAAGGAGCATCTCTCTAAGAGCCCCCAGTGGCCTATAACAATCGAGAAACGATTCTAGATTTGTTGGCCAACAGAAACCCAATCCTCTTGCGTGTAAGCATCTCTGGCACACAGAACGGATAGCGGTCAGATGTTATTGATAAAAATTGCTTCACCAATTACTGTGGTGACCATCGCCTTTTCTAACACTACATTGGATTCCCCCCTACCTCAACTTTACAAAAGTGGGATAGGTTCAGAGAAGCTAAAGAAATGGCCATAGTCCCAACTGGTAACTAACTGGCAAAGCCAAGACTCCAACCAAGGCCTGTCTCTGACTCCAAAGCCCACACTCTTTCCACCATGATGTCCTGATGATGCCTGAGCTGGGCTATGTGAAGGAAATCCTCCCCAACGACCGCTGTGACTCACCCCCCAGGGTCAGATTGCTCTGTTTGCAGAAGCAACTTTGCAGGGGCGCTTGAATGGCTCAGTCACATAAGCGGCCCACTTTGGCTCAGGTCATGATCTCATAGTCTGTGGGTTCGAGCACTGCCTCGGGTCCTCTGCTGGCAGCACAGAGCCCGCTTCGTGAGCCCACTTCGCATCATCAGTGCCCCCCTCTCTCTGCTCCTCCCCTGCTCTCTCTCTCCCTCAAAAACATTTAGAAAAAAAAGGAGCAACTCTGCAGAGCCAAGCTGAGGCTTTCCTCAGGTCAGCTTGGCACACGTTCTGGGTGCCCTTTGCAGTGTAAGTTATTTAACACGATCAGGATAAAATCCAGCCGTCAAAAACCTTCATCTGAATTCTGGAACTGAGCGTGAGGAGTAATTCCACATTCTCCGCAGCCTTGAAGCCTTCGGGGCTGTGCCCGCCACTTGGACCCAAACTGGCAGAGCAGACTTTTAGCAGAAAACCGAAATTTAACCAAACAGCCACAAACAGCACACACTTTCCATCAAATACAGGCTGTCAGTAAACACACTGACCTGCCTGCCTGTTGGAGAAGAAAGATGGCGCCCTCAAAGGAGAATTGTTTCTCTGTTACATAAAGATAAATGATCAATTCTAAAAACTCATAACTCCAGTGGTTTGAGTTTTGAGAGTTTCCCGGTAACTTCCTAGCTCCTCTCCTAGAACGGTTAACCTTTTTCTTATCTTGAGATGCATTTTTATCCAACAAGAGAGAGAGAGAGAAAACGAACGAGCGGGGTGGGGGGGAGAGAGAGAGAGAGAGAGAGAGACGCAGAATCTGAAGCAGGCTCCAGACTCTGAGCTGTCAACACGGAGCCCCCACGCAGGGCTCGAACTCACGAACCACGAGATCGAACTCACAAACCGTGAGATCATGACCTGAGCTGAAGTCAGACGCTTCACCGACGGAGCCCCCCAGGAGCCCCAAGAGCTTTTAAAACCTAAAGACTTGCGCACCGTCTACCAGGCCAGCCACTCCTTTGGGGATCTGGGGGTCATGGCCGACCGTGTGTGGCATTACCAGATATGACCAGCAGAGGGCGGCTCCTCCTTGTTTAAGGCAGAAAGCCTCGCACCCGGAGCTGCTATTTTCCCAGAGAAGGCAGACTTGTGGGGGGGGGGGGGGGGGGGGGAGCTTGCCTGAGCCAGCACCACGAATTGTAAATAAGCCTCCTCCTGGCCTCTGCCTCTGCTGAAAGGGCAAGAAAGGGCTGGTGAAGAAACAACCCCCTTGCCAGGGGCCTCGGCACACGTAGTCATTCATTCACTATGCAACCCTTGCGGAGTGCTCCCTGAGATTTGGGGAGGGGGGTTGAAGACAAATGAGACTCCTCTCGGCTCGAAGGAGTTCGGCGTTGGTGGGGAGAGGCTCGCGGACGGAGCAAGGGGAGCCCAGAGGCTGGTCAAACAGGAGAGTCAGACGGCACTTGGAGAGCATGCGAATCCAGGGTGAGCCAAAGACCCTAGCGGTCCTCTTCCCAGGAGCCCCCCCCCAACAGTCTCTCCGCCCACCCCTTCCCCCAGATTTCTGTTTTTCCCTCCACCCCAATGTCCCCGGGTGGGGATATGCGAGTTACCCTTCGTTCTTCTCTCCTTCTGTCCTGTGCCTTCCTTTCCCACTGGGAGGGCGTTTGCCATAATTCTGCTTCTCTTCTTTTTTTTCTAAGTGGTTTTTTTTTTTAACATTTATTTATTTTTTAGAGACACAGAGAGACAGAGCATGAGCAGGGGAGGGGCAGAGAGAGAGGGAGACACAGAATCCGAAGCAGGCTCCAGGCTCGGAGGCATCAGCCCAGAGCCCGACGCGGGGCTCGAACTCACGAACCGCGAGATCGGGACCTGAGCCGAAGTCGGGCGCCTAACCGACTGAGCCACCCAGGCGCCCCTCTGCTTCTCTTCTTTGCGCGGAGCTGGTGGGCGCACTGCGCGGCCGTCACCCGGCCGACGCCGGCAGTTTTGCCGCTAGGCTTCCGCGTGTGCTCTTCAACCCACCGGGGCCTCCCGCGGGTCCCCAGAGTCCCCGAGGGTCCCTGCCTCTGCCGGCTGCCTGGGCTTCTTTTCATTTCATCGCGCTTTGCGCAGGTCCCGGTTAAGGCGCATGGCCTTGTGGTTCCCCGGGCCCACGCTCGTATCCTGGAGAAGTAACTGGCCCTCATCTTCCCGCCGAAGCCGAAAGTCAGACTCACCTGCCGCTTCATCGGGACCGTCTGCACCGCCTCCCCCGCGAAGCCCCAGCGGCAGAGCAGCGAAGGCTTTCTTCCCTTTGAGAGGCAGCCCCTGACTGGCTGTCCTTCTCTTCGACCCCGCGGACCCAGCATGCGCGACACCGGCCTGCACTGCCTGCCCAGGGGCGGTGGCCCCAGCCCCTGCGCTTTGCGCCTCTGGAGTCCTCCCGCCGCCAGGGTGCTCTCCCCATCGCAAGACCAGGGGTCCGTGTCCCGAAGGCGTCCCTGGAAAACTGGGACTGTTGTGGCCAAACAGGTTAATTCACTCCCTCGAATCAGCTGAATCCGAGTGATGTGGCTGTCCCCGGGCCTTTCCCGGCTCCAGATCCTTGGGCTTGCCTTACCATGCAGTTCCCTCCCTGGTGGGTTGTTTCTTCAATATTTTAGGTCGACTCGTCCTCTTTAAAAGGAAAAAAAAAAAAAAAAAAACTGGAAGAGCGAGAGAAAATAGGAAATACCAGGGTTGTTATGAAGCCAGAAATCTAAATATAGCTCCTATAAAGAGCAGCAGAACTCAGTTGTGGTTTCTCTGTATCTTGAAAATGCCGCAGCTAATGACCAAAAACAGGCCCGCTTCATCTAGGCTGGTGACCAGCGGCCGGGCACCGGTGGCATGGTAACCAGGGTCGCACAGCCTCCGAAGGACCTCATTGCTGCAACCAGATGCTTGTGTCAGCCACTCCTTCCGGCCAGAACCGGCGAGGAGCAGGGTCCCTGCAGCGTCCTGGGTTCCTCGGGGGGGCCTTGGCTTCCTCAGCATCAGCAGAGAGCGCTGGGGGCAGAAGGTCCACCAGCGAGAATATTCTAGAACAGCGATCGCCAGTGCTTCAGCTGATTGCCCCAGGAAGCCGGCCGCCACCCCCCTTCCGCTCCTGTCGGGAAAAATCCCCCCCGCGCTTCTAGATGCCATTTACCCTGCGAACTGCTCAGTACGTGTATCATTTTATGGAATCTCCCCAACTCTGTACGAGTCCCCATTTCACAACCAAGGAAGTGGTGGCTTCGGGAGGTTAAGTAACTTCCCCAAAGTTGCAAGGCTAGTCAGTTGCAGAAGCCGAGTTTAAACCCAGACGCAACTGTCTCCCAGACCCCAGCTATCGTCTTTACCGCTACGCTGGGCTGCTCCGGCTGTTAAGACCGTGCCGTGAAAACAAATGAGAGCTCGGCCGAGCAGACAAAATTCCCTAATTCGGAGGGTTATCAAGCCTTACAGCGGCTCCCGAAGGGAGACACCAAACCGTTTTCTAAGACATGGTTCAGCCCCTGGGAGCAGGCCTCGGGCACATGTGCCCTTCCAGCTAGCACCCCCCCCCCACAGCAAACGTTTAATTGAGCACCTACTGTATGCCATCACCAGCAGCGAACAAGAACAAGGCCTTACTCCGGTGAGCTTAGGTTCCAGCAGGAGAGGAGCAGAGAATAAGTTAGTGAATAAGTGAGCAAGACAGATCTCGTAAGTGTGAAATGTCATGAGAGCAGGGTGGCGTGTTGGCACGGGGCGCGGTGGGGCCACCTTGGGTTGGGGGGGGGCGCGGTGGGGCCTTTCTGGGGAAGCGATTTACTGTTCAGAATGTGACTCAAGACGGGTCAGCTGTTTCCCATCTGGAGGCAGGTCCTCTCCAGCCAAAGGACCAGCCAAGACCCCCAAGAGGGAACAGGCTTGAAACTGGGGATCAGCGGGGTCTGATTTGAGTTTTTAGGAGGCCACGCTGGCTGCCTTCTGGATGAGGGGCCACAGAGAGGCGGGACAGGAATCCAGAGGCCAGTGGTACCGTGGACAGCAGCGTGGCCGGAGCAAACGGGCCCTGTCCTCGCAGCTTGTCGGGGAAATGCTCTCCCCTCTCAAGCCGCCACACATGGGGCTTCCACTCCAGGCCCATGAGAGAACCAAGGGGAGGGCCCTGCTGGCCCCTCCACCCAAGGGGAACACTGATGAGACCGGGAAGAAGGGACAGTGGCCCCTCACAACTTCGTCCTTGCCCTCCCCCCTCACACCTCCTGGTCTCCCTCTAGGACAGCTCTGTCCTCAGAGAGGGAACATCCTGCTCAGTTCTCATCCCTCCCAGGACAGACTCTGCCCCCGGGGGTGAGGCCACACAGGGGGCTGTGCCGGGGACCCGGGTCTGAGCCAGCGCTAATTCAGGAAGAGAAGCTGGTTCAAGCCTGTTCTCCGGCCCAGCCAATGGTCTGGCCCCTCGGCCTGACACTGCCTGGAGAGCAAGACAGAGGGTCCCTAAACACTCACCAGAACCGACACACACAGAGCAGCCCTGGAGGCAGAGCCAGCCAGGCCCGGCTGATTGGTTCTTGGCTGTGAGGGAGGGCGAGGGAGGGGCTTAAGGGTGAGGTTGAGGTTCTAACCTAAACAGGCGAGTAGATGAGTCTTGGGGCAGTGGAGTGGGGGGCACCCGTTTGGAGAAGTCAAGAGTTCTGTTTATTTGTGTGGTGCCTGTCGACCTCCAAGTGGAGAGGTCAAGGGAGCAGCTGGAGAAAATCCTCAAGGAGACGTGGCTGAGGACTGCCAGCCGTCCCCCCCAGCCCCACCCGCAGTGTCCCAGAGGTCATGGGTGACTCCTTCCCCCCACCACTGCCACTGCGGTCCTTTCTGCCCCTTGGCTGTCTCTCCCTTGTGACAGCAACGAGTTACACAAGGGCACAGTGCAACTCCAAACTGCTTTCTCCCTTGAAGCCCAATTAAAAAGTAATTAATTTTTTTTTAAAGCCATTGGCTCTGTGATACGGGAGCCAACCTGATTAAGGGACACTGAGCCCAGCAAAGGCTGGCTGTGTTGTAATGGGTCTTCTTCCTGTCGTTCTTCTGGGGACACACCCTTAATGATGCGGTAAGAAAGCGGGAGGACATTCATTTGAGCATGTACAGTGAGTCAAGTCAGACCCTATGCCAACCATCTCATTTGTTTTCTCTCATCCTCCCAGAGACCCTGGGAGGTGGGTAATACTCTTGGCCCTCACTCCACAGATGAGGGAATTGAGGGATATTAGTGAGTAACTAACTTAACAGCACACAGATAATAAGGGACACGGGTAGGATTCAAACCCAAGTCTGTTGACCCCAACGTCATTGCTCCCAACCCTACAGTCCACAGCATGCCAGTCTTCCCGCTCAGATCTAAGCACCCCAAGGCCTCTGGAGCATCCCCAGAACAAAGAGGTCTTGCCTCAATATCTGTTCCCAGTCAAGGAGCCTTCTTAGCTGAGGCACCCCCACCCCTGCCATCAGCACGTAGAGAAATCAGTCTTCCCATGTGTAGGTTTCTGATCCGACAAGGCAACGTGTCTACCCTGGCTGCTCAACTCCCAGGCTCCTGCCTTCATCTTGTCCTGTCTGTGATTCCAGAAGGTGGGGAGAAGCCAGGAAGGCAGTGTGGGGAAACCTAGGAGGGTGAGAGCGGGGCCTCGGGCACCGCCCCAGCCGCACACACTCCTTCTAGAGCCCAAGTGGGTGCTGACATAAAGACCGGAGCTGGGAAGGGGAGGCAGGGCTCCCACCGGAATCCGTAATCTAGCGCTGTCTGAAGACCCATAATCTCACTGGCGAGACCGAGCCCAAAATCGGGCTCTTTGTCGACGGTGAGGAGGCTGCTTGGGATTCTCTCTCTGCCTCTCCCCCACTCACGCTTACACGCGCACGTGCATGCGTGTGCACACGCGCTCTCTCTCCCAAATATAAATACGCTTGAAAACAGTTTAAAACAGAATGCTCCCCAAATCTTGACATTTTCCAAGGATCAGACCTGGGGGGGGGTCCCCTCATCGCCACCCGCTTTCCTTGGACAGTCTCACCTTCACACAGCCCTCCCCCCGCCAAGTGCTGTCTCCCCCCACATCTGCATCTGTAGTCCTGGTTCGCGTCCCAACGTCCAGGCACGGCTCTCAGCTCTCTGTCGGACGTCTCCATCCACACCCCCTCCAGTCACCTTCAACCCAACAAACCCCAACTGATGAGACGCGCTGCCCATGACCTTTCTCATCTTTTCCTGGTTAATGGCCACTCTATCTAGCTGGTCTTCTGAAACCCAGGGGTCTCCCTGACTCTCCCACCTCACCCGTTCCCTAAATCCCACCAGAGACCAAATCCCGTTTATTCCACCTCCTGAGTACTTCTCACATCCATCCCTCCTTTCCTGCCTTCGGGCAGACTCTTACTGGTTTCCTGTGGATTACTGAGGCAGCTTGCAACTGGCCGCAGGTTTCAGTCTTGCTTCCTCCAAAATAGCTCCCCGCTGCCCACACCGTGACCTTAGAAATACAAGCCTGGCCCCGTGGCTTTGCTGTGGAGCACAAGGTCCTTCTAAACTCAGACTCGGGATCTGGTATTTCTCTTATTCTGGCCATAATGGTCACATCCACAGAACTCCAATGTGATAGTGTGATTTATAAGAAGAAATGTACATTTAGCCTTTGCCCATTCCTGACGGAATTCTCAGACCTTCGGAATTCCTAAGCGATCAGAGTGACGAAGGCCGTCTTTCGCCGTGCTCACGATGTGACTTCGGAAAGCCCGGGGGTCAACCAAAGGATGGAGGCTGGTCCTCAGAGGAACCGACCTTGTCACTAGAGTGTTGGGAACCTTCGGTCCCACCCTCAACTCCTGGTAAGGGCAGAGGGGCTGGAGGTTGACTCCATCACCAAGGGCCAATGATCAACCATGCCTGTCAGCGATTTAATGGAAAATGCTTATGTAATGAAACCTCCATAAAAACTCAAACGGACAGGTTTTGGAGAACTTCCAGGTTGGGGACCAGGATGCATCCACAAGCTGCCATCCCAAGGCCCCAAACTCCACTTTGTTCAGGATCCCCTGTGTGTGTCTTCATCTGTCTTAATTCGTACCCTTTATTTTCCTTTCTAATAACCCAGTGATCTAGTGAGTTAACCAGCTGCCTGAGTTCTGTGAGACACGCTAGAAAATCAACTGAACCCCACGGCGGGGAGGGGGCGGTCCAAGGAACCTCTGATTGATAACCAGTTAATCGGAAGCACGAGTAACAACCTGAATTTGTGACTGGTCTCTGCAGTGGGGGGCCGTCTTCTGGGACTGAGCCCAGAACCTGTAGGGCCAGATGTCATCTCTAGGTAGATGGTGTCAGGACCGAGTGGAACATGGCTGGGGGAGAATTGCTTGGTGAGGGGAAAACCCCCTGCGCACAGGCTGGAATTGGCGTCAGAATCTTGTGCAAACATCTCTCCCGCCTCCCGGCTCTCCCTGTGTTTCCTTCTGTCTGCTGTGCCCACAGCTGCAGGGATGCCTGCCCATCCTTCCAGACCCATCCAGCACGCGCGTCCTGCCCCGACAGCGTCCAAGCCAGCTGGACCCCGTCTTTGCAGCGCTCCCAGAGCAACTTGGATGTAATTCCAGTACATCCCGTGCTGCACAGTGTTCGAAGAATTCACTTCTATGTCTGCTTCTCCGCTGGGCTCGCCAGAAGCAGGGACGGTCTCCTCCTCACCGTCTCCAGGGCCTGTGACCGTGCTTGACTTTGTAAGGACTTAATTGTTTCCAGAAATCAATCTGCGAAACTCTTGGAGTCCTGAAACACTTAGCGCTGGAAGGGCAGCCCGCGGGACACCTCGTCAAACACCCTCCTTTTCACCCAAAAAAGCTGCGAGCCTGAGCTGTAGGTGGCTGGACGCAGCTCACTGCTGCTGCAGCTGGGCCTACCTTTTGCCCCCCGTCTGTAAAACCTGGGGTGCGGATACGACAGGGCGCGTGCCTGGCACCTCCGGGCTCGTGCCCACCGCACACGTGAGCATCTCCCAGTCGCGGAGCTCCTTGGATTTCCGGGAAGAGCAGGGATCCGTCACCACCTCTCCCCTTCTCGTCCGCGTCCCGGGTTGCACGCACACCGGGCTCCAGCTGGCCTCTGACTTCCGGCCTGGCCTGGTTGCTTTCACACCCTTGCTTCTTAGCGGGCGGCCGGCCGGCGTGTGCAACGAAGCCCGCGCTCACGCGTGAGACCTTCCGCCGGGCGCGGTGGGGGCATCTCCAGGACGGACGTTCCTTTTGATCATTGTTTTATACGCTCTCGGCCTTATCAGGGTTATTAGGCCGTTTGGTAACCCGGGCAACCTGAGAGCAGCTCCCCGATGCTTTAACCCCCAAAGAGGCAGTTCCGAGGGAAGAAGAGGGCGATCCTCACCACGTGCCACCGTCACGGGCTTAGCCTCTCAAGGGACTTTCCTGCGCGCGACTGGGTCATCTCCAGGTAGTGCTTGGGCTTTGGCAGGAGAGAAGGGAAGGACTAAGGAGGGCGCCGGCTATGTAAGAATAGACCCTTTTTCCTAGCCGTGAAAATAGATGTCTGTGGTCTGAAACCTATTCTCCTGCCGCGTGCTTCTGCAGGAACATCTGCGTGTTTTCCTCCGTCGGCCCAGATTCAGGTTAATCTTGAAGTTGCTCAGCCAAAGAGCCGGGAGGTACAGTCAGTGATTTTTTTTTTGACATGTTCAGAGAAGCCCCCCACCCCCCTTTCCGGAGGTCAACGTGGGCCCACCGCCTTGGCTCAGAGCCACAGAGGTGCTACCTCCCAGGCCAGCTGCTTGCAAAGCCCCCTTCTGCCGTAGCAGCCTCTTTCTGTGGCTTCTTTTGAAAGCTCGCCCTTGAATTCAGGTTCAGGATTCCTGGAAGTCCCTAGAGAGAGAACATCAGAAGTTAAGGTTTTGTAGGGCCCCCATTCATAAAACCCTGGGCCGTTTCCATGGGGGGCCTTGTTCCTCACGTGAAAAGAAACAAAGGAAGCTGCCAAGAGACATGTGTCTCCACGAGTCACATCCCCCCGGAGGACAGTGGGGCTCTGCTGCCCCCCGAGGTCTGTACGCACGCAGAGGGGAAGGAAAAGGATGTTCTCAGCCTCCAGGGTAAGCAGGGCCTGTGATACACAGGCGTGTTCTTCAGGCCAGAGAGGAGCCCTGGGAACCATTTGCCGCGTTGAAGTGTGTCGTCGGCAAGGAGGTGCTCGGTGAGCAGCGGTCCCCCCAACGCGGCACCGCAGCAGGGACAAAGCTTGGCGTCACATGCCCTCTGGGGGGGGGGGGGCTCCCAGCTGCGGTGCCGCGCACAAGGTCCCCGCCCGACAGAAGGTCCCCGCAAGATTTCTCATGCCGCCACACTCCGTGGCCCGGTCCGTGGGGCTCAGGTGTCTCCCTGGCTTTGGTTCCCCACCCCCATATTTTCCAGGACCCGGGAGGGCTTCACGCCATTACTTCTGGGGTGTCCCTGCTCACTTCGAGCCCTCCGGGTGGCCTGTGGTCCTTCCTTCTCTGCTTAGGCTTCCTTCCTGTGGTTGCTGAGGCTGTTGTCCCGAGGCTACGACCGAATGTCAAGGGCACAGGCCCTTGATGCCCCTGTGGAGGGCACTGACCCCCATTAGCAGAGGAAGCTGTATCCTTGTTGATGCGTGCACGAAAACCTCATCACACCCGGAGCCAGCTGCCTAGAGTTGGCTCGCCTTCCCCACCGTTCCTCGTAGCTTGTCTTTTTTGAATGTTTATTTATTTATTTATTTATTTATTTATTTATTTATTTTGAGGGAGGAGAGAGAGCGAGGGCACCCGTGGGTGGGGAAGGGGCAGAGAGAGAGGCGGAGAGAGAATCCCAAGCAGGTGCCAAGCCGTCAGTGTGGAGCCCAATGTGGGGCTCCCACTCACGAACCGTGGGATCATGACCTGAGCCGAAATCAAGAGTTGGAGGCTTAACCAACTGAGCCACCCAGGCGCCCCATAGCTTGTTTTCGTATTTGTGCCTTCTCTACCCTTCACCCTCCTCCCGACGAAGGCTCTGCCCTGGCCCTAAGGTGTGTAAGGGGGGGAAGTGTGGCCAGGGGACGCTGGAGCAGCACAAGCTTTTCCCCCCTGGGGTTCTGGAGAGCCACCTCAGGCCCTCCTGGCGGGGCAGGTCTCCTGACGGTGCTAGATCCCTGCTTGGATGCTGCTTCGGGCTCAGGGGTGGGCTAAACGTCAGGGCAATCTGCCGTGTCAATTTCTTGGTAATAACAACCTGGTTTTA
This sequence comes from Prionailurus bengalensis, assembly GCF_016509475.1. Classification (NCBI taxonomy): domain Eukaryota; kingdom Metazoa; phylum Chordata; class Mammalia; order Carnivora; family Felidae; genus Prionailurus; species Prionailurus bengalensis. Next base: position 9,415,033 of record NC_057343.1, read on the forward strand.
CATGTTTTTGTGGGTCTTTCTGTACGGAATAGCAACCTCAACTCGCCTAATTAAAACTACTTTCTCAGAGGTCCCTGTTTTACCCCAAACCCAGAGGAAATAAGGCTAAGCCATGGAGCACACTTACGAGCACCATCCCGGCTGACCCCAGATGAGCAGAAAGTACCCGGAAGTCTCGGCAGAGGTGAAGTGATGGGCTCTTCCCTGCCTTTGGATGATGATGAGGGTCAGGGGGCGCTGGATGAGACACGAAAGCTCAGGGGTCCTGCCCCGGCTGTGCTGTTGGAATCCTCTAGAAAAGTACGGATACCTGGGTCCTCCCGCAAAGATTCTGATTCCATTGGTCTGCAGTGTCACCTGGGCACTGGTGTTTTTTAAATCCCCCTCGGTGATCCCGAACCTCCGCGGCATCTCCTCCCAACAGCTCCTTCCAGCCCACCTTTATTCTGGCATCTTCTAGCTCCAGGGAGAAGGCTTGGGTGATTCATCGCCAAGCAAAACCATTCACTACCCCTTAATACGATGAATTTGTGTCACCAACAATAAGTCATCCTGTCTCTGGCCCTCTTCCGCTCCTGAAAAATCTCCATGTGCCATCACTTCCTTCCCTTCAAACTGATATTCTGATAAGTCTCCATTTTTTTTTAAAGGCATCCTGGTCATCAGAATGGGTGGTGTGTGTGTGTGTGTGTGTGTGTGTGTGTGTGTTTTGGGAGTGGGGAGGCTGCTGTTGGGGAGAGAATGAATAGCCAATAAATTATATTTTGCAGCACTGAAACTGCTGGTCCAGGTCCTCCCTCTGGGCAGGACAGCCCCCCAGGGCCAGGGACAGAGTGTGGGCACTGGTGTTTGTAAAGTCCAGGGAAGGCACTGCTTCGACTCTTAAGAAATTGCCATTTGTGATGGGGCAACCCGAGTGCCTTTTCTTTCGTTTTTTTTTTTTAATTTTTTTTTAACATTTATTTATTTTTGAAGGACAGAGAGAGACAGAGTACTAGTTGGAGAGGGGCAGAGAGAAAGGGAGACACAGAATCCGAAGCAGGACCCAGGCTCTGAGTTGTCAGCACAGAGCCCGATGCGGGGCTCAAACCCATGAACCGATGCAGGGTTTGAACCCAGGAACCGTGAGATCGTGACCTGAGCCGAAGTCGGACGCTGAACCAACCGAGCTCCCCAGGCACCCCAGGAGTACCTTCTCGTTAGGGCCATGTACCTCCACCCAGCTATAAAGCTATTTCCCTTTGTTTTGTGTTCAATGTCGATTAAAAACAATTATAACACCTGTTATGGAGTGGATTATGTCCCTTCCAAATAGACACGTTCAAGTCTTAACCCTCAGTGCTTCTGAATGTGACCTTATTTGGCAATAGGATCGTTACGAATGTAATTAGCTCAGTTAAGATATGGTCATGGGAGCAGTGTGATATGACTGTGTCCTCATGAGAAGATGGCCCTATGAAGACAGACACACGTGGGGAGATGTCAGGTCAAGATGGAGGCTAGAAGCCAAGAAGCACCAAGGATTTCTGGCAATACCAGAAGCTAAGAGAGAGAGAGGCATGGGCACATTCTCCCCTGGAGCTGTTGAGGGAGCCTGGCCCTGCAGACATCCTGATTTGGGTCCTCCAGCCTCCAGAACTGTAAGAGCATAAATGCCTCTTGTCGGCCCACCAGCTTGTAGCACTTGTTACAGCGGCCCTGAGAGACTCACGCAAACCAAGCTATAAAGCCCACGTTTGTCTAAAAGAGGCGATAGACTGTGATAGCTGAGATCACGGGCGTCAGCGTCCAGGGGCCCCGGGTCCCACTCCCTCCCACGACGAGCTGTGTGACCTGGGTAAATCATTTAACAGCTCTGAGCCTCAGTTTCCTCATCTGTATACTGGCGAGGCTAACACCCTATTTCACGGAGCCCTTAGGAAACTTGAAACAGATTGGGAAGAAGAGGTGCTTACCCGGGGCCCAGCAGCCGCCAGCACCCTCCAGGGCACAGGTGCGGCCGCACAGCGGGGACCTGGGGGTGTCTCTCCCGACCTGTGCAGGTGCCCTCTGAATGAGGCCTGGGCTCCGTGTGGCAGGCTCTCTCGCTGGCTAGAGGAGGGCAGAGGTCGGGCCGAGCCCCTGCCTCCCCGGGATGCCGTCAGGGTAAAAGCGACGATGCGTGGAAGCCCTTGCCGTGAGCCGCCGTGTAAACATCAAGTCGCCATCGTTAGTTTTGCGTCTGTCCATCACCCCGACTATTTCAGCGTTTCAGCGAGACGCCCGTGCCGTGCGCTGGGCCTCAGCTCGCACCCCAGGCATCTGGCTGGCACGCGGCAACGGCAAACCCGTTCGCTCGGGTCTTACTGCTTCATTATTGCAAGTTGGCACGGCTCCGGGTACCTTGGGAGCCCTTGGACACGCACCATACGTTCCGGGCAGGAAGGCTGTCCTGGCACAGAGACGCTGCCTGTCACTCCTGCGGCTCCCTTCCGCCAAGTGGTAGATGCTCTCCAAACTCGCGGGTCCAAATGCACAGGAAGCAAAAGCCTGGCACTCACAGGTGCCAGAGCCACACTCCCCCGGGACCAGCTCAGCGGCCGCGAGCCCAGCACTTGTCACCAGTGGCAGTTTCCAGCCTGGCAATGGAAAGAGGCAAGGAGGTGGGGAGCCGGGCAACGGTGTCGCGTCTCATATGTACGCGGGACGCGTGTAAGGTAGGTGGAACCCCGCCCCCCAGGCCCGCTCGAAGAGCTGTGTCCCTGCCTGTCTGGGTTGTCCGCTCACTATGGACACCGAGCAAAGGAGAGCTTGACCAGCACCGACTTTGCTCGCTCATTCATTCATTCCTTCAATTAATCAAGCAGTGCGGGGGCTCCTGGGTGGCTCAATCAGTGAAGCGTCCGACTTAGGCTCAGGTCGTGATCTCACGGTGCATGAGTTCGAGCCCCGCCTCGGACTCTGTGCTGACAGCCCAGGGCCTGGAGTCTGTGTCTTTGGATTCTTGAGCTCTGGGATGACGAGCCGGTCCCCTGAGGTGAGGCGAGGGGCCGGCGTGCCTGAGCCACCCTGTGCGGAAGGAGGAGCCTTGGTGAGAGCACCCTCAGGAGGCTCCACGGGGAGCTGTTCCAGGAGTAGCTTATTAACAACACTCAGTTCGACCAGGGTTTATCAAGCCTCTATGACAGGCTGGGCACAGATCTGGGAGCTTGCGTTTCACGGATGAGTTTTAGAAAGATCCCGCCCTCGTGGAACTTATATTAAGACCCCAGGAAATCGGAAATCTGCAACCTGAATATTTTCGAATCCTCCTTGACCTGGGAATGTTCCAGTGAAACTGAGGTTCTAGTTCATTTCTATATAAGTTTATTCATTTTTGAGAGAGAGAGAGAGACAGTGCATACACAAGTAGGGGAGGGGCAGAGAGAGAAGGCGAGAGAGAGAATCCCAAACAGGCTCCACACCATCCGTGCAGAGCCCGATGTGGGGCTCGAACTCACGAAGCTGATCAGACCGTGACCTGATCGGCTCAAGTCAGACACTTAACTGACTGAGCCACCCAAGCGCCCCTGGGTTCTAGTTCTGTCACAAATTGGCCATCGGGCAAACCACTCCGTCGGCCCCATCACTGAGGACGCTGAAGTGCCCGCTCCCCTTATCTACCAGCTGCACGGGGTTGGTCAGAGGTCGGAGGAGTAGGCGTCGAAAGCTGTCGTGAAACTATGCAGGCGAGGGTAAGGAGCAGGGGGAAGGTTATTTTCAAAAGCCTGATGCCAGGAAGTCCTGGCCCCAGGTGTTCTTTAAGGAAAATAGCCTAAGGAAGCCCGCTTGACTTCTCAAATTCCCGACATCCCCAAAAGACACGCACAGAATGCTCTGTCTTTCATGGAGCCTGCTCACCTCCGCCAGAGGCCACGGGCCTGGGGAGAAGGGGACAGTGGCCCCTCGGGAAGACCCCGTTGGCCGGTCCAAGTGGGCATGGCTCGTCCTGGTGCCGAGGGTGGGGTCCAGTTCCAGAGGAGGAGGGGCCAAGCATTGATCATTAGGTGTGATCGAAAGGATATTCTTCCCCAGGAATGGAAGTGGAAACAGAAGGCAAGTGACATTTCAGATGATCTGGCAACTAAAGACGAAGAAACTAGTCCAAGGTACCTTAACCTTGGCACTCTGGACATTTCCGAACAGAGAGTTCTGAACTGTCCTGTATGTCGTGGACGGTTTAGCAACGTCCCTGGCCTCTATCCACTAGATGATAGTAGCATTGCCCACCCCGGACTTTGCAACCCAAAATGTCTCTGGATAACACCAAATGTCCCGTGGGGGTCAAAAATCATTCCCGACTGAGAACCACGGATCTAGCTGTTTTCCTGGAATCATCTTCTCCCATGTCCGCTCGGCCAACTCTTAGGTCAGCCACCTCTTCCCAGTTTGCCCAGAACTTTCTGGGTCTTAGCACTGCAACTCCCACATCCTCTCAGCCTCAGGCAAACGGGGACAGCTGGGAAGTGGGCCAGCTCCTTCCCTGTCTTCCTCACGAGGTCTATCCTGATCAACCCATGGATACAGAAGCCTGAAAGCACCTCCCACCGTCTGCTGTACTATTTATGTAGAGCATTGTTTATTGTCCGTCCCTCCCCCGTCTCTTCCCCCGCACCCCCCACCATAATCTGTGTCAGGGTTGGAGCTTTGCTTTTTTCACTGATGTGTCCCAAGTGCCCGTACTGGTGCCTGGCACGTGGTAGATGCTCAGTAAATAGTGTTGCATGAGGATCAGGAACCTCAAAACATTGTGAGCATCTGTGACCCCTGTAATTAATTTCTCCACTGCCTGTTCTCTTCACTTCCCTTGCGTGTTGTGCAACAGTGTTTAGCAAGAAACCTTTCAAACTGGTGCAGCCACTCTGGAAAACAGTATGGAGGTTCCTCAAAAAAATTTAAAATAGAACGGCCCTACGACCCAGCGATCACACTACTAGGTATCTATCCAAGGGATACAGGTGTGCTCTTTCAAAGGGGTGCACACACCCCAGTGTTTATAGCAGCACTATCGACAATGGCCAAAGTATGGAAAGAGCCCAAATGTCCATCGAGGGATGAACAGAGAAAGAAGATGTGGTATATATACACAATGGAATAGTACTCGGCAATCAAGAAGAATGACACAAGATTCACACCCCGAGGCCTGGCAGCATGCCGGACAGAACAGAACCTCAACAAATATTTCCTGGACGGAGCATTGACAAGGAAATAATGGTGTCGTGGTTAAGAGCTTGGGCTTTGGAGTCAGGCGATGTTGGGTTCCAATCCTGGCACCACCACAGATATAGAGCTGTCTGATCTTGGTCCAACTCCTTCCCCTCCCTAGGCCCCCACGTCCCCATGGAGGGGGATAAAAAGGAGACTTATCTTGTGAGCATCACGGCCTGGCCGTTGGGACGGTTGTGAATGTAGGTCCCTCAGCCTACCCAGCGCCTCGTAAAAAATACTCTACAAAAGGGAGCTGATGTGGGATTTCTTCCCAGGAGAGTAACAAGAGGTACAGAATTTTCTATCTACTTCTACATAGCCAATCACCCTGACTTCATGGCTGCGAAACAGCCAGCCGTCGCAGTGTCTGGGGTCAGGAAAGGCAGGACCGGCTTGGCTCTGGGGTCTGGCTCTCGCACGAGGTTGGCCAGGGGTGCGGGCTCCCCGGAAGCCTCCCTGGGACTGAAGGCTCCTATCCTCAGGATGATTCCGTCATGGCTGATGAGCTGGTGCTGCTTGGCAGTGACACCGAGGTTCTTCTCCATGTGGGACTCTCCATATGGCTCCCCAAGCATCCGCAAGACATGTTGGTGGCTTTCCTCAGAGTGACTAATCCAAGAGAACACCGTGGAAGCCCTCAACACCTGTTACGCCCAGTCTTGGAAAGTCACACATCACCAGTTCTGCCGAGCCGTCGGTCTCACAGACCAGCCTTGGCTCCGTGTGGGAAGACGCTACACGAGGTGTGAATACCAGGGGGCTGGATGGCTGGGGGCCCTCGGAGAGGCTGACTCCCCCCAGATGTCACGTGATATTTCGCCTCGAAGCCGGGAGTGGCTTCATCCAGTCCCTGGCGATCACGTTGCCTTTCCGCCTCCCCCTGCTTATGCGCAACAACGAAGTGCGTGGCCGGGCAAGGTCTACCTAGTTGACTTAAGTGTCCGTTTTCAGGGTCGTTTGCTCCTTAAGCGTAGACCTACAGTTTCTCCTTCGCGATGCCTCAGTAAATGTTAGGCGAATGGACTGAAAGATTCAATGTTGTCTGGCGAGGAAAATTTGTCGGTTTCTGCTTTGTCCCTGAGTCCTAACGGGCGGAAGCCCAGACGGATTCAGAACCTCAAGCGTCGACACACAGCTCAACGCAGGGCAGAGGTCTGCGGCTGGAGGGGTGGGGGGGACATGGATGAAACCCAGAAGTGTCTGCAGCCGACCAAGAAGGGGCCACTGAGGCAGGGTGAGGCCTCTGCACCCGTCCCGCCCTGGTCACACCCGTGGCCGAGCCCGCGTGTACAAGGACAGCCACAAGTATCAATCCTATCCTTAGTTTCCTCATTATTAGGATTCAATCCAGGTATTTGGATGGCGGATGAGTTTTGCATTTCTTCTGGGGCTTTGCTGTATTTTTCAGACGTACCACGATCAACATGCATTGGTTCGGCAAAGAGAGAAAAACAGGAAAACATGTAAACCTCACTCAGTTTGGAATTTCCAGCACGGCTAGTCCAAACAGGGGTCCCCCTCTTCTGTAGGACACGCTGAGGGGTGCCTGACAGCCACGCCCCTTGAGTTTCCTCCCAGTCTGTTGAGGGACTCAACGAGCCATCTGTGAAATGGCGTGGTGACTTCTCGTTTCTCATGGAGTCGTTTGCAAGGATTAGTGAGACCTCCTGGGCAGATGGTTGAGATCCAGGGAGGGGAGAAAGGTTGCTGCAAGGCCGGACGGCCCGTGGCAAAGGGGCAGAGAATGAGCTTGTTAGTAGGGTAACACTGACCACCCCCCAAGACTGAGTTGCTACCTGTACTGCCTGAATAATTCATCGTACCCATTCTGGTTCATGGATGATGCCAGAGGGCACCTGACTTCGTTTAATTAGTGTTATCGCTCTTCGCCCTTCCTGTAATTAGTAATATCTGATGGATTCTGGGCTTACTTCTTTGCTGCGACATAACAGCAAAGCTCCCGGCAGCTGGCTGGTAGAGGACAGAAATTCTCATTTTTCCCGAGAGACCGCTGTCCAACACGCCGACACCATCGAGAGCCTGGGATTCTCGAGGCCTGACGGTAATAAGCCTTTTTTTCCCCTGTTTCGTTTCCTGCTCCCGCTCCAGAAACAGCTTCTCAGTGTGAATTGTCATGACAACCTGAAGAGGGGACACACCACAGCAAGCCGAGCGCGGGGACGCAGGGCCCGCGCGTCACGATGGAAGGGGGCTGACCGGCGCGTCTTCACTTGGCAGAGAGTCCGGCAGTATAAAACCACAGTGGATTTTGAAGGTCACCCTTGGCCTTATAAATGGAAGGTGGGGTTAGAGGCTTCGCCGGGCAGATGCTTCTCGGCCTGCCGTGAGGTCTGGAGGATGAACAGCCTGTTTCGCTCAAGGCCCGCGTGGGGCTGTTATCACCTGCCGGCTCCCCCCGACCTGCCCAGTGGGTTTGTGGTTTCATTGTGCTTGACCACCGAGGTGAGCCTTGTGCAGAGAGATGGGGGGCGGGGGCAGCTCCCCCTTGATTCTTCCCACCCAGAGCCATTGGAGAGAGCAGGAGCTGGGGCGCGGGCCTGACGCCTTCTCTCTCTGGCTACGTGGGCGATCCACTTAACCTCTATATTCTCTGTCACTGTCAAATGGAGAGTCTCCTGCCAGAAGGCAGAAGGCTCCGTAGACGCCCTCCAGGGGTCCCTGGGATCAGAAGTCACCCGATCCAGGAAGCTGGCTTGTGCGGTGGAAGGGACGGGGCCTCTGTTGTCGGGATGACACGGGTCTTCTGAATCCCAGACCTGCCACCCATGCCCTGGGTGACCTTAAGCGGGTTACACAAACCTCCCCTGACCGCAACCCCTCCTTACAGTCCCGGTTTCCAAGGCTACAAACCTGAGGGTCAGTTTCCCTCACTGCACCCCCCACCCCCTCCCAGATGCCTCAGAAGGCCCCCTTGGCTCTTCCCCGGACGTCCCCCCAGCCTGTCCGCTCCCCTGCGTCTCCCCCATCGCCACCCTGGGCCAGTCACCGGCATCTTGCCTGGAGGTCCACGCCAGCTGCCCAGCCGGCCTCCCGGCTGCGGCTCTCACCCTTGCTGTCACGCCTCTCCGCACAACAGGACGAGCCTCGAGAGTGCAAAGCAGCCGCTTGTCGGCTCCAAATCCTTCCATTATCAGGGTTATTATGGTCACCACTCAGCAGGCACTGTCCTAAATGCTTTGCCTCCTTGAACTCAAACCATCCCCAGAAGCAACCCTACAAGATACGAAATCTACAACATAGATATGAACATATACACGTAGATATCATACTGTCCCCATTTTATAGATGAGGAAACTGAGGTCGAGAGGTTAAGGTCTTGCCCCGAGTCACAGAGGAGTAAAGGGCAGAGCCCGTGTTTGAACCTAGGCAGTCTGGCCCCGAATCCACACACTTAGCCCCACACTGCATTGTTCCAGATCCTACGCCAGCTCCTGCAAGATCTTCACCCACGTTAGCTCTCCTGCTCCCCCTCATCCACATATTTCGTTCACGTAGGCCTTCTGAAAACAGGCTGAGCGCGCGGTGACCCCAGGGCCTTTAAGCATGCTGTCCCTCTGCCCGGGTCTTCCTCTCACCGGCCACCTGGCTGAGTCTTCCCCCTCTGCCTCCTCTGCCTGAATATTACCTCCTCGCAGAGGACACCCTGGCCACCCAGTGTAGAGGATGGCCCAGTGGTAAGAAGAGAGGGATTTGTTTGTGGTCCGGTTGTGGTTGGTCTCCCGGGTCAGTCTAGGAGATCCACGAACACATGCCCAGGTCCGTTTGCTTCACCGTTCGTTCATGCTGGCGTGGTATGATGCCGGCCCATGGGGCTATTCGTATCTCTGTGATGGACAGAAGATGGATGGGCATCCACGCAGCGTTCGCGGGGGTTCAGTGTTCAGGCCCGATGAGAGCTTGATGACCCATCTCCACCCCAGGGTGCGGGTGCCTGGCAACCTGGAGAGCGTAAGTGTGCAGGCAAGCCATGATGGCCACCCGACACAGAGCAGCAGCGCGGGTAGGGAGCAGGAAGCGGACTTGAGGAGTCCTGGCGAGGTGGTGATGGGCTGGAAGTGGGCAGTGAGGGAGCTGGAGCGTCCAAGATGGCGCCCGGGTCCAGGCTGACGAAGGATGACAATGAAGGGAAGGCACAGTCCTGCTCCACAAAGGGTAACGTCTGGGGAAAGGAAAGGCAGTCACGCCTAAACAATTAAAGGACGGGACAAGTGATAATAAATGTCATTGAAGGACCAAAAGGGGAGGGGGGGACAAAGATACAATTGAAACTTGTAAGAGGCTGAGATCGTTTCTGCTGGGGACGACCAGGGCGGTGCCGTGCACGAGCTGGCCCCGTGAGCAGGTACCAAAACATAGTAGGTGGGGGACAAATCAAAATCGTCTCTCCTCCCTAAAATAATTAGATTTTTCTTGACCCAGTCTGACGTCATGAATCCCAAAGTGAAAATGGCGACGTTTGGCTGAAAGTCGCCGGGGAGTTCAGGGGAGCGGGCTCAGGGGCGAAGAGAGAACCGTGCTGGCGGCCGCCTGGGCAGCGGGGAGGGGGCTCGGGTGTGGGAAGAGCAAACGGGAGGCCGAGAATAACGCGGGCCACCCTGGAGGACAGCGGCTTGCCTTGGACCTCACCACCTTCTCCCCACAAAAGGGGAGACACTTCGCCACGAGGCCCACTAGTTCTGGACGAGGAACTTCCTAGACTCTCATCCTGGCCCCGCTGTGGGAATGGAGTTGTAACTAGCCGGTCGTAGCGACCAAGGGGGCCTCGCGGTCACCCATCCTGTCCATTCCATCTTCTGGGCTCAGCGTCCACACACCCTGTCCAGTTGGTAACACCACCTTTACGGGACCAGGCGTGGAGCAGGAGAAACATCCCAGCGGGGCCGTCGGGAAGCCTGGGGTGCAGCTCTCCGTTAGCTCCAGTACCTCGGAGATTTTGCGTATTTCAAGGAAGAAGGTTAGATTAAAATGGCCCTCTTTCAACATTTTTAAAATGAAACAGGGAGGGGCAGGCCGGCGCCCGCCTCCTCGCTCTCCCCCAACCTCCCTCACCCCCCCACCCCGGTACCAAAGAACGTGCAGGGCCCCGAGGAGCCCGAATGAAAACCCCTGACCCAGCTGCTCACTGGGAACATCCTGCAGATCCAGCTGACGTTCCTTGAGCAGCGTTTTTGGGGCCCCAGGTTTCCCCGGGACTCTCCGAAGACGTGTCTGAAAAGCTTCCAGACGCAGCAAGAGGTCTGAGCGAGGGCAAGTCTGTGGGCTCCCAGGAGGCTTCCACGGTCCCCAAGAGGGTGGTGACGCTGCCTCCCCTTCCCGTGCAGCCCTCCCAGGAGGCCACAGAACCCATACCACGTACAGGCGACTGTCGCGAAGCATTAATAGTTGTCTAGGAGTTGATCCTTTTGCGTCCCAGCCAGACGGTGTGAGGAGCTAGCCCTGCAGAGGCAGTGGGTGTTCTGAGCCGCTTCAGTACGGAGCCTGCATGCCGGGCCTGATAAATGAGTGTTTGTTTTGGCAAGTCTCAGGCCAGGCGCTGATGCTAAAATCATAGCCTGCGTATCCACCTTGAGCCAGTCACCGACAAACATTCATGGCTAAGAACACCTCAGGGCAAGTGGTAGTACTTTGCGGTTCAAAGCCGATATAATCGGAGAGACTTAGGTCAAATCCCCCAGCCTTTTTTTCTCACCCATAAAATGGGGAAAATAATAAAGACATTTTTATGTTGGGAATAAATCAGAGAGCATATGCTCCGGTTACCATTATTGTTAATATCACTCGGGCCTGTTTCCAAGCAGCTGTCCCCCTATGGAGGCATCTCACACAGAGAGCACACACAGCTACAGAAAACACTAGTACAGCATCCGGGCCAGTTCTTAACCTGGATCTGACACCCATCTGTCTGTTTTGGACCTTCAATATTCTGAATACAAAATGATAGAGATAATCTGAGATTCGAGATGATATATGCCTGCCTCCAGGTAGGATTTGCTTTTGCCTTCAGTAGGCACTTGGGCCGGGGGCAGATCATCTCAACCCAGCCTGGATGAGCTGATTCAAAGCTGGTTTCAGTTTTCGTGAAGGCTCGTCCGTTTTTGAATCACCAAAGTTGTGCCTTTGGGTAACCCCTCAGTTGCCCCCACCCAAAGCCTGGAGTGTTTACTAAGCCCCTGCTCCTTGGCAGGCTCTGAATGAATTGTTATTCCAGGCTTGTGGGACTCCTCAAAATTCAGCCTGGTTGCTCAGCCTCTCAACTGGCACTTAAAGACTGGCCAGTGCCTCAGTGGGATAAGGAAACAGAAAGTTGCCCTCTCTGTAATTCCCTTCTTTCCTTGATTTTGGCTCTTCAAGTCCTAGCTGCCTTGGTAGCCCTTTGGTGCCTTCAACAGAGTCTCAAAAAAACATTATATCCCCTTTTTCTAGTTGTTTTCAAGGTGGGGGTTGATCTGATACTCGCTAGTCCACCATATTGGAAGTGAAAGTCTCCATTTTATCTTAATGCTCACTTAGGTACTTTTAAAAACAGTCCTGCTTTCTTATGCTTCGTTAATTAAGTTAAAAGTCTTACTGGGATGGTTGGGAATAGTGGGAACCCATGTTTTACATGCCCATCTCAGATCAAATTTCTAAAGGGGCAGAGAGGTAGATGTGAGGAGGGGGTTCAGTCAGGGATTTAGGTGGTGCATTGTCGTAAACCAAAGGGGCAAGGTCACACAGGGCTTGTTTTCTGGAGATTTCCTCAGCAGCTGAATGCTGAAGGCATTTTGCCTCAGCAAGTCTACCAACTGGTTGGATTAATGAGCCCTTTGCTGCCGAATAATACAGTTTAGAAACTAGGGAAGAGAGCCACCTCCTGGTAAGAAATATAGTCGTGCGTTGGAGACGCCGGGCGATTTGTGGAAGAACCCTGCGGGTCCCAGGGACGCTGGGGTGTGAGAAGGTGCTCAGACTGAAGGGACCCTTGTCCCTGTCTTCACCTGACCTTCGGTGAGGGCAGCGTTTTATCCGTTTCATGCACTGGGTTTCTGAGAAAGGTTTCCACCACGTGGGATCGGAGCAACTGTTCCACCATCGAACTACTCACAGAGTTCGACAGCTTCTTCTCATAGATAAACGGAGTCCCCAGGAGATAACTTTCCTAGGCTCTTACAAATCATTCCTGGTAAAGCCAGGGCACCCCCCCCCAGCCGGTCTGCCCCTAGCCCAGGCGCTTTATACCACCCTACGTGATGCTCGTTTGAGATTCAGTTCCCCAAAAGTTCCTAGCTTCAGAAAAACGTTTCTTTTCCGGGCCACCATTCTGTGCTCTTTTTGTGAAGTTCTATGGGCTTCCCTCAGAAACTCTCTCCAGGGGACGTGAAGTGGATATGGCCGCTGGCATCTTCCTGGATAGGAAACGAAAGGCGACAAAGCTAACTGGAGGCCCGACGGTGGTCTGCCTGGGACAGACCTGGGAGACTATGCTTGTCCCGGCTCTCCCGACTCTCTGTGTGACATGCACAAGTCACGCCATCTCCCTGGTCCCAGCCTCCTCCCCTTAAAATGAGAAAACCAGAAGGCTGAAGATCTTTGCCCCTCATCACGGGAGCCTCTTTGCAGAAGCCCCAATGCACCTGGGTCACCCTGACCTCACCACGTGATCCTTCCTCCTCTCGGGAAGCCAGTGACATCCACAAGCCCAGATTACTGGTCCATTCCAAGAGAGCGACTTCGTTTCTGCCTCAAGGGACGTGATATCACATCAGTATTATAGGCTGAATTACATGCCGCCAAAATTCCTATGTTGAAGCCCTAACTCCCAATGTCGTAGAATGTGATTGCACCCGGAGACAGGGCCTTTACAGAGGTTAATTAAGGTAGCGAGATCAATAGGGTGGGTCCTCCAGTATGACCTGTGCCCTAATGAGAAGAAAATAGCCATCTACCGGCCAAGGAGAGAGGACTCAGGAGAAACCAACCCTGCTGACACCGTGATCTTGAACTTCTTGCCTCTAAAACTGTAAGAAAATAAATGTTTATTGTTCAAGCCCCCCAGCCCAGGGCACTTTGGCAGTCCTGGCAGATGAATACAATTGGCAAATTCCTTGCTCAGCAACCCCACCTTCTCCTGTTTGCTCTTTTGAGAATGTCAATGCACTGGAGGGAAATTCATCGCTTGGAATGGGTCAAATAGATCCAGTTACGGTGACGTGATAATAAGGGGTCTATAATTTCTGCCCTGGGAAAAGGGTCACAGCAACTCACACACATCCTCTTGCCAGGAGAGGCACCGGCTGTCCTTGCAAAGGACGAGGCTGAGATGCGCCAACATATCCTCTGAGATCCGTGCCAGCTCGGGGGTCCAGGACCGCTCGGATCATTGAAGAATCCCAGTCTTGGCAGAGAGCTGGAGCCTTGCAGGTATGACCTGGGTAGAACTTGGCATTGCATTTCGTAGGAAAAAATGGAACGTGAAACCCATAGCTGGTCCCTGCTGTTTGGCGCCCTACAATTCCCAGCTCATTGAAGTCAAATCAATGGAAGTACCATCTGGTACAAGAAGGTGAAGTTGGCCACATCTGTCACACCCTAAGACACACCTGACTAGGTTTAGTGACTCAGGGCTGGAGGGATGGAGGCTTCATCAACAGAGGGAAGAACAAAACAATGGCTCTCAATCAGAGATATGTGTAATAAAACCACAGTCTTCTGCGTAGCCAAGAAATTGTCAATGGCCACGGGACGGCTGACGTGACTGGCCCTCTTCTCCCCTGTCAGCACACAAAGGTTGTACATTCTCTTCAGTTCAATGGCCATGGAAAGAGCACGAACTTTGGAGCCAAGCCTGGATTCAAATCCGGGCTCTTTGACCAACACCTGTGTAACTCAGTCTCTCTAATCCTCAGCGGTTTGATCTGCAGAATGGGGATAATGCTGCCTTTCTCACGCCTGTGAACAGTAAATGAAATAATGATGGTAAGCACCAAGTACTCAGAATGCAGGTAGCCCTCGATTTGTCAACGTTACGGAATTGGCGTCTTCCACTTGTCCCGTCACTGAGCCTGCGATGCGGCTTGCCAGGCACTCCTGATGGGTTGAAAATTTGATCTGGTTTGTTAAGTCTCATTGGCGCTCAAAAGAGTATAGAGGCTATTTGCCCTTGACTCATGAAGACCAGAGAGTAGGTTTCATACCGGATGTCAAAATGCCTACGCCACCCCCCCCCCACAGTGATGAGGTACGCAGTTATAATGAGGCTTACGGAGAGCCACCTAATATGCCAAAGCCCCGCTGGTAACTCCGTCTAGAAGCTGAAATCCATTGGTGAATAAACCTAAAGGAGGAGGCCTTGGACCTACAATCCCAAATCCCTACTTAAACAGGAAGGGAAGGTCAGCACAGGGAGAGATACGCTTCTTTTAAAATAGAACTCAAGGGGCGCCTGGGTGGCTCAGTCGGTTAAGCGGCCGACTTCGGCTCAGGTCACGATCTCGCGGTCCGTGAGTTCGAGCCTGACCCCCGCGTCAGGCTCTGTGCTGACAGCTCAGAGCCTGGAGCCTGTTTCAGATTCTGTGTCTCCCTCTCTCTGACCCTCCTCCATTCATGCTCTGTCTCTCTGTCTCAAAAATAAAGAAACGTTAAAAAAATAAATAAATAAAATAGAACTCATTCCTCCTCCATTTTAATTCAGCAGCATATAGAGTTTGTTCTTCAGTGCACTGGTGGTCTGTACATCCTAGCCCAAGGTAAGGGCTGCTGAGAAGCTAATATTCCATAATGAGTCTCCCACCGTCATCTGGGCTAAAACCTGACAGAACTCAACACGCCTTGATATGAGCCACAAGAGGTGGCTCTTGTGTGACATGATCTGAGAAAGCCCCCTAGGCTATCCTGCCCTCAGATATGTCTTCCACATTTGTGTCATGCACAGTCCCCAAGAGACCTGTGTCCGAATGCACATAGACCTCCAGACAGAGATGCTGGCTCATGATCACCGATTACCGCCTCTGTCCTGCCAGCCCACCTTAATTAGAAGAGAGCTCTGTCAGAAGAGTAGGGCAAAGACCATTCAAAAGAGGCAGGAAAGCCCAGGAAAGATGCCAGAAAATGGGGTCACCAGGTCTTGATGGGATGCTTGCTGATGCCCCAGTCTCCCCCTGAGTTCAATCACACAGCCCTGGGGCCTATCCAGTAACTTCTCCCCAGTCTTGCCTTTGCTTTTCTTTCATTGACAGTTCAGGTGACTCCTAAGCAGCCACTCCGGGCTGGATGCCACTTTGCCAATATCCCCGTGCCACCCAACTGGGAACACTAATGAAGGCAAATGCAATGGCTTTTATGTCTTTTTACTCCCCAAGGACCTTCTAGAAGGGCAACTAGGAGGGCTGTTGATTCTTCAGTTGTGTTCGAACGACATGAATTTGTAAACTCTAGAGCAATGGCGAGGCGTCGATTTTCTATTTCACCACGTGATGCTGTGAAAAGTTCGAATACCCACAGCCCGTGAAGCTCCTGTGTTCCCAAGCACCATGCCTGGCATTAGGAAAACAGACTTTAGGCTACTCCGTCTTCTCTTGGCCTTTACCGTTCGGGCGAGGAAATGGAAATTATATATAAGAAGAACGAAAAGTGGGTCAAAGAGGAAATTGTGAGGTGGCAAATGCCTGCTAGGACGCCGACGTGTGCCCTCAAGGACCAAGAGCTGAGGGAAATTGAGCTGCGGAGGTAAACTACAAATCTACCCAGGACAGGTCACGATGTAGGGAAAGTCTCCTTAAAGAGAGAGCATGACTCCAAGGCAGGGAAACTTGATTATAATCTGAGAGAAGGTATTCATATCTGAGGAATGAATGTGTCAATCTGGGGAGCAGGTAGGTTCCCCAAGAAAGCCTTCGAAAAATAAGAATCGGAGAGAAAGACACGGTAACCGCAGTGGCTGTGGCCCCCCAAAAGCAGGGTGCCTGTGCCTCAGTGGGTACCCAGATGACCCACTGGGTAATGGGACAAAATATAGAACTTCTATTTACATCTTGTTTACCCTTGAAGATTTCTATACATGTGTGCAAATCTATCAGTCCAGTAGGCGGTGATTCATAGTCTAGTAGATTTGTTTGGTATTCGTGCCCAAATGTTTTTTCTGGTGAAGCACATGCGAAATTACAGTGATGTGGAGACAACGGTAATATCATTATGGGCTGAATTGTGCCCCCCCAGATCCCTATGTTGGAGTCCCAACCCTCAGTACCTAAGAATGTACGTGCGTTTGGAGACAAGGCCTTTAAAGAGGCAATTAAAAGAAAGTAAGGTCATACCGATGGGTTCTAGTCCAGTATGACTGGTGTCCTTATAAGAACAGGAAATGACACAGAGCGACACCCATGTGAAGACACAGGACGGAGGCCTCTGAGGAACTCAACCCTGCCGATATCCTGATTTTGGACTTTGTAGCCGCCCGAACCGTGAGTTAATACATTTCTGTTGTTTAAGCCCCCAGATCTGTGGAACTCTTTTGTGGTAGCCTTATCCGACTGATACGACGACCCTCATGTTGACCCCGCCGGAAGGAGAATGGAAATCTCCCCCATCTGAACTAAATCCTTCCCTCGTGGTCCTGTGGGTTCTGACTCCTAGCCTTGCGATTTCCAGTCTAGCCCGTGGTGGAGTCCTTTGTAAGCAACCAAGACTGCATCGGGACATGTGTCTTCCCCTTTCCCCACCCCCTCCCCCCAGTCCCAAACGACCCCTGCCCCGCCTCCTGCTTGCCCCCCTCCTCTCCTACACTTGACTCTGGAGACCAGTATTCCAGCCCCTACTGGGACTGAGGCTTGGTCAATGACCTCCAATTTCACTAAGCAAGCCGGCAACTAAGTCAAGAACTGTGTCAAAATCCATTTATAACTATTCAATCCACAACCGTAGCCAGCATATGTCTCCAGTGTTTGCCAATGATTTCAAAACATTTTCGATCAGAGGTGCCTGGCTGGCTCAGTACGTAGAGTGTGTGACCCTGGATCTCGGGGTTTGTGAGTTCGAGCCCCGCATTGAGGGTGGAGATGACTTAAAAGTAGAATCTTGGAAAACCAGAAAAACACAAAGCCATTTCTGACCAACTTCCTGTCTCCTAGAATAAGCATCCACCGGGAGCCTGAGAACAACCAAGATCTAACTGCAAGTGTCAGTTGCCCACGTGAATGTCTATCACCTGAGACCCCTCGGCCGGAGTCAACTCGTCACAGTACCGCAGCCCAAATTTTACAATTACTTGGTTGTTGCGCAATCGAAAACTTTCAAGTGACATAAAATGTCTGCTCCGCATCAGGGTGTGAACAAGAAACCATTTAAAAGACGCTCTCAGTCAAGCCGAAGCTGCACGAACCTGTTCTTCTTGGTGTGATGGGCCACACGCGTGTTTCTCCAGTGGTTGAACACACTGTAGTAAAATATGCAGCAAAATGAAGCCCGAGACACTTGAATTCAAACTGCGATTTCTGCACCAAACGCACAAACCTGAAGGATAAGAAATTCTTCTTGGGAGGTGCTATGGATTTCCCGAGGGACAGTGGACGCTTGTGGAGAAGACTCACCGGCTGGATGTGCGTGTGGCCTTGGGCAAGATATTTAAATCCCGTGGCCTCAGTCGCCTCATCTCTAAAATGGGATTTAAAAAGCTTCCTCACGTGGTTGGTTTGAGCATTGCGTTTGGTTCTTAAAGCTCAGGGATGGTAAAGAAGTACCTTTGGAGGAACTCCTGGGTGGCTCAGTCGGTTAAGCCTCGGACTCGTGGTGTTGGCTCAAGTCATGATCTCACGGTTTCGTGAGTGTGAGCGCCCACGTTGGGCTCTGCGCTCATAGTGCAGTGCTTGCTTGGGATTCTCTCTCTCTCTCTCTCTTTCTCTCTCTCTCTCTGCACCTCCCCCACTCGCACTATCTCCGTCTCTCTCAAAATAAACTTAAAAAAAAAAAAGAAAGAACTTTGGAAAGAACTTCAAAGTTGCATGGCATAAAGCAGCACATGATAACCCCAACGTCTGAATAAAATTTGCGAAAACAATCGATTTTCTTCTCAAGGACCGGCAGTGGTGTGGGCAGTTGAGCAATAAAGGAGCAGCATTTTCTGCTCTGTTTCTGCAACGGCAACAAAAACATGATGGCAGAAAACAACGCCAAGTGACAATCTTCATTTCCTTCCTCGGGGATAGAAAAACACATCTGTTTACGAAGTCTTTAGAAACTGTAACCGCAGATTGAAGCAACACGACGCTCCAGAGAAAAGACCCGTTGGGTTGAGCCAACCGTATGTGGGGAGTGGATGGTTCCCGTATGCGAGTGCGGTGGGCCAGGCCCTGGGAAGGGCAAGACGAACAAAGAGCTTTCGTCGACATTGGCAATGCTGACATGAAGTATGTTTCCCTCAGCAGACTGGCAAGCTCCCTAGAAAGGGAAGATTAATGCAAGTGGGGAATATGAACTCTCTCCGGCCAACCTTGTCCATTTTCTGCCCGGGGAGAGCGCTGAGTGATGGATGGCCATCGACCCTGGATCGAGTGGACTTGAACGAGTCTGCCCCGGCTTCTCCCCCACCTGCCAGCTCTCTCCATCTTGACCTAACAGGTGTTGAAGTCTCATTTGTCCTATGTCCCTGGGCAAGGGCTGGCCCACCTGAATTCATTTTACCGAAAACCGAGGCTTGCCTATTTAAGTTTCACGGATTTATTTATGCCAAGTTTCACGTTTTTGTTTTTGTTTTTGTTCTGTGGAAATCTTTCGAAATTAACGTCTGCCCTCCCTGCCTTCTCAGCGTATACTGAACTTCAGCGAGGTGACATAGGAGCATTTCCAGAGCACAGAGCTGTCACACGGTGGGCACTGAGCGGCGTCCCATGCTGGCTGCTTCACTAATTTATTTCTTCTTATAAACCAAGGTCATCAGCGTGAATACTGCTGATGGAGGGATACTTCTGCTTAGGCAGACAAGGTAGGAGATAAGTTTGGAGGGATCCAAAGGGCTGTGCTTTCTGAGTCTGTCCCCCCCCCCCCGCCCTTTTACCATTACACTCTTATGGCCATTTCATGGTCTCTTCTCTATGCTGCCTTGTTCACCCAGACTCAGTTCTCTCCCTGAACAACAGACTTGGGCATAAAACTGCCCACCAGAAAGTTCTACAAAGATACTGAATAGGTCACTCAACTAAGCACCCGCAGACAAGCACCTGCTTGAATTCCCCAAACCTCTTCCCCCCACTCGCCCCGCTCCCAGCAAGGGAAAACGCCATCCTCCCAGGGGAGTCTTTCTTCCTTGACAACTTCCTTTCCTCACTCCCCACCGCCAGACCATCGGCAAATCCTGTCAGCTCGACCTTCAAAATATATACAGAAGCTGACCATTTCCTCAGCCTCCAAGGCTACCACCTTGCTCCAAGCCATATCCCGTCTCATAGATTCCTGCAAAGTTTGCTCCCTGGCCTCCCGGCATCTGGCCTTGTGTCTCTATTCTCAGCACATAAGCCAGAGGAATCTTTTCAGGGGTGTCATTCCTTCAAGACAGACTCCTCCCAGTGGCCTAGGAGACCCATGCAGTCTGGGTCCCCATCACCTCTCTGACCTTGTCTCCTTATACGCCCCCTCCTCATCCACTCAGCTCCACCCACCACCCTGACCCCTTGCTGTTCCCTCATGAAAGCCAGACACCTTCCTGCCGCAGGGCCTTTGCACTTGCTATCCTTTCTGTCCAGAGTGCTCTTCACTTAGATATGCACATGCTTCTTCTCTCAGCCTCAGATCCTTACTGAAATATTACTTTCCAGCAAAGCCCTTTCTCTCTCTCCCGCTTCTGCCTTATTTCAGCACCTACCACCATCCAACATAAGATAAAGTTTCCTTATGTATCTGTCTCCACCAACTAGAGTATAGGCTCTGTGACAACAGGGACTTTTCTGCTATCTTCTTCACCACTATATCCCCAACCCCGAAAACAGTAGCCAGCATGTAGCCGGTCATCAATGAATATTTGTTAAATGAAGAATTTTTTTTTTTTTGAACTGTGAAATTGAGCCTGCTTCCAGAAATACGGGCCAGTGATTATGAACATGGGTTTTACAGTCAGACTCATGATTCAAAAGCTGCTCTGTCTCCCTTTTAGCTGTGTGACCTTGGACAAGGTCTTGACCTCCTCTAAATGTAGTTTTATCATCTTTAAGATAGATATGATGATGTACCAAAAAAAAAAAAAAAAAAAAAAAAAGTAGGAAATACCGAGCACAGAACCTGGCAAGCTGCAACCCTTTGCTACGTAAGAGCTCCTGTGGGTGTTTCCCTGCTACAATAACTATTATGTTGTCCACTGACCACGAAACTCCCATCTCCTCTCCTGGACTCCAGTCTTTCCCAAATCCTAATGCCTTCTACACACTCGGGCCAGAGTCATCTTCCAGAACAGAAATCTGGTTAGGAATAAGGACTTCTGAACATTTTCTCCTCCAAAAAAGTAACAAGAGAACGGACGATAAATTGTCAAAATCAACTCTGTCCGAACTCTGGCGTTAACCAGAGGCTCGCAGTAATGTGGACAGCTTTTATTCAGTAGAAGTGACTGAATCGTGGGGAGAACAGTGAGATTTGTGGTATTTTAACTTGCCCTATTCCAATCTCCCCGTCTCCGGCCCCACTGCTGCCTCGAAATCCAAACCTAGTGAGGCCAGCAGCCTGGCATCCATCAGACAGATCAAAATGGGGCCGGGTCCCCCTAAAAGCCTCATTCCCAGAGAAGGGTCACTATCTGACCGCCCTGATGGTTCCCTGGAAGGTGCAAGGCCATCTTTATTTGACCTGACCTGAACTCGCTCCACGCAAAAAGCCTTTTCTCCAGGTGGTGCATCTCCTAAAACACTAGAGGCAATTGTTTAACTTTGTGGCGGGGGGTTCCGTGCATGCTTGAGGCGGTGGGTAAACAGTTGGGGCAAACAGGTAGCTAACCAGAAAGCGTAAAGGGAAACGCTGAGGCAGGAACCTGCAGAGGGGCTTTACAAGCTTTGGCACGTCCCTGGGGATCCGGACGGCCACGCGCCCGGGCAGGGCTGTGTGTATGCTCGAAACGACCCAAGAAGACCCTAAGCTGTCACCCCCGGCTGACCTCGGAGGCGCTCCAGGCAGCGAGAGCTCGGCACAGTTGTCGGCCGCCTGGCTGAGTGTGGAAGGTGTGCCCCACGGTGTACCCAGAGGCTCTTGGCAAAGGCTAGATTTATCGGTCACAGGAACTTAAGGAGCCCTCTGCCCATTCATTCAACGGACCCCTGGGTCGACAGAGCAGAGTGTTCCGCGGCGAAAGGTTATAGGCTTTGCAGAAGCCGTTCAGAAAGGGTATTCCACAAAACAACCACAGAGCCTGGCGACGGATTTCCAGAATCCGGTTTGCAGAGTTAGCACGTTCTGTTCCACTCTCTCGCGCGCGCGCTGTCCTAGACCCCTCTGGAAAGAGTCCAGATCCCTCAACGGGGCATCAAGGCCTTCCACGGTCTTCCCTGCCAACCTCTTCAGCTTTCTCCTGCACCTCGTAAGCCACCACCCGGCCTCACCTCCCCCCAGGGCTTCCGTTCCAAACATACCACACTCTGTCTCGCCTCCTGGTCCCGGTACCTGCCTCTCCTCCCGCCAGCGCATCGTCTAGCACATCGCCCCAGCCTCTCCTGACTGCGCCGAGTGCCCCTCCGGAGGGCAGGCACAGTGCCCTGCGCTCACGGTCCTGTAGCAAGTTCAACTCCGGCCCTGGGAGCAAAGCACGCCTTCTTCGGTCTGCCTCCCTTCCCCGTCCTGGAAGACAGGAACTGGGATCCCAACGGCTTGCCTGGTGCCTCTGGATAGCAGGGCCGGAGACATTCTCCCAATCCGTGGCCTCGGGATCAGACAAGCACTCTTAAGCTAGCACCGGTCGCACAGCTGATGTGGGTCATTTTCTCCCAGTCCCACCGAGGACTCCCTTTGAGGACAGCACACCCAGTATCACTAACCAAGTGCATCTTTCGTGAGACTGAAAAAAAAAAAAAAGAAAAGAAAAGAAAAGAAAAGAGCTGTTCCCCTTTCAGACCCGCTTACAGAGTGAAAAGGGCACAAAAGGAGCCTCCTCGGCCCCTTGCCACCCGCCCCCCCCCCCCCCCCCCCACAACCCTGCCCCGAGCAGGTGCAGAGGGCACTGGGAGGCAGGAGACACGGGCTCTGGCCCCCAGGGAGCTAAGTGTCCAGGGAGGAGAAATGGGGTGGGAAATCGGGCAAGAGTCCGGAAGGGAGGCCCGGGCTGTGGCTCCCCCCCCCCCCCCCCCGGGGGACTGGGCTCACGGTGACAGACAGACCGCGCCCTGGAAGACAGCACTTTTGCCTGAAGGAAACGCCGAGAAGGAGGGGAGAGCTCCTCCCTCCAGGAGAAAGTGGGAAAGGCTCTGAGGGGAGAACAAAAGCTACCTGTCGGGGAATAAGGAGAGAGGAGTCTGGGGGGACACACGAGGCCTAGCTGGGAGGGCTTTGAACGTCAGGCTAACAAGTTTACTTTTTGTCCTGAGGTCAAGTGGGAGCCACTGAACGTCTGCAAGCCAAGGAGAAAGTGATGTGCGTGCCAAGTAAAGATTAGGCAGGCAGGGGTGTGTGTGTGTGTGTGTGTGTGTGTGTATGGAGGGGGGGGGGGGTTGGGGGAGGTTAGAAGGATAGAGGGAAGGAGTCTAGCAGCCCAGACACCAAGCAGCGTGCGTCTGGAGAAAGAGGCCTGCAGGAGGAGAAAACGAGGCGCAAGGGAGAGGTGGGGAGTGCACAGGGGACTCCCCGGGTGCCAAGCATTGTGCAGAAGGCCACCTCGTGGAAGCTTCCCCCCGACCTGCTAAGGCACCATCCTTGTCTTACAGATTTTAAAAACAAGTCTCGGGAAGGTTAAGTGAATTGCTGTGGTCACGCAGCCAGGACCGGCGGGCGGGGAGGCCGGGACGTGGCCCAGGGCCTCGGACTCGGGCACCTTCACCTTCACCCATAGGTGCCTCTGCGTGGAGACCACCCGCCCGTGCTTTTAAAATTCTTGCGGGCTGCTTAACATACTCATTAGCTGAATACATTCTTTTTCAGCAGGGACGATAATTCGATAAACGACAATGACAGTTAAGGGCCGTCACATGCTGGGCGCTACGTAGAATGTGCTACACTACTCACAAATACCAAACAAAGGAGCACAGTTGGTCTGTCCCTTCTTTACAGACACCGCAGCTGTTTAACTTAGTCTTCCAGCCACGCTGGGCACCTCATAAATGCTTGTGGAACTGAAAAGTCCTGTGGCCGCCGGAAACTGACCAGAGCGAAGGTACCAGACTCCATCCGCTCGCACGTGTCCTTTCCGTAGGTTTCCCTTTGGGGCAGCACGGTGTTTGTGTTACCTTCTGTCCTCCTGCCCCTGCGGGCTCCTGGGGGGTTTTGATGGGTAGGTGGGGGCCAAGTGGCCATTAAAAAAAAAAAAAAAAGGTTCAACTGTGAATTGTTTTCAACAAAGTTTAAAAACTCCAGTATGTTGTAGAAACATCTCCCTGTGGTTGGACGGGGGTGGAAGACTTTCTCAAGCTAAGAGGGAGGACAGTATTAGAACCCATGGCGTTTCGTCACTTTAAGGTGGCATTCCGACCTGACTTTGGAACAAACAGACTTGAAACAGTATTTCACAAGAAGAAGCAATTCTATTATATCCTAAGTTTTAAGAGCTTTTAACTTTGTCTTTCTTCTCCTCTTGTTACAAACAGCATAGTTTGAACATGGGAAGGAACTGGGGGGAAGAATAATGGACTTTGTTTGCTAATGTGTTTTCCTTTTACTCACTATTGCGAAATGTAATTCCTTAATAGACGATGTCTAATGATCCGCATTAACCTCTCTGAAGGCCCCGTTGAGCATGACGAATGTGTAAATTATTACTTTTCAGTTTTCATTGAGAAGATAAAACACGAATATATTAAATTTGGGTTTTAATCAACTTTTTCCACATGAGGCCTTTAATGTTTTAATGTTGTCAGTGACAAATACGAGTTACCCACTTTCCAGCCAAGGCTGTCCTTCCCCTTTAAGATGTCCTCGACGCTGGGCACAGTCCGCTTCCCAGCCACGGGCTCCGTTTGGCTTTACCAGGTGCTAGAGCTCCTTCCAAAGAAACTTCACTTCCACCTTGGAGAGCCACAGAGCCGCTGGGGTGGTGCTACACAGATCAGGGATTTAAGGCTTGCTGCTTTTGAACCCGCTGCCTCTCTCTTGAATGAACCCCTCAGGACGGGATTGCAAATTCACTTCCTGTCCCGACAACACATCATGGAAAGTTCTGAGCTGTGAAACAGCCTGCCCTTTTATCTTCAAAGCTTGAAAGCTCTTGGATCTAAGGAGGAAATAGCTTATTTGAGTTGAAAAAAGACTATTTGATTTGAGGGCGGGTAAACACAGGGTTACCAAAAAATGAAAACCAAACAACTTTTAGCTTAATAAAAAAAAAAAAAAAGCCACGTCTTTATAAATCTGCTGGTAACTCGTCAACACCACCTAAAAATCAGGCATTCTTCCATTGGAAGCTGCAATACAGAGGTTCAAAAGAGGTGAGGGGAGAGGACAGCTCATCAGAGGTTCTGATAAAACAGGTTAGGAAAACACATTTTGGAAGAGGACGATGAACCGTGAGATAATAATAACGTGGTCCAAAATACGCACAGCCCGCTATCAGTGTTTGCAAAGGTCACTTGCCAACTAAGCCAACAGGCATATTTCACCAATCACCATAGTTGGGCAGGATTCTGATGGATTAGGCTTGACCATAGCGATTTAAGATATTATTATTATCTGGCTATTAAATTACTAATTTTATGACTTTAGGCAAGGTGTCCAAACTTTCTGAGCCTCGGTTTCTTAATCTATGAAAAGGTTAAATAATGCCAGGATTGGCGCTAACACAATTTACTTGCACAGTCCCTGGGACGTGGCGAGAACCTCATCCCCGGGACTAATTGTTCTTTTTTGTTCTTTTTTGTAATAAGGGTACGAAGATAAGGAATTTGAGGAAAATGAATGTCAATGTTCTTTTAAAAGGAATGTCCCAGGACTAAAGTAGTTTTTCTTTAAAATGTTGCCCACAGGATCCTATCTTTCTAGATTTTTAAGATGTGGCTCTACGTGTGTGTGTGTGTGTGGAATTAAACCTACATAATTAGCCATTTCAATATCTTTTAAAATGTGCTGAAATTGCATGTCTGAAGGAAAGGACAGGGCTTCTGGTTTCCCGTTCCAAATGTAAGGAGCTTGGAAGTCTTCACTCCATCCCAACTACAAGTAAAAAGCTCAACAGACTGAAAAGTCAGCAACCCTTCTTGGATCCATAAAAGAGGGGAGGACACAGGGCAGACCACTGTCCCTGAGATTGGAGAGACAGGCAGGCAAACGTGGTTGACTAGAGCAGAGACTCCCCAGGAAACTGAGTCATACTTGACTCATTCCTGGAGGCCCTGTGCAGACGAGTCTGAGAATTAAAACACTCCACGGGAACCTGGTCACAGGGGCCCCCGCAGTCTTACCTCTGGTAAATGGACTAAGTTCCCACAGTCAATAATGGAGAAAAAGTCCCTTGGGCTTCCAGGAAGTGAAGAAACGATTCTGAAATACCTCAGATCACTGTTTGTCTTAAAAAGGCCAGCCCTCGGGGGAAACTAGTTGACCAACGCTTCACAGCTTGTTCTCTGAGCCTAACTGGCATGGGAAACCCAACTCCCGCCCACTCTTGCCATCCTGATCTACTTAAAGGGAGAGAAAACACTGAGAAACACTTGTGAGGGTCACAGGATCACTAAAGGACTGAGGCCTAATGACAGGATGACAGGACACTTCCCCTCCCCCACACCTCGCCACCACATCACTCAAGGCCTATTTATAGCAGCTCTTTCCACCTGGTATGTCATGTTCAGCTATCGGGAAAAGATTACAAGGCACACAAAAAGGCAAAAAGCGCAAAGTGAATACACAGAATGAGCATCAGAACCAGACATGTCAAGGATGATGAAAATATCAGACTGGGAATTTAAAACAGCTATGATTAACAGGCTGAGGGTTCTAATAGATAAAGTAGACAGAGTGCGGGAACAGACGGGCAATGCAAGCAGAGAGGCGGAAATCCTAAGAAAGAACCAGAAAGAAATGCTAGACATCAAAAACACTGATTGATACAGAAATGAAGGATGCCTTTCATGGGCTTATTAATAGACCGGACTGGTTGAGGAATGAATCCCTGAGCTATAGGATACATCGACCGAATCCTTGAAAACTGAAAAGCAAATAGAGCAAACGCTGAACTAAATAGAATATCCAAGGAGTGTGGGAAATTACAAAAGGTGGAACATACATGTAATGGGAATGGAAAAACCAGGAGAACAGAGAAAGAAACAGAAGAAATATCTGAAAGAATAATGACAGATAACTTTCCCCAAATTAACTTCAGACACCAAACAACAGAAGCAGGAAGCTCAGAGAACACCAAGCAGAATAAATGCAAGAACAAAACAAACAAATAAACAAACAAACAAACACAACAAGAAAAAAACCCCACCCGACCTCACTGTATCATTTTCAAAGTACATAAAGTCAAAGATAATTTTTTAAAATCCTGAAAGAGGGGCGCCTGGGTGGCTTAGTCGGTTAGGTGGCCGACTTCGGCTCAGGTCATGATCTCGCGGTCCGTGAGTTTGAGCTCCGCTTCGGGCTCTGTGCTGACAGCTCAGAGCCTGGAGCCTGTTTCAGATTCTGTGTCTCCCTCTTTCTCTGACCCTCCCCCACTCATGCTCTGTCTCTGTCTCTGTCTCAAAAATAAATAAACATTAAAAAAAAAAATTAAAATCCTGAAAGAAACCAGAGGTTAAAAAAAAAAAATTCTTACCCATAGAGGGACAAGGTGAAGAATTACATCCAATTTCTCCTCAGAAACCATGGAAACAAGAGAGCAGAGTGAAATATTTAAAGGGTTGAGAGAAAAAGAAAACCCACCACAATTCTATACCCTGCAAAATTATCCTTCAAAAGCATGGGTGGCTCAGGCAGTTGTGTCTGACTCTTGATTTCAGCTCAGGTCATGGTCTCATGGTTCGTGAGAACGAGTCCCACATTGAGCTCTGTGCTGACAGCACAGAGCCTGCTTGGGATTCTCTCTCCCTCTCTCTCTGCCCCTTCCCCGATTAGGCACGCACCTGTGCTCTCTCTCTCTCTCTCTCTCTCTCAAGATAAATAAATAAGCATTAATAAAAAAAAAAAGTGAAAGGGAAATACAGACTTTCTCAGGCAAATGAACATTTGGGAAATTTGTGACCAGTGGACCTGCTTTATAAGAAATGTTAAAAGAAGTTCTCCTGCGAGAATGAAGATAATGTAGCTTGGAAACTCAGATCTACATAAAGAAGGAAGAGTCTCCAAAAAAAAAGAATAAATGAAGATATAATAAAAACTTTTTTTCTTAGTCTTAACTGATCTAAAGGATAACAGTTTATTCAAAATAATAATAGCAACCATGCATTTTATTATGCACGCTAATGTATATATCTTCTGTGTGTACATATATGAATGTTTATGTTTGTTTACATGAAAATGAAATGAATGGCAGGAATGATACAAGGGATAGGAGGAAAAAAATTGGGATCATTTTGTTATTATGAGGCACTCACACTACCTGTGAGGTGGTATTGTGTTATTTGAAAATGGACTTGGATTAGTTATAAATGTATATGGCAAACTCTAGGGCAACCACTAAAACAAGTTTTTTTTAAATTATCATTGATATGCTAAGAAAAGAGAAAATAGAATCATATAACATGTTTGATTAAAACCACAGGTCAGACAAAAATGTGAAAGACAAAAATAGGAACAAAGAACAAAGGGCAAATAGAAAACAGTAACAAATACTTTAGCTATTAATCCAACTATAGAATAATCATTTGAGTATCAATGTTCTAAGTATACCAATTAAAACACAGAGATTGTTCAAGTGGGTCAAAAAACCTAGCTATATGTTGTTTTCGGGAAACCTACTTTAACTATAAAGACACAGATAGATTAAAAGTGAATGGATGGAGGGGCGCCTGGGTAGCTCAGTTGGTTAAGCGTCCAACTTCAGCTCAGGTCATGATCTCATTGTTTGTGAGTTCCAGCCCCACGTCAGGCTCTGTGCTGACAACTCAGAGCCTGGAGCCTGCTTTGGCTTCCGTGTGTCTCTCTTTCTCTGCACCTCCCCCATCTGCACTCTTGTGCTCTCTCTGTCTCTCTCTCTCAAAAATAAATAAACATTTAAAAAATTCAAACAAGACAACAACAAAAAGTAAATGATGGAGAAAAATATAGCACGTCAACATGAATCAAAAGAAAGCTGGAGTAGGTGTATGAATTTTAGAGCAGACTTCAAAGTAAAGAAGGAAAGTAAAGAAGGGCATTAATGAGGATAAAGGGGTCAATTCTCCAACAAGACATAATAATTTTTAATATGTATGTACCTAACAGAACACCAAACTACATGAGGCAAACATTGATAGAATTCATGGAGAAATAGATGAATCCACTATCATAGTTGGAGATTTCAACCCCTCTCTCTCAGAAATGCACAGATCCAGGAGGCAGAAGTCAGTAAGGACATAGTTGAACTTAACAACACCATCAACCAACTGGATGTAATTGACATCTATAGATTAATTCTGAATGTACATTTTTCTCAAGCTCACATGGAATAGTCACCAAGATAAATCACATTCTGGATCATAAAACACACTTTAACAAAAAGAAAAGTATATAAGTTATACAATATGTCTCCTCAGGCCACAACGGAATGACACCACAAATCAATAACAGAAAGATAACTAGGAAATCTTAAATAAATAAGATGACACAATACACTTCTTCAGGGTAGGGACAGAGAGAAGGAGAGAGAGAGAGAGAATCCCAGGCAAGTGCCATATGCTCAGCACACAGCCCAACGTGGAGCTCGATCTCAGGACTGTGAGATCATGACCTGAGCCAAAATCAAAAGTTGGATGTTCAACCGAATGAGCTACCCAGGTGCCCCTAAACTTATACTTCGAATAATATACGGGTCAAAGAAAAAGTCTCAAGAGAAAATTAAAAATAAACTAAATAAGAATGAAATAAGAACTAAATAAGAATGAAACCACAACTTAGGAAAATGTGTGGGATGCAGTGAAAGCAGTTCTTAGAGGGAAATTTATAGCATTGAACGACTCTATTGGAAAAGAAGAGGGGTGCCTGGGTGGCTCAGTCAACTAAGTGTCCAACTTCGGCTCAGGTCATGATCTCACAGCTCGTGGGTTCAGGCCCACGTCAGGCTCTGTGCTGACAGCTTAGAGCCTGGAGCCTGCTTCGGATTCTGTGCTTCCCTCTCTCTCTGCCCCTCCCCCTCTTGCGTACACACTCTCTCAAAATACATAAATAAATAAATGATAAGTTTAAAAAAATAAAAATGATAGGTCACTTTTAATTTTTCAAAAATAAAATTATACTATACATTTGAGTACTCTTTTTCAAGCAAGCCACACCCCACTCACACTCCAATGTGGGCCAGGGAGAGGTACCTTCACCTCCAAAAACCACTTATGAAGAAGGGAAGGTTAGCAGCCCCTTAGACTCTTTCTGGAAACTTCTTTTGTTTATTCCTTTGGTTAGTCATTCAACACGGTCTGCACAGAGAGTAAGATAGGGACAGGTGCCTTGCCTGACCTGAGGTATTGACCAGTTTGCTGAAAGGAAGGAGAAGTTTGGGTGGCCATGGCTGAAGGAAGCAAAGCTTCGAATTTCCCAGGGAAATTAAAAAGCTAATTATATAACCTTGCTTGGGTGAAAGATCATCTCATCCCGGGATGGATTACAAGAGAACCAGAAAGCAGGACTGGAACACTTCTCAAAAGGCCTCGAAGAGTTTTAACATGATTTCTGTGAACTTTATTGTCTTGAATGTTCACCTCCTATAACACAGCAAGATGGGTGGGTCATCAAATACACTCCAGAAAGTTAGCCTGTTTCCTAGAGTTTAGTACAATCCATCTGGACGCTGAAGACGGTTGCCAGAACCGATAGCATGTGGCAAAATGGCGCCCGGATACGAACACTGGGCGCCTCTTTCGGATCATGACTGGACAGCCGACTCAGGGGCTTCCTGAGAATGTTCCCGGCACGCCCATGAACCCCGCCATCGTAAGCCATTTACCCTGGCAGAACTTACGCTCATCTGAAGATGACATAACATTTTTAAAAATGTCATCAAATCAGAAGTTTAAAAATGCCATCAAATCGTAACATTGTGTTATGTCAATTAGAGTTGGAATTTGCCCTCTCATTTTGTGCCTTCGGGTAGTTCCTTCATCAGTTGTCAAGAGGAGCGTAACGTGTACTTGTATAGACAGTTCCTGAGGGGAACTGCTATCGTAGAATCAAAGGTAGGCGGCCGACGACATTACGTGTCACGTCAAAACCCCTGAGCCCGAATGGAGTCGTGAGGAAATGAGCAGACAGGTCCGTACCGAGGGCCCCTCCATGACACAACTGATCTGGGCTGCTCTGGAGAATGGCGACAGGCAGAGGAAATCGGCGCTCTCTGACTGGATTCTAGAGCGAAACTTCGTCACGGAGAACATTCTTGGGCCGGCTGACAGGAATTTCACGTAATTTTATTGCATTAACGTTAAATTTCTTGCGTGTCACGGCGGTAGTTTGGTGGTGGAGAAGGAGGCGCTCGCTCTTAGGAGAAGCGGGGCCCACCCAAAGTGAGGCTTGTGCTCACCCGAAGCAGGGCTCCAGTTCACCGGAAGTGAACTCGCCAACAGGGAGATCGTAGCCTGAGTCAAAGTCAGAGGAGCCACCCATGCACCCTATTGAAAAACGTTTTTAAAAAGTAGGTGGTTGATGAACGAGTTATACAGGTCGCAATGTTGCGAAAAATCCTTCAATTATTCTTAAGTTTTCTCAAATAAGTGAAACTGAGAGTAAGGATAGTTGATGTTAGAACAGTTAGGCCTTGCTTCGGATTCTGTGTCTCTCTCCCTCTGTCTCTGCCCCTCCCCTGCTCACGCTCTGTCTCTGTCTCTCAAAAATAAACATTGAAAAAAAGAACAGTTAGGCCTTAGAACACCTGCTTGTCTTTTTTTTTAATGTTTATTTACTTACTTATTTTGAGAGAGAGGGAGAGAGAGTGCACACATGTGCGTGAGTGGGGGGAGGGGAGGGGCAGAGAGCGAGATCAGAGAGAATCCCAGGCAGGCTCTGCAGTGTCAGTGCGGAGCCCCATGCGGGGCTTGAACTCACAACCTGTGAGATCACGACTTGAGCCGAAACCAAGAGTCAGACGCTCAGCCACCTGAGCCACCCAGGCGCCCCAGAGCCCCCACTTTTCAGGTGTTCTACTAAACTGCGAGGCTCAGGCCTGTCGTTTATGGAGGAGAGAGCTGGGGCCGTTGGCAAGAACATTCTGGAGAAACCGCAGACGTGTGAGGGAGGCATGCACAGACCGGAAGCACTAGCAAGAACCGGTGAGCAGATCCCAGAGGGACGGAGGGTGGTTGCCGACGGCGGCCGGGCCTGGGGTGTGGAGCCGGCAGCGTGCCGCCGGAGGTTCTGGAAGCCTGAGGCTCAGCTCTCGCGGTTCAGCCTTGGCACGGTCAGAGCTGGCCCACTGCCACCGGGATAGACAGCGACAGGCCAGGTCTCAAGAATGTCTGCCCCCCACCCCCCCTGCTGAGCTGAGGAGCAGGTGAACGCAGGGTGGGGGCCTGGCCTCAGCACCGAGCCTCGCAGCCCGGGGGCCCTGCCTCCTCCCGGGCTGAGGGTTTACAGCCCGCAGCTCTGATGAGGGGCATCGGTGGCAGGCCGGCAGCAAAGAGGAAAATCAAAGAGGCCACACTGGATCCGGGGTTCCTCTTGACTCATTGCCTCCTCTCTGCTTAACCTCGCCGGAGGAGCACACGTGAGGGCCTGAAGCTTGGTGCCCCCCTGACACACGTTAGCAGAGAGGGCGGCCAAGAGTTCCAGGGAAATGCGAGCTCCGAGGCCAGGCCACACCTCTGAGGATACAGCGGCCGTCGAAGAAACACATCAAGCCCAGCAACGTATACTCCCTGGGGCAGAATTGTTGGAATAGAGGGACTAAGGGGTTGAGTCGACAGAATAAATAAAACCGGAAGAGACAAGGGAGTATAAAAGTGACGTGAGCCGGGAACGAGACGTTTACTGAATAGGGAGGCGCCTGGGTGAATCAGTTGATTGAGCTCCTGACGTCAGCTCAGGTCATGCTCTCACGGTTCGGGGGTTCGAGCCCCGCGTTGGGCTCTCTGCTGTCAGCTGTCAGCGCGGAACCCACTTCGGATCCCCTGCTCCCCTCTCTCCGCTCCTCTCCAACTCGAGCTCTCTCTCAAAAATAAATAAACATTAAAAAAAGAAGAAGAAGAAGAAGTTATTGAACAAAAAGCATGTAGCAGCACTTGGTGCCTGACACGGAGGCAGGGATTGGTTCCAAGGCCCAGAGCCGAATGGCTCGGGACAGCCGTAAGGACTCGAGCCCGCTGTGCTGCCTCCCCGGTGTGAGTGACAGAGATTCGGGGGGTGATGTTAAATCTACCCTTCCTCACTGCTTTAAGGATGTCCTTTACCAACCTCAACACTGCCTCTAAAGAGTTAGCTCTTTGCCGCACGTCTCACAATTGATAGCTACACAGCAGAGCATCGCAGCCCCTCGGTGAGGGACGTGCCTACGCAGGTCTGACCGTGTCAGTCTCCAGCCTAAAAACTTTAGGTGGCTTTCTATCATCACCAGAAGGAACTCAGGACGACACCGGAGGCCCTTTACATCCCGGTCGCAAAACCACTTCCCCTGTTCTCTAAACACCTTGTGATCTAGCAACACAAAAATTGCAAGCCCAGGGGGGGGCAAAGAGGCCGTTTCTCAAAGGTGGGTCCCGTGGATCTG
Source organism: Prionailurus bengalensis (assembly GCF_016509475.1). NCBI lineage: Eukaryota > Metazoa > Chordata > Mammalia > Carnivora > Felidae > Prionailurus > Prionailurus bengalensis. The sequence goes on from NC_057343.1 coordinate 9,448,250, forward strand.
TTACTGCTGCCTCGGAAGCTTTTGGAGAGAACTGGGGAGAGACTGCCGTGGTTGGACTGGCTTGGCTGCTCCGGGCTCAGGAGGTGGGGGATGGCTTGACGTGCTGTGAATTCACGAGCCTTCCCTGCACATTCCCCATCAGGACCAAATCTTTTCAGTTGATCTTAGCCAAAAGGCCGAGAGGCGATAAGACCAAATCTTTTCATAACTTCATGCCTTCATAACTTCATGCTGTTGGAACCGCCTAGAAGGTTCTTTCCTACCCTGCCCACCAATTAAACTCCTACTCATCCTTCAAGACTCACCTAAATAGTAATCTTTCTTAGCATTATCTCTTGTCCCCTTCCAGACTCCGGCCCCTTTGCCAGTACGGCTGGTGCCTTCCTTCGTACACGGCCGTGGTTGTGCTTATAGGCTCGTACCCCCGGCACTGGTAGCATTTGTTTATCGATCCTTCTCTCCAATCGTGAGCTCCTAGAGGGCAGGGACCATGGTTCACTTTTCTTTGCAGCCCCCGTGGGATGTGCAGCGCCTGTCACAAAGACAGCATTTAATAAATGCTCAATTAATTAAGTATAAGTGCCTAACCAGCGAATTAATTACCCCGGGTAATTGTGTATTGCTGAAGGATCTGTCCAGGGTGGTTCTTTGGAATTCCTGCCTTGAGGGAGGGTCAGATTCGTTTACTCTGGCTTATCCTTGAGGTGGGTCAGCATGATTTAATTTCAGAGCTTTGTTATGTTGTCATGCTTTCCTCCAAACACCTGCCTGTTCTCTAGACTGAGGCTTTCGCCTGCAGGGCCCTTCAGTCTCCTTCCCGGCACGGAGGTCGCCTGTCTAGCGGTGCTGGCCGGTGTCACTGGTGAACGTGTCAGGCGCTAAAGGTGTGCTTTCCAAACCTACCTGGAATTCTCCGTCCCGCCCCCACGCACCCTGCAGCCTGCCCGTGAACACCTACCTGTCTTCTGAAACTTCGCTCAGGTGTCATCTTACGGAGGAAGCTCCTTTGATCACCTCCCCCCCACCCCGAGCCCCCACTGCTCCCAGGCCCCACGAAGCACCGTCCATCACAGCACCCTCCCTCTGTCCGTCACAGCACCTATCACTTGATCGTGCTATTTCTGGGGCTGAGTCTGCACAGACCCCGGCTGTGAGGCCAGGACAATTAGGGACAAAGAGCCGGGCCCTCTCGGCATCACCGGAAAGGCCTGGGGGACAGGGCAGGGTGTAGGAGCCACCTGTGTGCTTAGGAGAGAGTGGTGACAGCTCGGCCCTGAGAGATCCGGAGCACAGTGCCCTGACCAGCCAGCCCACAGCGCACACCCATTCGGAAGAGTTTTTGAGCTCAGATCCTGAATCTGTTGACAAAAGGGATCAAGGACTAGAGGAAAGGGTACCGACTTTTTGTAGGCATTTCTCCCATGGCTCTTCTTCAACAGGCACCTGCTTCAGGAATTAATAAGCTCAAGTTCCTTAGGGAAGAGAACTCTTTAAAAATCGCAGACGGAAGAGCATCCATCATTCCCTCCGCCTCCCTTCAGCCTGGTTTCGATTTTAGCCTTCCCATTCAGGCTGGGTGGCCAGGCATGCTAAGCCTGAGGCAACAGCAGCGCTCCTAAAAGGACAGAAACAAGTTTTTATTAAAAGCTGGCTCGGCTTTTAAAGATGAGCTTGGCAAAATAGCAAACACACAGCACTTAGCATGTGCTGGGCCCTGTTCTAAATGCTTTATACGAATCAATTCACTAAGCCTGAGGCACTGACTCTGATGGTGTCTGTTTTATAGATAAGGAGCCTGAGGCCGAGAGGGTCATGGACTTGCCCCAGGTCTCACAGCCAGGAGAGAGAAATTGGCATTTGCGGGCCAGCAGCAGCTAGGCTCCAGAATGCACACTGTTAACTCACAGTGATATCCCACCCTCAGCATCACAGGCCATATAGTGAGGTGTGCAGGACATATGGGACGGGCGCCCCTATGGTGGCAGGGTTATAGAAAGGCTAAGTTGGGTTTGGGGGGAGACTATGAGTGGACAGGGATGAATGAGGGGAAGGAATGAGAAGCAGGAGCGTCCAGGGAGGGCTCTGGTCAAAGAAGCTATTGCCTGGGTGGGCGATGTCCGAGAGCGGCCAGGGGACCAGCAACGATGGGTCTGAGAGAATGTCAAGAGACCCACAAGACAGGCAAAAGCCAAGACGAACCCTAATGTTGAGGCTCTAAACACGTGCAGAAGCCAACGAGAGGCCAAGAGACCAACATGAATGAAGAATAAGGAGATAGGGTCCCATGTGGACAGGCAGTGGAGTGGTCCAGTTGGAGCACTGGGAGCAACCATCCTGGTTGATGCAACCACCTGAAGGCCATGGGGGCGGGCCATGAGGAGGAGGCCTGGGTTAGGGAGCACCACGATAAATTGACCCCCAGCATTTGAATTCTGGCCACCAGCAGTGAAAATGGCGCCGTGGAAAGAGGAACTGGGATTGATTCCTCGGGAGCATGCAGTCAGGAAATGTTTGGGCTGGATCCCTGACGTCCACTGAGCTGGGAGGCCATGATTCTGGGCTTCTGCCTAAAGGGTCCCAAGGGAGAATGTCCCTTCCGCAGCCACAGTCTCACTTGCTCTGGCCTTACTTGCTGAGGGTGCTGGTGACTTAAAGCAAACCTGCCGCCACGTCACGTCGTATAAATTTGGGGACTAAGCAGATGCTAAGCTATAAAACAAGAGCACGGAAGTCATTGGCAACATACCAGTGAGCTCATCATGTCACTGTGGAGAGTTCCCAAGTAAATAATTTCCTTTCCAACCACCAAGTGTCATAATGATACCACCAAGAAAGGTGTCTATTTATTCCGGGCCAGCCTCTCTCAGATTTACATTCCGATCATGAGATGGGACCTCTCACTGCATTTCAATTCATTACTTAATCAAGTGGGATGCCGACTGACCCCAGAGTGTCTTAAAGTTGGGATTATTTATGGATATGGTTTCTTGTGTAGGGTCACTGTGGGGTCTCATCTACATATGTCTCTCAGGAAAGCTGAGAAGTTATTTGCATAAGAACCCGTAGGTTTCCTGGGAGGGTCTACAAAGAGGACCATGGAGGAACTAGAGGGCAGATTGCCTACAATTAGGACCCAGCTACCCAAGGGGAGACCCTAGCCAAACCCTGAAGGGGAGCACTTTGGAAAAGGAAGCTCCCACGCCCCCTCAAGCCAAGAGTGAGCCAGTCAACACTCGCTCTGCTTCAGAGTGCATCTCAGTCGAGAGAGTCTATCATGGTGCCCTGACTAGCCTCCGTAGGCTCCTCAGTTCCTTTGAGGCCCTTCCTGGAGAAGGGGGTGCTCTCATGAGCCAGACCACAAGTGCAGTAGACTTCCACTGCACTGGGTTCAAAACATTTCTTAAGCACCTTCGGGGGCAGGTGGGGTGAGAGAGCAACGCCAATGGGTATGCTTCTTGTCTTCAAAGGCTCTCATGGTCCAGTGAGGAAGAGAGAAATATGCCACCCAAACCAGGGCCTCGGTTTATCTTTCATTGCTTTGTGTCTTCCGGGGGCCTTGAGGCTTCCATCATCATGCAATTTAACTCTGGTCTCTAGTCATGTTCTTTGCTTTGAAGTCTACTTTAGCCAGACGTTAATATAGCCACTCCTGCTTTTTATTATTACTACTATTATTAATGTTTGCATGATATATGTATTTCTATTCTTTTACTTCCAACCTACCTATGCAGTTGTGTTTGAAGTGTGTTTTTGATAAACAACATATGTTGGGCCTTTTTTTTTTTAATCCACTCAGTCAATTTCTTTTAATTGCTATATTTAGACCATTTACATTTAAGGTAACCGTTCACACATGAGGGCTTAAATCGGCCACTTTTTAACTTGTTGTCTGTTTCCTCTATTTCTAACTCCACCATTTCTCTCTTCTTACCTCCGTCTGGGTTACCTGAGGATTCCACCTTGATATAGTTACAACATTTTTGAGTGTCTTAGTCTGCAGAGTTTTCTTAGTGGTCACTATTATACAAACGTAACTTATCATAGTCTATAGTATCAACGTCAACTACTTTTGAGTGATGGATAGAAACCTTACTTCCATTTTGGTCCCTCTACATTCCCCATTTTAAAAATATACTTTTAAGAATTTTCTACACACGTATTGAACACCACATCAGATGCTGTTATAATTTTTGCTTGAACCTTCCAAAATGTTGAGAAACTCATGAGAAGTAGAACAGTCTATTCATTCCCGTTTTTTACGCATTCTAATGCTCCTTTTTTCCTTTCCTAATCCAAACTTTCTCCTGTTATCATTTCCTTTATGTACGGGGATCTTTCTTCAGCCATTCTGAAAGGGTAGATTTCCTAGCAACAAAATCCCTTACTTTTATGTTGTCTGAGAATATCTATTTCCCCTTCATTCTTTTTTTTTTTTTAATTTTTTTTTTTTCAACATTTATTTATTTTTGGGACAGAGAGAGACAGAGCATGAACGGGGGAGGGGCAGAGAGAGAGGGAGACACAGAATCAGAAACAGGTTCCAGGCTCTGAGCCATCAGCCCAGAGCCTGACGAGGGGCTCGAACTCCTGGACCGCGAGATCGTGACCTGGCTGAAGTCAGACGCTCAACCGACTGCCCCCTTCCCCTTCATTCTTGAAAGATATTTTTGCTGGTTATAGAATTGGTGCTTGACAGTTCTCTTCTTTCAGTTCTTGAAAAACGTTGGGTCATTTCTGTCTGGCCTCCACGGTTTCAGATGAGAAATCTGCTGTTTCTGGAGTTAGTGTTCCCCTATATGTGATGCATTGTTTCCCACTGGCTGCTTTCAAGATTTTTTTTTTTTTCTTTTTTTGGTCTCTACGTTTAAAAGTTTAATTCCAATGTGTCTTAGCATGGGTTTCACACCATTTGGGTTTATCCCATTTAGATTTCACTCAGATTCTTGAATCTGTAGATTTATGGCTTAACCCCTCAGACGCCTTCCCAGCAAAAGTGGGGCACCACCAGCCCATTGCCTCCAAGGGCCCCACTGACCCCTGGCAGTAGGGAAGCAGACGGCTCACTCACAGGGCTCTGTGGCTACAGGATTGGGACGGCAGCTCAGCTCCTTGCTGGGCCCTGCTGACGCCGGGGGGCGGGGAGGGGGATCAGCACGCCAGCTAGCCTCGTACCTCACTCTGCCTCTTTGATCCCAGGTAAGGGAAAGGCTCAACTAGCTACTGGACTCTACTGGTATTACCCAGGGAAACTGGAGCACTGTCTGCTTTCACCAGCAGAGACTAGAAGATCAACTACCCACCTGGCCCACAGACAGTATCCTGGGGAGTTAGGGCACCACCTGCTTCCACCAAGTCAAAGACGAAAGACTAGAAAGATCTCTGCTTAGCCCTACTGAGCAAGGGATTGGAGTACTACTGCCTGCTTCTGTGGGGCAGGGGGTTGTGGAAAAAGATCAGCTCCCAGTTCGGCCCTGCTGAAACTCTGGGGGCAGGGTGTTTCTACTGGTACTTGGCTGGAGCAGGGCCCTTTCTTGGCCTTTTGGCTGGGGTTGGGGGGGGGAGTCTTTTCGTGAAGATTCTTTTGGTCTGCCTGTTGGCAATTCCAGTTTGGAGGCTTCTGTAGGGCTCTGTCCAGAATATATAGAAGGCAATAAAGAAACCCGGGGGACCCACCACTGTGCCGTTCCTCAAGTCCTGAGGGCCCTGGGTCGTCTGCCTTCTTCTCCCCCCAAGGATCTTCTTGTGCTGGTTTGATATGCCCATGGCCTTTTTAGCTGGGCGAGAGAGGAGCTAGGAGGATTGGGGCTGCTTCATCTTGGCTGTAACTGGAAGTCTGACTATATCGGGCACATTGAGGAGAGGTCAGATATGTTGCAAGAGACCTACGGTTCCCTTTCGGGTCACACGCCATCTCAAAGTTCCCTCGTGAGCATGTGGAGGGGGGAAGCAGCTGAGAAAAAGAGCCAGTGAGATTGTCACAAGCTGCTGTGCCGTGCAAGGGGAAGCTTTTACTGCTTTAAACACAAAGCCTTTCCCGCACATTAAAACTAAGTAGTGATCCGGGAAGCCTGCACATTGAACCAGTTTCAAAACATAAGCTACAGACTTTAGAGAGCACAGCTCACTCTCCCGTGCTGCATGGATACATTTGGTGACTATTATATATTTCTCGGTAGGCTACCCAAAGTACTTAAAAAAAAAAAAAAAAAAAACAACACCACCACGAAAAAACCAACACTGTAGCAGCAGTTCATTTAAATGGGCTTTCCGGGGAATGTGGTGTGAATAAACCAAATCAGTAAGATGCCCATTGAAAAGGAAGGCTTTGATATGCTGCAAGAACAGTGACTTTTGTCCCCAGTTTCTGACGTCTCTTTTAACATGAAATTTTAAAACATCTGTCTCTGAAGCAGAGCAGGAAATCTCCAAGCAGCCATAATTCTTTGGTTGCAGCACACGGCAACTACAGGCTGTCTGCATTTTTTTTTTTTTTAAATCCTACCAGGAAATCTCTCTTTTCCCTTTGAAACTAGTTCAAAGCAGGGTATTTAATGGGCATTTAGATGGAGGGAGAGCTTGAGAGGCCACTTTTACAAATGGTGTCATGAGATGAGTCATGGTCAAGGACGTGATTCTGCTTTTGGCAGGGTTATGAATGGGGCTGCTTTATTACCAAGCCAGGGGCGGGGGCGGGGTGGGGGCGAGCGGGAGACCACCTGATTCTACGTCAGTCTCATAGAAAAGGCAAGTTGCAAATGTCCCTTGTCAGGTACCTCTCTTCTGGGCACCTCTTTGAAGCAAGAATAACCCTCCTGGTCCTTTGTTTGAATGAATGGCTCTTGGAGCTGTGTTCCCAATCTCTTTGACGGTGGCTTATATTGCGTCAGTGGCCGTGGATTGGACAGAGAGGGTGTTGGGGTTATGCGTGCTTGTGTTTGCCTACGCAGGAGGGGGAGGTCAAGGTAGGTTTTTTTTTTTTTTCCTTGATGAAATATATGAGGTGCCATATGGTCAGAGTAACCTGAGAATACCAGGTGTGCCCGCATCAGAATCTGATGTGCTGTTACCATGGAGACATTAGCTCCCTCTGCAATGCAGGGCCTCTACTTCCCCCCTCTGAAGAGCTTACTTGTCTAACGGGAGCAGGTGCTCTGACATACAAAAGAAGTAAACCTTGAAGGCAGGCCTTTAGCAATTTCTGATTTCTTTTTCCTTGATTCCTCCTGGAGTTTTCTCCCTCTCTACTCAAGGCTCTTTTTTGAGCCAAGGCCTTGGCAAACTAGTAACAATGATAGTGACATTGATTCAGGTGGCAGATACAAAGAGTGTCTACCCTTTTAGATGAGAACACCAAGGCTTCAAGAAAATAGGAGATTTTATACCAAAGTCATAAGTCTCATAAAGAAGCTTGTCCAAGACAGAACCTAAACCCTGAACCATCTGACTTCACCCCGTGCGCTTAACTTCCTGCCAGTGATTAATCCATTACACTATTACGCCTACCTTTGCAAAGACACATCAAACTTTTTTTTTTTTTTTTTTTTTTTGGCCCTAGCTGGGCTGTTCTGAGTAAACGCCAAATGCAATCAGGGGTGGGAACGGACTAAGAACTGAGAAGCAAAATGGAAAAGATGTGAAGCCCCTGAGGGTTTTAGGCTAGCCAAGTAGTGACTTACAAACAGGACATGTCACCACCACACTGAGAAGGAATGGCTACGATTTACTGAACATCTGTGTGTTCACCTTCATTCTTTCATTAAATGTGTATTGAGTCCTACCTTATGCGAAGCATTGTTCTAAGTCCCGCGGATGCAGCAGGGAACAAAACCAACAGACAAAAGTCCCTGCCTGTGGGGACTCCCCGGACTCCCCAGTCTGACCGTGTCAGGCATTTGGCCCTGGGAACTGGGAAACGGGGAAACCATGGTCCTTATCCTGAAGTTTACACTTGAGCCAAGTGCACAAGAAGCCAACTGTAATGCCCTGTGACAAGTCTAAAGAGAGGTCCAAAGTGTTGTGAATGGTGGGTTCTTGGGGTGGGGGGCGGGTTCCAAGGTTTTTCTCACTAGCTTAGGTGATCAAGACCCTCAAGAGATCCCAGATCCACGGATGAGCCTGGAGGTCCTGTGGGGGCCTCGTGACAAACTTCTGGGAAGTCAGAACGCCCTCAGGTAACACATATGGGCACAGGCCTTTGTCATGCAGGGACTATTATACTAGGTCTCCCTAACTTGTGCAACAAGCAATTGATCAGGCTTTTTGTATCTGTTTCTACCCCATTTCATTTCTTCACATTTCATTTTGCTTATTCTAGCTCTTCCTCCCACCTGCTGAGCTCTTTTTAAACGTTGTTTCAATAATCTTCACTATAATCTGTCCCTCCCAGCTTTGGGCCATCTAGAAGTTTGATATCTGCATCTTTACCTTCTACGAAACTACTTGGAGACCGGGGTCTCCGTGTACGAGGTCCTGTAGCCTGGCATTAAGCCTTCTTTCCAGCCCAGCACAAATCTACTAATTACTGCCCTTTGATACAGCCATTCTATTAGCCAAGAACCCAGGTAACCATCACTCAGGTTGCATTCCTCTACCTTGTCCACAAGGACATCACTTAGAGACCTTGCCAAACGTCTCAGCAAAGATCCTTCTTCCCCCCACAGAGGCCCACGCACACGCACCTCCACCTTGGTAGAAAGTTGGAGAGACTGTAATGGCTTTAAAATTCCAAATGAAAGATGAGAATACCCCACGATCTGGCTCTAGCCAGCCTGGTGAACTCAGGCCTGTTGTTTACACTTGGGTTCTGTTGCAATGATGCCAAACTGTCAGTCAACCACAAATGAAATGTTACCAGACAACTGTCCCATTTTGCTTTATTAATTTTTGAGTAGACAGGCCTGGTATCAGAGCAACATACAAACAGAGCTCAGTGTTACCATTAAATAAAACTTACAACAAAGCAAACCTAATACATTTTAATGAGACGCACAGCCATGACTGTGCCGAGGGGTCATGAAAAGGCGAATGGTAAGACACAACCATTGAAAGAACTTTCTGACACAGTTAAAAAAAAAAAAAAAAAAACCCTTGGAGGTGAGAGGTAGGTAAAGAGAGGTCCTAAAAAAAGGAAGAAGGGATAAGGGGGAGGGAATTAGGAGCTAATAAGATCATGTGTAAGAGTGGGTTCTGCCCTTCTTTAAATCAAGCAATTCCAAGCACTGTTAAGTGTTCCAATCCCTGGATGTGGCCAAATTTACGAGCTGGGAATCTGGGCAGGAAGAATAGACTCTAAGAATAATATCTGGTGGGTTCTTCTAAAAGAAACTGACGAACTTTAAAAATCAAAATCAACTAAAATCAATCAAAGCTGATTCTAGGGGTACTGTCAAGATATAAGGTGAAAGATAGTTCCCGCCCCCCCGCCCCATCCCCCCCCCCCAAGAATGGCAAGCAACAAGAGAAAAACGCTTTCCTACGCAAGAACTCTTTACTAGGGAAGCAAAGAATTAGATGATTCGATTAAAAATCATCCATGAAGCTTTAAAAAAAATTTTTTTTCAATGTTTGCTTATTTTTGAGAGACAGGGAGTGAGCGGGAAAGGGGCGTAGAGAGAGAGGGAGACACAGAATCGGAAGCAGGCTCCAGGCTCTGAGCTGTCAGCACAGAGTCCGACACGGGGCTGGAACTCGCAAACCCTGAGCTCATGACCTGAGCTGAAGCGGGACGCTTAACAAACTGAGCCACCCAGGCACCCCATCCAGGAAGCTTTTTAAAAATTCAGACACCTAGATCACTCCGAAGCCCACAAAATCAGGATCTCAAGATCCTGGATGCGTAGGCATGTGTATTTTTAAAAGCTCCCCCAAGTGGTTCTGAAAATCACCCTAATTGATTATCTAGAACCTTGATGGATATGTATTTTATACCCAGGGGGAATTCAAAATTATAGCCGGAGAGAGAGGAAAAACTGGGGAAAGAAAGCAAGCTGAAGAAGTGGAATACCCAAAGCGTCACAATGTCAAGTGTATAATAATAAAATTTAGTCAGATTGCTTTCCTAACTCCCACCACCTAGGGAAAGGGTACTCTGACTGGCACGGTGAATGGGGAGATTGTTTTGACTCCATATGGAGCAGGCTGAGTGGGATGTCAAAACAGGAGGTTTTAGAAAACCCCAGAGAACCAGGCACTTGATTCACAGCGATAAAATGTTTTAGGAGGTGAAAGGAAGAGAAAGAACAGAAATGGGCCTTTTCAAAATCTCGTCGGATCCATCTTGCCCCCCGGCTCCAGAGGCCAAAGCAGTTTTCAATGAACTCCTTCTCAAAGAGTCCTTTCCTCCTCCTCTCTTTCGCTGCCCGGGGCGAGAGGTGGAAGCTGGGCGTGTTCTTTCCGCCCTGTGTGCCATTGCACCCCAACCTTGCTGAAGACATCCCCTGCGATTGTGACCTGTGTTGTCGAAGGCGCTGACGAGGGCAGGCAACTCCCAACTGTTCTAGAGATGTTAGAACTGTTGCCCAAGATGTGTCCAGTCGTGCACCCCTAGGGGGCCTGCCTGCAAGCTTCCCCCCGAGGGAAGTGGACGCGCTGTATGTCAGAGGCTCACTGGGGCCCAGAGGCCGTTGGTGAGCCTCTCACCAAAGAAGCTCTTTGGTCTCCCCAGAAGCCACTGCCCAGATCGCCCCCTGTTTGCTGTCTCCGGCCCTGGACTCACCCACCTACTGTCCCCCCCCCCCGCCAAGGACCCGAAGGAAGCATGCGGAATACTACCTGCAGGTTTTATTTTAAATCAAATCACCACCGGGCGCAGCCTATTTATAAAACAGAGACACGATCTGCCTTGGCAGGAACTGGGACTTTACTAGAGCACTGAACAGCTCCCGGCGCTCTGTTGATGCTCTACAATACATTTAAATAGGTTGCCTCCCACACAAAGGTGGCTGGAAGGAAAACGGGGTAGAAAACCGAGCCGGTTTTCATTCCGAGATGGACCACTCGGGTCCTGTTTCACTTCTCTGTCTCTCAGATGGGGTATGATTTCAGGAACAATCAAGGTGTTTTTCTTTTACAGTTAGCAAAGCAGCAATTCCTGTCTAACACTTTCACAAGTGGATGTTGGGACGAGAGTAAGCAGCGTAGCCAAGCGTCTTGCTGTGTGATCTCGGGCACATCACCTCAGTTCCTCTACGGGGGAAAATAATGGCACGGGGCAAGGTCTCTAAACATCCACTCGGCCCGAGAGCGGTCTGGCTTCCCAGGTCGGAAACGTCCAAAGAAGAAAAAGTGAAAACAGAAGACAGACCGGAAGCCAGCTGGGCAGTCCCATCATCCAGCACAAGGAGCTGCGAGGTGCGTGGGCGGATGGTCACCCGCAGTAGATTGTTGTCCCCCGTCGTCCAACCCCCTCCCTGGAAGAGGCTCATACATCTCTACCCTTGCCGTGCGACACCTTGCGGAGAGAATAATGTTGCCCTGTTTCCCGGACAACAGGTTCGTCCACGTGGCCTGGTTTGGCCACTGAACACAGCAGAAATGATATATGCGCCATCTGAGTTTGAAGAGTTTTTGAGTGCCTCTGAGCCCTCTTGCTCTTTTCCCTAGGTCATGAGGATGGCGGGGGCGGGGGGGGGGAGGGATGGGGGGGGGTCTACTGAAGGCATCACGGATCTCCAAATGAGACGACGTAGGATCGCAGCCAAAGAGCTGCCCGCGACATGTCTATGGGAATAAGAAACACACCTTTGCTATTACGAGCCACCAAAGTGTTGGGGTGGCTGTCTCACCCACAGAAAGCTGACCCGTCCGGCACCCACCACTGGGCCATGTGTGATAAATACCCGAAGGACGACCAGGGCTGCTCGGCTACCCTGTACTCTTAGAATGGACGCTTCTGGCTGCAGCAGCTTTATAATTTAGATACCACCATGGACGCCAGAAATACACAACTATTCAAATATGTAACACCGGCTGCCTCCCGCAGGAATTTGGGGGTGGGCGTGACGTTGCCATCATGGCTGTGCCCTCAATTCACCATGTATCTAAATTCCCTTAGGCCCGCAGGAAGCCTTGACCCTCTCCCTGGAGCCAAGTCACGCAACCCCTGAAATCTCGTGGCAGTCCTCCATTCAGAGAGGTCTGTGCTTATTTTTCTTGTGGCTGTTCACCAAATGAAAACACGGGATTTAGAAATTCCTCAAAGAACAAATAGATCCTTTAGGCCAGGATGAGAAACACTGCCTTCACTGATCTGAAAGAAAGGTCCCTTCCAACTCTGAAATAGGTCAATCTTAAAGCATTATCTAACCTGGACAGGATTTTCCTCCCCATCTCACGGGTGGATATCCTATTTATTAGGGGCACACATCAACCGGATGCAGCAAATTAGGGCAGAAAGACGGATGAATTTTCCAAATGAACTGACAATATAATTTAGGGAAAATGAATATGGTTATCAGGCAAACCTGTCCCGACTTAGCAGACTTTGTTCAGAAAGTAATGTGTGTTCCTTTAAGGGGGGGGGGGGGGAGTCAGAGAACTAATTAGATTTACAATCTGTGAACATCGTCAAAATAAAGAGTTCAAATCTATTTTTTTCATTCCTGTACAGCCTGAGGGCAATAGCCAGAAGAAATTACTATTAAGGGTGAGTAATGCAAAAGAGATTGTGTGCGAATTTCAATCTGAAACATGCGAATTTAATATACAACTGCGAATTAAGAAGCGCCTTTTGATTTACGAAGTAGGCTTGGTTCATGCTTGGAACAAAGTTCTGTTCCGTAGACGATTCCAAGATGGACTAACGGACCGCACGTGCACCTGGAAAAACAAGGGGGGATTTCGTAGCACTGGGAAGACACTGGGGCCGCAGAGCTGTCTCGTCACCCGCGGCACGTAAAAATCAAACCACCGAGGGGAACACTGTTGCTTGTGTCTCTGTGGCCCGCCGTGGCCCGGGCCAGCCGCCATCCCGCTAGAGAAAGCAGGCAACGCAGTTTGTCAACCGCCAGGAATCACAAGAAGGTGATTTGGAGCCACGCAAAAATCAAGGAGATTTGTGTTTATTCAGGCCATGTCCATAGACGAGACACCCGGTTCTTCTGCTCTAGATTTTCTGCTGAGCAGCCGATTTCAAATCCAAGCTTCGCCATTACCCTGCAGCGAACGTGTTTCTTCGGGTCAGTGTTCCTCAGGACGGTTTTGCTTAAGGGGTCACAGTGAGGAAAGGAAACCTTCTTCTAGGATTACAGATTCTCATTGCCCACTGGGGATGTTCTCACAGTGTACAAAGCACAGGAGGCAATGATCATATCGCTCCCTACCCTCACAGAGTGTTAAAGAACTTGCTCTAATAAAAGGGAACCGTCACTCTGATACAAGTCAAGAGGAAGGCGATGATCGTTACCTCTACCTGGATTAGTATTCCTTCCCTCGCCACCTGCCGAACTCCTCTTCATGCTTCAAAACATGGCTGACATCACCTCCTCTGTGAAGCCTTCTTTGTCCTCTTCCTCCTCCACACCACTGTCATCGGTGCCACATACTGTCATCGGTGCATAGAATTCTGTGATGGTTTGTTTCAGGGCTTTCTCTAGCAGGTCAAGTTCCTTCAGGCAGGGATTCTACCCAGAATCTGCTGGACATTCGAAACTTGGAATGATTTAATGAAGGTCTAAGTAGACTTACGTAAATAATCTTGGTTAAGATTCAAATTAACATGCATGAAAAAATAAATCTTGCTTAGATCCCCTAGGCCCCCTTCCTGCAGGATCCCTCAGGCATTACGTAGAAAACGTCTCTGAACAGGGAAACCCTTGGAAAGCTCCGCTTTATGGAACCGGAGACCTTCTGACATCATGTAACACCTTTCCTTCCTTGTGAAAAGCCGGTGGGCCAACGAACTACCACTCCAGTCTGTGATTCTTAAGCAAGGCACACAGGCCCTGTGCGACCCTCTAGAAGGCACGTCTCTAACTACAGTAAGAGAAACATCGCGTCGCTCGTAAATTCCCTCTTTGTTGAGAAATTATGCTTACTTTTCTGTTTCTGTCGTAAATAGCGAGAAATGTGACCGTGTGCTAAATGAGGCAAGAGAGTTCTAATTGGGTTCTACCGCTAAACTCCAGTTTTTGGATCAGGGAAGGTATTAGAAGAAGTGAGAACAGAACCCTCTCTTCCTCCTCCCTCTACCACCTTTGCTTAAAAAAAAAAAAAAAATAGCCAAATAGTTTTCACAAATACCTCGCAAAACACTTCTATGGACACATGCCTACAACCACTAGGTAAGCCATGCCAGTGCTGGGGGCCAGAACCTTTTGGGCAATTAAAAGAATCTCACCTTTGGTAAAAAGCTGAAAACAGTGTGGGCAACTGCCTGGATAGAGCTCACCCTGTATTGGACAGGGAATTAAGGGGTAGTGCGACACTTCGGTCGATTTCTGGTATCTTTAGATTTCTGCTCCGCTGCAGAAAAGTACCCGTGTAAGAGAAGAGAGTGGCCCCTAATTTTGACAGATCCCCAACGGCCGTTCACCCCGAGTTAAAAATGGCTCGATGCAAATCAATGTGACCCTATTCACCGTGACTGGCAGGGGTTAGGAACGTTATTCGTCATCGCATCTACTTAGTTCAGAGGGACTGGACAAACAGCCAGCCTGGGCATCCAGGGCTGCCTTGCGCGTGGAGGAAAGAGAAAAAACTGACACAAAATAAAAATAGCTAACCAGCGGTGTGCTCCAGGGGGCGTGCGGAGGAAGCCCCTGACTTGTAATTACGTTTGCTGGCTTCTGTGGCATAAATAGGCCCGCGGAGGCCAACTCCAAGCTATGCGTGGTTAAAAGGCTTGCCCCTTCCCTTAAAATTCAGCGATCGGCTCCGGGAGAGCCTGCCAGGGGCCAGCGCAGCACGGCGGCTCACGTTTCCTGAGGGCTCACTGCGGTGCCAGAAACCGATAAGCCCTTTAGACTCAGGATCTCATTTGTCCTCCCGACGGTCCTCTACGTCCTCACAATACCACGCCTCTCGCGACCCGGCAGACGGACCCCTTGTGTAAACAGCTGGTGGATCTCCAGCCAGAGAGCAGGAGTGAGGCTTTGACCAGAGCGCACACAGTGCAAGTTAAGACGGGACATCTGTGGCGCGCGGCAGTCTTGGCCTGGTCACAGGAGTACACGCGGATTCCTTCCCTTTGAAAACGCCAGATCCTCCCTCTTCGGTTCTCCCTTCTAGCCGGGACTCTCATAGCTTAGCACTTTTCTGTTAGTAACTAGGAATCTCTGCTCTACTCTCGCTTCTCCCTTCAACAGTTCCATTGACATTCGATGGAAGGGTCCTCGTCCTCCTCCCCCAGCGAGGAGAGGCCGCAGGCCGCTGCCTCGGGTGGCTGGCGGCTCTGGAAACGTCCCACGCGGATAAAAGGAGAGCCACAACAACCTGGCGCCTCTGCGGGGCAAGTTTTGCACAGAAGCTGGAGGAACGGTTGTGCAGGTTGTGCACTGACAAGTGAAAAGGAAGAAATGGGCAGTGACATTCACATGGTATCTAGAAGACAGGCATTCTTTGAAGACTGGGAGAGGAAAACTCACAACACGAATGAAACTTGTCCCAAGGTGTTCAAGCGCGATCACGTCCAGACAGAGCAGAATGGGGGACACTATGGGAGGGGCTAACAGAACCAGGATTCCTGGGCACACAGGGAGCAGGGAGGCAGGCAGAAGGAAGACCCAGGTCTCGACCTCGAGTAGGGGCTTCCACTCTTCCGTGATTTTGTTGCCAAAAACACTGAGTCTCTTATTAAAAACTCTAATATGTGCAACTTAAACTTGAAAGAATTTTCCTATTTGTTTAAACATCTTCCAAATGAAGCGAGTGGTTCACAGGTTTGGCCAAAGGTAAATGAAAACTTCTGCATAGTGAGCATGAATTTTAATCATTTTTAATAACGCTCCTGACTTAGAGTTGCAGTCAATGATTTACTTCTTCCACTTGGATCTATCCACTTTTGTGAAGTAACGTTTTCACAACAACAGTCATTAAAACTAAGCAGTGAAATACATTATAAATCACTGTACCCAGTGAGGCGAAAGTTAAAGTTAAAAAAAAGAATGAGGTGTATTTAATCTCGTGGCTCTCAGTACAAACACTCTTCATAATTTCTAGAGGGCATTTTTGTACCAATAAAATTATTTGGCAATGTTTTCATATTTTCGGTCTCTCTAAATTTTCTAATGTCATGAACATTGTTATAAATTGCACACAAAAACCACTGTAAATTACAAATGTTCTGCAAGCTATCAATACAGTCAGGGTGGAAAACTCACAAATCACTTCTTGATGGAGAGGCATCGCCACAGAAATTTGCAGAACACTGTCCCAGGTCACCAGTGACAATGGCCAGCACAGTCCTGTCCTAGGAGTCGTATGAAATGAGATGGAGTCATGACTGACTTCTAGGCCAAAGGCTTTTGGGAGACAGAAACACAAGCACTGACCAACTTGATTTCTATACATACTGCTTTATGTGTAAGCATATTTCCTTTCTAAGTAATTATCACATAGAAAAATATAAGGTAAAAGGTAAAAATATCCCCTCAGGTAAGAGGTTTCTCATTTTGGTTTGAATTTTTAAAAAGTAGGTGTTAATTCTTAAAAGGAATTCATCTATCATAATGCTTTTTCATAAAATATTAAGAGTTCATTTACAGCACAAACTGGCAAGATATAGAAGAAATTGGTATGCCCTGAAAAGTACAGAAAAGATGTTTTTCATCCCACATTAAACACTTCAGGGAGAAAATGACAGTTTCCATCAAAAACAGGAACTAAAGAGGTGATTTCTTGCAATTAGCAAATATGTGTTTCATGCAATTCTCTGATGAGAAGCCAAGAAAATGGTACCTTTCTTTGAATGTGAATATTTCCGAATATGGCTTCTAGCTGCCTCGAACGACCTCCATTCCTCTGGTGCTGCGTTTCAGCAAATCATTCCCAGAGTCACTCTGCTGTATGACATTCTGTCCAATTAGCTGTCAGCCTTCTACCTTCACTGCAAGGACCTTACTTTTCCGAAGAAGACTTCATACAATCACCCCACCCCGTTGAATTAAAAACCACACAAAAAGCTGTGCTCACAGCCCGACTGCTGGGCCACACAAACCCGGTGAACGAAATCTCAGGGGGGGAACATTTCTGAAGAGACATGAGAACAATTACAGTCATTTCACGATCAGTTATTAATTTAATCCAGAATACAGCAAAGTCTTGCTTGAATTTTTAAGTATAGGTAAAAACAAACAAAAAAGGTAATCTATAAGAATGTAAGCATTTTATGAATGTACGCGTGTATATTTGAATATGTACACATATTCATCAGTTACATGACGGACCCCCCAAAACAGTTCATTTTGTTTGCCATGTCTGATCGACCCACATTTGTCACCTGTGCTATGAATTCGGGAAGGCAGTATAGAACGCCAGTGCACTGTGTTTTCAAGAAAGCACACTGTTATTTATTACACTCTTTGCAGAGGCCTGCTTTGAAGAGAAACAAATTAAGCCAGTTCTTTCAGTAAAGGCAGAACAACTTATTACACTAAATTCAGAACTAGCTTAGATTTTGAAATACGGGCTCTGCATTGTAAACCGAAATTTCATCCACATTTATCTTTGGAGGAAAAAAGTTTTGATTGGGGAAAAGGCTTTTAAAGGCTGACGGAATTCATGACAAGGGTTCCTAAGGCTGCTTGGAAACCAAATTGTTCTTAAAAAATAACTTTGATGAGTTAAGTGTAAATGAATCAGAAACATATGGATTAAATTTCCCTTAAAATACACAAGGGCTTGAAAATTAGAGGAAGTGTGCCTGGTAAAGTACATTTGAGAAATGTTACAAAACATGTTTCAAAATGTTTGAAAAATAACTTGAGGTATTTTACAAATTGCAAACGAGGCTTAATTCATTCATCTCTAATTACATAATAATTACTAACACTATAGTTTAAGATTTATGTTCTGTAATACAGTAGTCATACCATGATTAGTTATTTGTCTAAAGAAGCTACTCAAGATGTGCTAATTGGAAACATCCTGAACGTTCAGAAGTAAACTCAGCTCTGGGGTAGTGCTTCAAATACAGACCCCAACCCCAGGGCCAGCTCTCCTGGTAACCGACGGTGACCATACACACAGCTAATGACTCTGGAGCTGTCATCCAGTGGGCAGAGCACTGTCAGGGATCTTATTAACCGATGGAGTTGGTGGTCTAAATATAATTTGTGGAACCTCTTAGAATGACTGGCCCATATAATAAAGCCTGTCCTGAAAATCAAGAAGGTGTATATTTATATACACCTATAGCAAATAACAGGGACATTCTCCAATTCACTTTAATCCCACAACACAAGAGCCTAAAAGTCTCCTGGAAAAACAGCATCATAGGAAACAGAAGGTAACAGTGACTAATAACCTCAGAAAAATGAGTGAGTGTAACATTTATTTCAAGAATTGAGTACTTTTAGGGGTGCCTGGGTGGCTCAGTCAGTTAAGCGTCCAACTTCAGCTTAAGTCATGATCTCACGGTTTATGGGTTCAAGCCCCGAGTTGGGCTCTGTGCTGACAGCTCAGAGCCTGGAGCCCGCTTCGGATTCTGTGTCTCCCTCTCTCTCTGCCCCTCCCCTGCTCATTCTCTCTCTCTCTCTCTCTCTCTCTCTCTCTCTCTCTCTCTCTCAAAGAATAAATAGACATTACAAATTTTTTAAAAAGAAAAGAATTAAGTACTTTTGCATTTACACTGTTGAAAGTAATCTTGGACTATGGCAAAGAAATAGGTTGTGGAGCTAAACTGACCTAAGTCCATTCCTTCCTCTGCTTCTTAGGGGCCAAATGACTAGAGCAAGTCACTTTATAAATCTCAGTTTCCTCTTCTGCAAAAAGAGAGTAACAGTAAATCTTAGAGCTAATGCACAGATTTAATAAAACAATAAAGGTAAGGTAAAGTGTCTAGCACATAGCAAACGTTATAAACGTTAGTGCCAATCTATGGTGTCAGTTTATCTCCTATTTCTTATTTTTAACCATCATTAACTTGGGTGAATAGTCTCCACTGCTATGCTTCAGAGGCTTAAAGGTCCTCAGGAAACATCTTGCTTGCTTGCTTTACAGCTTATCTGTAGCATTCTCTCAGATCAAAAATAGATACAAGTGCTACTTCCCCGTTCAAAATGTGACCTTGAATACACATCAGAACATTTCTCTGCGTTCTGGTCTTTCACCTATAACACGAGGGGACTGGACCGAGTCATTTGCTCCCAATTTCAGGTCTCAGCACCCTGGGTTGCTGCTGAGTGCCTCTCAGAAGTTGCGTGAAAGGTCCACAGAAGATCTCAGGAAACTCACAATTAGAGAAGAGTTGGCCATGAGACTTTTCTGATCATGAAGAGGATAGGAAGTAGCCAGTGAACACCGTCCTGGTGTGACAGGGGCCGTGGTGGCGAGCAAGGAGCCAGACGCATCCCAGGTGAATCCCCGTGTCTGTCTGGGCCAGCTGTATCTGCCTGAGGTCACGTCCAGCCAGGGAAGGAAGAGAGCACGCAGGTAGTTGCCTCCAGAATCCGAGCCTGAGTTGACAGCCCACGTTGCCTTTCCGGCTATCCATTTGCAAGGCGGCAGCTGACGCTGGCCGGGCAATACTTACGCCTCCCCCCACGGTTCCCAACTCAGTCCTGCCTCCACTGGGCAAACACCCCAACATTCAAGTACGCTCCGCCACGTCAGCCAATCCGCACGACACATCACGAGGCAGCATCGGAAACACGTACTGGAGAAAGTAGCAAGGACCAAAGGGAGTGGGAAGGCCCTAGCCACAAATGTTCCCTATTCTTTTGTCCCATTTACCTAATTCTTTTCTGGAGAGCCTGTAATAGAGCAAATCCTCAGCAATGGTCACAGCAAGAAGACGGGTGGGGTTGTGGGATTAAAGGGACGCTGGGCGCCTTCCAGCCAGAACTATTATTCTACAACTACGTGACAGCATAATCAGGCATAAACATCTACTTCGCCCTTGGGTCTGCCAGGAACACCTCTGGGCACCAAAGATAAAGCTAAGAAGGCCACACACAGCCTAGGGAAATGACACACAGCACCAGAGCTCAGAGACCGCAGCTCCCTACTAGTCCTCATCCCCAGCTGGCTGTCCTCCTGAAGTTACCCGTAATTCTAACAAGCCTAACGACTCTTTCACTGGGTTCACTACAGACTGGGGGCAGGACCTGGAAGAGGAATAGAGGTTGTCAGTCTGATAACAGAAGAGTAAAAATGCTGTTAAGAGCAAACGCCAAAACTCAAAGGCCAGTGAGCGACAGACAGAAAAACGCTGCTACTTCGCCCCCCCCCCACCAGCTGCTGGGGGTAGCACGTCTTCAGGATGACCTCGAATCACAAAGCAAAGGTGAAGTTCAAGTTCTCTGTTACAAACTCGGAGAACAAGTGTGATACATTTTGGCAAGGTTTCGATAAAAGCCAACTGAAAATAGGTAAGCATATGAGGAGATGCGTGCCCTGTCACTACAGAACTGGGAATGACGACGGTAATGTTATACTGGGACACGCTTTTCAGAGAGGCAAAATCACAACACTGACAACACCAGATGCCGGAGAGGATGTGGGACAACCGGAAGGCTCACGTGCTGCGGCTGGGGACGCAAACTGGGACAGCTCGCGTAGAATATGGTTTGGCAGCTTCTTACGAAATGAAACATACTCTTTAGCACATATTCCAGCCACTGCATTCCTAGGTATTTACTCAAATGAGTTGAAAACTGACGTCCACGCAAAGACCTGTACATGAATGCTTTTAGTAGTGTATAGCGATTTCTTAAGCTTGGAAGCAACCAAGATGTCCTTCAAACAAACTGGAATATCCATGTAACATCCGTGTTAGCCCATGTTAGTTAAAAAGAAATGAACTATCACGCCACAAAAAGGCACGGAGGAACCTTAAGTGCATATCGTTAAGTAACAGTGTGATTCTGACTATATAACATTCTGGAAATGGCGAAGTGCAGAGACAGTTAAAAAAAATCAGTGCTGGCCAGAGGAGCGGGGCTGGGGAAAGATGAACAGTCAGAGCCAGGAGGATTTTTAGGGCACTGAAACTATTCTGTATGATCCGGTGATGGTGGATATATGACATTATACTGTTATCAAAACCCACGCAACTGTACCACACAGAGTGAACTTTAATGTACGCTGTGTACTTTAGTAATTATGTAATAATAACGTATCAATATTGATTCAAGTAACAAATGTATTATGCTAAAGCAAGATATTCATAAAAGGGGCTTGAAGCATTGCGGGGCGGGGGAGGGAGCAAAGCAGGGAGGAAGAACTCTCCGCGCTGTTGAATTTCTCGGTAAACCTAAATTGCTCAAAAAAATAAAGTCCATGAATTAAAAAATGGAGGGGGATTCATAAAATAAGACACAGTCATCTGGAAAAGTCACCATACGAAATATCCATTTTACAGTGGTGTCCTATAAATAAGGCAAGCATATTTATTAAACCAGTTAGAATTAATTGAAAAGTCTCTCTCATCTTCATCAACCCTGAAATCAGTAATATAACGCGTGGCAAACGGAAGAGGTCAGGTTTACCATATGTGATCTTTTAAGAACTGATACTTGGAAAAGTCATTTCTTACTAGTGAAAGGTTTCTTGCTCTCATTAACGGCAGTAAGTGCAGCAGTGACCACAGATCAAATATGAACCACAAAGAAAACACCAACAAGCAACACTCTAGAGATTTATTACCCAATCGTAACCTATGCACAGAGACAACTAAGCTCATGAGACCAGCAAAGTAGCAGCACAGAATGTAAGGAAAAGCACGTTTAATAAATACAATTTAGAAACATCCTTTTCTTTAAAATTTTTTTTTCAACGTTTTTATTTATTTTTGGGACAGAGAGAGACAGAGCATGAACGGGGGAGGGGCAGAGAGAGAGGGAGACACAGAATCTGAAACAGGCTCCAGGCTCCGAGCCGTCAGCCCAGAGCCTGACGCGGGGCTCGAACTCCCGGACCGCGAGATCGTGACCTGGCTGAAGTCGGACGCTTAACCGACTGCGCCACCCAGGCGCCCCGGAAACATCCTTTTCTTTAAATTAGGGTCAAAATACTGAGACAAACACTGAGACAAAATTCGTAACCATACATAACCGTCTTAACGTGTAATGATTCCCTGGGAACTGTCCCCACACAACGGTACCTGAAGTCGATGCCCTGTTGCCGTATCAACACGTGAACAGACGTGTGTCCGCTTTTGTGTGTTTTCAGAAAACACATGTGGGTTCTTAGAAAGTGGACACAGGAATGGTTAGGTTCCAAGATTTTTCATGTCATCACATTACTTTGCGTTTATGAAGCCACGAGAAAAGAGGGGGATGTGTGTTGTGTTTGAAACTGCTTGTTGAAATGAAACACATCCCAATAATGAAGCCATACCAAAAAGGGAATTAAGATAATCCAGACATGTCACAGAGGCTTAATTTGGAATAGACGGTTTTGCAAAAGCAAGTATGTTAAATAAAAACTTCAAGATTTAAAAAAAGGCAGCGGGAAAAGGGCAGGAGGAGAGAAAAGGAAGTACTTGAAGAAACAAGTCTGCATAGATGATGAACAGAATTTAAATATGGTTTCAGTTCATTTCCTCCTAAAACTAAGCCTGGGTAACTGAGGTAGACTCTGGAAGTAACAAGTGCAAAGATTCAGGTTTTCCAAAGGGCAATATTTAGTCATCTCAGAGGTTGTCAAACAAAAGTGCGTTTTATAGTCTTGAACACAAAATCAAATGGGAGCCCGCTTATTGGAAGAAAACCTCTACGCTAATTCCCTATTTGTTGTGCCAAATTCCCAAAGGTATAAAAACCTACACACTGCTGGGGACAAAGCAGTACCTAGTTGATTTATAGACATAAATGAAATAAGGTTGATCAAGAAATAAGAATGGGAAAATAAAACGAATAAGTGACATTACCTTAATAGTTTTCCTTTTTTTTTTTATTAATAAATCACTTGGAAATTTAGAAATACCATAGAGCTAAAGAGTTGTCCAGAGCCAAAAAAAAAAACCTAATAAATATTTCAAGAATTATTGTTAATCTTTGAATGTTTAAAAATGTATCTATTATCTTAGGGATTTTATTTTTAACGTACTCCCACAGTTTCCACATTAAGAAACAAAATTAAAAGCAAATGTCCTTGGGGGCGCCTGGGTGGCTCATTCGGTTAAAAGCATCCGACTTCAGCTCAGGTCATGATCTCACAGTTTGTGGGTTCGATCCTCTGTCTCCTTCCCTCTCTGCCCCTCCCCTGCTCACGTGCTCTCTCTTAAAAATAAATAAACGTTTTAAAAAAAAGCAAATGTCCTTAAAAACTAAATAAATAAGTATGAAAAGCCCAATTTGAAGGCATAAATAGATAAATATAGTAATTATAATGGAGTTTCTAGCTTTCTCTGCAAAAATAAGTAGTGGAGATGAGAATATAACATTTGGGGCTCACGTACTTTTGTTCCCTAACAAGCCCTCCAACTGTAATTCCTATTCTTTTCTGTTAAGACAGATTTTTAGACTCACATAAATATTATGTGCATCACAGATTAAGTGGTATGTAAAAAATATACAATCGAAACAGTTAAGGAACAAAAGTTACAAAAAAAATGTTAAAAGAATAATTACTACTGTTTCACGCAACTTAATGTGGCCCTTTCTCGGAAAAGGCCAGAAAATATCCTTAACATTTTATGCCTGTCACACAGGATACAAGCTAAGGTGATTTATCACTTATGATGAAAGAAAGAGTGGGGCCCTACTATTACACAAAAAAGATGCAATAATCAAGATTAACACTTAAGAAGCCAAAGCCCACACAAGGTGAAAATACCTGCCTAAGCCCTTCACTCTAGCTGCAGTCAGAGTGGGGGAGAGTGACACATAATTATGCCAACGGGCTCCTGTTTTACAATTCCCATCATAGATTCAAGAGTGTACATATAAGAAACCTCCAAGGCAAGGGTTAACAGCAACTCAAGCTGTGCAAAACCTACAGAATATCAATAACTTTGTGTTCAGAGGAGTCAGGTACATTAGCCAAGTGGCAGAGTGACAGTCACATTATAAATCTGGGCTGCTAACGCACATTTTATTCTTGACGTGGTTGTATGTTTGTTCATCGGAGATTCACCAGATATTTGCTCGCCCCCTTTTTGAGTAATTAGTGGGTTCAGCCTATACTTTGACAGTCAAATATCGCATCATAAAAACTGTAATCTCAGGGGCTCAACTGAAGCCCATAATTATGCAGCTAGACCACATGTTTCCTGTTCCAAGCTGTCTTGGTAGTTCAGAAGATAGAAGTCCAAGCCCAAAGCGTGTTTTTGATCATTCTAGAATTTCTACACCGCTACTGACTAGAAGATAAAAGTCTGTGATACCGTCTATTTTCCTGCTTCGATTTCTAGAAGGTTTCAGCCTACAGTTAAAAGCCATTTATCTGGCGCATTTCATCAACACAAATTTCCTTTAAAAAATAAAGTGATTGTGAGAGCAAAATGTTCACAATAAACACGGAACGTGCATACACAATTACACGGGTACGTGTTTACCGTAAACATGAACTTTAGGAAATGATTCATGAAAATAGCCAGATCTATAATAGTGACCTTGTTCAAACAAATTTCTTATTTTGAAACATTTAAAGGAAAAAGAGAAACACCTGTAAATATTATCTTTCCAAAGCACAGACAGATTACTGCGCCTCTCCTTTTATGATGTGGACTCATCTCATTAGTTGGAGCCAGAAGCCACACGGTGTAATTATACAAAGGGCCCAGAGTCAGTACTGCACGACAACTTGGCCCAACTCTGTAAGCCACAGAGCTCCCCCTCCAAGGGTCTTGTACACAGTAAGCAACCAGTGCAAGGTGGCTGAGCAAAGGGACTATCTGATCAGGTATGTGCAAGACAGAATTGCACAAAACTCAGTCCTAACATCACTTTGTTGCAGAGCCCAAAGCACTCACGTTTTCAGATGAAGTAAAGGAACCACATCCTTCTCATTTGATAATGCGACACAGAAAAAAAGCAAAAGACAACAATTTTCTCATTCTGGGTAAGGCAACACCCTGTCTTGCAATAAAGACAGTGGACATACGATGTACAGTAAAGGCCGGATAGAAGACCTGGGGAAGCTCCTTGGGATCCTTTAAGGGGTTTAAGAAATACAAAGCATTGGGGCGCCTGGGTGGCTCAGTCAGTTGAGCGTCCAACTTCGGCTCAGGCCATGATCTCACGATTCATGAGTTCAAGCCCCGCATTGGGCTCTCGGCTGGCAGCCCAGAGCCCGCTTCAGGTCCTCCGCCCCCCACCCCCCACCACCCCCGGTCTATCCGCCCCTCTCCCACTCACTCTCTCGCAAAGATAAACAATGAACATTAAAAAAAAAAAAAGAAAAAAGAAATACAAAGCATTTGCCATCCACTGACAGAGCAAAATGAGAAATGAGGGAAATAAAAAAGCACAGCTGACTCTCAACAAAGCAGATAAGCTTCCAGGAAGCTTGAGTGTCCAAATACTACTTAACTGATAGTTTTTTAAAAATCACGATCACCATGCTATTATCCGTGAAGAATTTTAAAAAGAAGAAGAAATACATACCAACACGAATAACACAAAACCTAGGAAAAGGGTCTAACTAGTCAACCAAAATAGAAGTTTTAGCAATCAAAACACAAATGTTTTAACGACTGCCCCTAGGACTTCAGGGGGAAAAAATATGTTACTAGATGGCAACTGTTTGCAAGATTATCTTAGTGTGATCATTTATTTCTTTATTTTAAAAGGTCATGAATAAAAGAAAACTTATTTCAATTTTTTAAATGAATTAAATAAAAAAGAGTTAAAATAAAATTACGACGCCTTATGATTTTAACTCTTATAATCTATACCTCAGGGAAGCAGGGGGTAATTTATAGCATTCTATAAAATACTGGAGTTTAGAATCAGACTTAAGTTATCTGAAAATTATGCAATTCTTAGTAGGGGGAAAAAATCTCTTAAAGCAAGATACTAAGAGGGTTTTTTTTGTTACGTATCTAAAAAGTTCTATTATTTTTAGTTTTAAACCAGTGGCTGCTCTCCAAAATTGAGAATTCAAGATCTCATCAAATACAAATTTTAAAAAGCATCACCATTAAAGCATAGGATGCCCAACCAAAATGGGATAAATGTAATTTAAAACAACTAACACCAGGATATTTTACTTGTGATTAGACACATCTACTTTCTGGCCTCTTTTGATCGTGACATGTGCATGTCAGATTTCTATCCTAATCTTATCCTAATGTACACTGTGGTGTACAAGTTCTCAACCTAGACAAGGAATAATTCTAACATTTTCAAATGAACATCATTCATTATGTACAATGTTATTGTGTTAAACAAGCTATCTGGATAATTATAACGATTTTTGTTTTGTTTTGCATTAGCCACAAAAGAGTGGACTTGTTTCGAACACCCACGTATTTATTTAGTATATGAAAGTCAAGTTCAGCAAAAATCAAACATTGCTAGAGCTGAGGAAAGTAAAGGTCTTATCTATTTGAATGTATTGAAAGAAAAGCGAAAACAAACCCAGAAGTCTAGAATGAAGAAATGGATCTGATCCAATCACTACATTCTTCCCATCCTTCCAACGTGAAATGTTAAGTACCAGCAAGAAATACTGAAGCCCAGAGACACCACCTGACAAAACATCTCAAAGACCACGAGGCATGAGGATATGTAAAGCTGAAGAAATGATGAGATGGCTAACAGAAGAAATGGTGGGGGGAGGAAGGGTTAAAATTCAACCATATGATAGACGGCAACAGTAAGAGTTGAATTCTAAAGGTTTAACTAACGAGTTCATTATTTAATTCCAAACTCTCGTTTTTAACAACGAACGAGGAATTTGACACAAACGCAGTGTCGCTGTTACAAGTCAACGTATCTAGGTCCCTCGTGTTCAGAGCAAAGAATAGAGGAAAACAAAGCAAAAAAAACCCAACAGACGCACGTGAGAAAAAGAGGTCCCTCTAAACCTTTTGTAAACAACTTTCTACAAGAGCACGCGGAGCGCTTCCTTCGGCCTCCCCGACACCTTGGTTTGGATGTGCACTATTCACATGTGCACATGTGGATACCAGTGCAAAGCCAGGTGGTGGAGACTACCAGGCTCTCTATGTAAGCTCTTCTCATTTCTCAACTACGGTTATACTCTCGGTGTTTGGGTTTTTGTTTTTTGTTTTTTTTTCCTGTAAGGGAAAAATCTCTCCAATGAGAAGTTTTAAACCTGTTTTTAAAAAAAACTGCAGGGAATTTCTTCACATTTTATAAGTAAAAATACCAGAAATGAAAGAGCTGACAGAAATTCAAGCAGATCCAAATTCAACCATCCATTTTTCATACTTCTCCAAGTCTGCAGCAGAGACAGACTTAGCAATTTTCTTAAGAGCCAATTCAAAGTCTCCTTTGGTAACAGGCATCTGAAGTTCCTCTTTAGAAAGTGCACGGATCTCTTCTGGACCTAAGCCATTGATTCGCCGTCTCATTGCCATTAAAGAGGCATCCCTAAAAACATACAAAATCAGTGAATACATACTGATGTAAATGTTTTAAACACTTTCAACTGTAAGAAAGTTAACACCAAATATTCAAAAGATCATTTTCTATGTTTTTACGATGCTGCTCAGAATTTCCCATTTTAGAGCTATCTGAGGGTACAAGAAAGGTTAAAACAGGATGTAAATGACTTAAACAAAAAATGTACTATTAATGAATCCAAAAAGTCTAGCTTAGGCTCAGCTAGTACCAAATTTCCTTTTCCTCACTTGCTCTTCAAAGACAGCCAAGAAAGTGAGGAAACAGAAGTGAATTGTGAACTACTGAATTGCATACTTGAAAATGAACACGTGGCTAAGGTTAACATAATTCAAATCTTACACCAGTTTGTCTATAACCTAATTAGAGGAGGTAAAGCCAGGAAACTCCTTCTTTGGAACATGAATGTATCTACATATAGTGGATGTGGAATTCTCCACATGGAGCATTGCTGGGCTACTCAAGGGATAAAATCTAGCTCTTCCAGATCTTATTTTCAGCTCCACTCTGATCAACTGTAAATTATTATCAAGGTTTAGAAGAGGCAGATAATGCTCACAAAAAAGCTAATAGGAAGCCAACCCAACCAAAACTGCAAAATTTTATATATTTTATTATAGTGATACTAGAAACTACTGTGAGATTATGTGCCGCTAAACTTAGACGCACATGAAAAATACTAGTATACAGAGTGAGAAACAACAGATGTTATAGTTTTAAAGAAAGGCTACTGATGTCAATTTCAGTACAGTTAAGAAGGTGACAACTAAAAGAAAATCCTGTTAGGGCGCCTGGGTAGCTCAGTGGATTGAGTGTCTGGCTTCGGCTCCCGTCACGATCTCACGGTCCGTGGGTTCGTGCCCCACATCGGGCTTGCTTGCTGTCAGCCTGTCGGCACGGACCCCCTTTCTGATCCTCTGTCTCCCGCTCTGCTCCTCCCCCACTTGCACTCTCCCCTCCCCCCCCCAAATAAAGGAAAATCCTCTTCTTTGAGTGATGTAAATTGTCTATAAATTATTATGTCACTAAATTGAAAGGGAAATATGTAATATATACTTATATAACATAAGTATGTATTTCCCAGCTTAAAAGGATTGAGTGATGTGAATTATCTACAAATTATGATGTCACTAAATTATGATGTTACTAAATATATAAGTATATATTATATATTTCCCAGCTTAAATTGATCAAATTTGCTTGCTCTTCTGCATGTGGTAAAATACTACTAACCAAAACGAAATATTATTTTATGTTGACGCAGCAAGGCTCCAATTTAGGGCTAAACTGACCTTAGCTTGTCAAAATCATTATTACCAAGTAAAATTTCTTAAAAACCAAAGACAGAAAAGGTGACCATATTGTTATATATTTATTCATCTGACAATGACCAATGAAGCTATGTAAAAAAAAAAAAAAAAGAAAGAAAAAAGAAGACAAATGAGAAACCATTTCAAGGAAATGGACTGCTGCTTTCACGTCAAAGGTTTTAATAACTACACTGACTTTAAGACCAGTCCTCATGTCAAATCTATACCTGATATCTAAAAGTCACAGACTATTAAAAAAAAAAAATACCTGCAAACATTCGTTATATCAGCACCAGAATAGCCCTCAATCTTTTCTGCTATATCTTCCAGCTGAATGTCAGGATCCAGTTCAACCTCACGAAGATTGATCTTCAGAAGCTCAGTTCTTCCTTTTGCTGTTAAAAGATTTTTTGGTTGTTACTGTTAGATGTTTTACTTTACAAGTCATTTTGATGAGAAATCGCATATCAACATTTGGGAAAAGAAAGAGACTAATGCAAAAAGGAGTCGATAACTTGAGTTCACCTAGTATCACCAACTCATTGCCTGACTCAGAATTGTTTAACTTCCTATGTGCCTTGGCTCAATAACTAAAAATTGAAACAAAACTCAGAGTTTTGAATACAGATTGTGAAATATAGGAAATACAATGACTTCAGAGTAAATATTCTTAAGATATAAACACATATATTCAAGAAGTTGTGAAGAAGATTGTGAAATGCAGATTTGAAAACAAAGGGTCTGGGGCGCCTGGGTGGCGCAGTCGGTTAAGCGTCCGACTTCAGCTCAGGTCACGATCTCGCATTCAGTGAGTTCGAGCCCCACGTCGGGCTCTGGGCTGACAGCTCGGAGCCTGGAGCCTGCTTCCGATTCTGTGTCTCCCTCTCTCTCTGCCCCTCCCTCGTTCATGCTCTGTCTCTCTCTGTCTCAAAAATAAAAAAAAAAAAAAAAAAAAAAGAAAGAAAACAAAGGGTCTGTGATCCCTCATGAAAAATAAAATCCTTATTAAAAATAAAATCATTAATAGTCAACATTAATATTCAAGTACCAGACATTCTTTTAGTAAAACAACATTTGGCCTAGTTTTATAAAACTATAGACTACGTGGACTAACTCCTGTGAATCACTTTGCTCACCTTTTAGTGTGATATAGAAAAGATTTCCTATGATAGAGGAAATCGGCAATCGTCGCAAAAAACATATTAATGTATTTTTACTTGGAGAGCTTGCCCACAGACATCTAATGTTCCAGTACGATGGGAATGTGTATTGTGTAAGCTCTAATGAAGTACAGAATTATTTAAATAACCAATCATGCTCGCTTTTTTTACCATCAGTTTTAGTGGCGAATTCGCTATTTAATACAGCACACTAAGAGAATGCAAACTTAGGTTGGATCTGGCTTTCTACTATTTCCTGATATATCAAATTAAATTTAATTTTCTCCAACTTTTCTTTTGAAAAGTTTAGATTTATTTTAAATCTACAGTTTAAAAACAAATCAATGAACACCCATTTATCTTCCATCTAGACTCATCAATTGTCAACATTTTGCCATTATCACTCCCTTCTCCTCCTCCCCACTGCTTTCTGAATTGGGAGCTAGCTGTAGGCAATCACACTTCATCTTAAATTCTTCAGCATGTACATCCTAAGAACAAAGGTATCCATTCAACTATCACACTTGCCAGGAAATTTAACATTGGTACATCAGAATCATCTAATAGACAATCCAGATTAAAATGTCCCCATTTTCCCCAGGACTTTATAACTTTCTTAAAAACCATCACACGTTGTATTTAGTTATCTCTTTCGTCTTCTCGCTTATCTCTTTAGTCTTCTTTAATCTAAAGCAGTTCCCCAATGTTTGTTTTGTATTTCATGACATTGACAATTCCTCCAAATGATCATACAGCATATAAAAATGCTTTTGCATTCCAGTAAAGACCACAACAATTTTGTTTGTGGATCTGAACAGTCAGATACTGAAATGTTTATGGCAATGGAAAGAAACAAGAACAACTAAGACAGTCTGGAAAAACAGTAAGATGGGAGGAACTGCTCTATCAGAATTTAAGACTTATTACAAAGCATTAGGACTCAGGTAAATAGATCAATGATACAGAATAGGGAGCCTAGAAGTAGATCAAAGCATACACTACGGATACCTGATTTATGACACAGGTGGTTCCAGCAGTGGGAGAAAGGATCCCAGAACTGCTATTTACTGGGGGGGGGGGGGGGGGGGGGGGGGGGGGGGGGGGGGGGGTGGTGGTGGGGTGGTGGGGGGGAGGGGGGGGGGGGGGGGGGGGGGGGGTGTGGGGGGGGTGGGGGGGGGGGGGCGGGGGGGGGGGGGGGGGGGGGGGGGGGGGGGGGGGGGGGGGGGGGGGGGGGGGTGAGATGAAATTGGGTCCTACCTCGTACCATACATAAAAATCAGTGCCAGATATATTACTACCCTAAACATAAAATGCAAAAATTATGAGCATCTTAAAAGATAAAACAGGAAATATCTTAATGACTTCAGAGTGAATATTCTTAAGAATATATAAGAATATTCTTATATATATGTCTTAAGAATATTCATATATATATATATATTCAGAAAGTTGATCATAAAGGAAAAGATTGATAAACTGACCACATTAAAATTAAGAACTCTAATTCATCAAAAGACTCTCTAAATAGAGTGAAAACACACAAGCTACAGAGTTTGAGAAGATATTTACAATGTATATAAGTAACAAAGTTCTTATATCCAGAATATTTAAAGAACTCCTACAAAAACTAAAAAAAGATCAGACCACCTAATTAAGAAAAATGGGCAAAAGACTTGAACAGATATATAACAACAAAACCCAAGTGGCTGATAAATAAAGGAAAATATATTCAAATTACAGTAAAACCTTGGAATGTAAGTAACTTGTTCTGTGAGCGTTCCGCAAGACGAGCAAACATTTCTAATAAATTTGGACTTGATAAACGAGCGACGTCTTGCAAAACGAGCAGTACGTGACACCAAATGTCACAGGATCACAACTGAGCCAATGGTTCTGGAAATTCGCTTTGATATACAAGTGCTTTGGATTACAAGCAGGTTTCCAGAACGAATTATGCCCATAAACCAAGGCTTTACTGTATTTAATAATGAAGAGAATAAAAATGAAACCACAGTGAGATAGCACTGCACACCAAGAGGCTGGTATAAACGAAAAAGGCCGAGGTTTTGGAAAATACTAGGTTTTGGAAAAATGGGAAGCCATAGGAACTCTCACACCTTGCGGGTAGAAGTCTAAAGTGCAACAACCACTTGGGAAGACAGATAGGATTTATCGACTATTGTTCCAGCTATGTAGCCTGACCCGCAATTCGCTGCAAGGATGGAATGCGGCCTCTTAACCTAAGGAAGCTTAGACGTTTTCACCATGATACAAGTATAAAAATATTCATAGCAGCGCTGTTCATAATTGCCTAAAACTGGAAAGAACCAAAATGTCCACCAAATAATATGATGGATAATCGTGGTACAATCACACAATGGATATCACAGGCCGAATTGTGTCCCTCCTACTAAAGTATTATGTTGAAGCCCTGACCTTCAATACTTCAGAATGTGACTGTATTTGGAGATAGGGCCTTTAAAGAGGTAATTAAAGTAAAAAACGAGGTCATATGGGTGGGCCCTAATCCAGTCTGACTGGTATCTTTATAAGAAGAGGAAATTAGGAAACAACCCACACACGCACGTGCACACATGGAGGAAGACCACCTGAAGACACTGGAAGAAAATGGCCACCTACAGGCCAAGGAAAGAGGCTCCAGAATGAAATAACACCTTGCTTGACCTTGGACTTGTAGCCTGAGAAAATAAATTTCTGTTTAAGCCACCCCGTCCGTGGTACTTTGTTGTGGCATACCTTGCTGACTGATACAATGGAATGCGATACGCAACAAAAATGAACAGCATCTAGAAATCGTAATATGGATGAATCTTAAAAATGTACTGGAGCCAAAGAAGCAAACTACAGAGGAACACAATCAGTGTGATTCCATTTAAGTTTAAAAAAAAAAAAAAAAAAAAAGGTTAAACGTTGGGATATATTATTAGGCGAGAAAATGATAAGAAAAAAACAAAGTATTTCCATAAAAGGAATAACAGTGATTACCAGTAGGGGGCAAGAAGGGAGCTGCGCTAGGGAAAGAACATACTGGGGGCTTCTGAAGTCTGATAACGTTCTATTTCTTGAGCTACAGAGGTAGTTATCTGCCCATTTGCCAATTATTGGATAGATTGAACTAAATTTTAATACGCTTCCATTGTGAGTTCTATTTCTCACTCACACAAAGTAAGACAAGAGCAAAGCAACGCAAAGAGCAGCCACAGTGGAAAGAGAACCAAGCACGCATTATCTGGGATTGCCAGAAAAAAAGAGTGTGACCAGGCAATCTTTACCTCCAGAATTCCTTAACTTGGAAGTAAGGAGGCTCCTTATCTTTGTCCATCCCCAGCCAGCCGGCCCATCACTTGAGGTATGGGGCCAAAGAAGTCCTGTACTCAGGTGGTCAGCCAGAGGGGGGTGGGGAAAATAGGGAGGGGCAGGAAGCTCCCAGGTCTGCTGCTACACAAAGTGGCGGTGCTCCCGATGCCTCCATAAGAACTCCAAACTTAACGTAAGTGTGACTTCACAGTGCTCCACACACAACGTGTTAGTGTGAATGTTAGTGAACAAAGATCACTTTGCTCTTTTGGTCCTGATACTAGAATTCATTGTATTTGGAAATCAGAATGTTTAACTGCAGCCTGCCCTAAGAACTCAAAAGCCAAGTTTAATATACTGTATTATCCCATAGAAAGAAAGCTCCAGACAGTCACCTTAAATGAACTCTGGAGCATAAGCCAGTACTGAAGCCGTAGTTGGAAGCATCCTTTTCCCTCGTAACTATAATTTGGGGAAAGTGACTTCTAATTCTGCTTGTATCAGTGGTTTGTTAGAAGGTTCCAAGTAGGATTTATCAGCTCTATAAAACTGTATGAATGATATTTAATAACCTTGTGAAAAGATTTAACAAGTAATTAATAGGTTAATAGTCAAGAACCACCAACACTACATAACCAAGTTAATATACATTCTAAATTTAAATAGACATTGTTAAAAGGATCATACACTTCTTGTGATAACAACTTCCCTGAGCACACTTGGAGGTCCAGTGCAGAAGAACACGAGTGCACACTCTGGGGCCAGACCGCCTGGGTTCACTGCCCTGCTCTGCCTCACTGGATAGGATACTTAACCTCTCGGTGCCTCAGTTTCCTCACATGTCAAATAAAGATAAGAACAGAATCTACCACATAAGACTGTTGTGAGGGGGAAATGGGTTGATAGATGTAA
Organism: Prionailurus bengalensis; assembly: GCF_016509475.1. Taxonomy (NCBI): domain Eukaryota; kingdom Metazoa; phylum Chordata; class Mammalia; order Carnivora; family Felidae; genus Prionailurus; species Prionailurus bengalensis. Next base: position 9,482,639 of record NC_057343.1, read on the forward strand.
AGCCTGGCCCACAGTCAGCACTCAAAAAACTGTTCATTGCCCCCGCACCCACCCACCACCACCATCAGTCAATCGACAAACAAGATTAGAGGGAGACAGAGAAAACCCAGATCCCTTCTATTAAGGAACATCTGGGAGACAGATAACCCAGGGAAGTGAAGTCTACACAAGGGAGCCCGGCCAGGCCAAAAGAAGCCTTCACAGAATGAGTATGCTTTAATGCCAACTTTGAAAAACCAATCATTTTTTTTTAAGTTTTATGTAAGTAATCTCTACAGCCAATGTGGGGCTTGAACGTACAACCCTGAGATCAAGAGTCGTATGCTGTACTGACTGAGCCAGCCAGGTGCCCCAATAAAATTTAAATAGAGTGGAAAAGGGAGAAAATCTGGAAATGGGAGTACCATAAATAATGACATGGAAGTAGAAAGAAGCACATATATTTACCAGAGGCGGGGAGGGAGGATGGTAAGTAGAAAAGTACAAAAGAGGACTGAGAAACACAAACAGACAGATATAAATAAGATAATAAATAAATAATAAATAAATAAATAAATAAATAAATAAATAAATATAAATAAGACAGATATAAATAAGACAGATAAGAACTTATGGTAAACACACACGCACACGCACACACGCACAATAAACAAAGAACTCTGACCCTGATGCGATGGAAAATTAGACTCCGCTCTAAGAGACTCTATGGTGCTTTAATGATTTAGGGAGGTTATTCTAAAAGCAAAATATAATTAAATGAAAGGGGCTGAAAAAGGGAGTTCATTAAGCTGATCAGGCGGTCGCTGCCATAACTTAGATGCATAAAGTGAAGGGAGAGACTTGTGTAAGGCCAAGCTCCCCCTGGGCCTGCTGTTTTGCCTTTTGTTAACTACGGCAGGTCGTACTTCCCCAGGATGGCTGCGAGAGTCTCTCTCATCCCACACGCGCTTCTGCGGTGCGGTCTTGACGCTCTCCCACCCAGAGGTAGTCTAATTCCCACCTCGTGAAAATGGGTGGGCTTGTAAATGCTTCAACCCAGGGTACAGGAGAAGGGACACTGTATGACCGGTGAGGCTAGGTTATAAAAGGCGACGCCCCTAGCGGAACGTCTGGAGCCACGGCCACCACGCATGAAATCGGACTGTCTTGAAGCCACCGCGCCCGAAGCAGCCTGGGCCAAGGGAACGACCAGAGGCAACACGAAAGTGCTCCAGCAAGACAGCTGCAGCCGGGGCCTCCGGGTGGCTTGGGTATTATCCGGTCTCATTGTGTTACTTTTCGCCTTTTCCAACTAAAACTTTACTTTCATAGGTTGCTTGTGTTCATAAAATGTCCTCCAACTCCCTTTTACTTTCATACAATCTCTTCTTCCCGTTAATTTTACCCTAGATGAATACATCATTCTTTCAGATCTTTCCACATGTTGCTGTTTTGTCTATTCCAGGCCCTTCTAGCCTACCAGATGCTTCAGCCACAAGAGCTATCTATCTATTCGTTTTCAAGCAACCACACCTTCGTTTCTGTTTTTCTCTCTCTCTCTTTTTTTTTTTCTTTCTGTTTTTCTCTTTGGAAATGAGTGAAAATGCAACTTCCTCCATGAAGTCTCCCCAAAGCACCTCAGTCAGAATTTATCAGTCCTCATTCTCCACTCCGAAGTACCATGGACCAGAGCGGGGGATGGGTTAAATAGGTGATGGGGATTAAGGAGGGCACTTGAGACGAGCACCGGATGTTGTATGGAAGTGATGAATCACCGTGTTGTACACCTGAAACTAATATTACACTCTATATTAACCAACTGGAATTTAAACATAAACTTTAAAAAGAAAAGGAAAAGTACCACGGAGAACAATGGCACCACACGTTACACTGTTTTCCCTGCAGTTAGGTTAAGTGTATGCCTACTTTCCAACTACAAAGTGAGTTCTCTAAGGATGAGGCCTGTCCATTACTTATCTTTATATTCCCACAGAACCCAATAAATGTCTTTCTAATAGCAAAGCGCTACATAAACACCTACTGAATTAATACAGATGAAAGAAAAAGAGTGGAGTTCTAATTACGATGATCTGTTTGGATGCACTTTGGGAGAAAGCGATTTCTCAAGTTCTGTGGTCACAGGTACAGACCTTCAGACTAGTAATGAGCAGACAGAAGCACTCAAAAGTGATTACCTATAATGGATGTAACGTTTGCATAAGGGAAAACAAGTTTAGAAGAAAACCCTTCAGTCAGCCAAATCTATTTTCTTCTCCAATATTTCAAGGAAAGCTAAGTTCCTACCTTTGTATCATAAAGTATGTGTTTCTCCCCAACACCTAAGTTCTCCTTAGCAGTTTATAAAATTGCTACCAGCAACTATTTTTCTAGTTACATTTTTTCCTCCCTATCATGGTAAATTAAAGTTCAAAGTACAAAAGTTTAAATGGTGTCAGTTCAAGTAGTAAAACTTTTATTTTCCCCCATTAGCATTAATTTCTTATTTATAATCAGTGTATACAGTAGTAAAGTTGAAACTCATTTCATACAGATATACTAGATAGCATAGAGAGATTTGTTTTAGAAAACAAGGAAGAGTAAAAAGAGGAACAAAGAGAAAGTAAAGAAACAGTAAATCAGAAACTGTAACAAACCACTCAAATTTCAAAATTTCATGCGGCTAACATGAGAGCGAGCCAGGCACTCAGGAGCTGATTCTGGGAGGTGTAATATTCCAGAACAGCTTCCAGGTTCTAAATTGAACCACTTCCATTAGTGCTTTAAATAAGTTTCTGATTATTGTAAATTCAACTAGTAATTTAAGCATGTTTTAAGAAAAAGAACATTTTTCTTTTTAAGTAACAAGATTATTAGAATTAATGGTATATACATAGTAGCAGGCAGGAAAGACAATGCGAGATGGAATCGGTGAGCCAATTAATTACACCATAGAGCTTGGAGATCTAGTCACAAAAGTGAGTAAGGAAGATGTTATAAAAATTAAGTTCCAAAAGTCATAGGTGAGGCTTGCACTTCTGATCATCAGGAAGAAACTGGTACCAGACTCGTCTTTTTATGGTAAACAAATATAAAACAAAAGAGAAGAGGCAACTTTTTTCATGCATTAGCCAAGAGACAGCAAGTGACTGTAAATTGGCTTTTTCTTAAGTTCTGCCAAAAATTTGAGTGCCTGCTGGAATAAAATTCAGTACCCTTCAAAGAAAAACAACATGATCCAGACTCTCCACAGTGTAAAATATACAATAAAAATTACTGAGCATGTGAAGAAACAGAAAAGGTGACCCACGGTCAAGAAAATTAAAAAGCAGTCAATACAAACTGTGTTCCACATATAAGAATTAGCTGACAAAAACTATAAAGTAGTATATCAATGATCTATTTCCTTATTTTTACAATATTTTTTAATGTTTATTTTTTGAGAGAGAGAGAGACACACAGAGTACGAGTGGAGGAGGGGCAGAGAGAGAGGGAGACACAGAATCGGAAGCAGGCTCCAGGCTCCGAGCTGCCAGCACAGAGCCCAACGCGGGGCTTGAATTCATGAACTGAGAGATCATGACCTGAGCCAGAGTTGGAAGCTCAACCGACTGAGCCACTAGGTGTCCCCCAATTATCTATTTCTGAATAAAAAAGTTACACTAAAGCATGGTGGCCTAAAGTAACCATTTATTACCTTCATAGGTTCTGTGCATCAGGAATTTGGGAGAAGCTTAGCTAGAAAGCTCTAGCTTAGGGCCTATGATGGCTAATTTTATGTGAACTTGGCTGGCCCACTGTGTCAGATATTTTGTCAAACATTATTCTAGATGTTCCTGTAAAGATGTTTTTGTATGATGTTAGTATTTAAATCAGTGGATTCAGTCAAGCAGACTGCCCTCCATAATGCAGATGGGCCGCATCTAATCAGTTGAAGGCCTGAACAGAACAAAAGCCAGACCTGCCCAGAGCAAGAGGGAATTGTGCCCAGAAAGGGCCTTCAGACTTTAATTGTGACATCAACTCTACCCTGAGTCTCCAGCCTGCCAGCCTACCCTGAAGATTTTAAACTTGACAGTCTCTGTAACTCCATGAGCTAGTTCATTAAAATAAATCTGTCTCTTTATACACATGTTCTATTGGTTCTGTTTCTCTAGAGACCCTGACTAATACAGGGCCTCTCACGAAATTTCAGTCAAGGTACAGGCCAGGCCAACAGTCATCCAAAGGCAGCTAACTCACATAACAGAAAAGCTGGTGTTGGCTCTTGGTGGGACATGTTAGTCCCTTCTCACATGGGCTTCTCCACAGGCTCTTTGAATTCATGGTGTGGCAGCTGACCTCCCCAAAAGCATATAATCTGAAAGAGGGAGAGCCAGGCAGAAACTGTCCTTTTTATGATCTGGCCTTGGAAGTCATATATAGATAGCATCATTCTGCCATATTCTATTCCTTAGAAACAAATCACTAAATCCAAACCATTTTTTTTTTTAATTTTTTTTCAACATTTTTAATTTATTTTTGGGACAGAGAGAGACAGAGCATGAACGGGGGAGGGGCAGAGAGAGAGGGAGACACAGAATCGGAAACAGGCTCCAGGCTCTGAGCCATCAGCCCAGAGCCCGACGCGGGGCTCGAACTCCCGGACCGCGAGATCGTGACCTGGCTGAAGTCGGACGCTTAACCGACTGCGCCACCCAGGCGCCCCAATCCAAACCATTTTCAAAGGGAGGGAAGGAAGTTCCACCTTTTGAAAGGAAAATCTCAAAGAATTAAAGGAAAAGATGGACAAAATGGATGAAGAGATGAGGAATCCCAGCAAAATAATGGAGACTATAAAAAATAACCAAATGGAAATGCAAGATTTACAAAATATATCTGAAATGAAAAATTCACTGGACAAGATTGAAAGCAGATTAGGCAATGGCAGAAGAAAGTGTCAATGATCATGAATATAAATGAACAGAAATTATCCATCTGAATAAGACTGAAAAAAAATGTAAGAGAGTCCCAGTGACCTATGAAACAATATCAAAGTCCAACATACATATAGGATAAATAAAAGGAAAACTCCACAGAGGTACATCATAGTAAAACTGCTGAAAACAAAAAGATAAACATAATCTCTTAAAAACAACCAGAGGACCACCGCTTAAGAAAATCCAACCCGTTGTCTATAGTTACACATATAGTACCACATGACCCAGTTATTTCACTGGTAGGTATTTATCCAAAAGAAATGAAAACATGTCCACACAAAGAATTGAACATGAATGTTGACAGCAGCATTATTTACAACAGTCTCAAAACAGAAACCACGCAATATCCATCAATAAGAGAAGGGATAAGTAATCTGTAATATGGCCATAAAAGGAACTACTACTCACCAGTAAAAAAATAACATTGATAAATCCCAAAACAATTATGCTGAAGAAGACAGTCCAAAATAATTCATACTGTATGATCCTACTTATGAAATTCAAAATTAGAATGGCAAAGATCAGATCAGTGGTTGCCTGAGGTAGAAGGTGTTGGGAAGAAAGAAGAACGGACAAAGGCGCACAAGAAATCCTATCATAATGAAAGATTCGTTCTGTACCCTGATTGGGGTATGGTTTCACGCTGTATACAACTGTCAACATCATCACATTGTAAGTGGATAAAGTTTATTACATATAAATCATTCTTTGATAAAGCTGATTTTGAAAAACAATAGCCAGGAGGGAAAAACACATTATATATACAATGAGATGAATGAAAGCTAACCTCACAGCAAAAAGCAGTGGAGGCCAGAAGATGACAAAATGATATCCTCATAAGTAATGAAAGAAAAAACAAAACAAAAAAACTTCCCAACCCAGAATTATTTATCGATCAAGAATACCCTTCAGAAATAAGGGTGAAATAAAGACATTTCAGATAACAAAAACTGAACTTGATGCTGGCAGACCTTAAACCAGAAGAAATGTTACAGAAAGTTTTCCAGACAAATGGGAGATAGACCCAGATGAAAATCTGGACCTTAAAAAAGAAAAGCAGAGCAGCGGGGGTGTTAAATATGTAGGTAAATGAAAAACACTACTTTTTTGTGCTCCTCTTAAGTTTAAACTGACAATTTAAATCTCATTATATTGTGGGATCTACAATGAATGTAGGTGTAAAATACATGACAAAACAGCACAAAGGCAGAGGGAGGCAAACAGTTATTATATTTTACATGAAGTGGTACAGTATTAGCTTTAAATTGACTGTGAGAAGTTACAGGTACATATAATCCCTAGATTAACTGCTAAAAAAATAGGTACAGGTAAAAAAAAATCCAATAAAGGAATTAAAGTGTATAAAAAAATCAATTATCAAAAGAAATTAGGAAAAGAGGTACAGAGAAACAAACAAAATGGCACACTTAAACATAACCATATCAATAATTACATTATACTTAAATGGACTAAATACTCCAATTAAAAAACAGAGACAAACTAGATAAATAGCAAGACCCAACTATATGCTGTCTACAAGAACTACACCGTAAAAATAAGGACAGGGTGAAAATTAAAGAAGAAAGCAGATATATCATACAAACAGTAAGCAGAAGAAAGATGGTGAGGCTGTATTAATATCAAAGTAAACATCAAGCTGGGGTGTCTGGGGGGCTCAGTTGGTTAAGCATCCAACTTGATTCAGGTCATAATCTCACGGTTTGTGAGTTCAAGCCCTGCATCGGGTTATCTGCTGTCAGCATAGAACCCACTTCAAATCCTCTGTCTCCCTCTCTCTCTCTGCCCCTCCCTTGCTTACTCTCTTTCTCACTCTCTTTAATAAACATTAAAAAAAAAGTTAACATCAAGCCAAAGAGGATGTAACCAGAGACAGAGATATTTTATAACGGTAGAAAGACAAAGAAGGCATAACAACGATAACTATCTATGTGCCTAATGACAGAACTTCAAAATGCATAAAGCAAAAATTGAGAGAATTAGGGCAAACAGTTATGAACAAATTCACAATCATATTTGAAAAGTTTAACAACCCATTCTCAGTAATTGATAAAAAAAAAAACTAGAGTAAAAACGTCAGTAAGAATCTAGAAGATTTGAACAATACTATCACACTAACTTGATCTGACCAACAATTACAGAATATTGTAATCAACAAACACAGAACAACATTCTATTTAATCGCAACTAAAACATGTCACCAAGAAAGACTGTATGTTGAATTATAAAATAAATTCAATACAATTTAAAAATTGACATTCTACAGAGTAGTTCTTGACTATAATGGAATTGAATTAAAAATCAACAAGAAGATATCTAGAGAATCCTCACATATTTGGACAGTAAACCACAAACTTCTAAATAACCCAAGAGTCAAAGAAAAAAAAAAACAAAAAAAAAAAAACAAAAAGGAAAATTAGAAAATATTTCTAACTGAATAAAGAAAATATGCTATAGCAAAATCTGTGGGATAAAGCCAAAGTGGTGCACAAAGAGAAATTTATAGCTGTAAATATTTATACTAAAAAAAGAAGAAAGGTTTAAAATCAATAGCATAAATTTCTACCTTTGGAAAGAGAAAATTAAACTCAAAGTACAATGGAGAAATGATAAAAATAAAAGAAAAAAATCAATGACATAGGAAACAGAAAAAGTGCAAAGCAAAATATTGAGTTTTTAAAAGATTAATAACATTGATAAATCTCTAGAGCAAGATGTTCAAGAACAATAGAGATAAAACACAAGTGACCCATTTTAGGAATGAAAACTGAGCCATTACTATAGACCCTACAGACAATAAAAGGAAAATTAGGTGTATAGATTTGTATTATGTCCACTTGTAATTTCATTTCCTAGAATTCTCCTCACTGAATAGTTCTGATTCAGTGTGCACCACATAAGTCATTATGGGTGAAATTTAAAAGGCAGAAATGAATCAACTCAGAAAATTGGTTCAGAATATGAAGTGCATTTGCAGCTCAAGCATACTGTCACTTATCTGCTGGCTCTGCCCTGCTAGGGCAGATTTCTTCCTTCAGCTTTTTTGACTCCTTAGCCAGGTGTATATTTAATACTGTTACAAACAGTGCCAGCTTCTTCAATAGGACATCCCAGTCATCAAAGTTGGAAGTCTTAGAGGCAATGAGAGCCCGGCATGGGTTCCAGTATGTCCTCATGGGGTCCCAGCTCGTCCCCAGAGGTTATAATTTGTCTTTCTTTCCACCACTTCATCTTGTCTTCCTGACTGCTCTCGCTACTGACTTCAGGCTCCAGAACCAGACGTGAAATCAACAGCCTCACATAAACCCTTTAGTCAGCTTGCACATTTGTATTAGGTCAAATCCCAATAAATTTGGCAAATTAGAAGAAATGGACAAATTCTTTTCAAGACAAGGTATCAAAACTTAAGAAAAATCAGATAACCTAATTAGACAGCCTTATACTTATTTATTTTTAAGTCAATGGAATAGAACAGAGAACTGAGAAATAGGCCCACAAATACACAGAAAAATAATTTTCAGCAAAGGTGCCAAACTAACCAAATGTAAAAAGAAAACTCCTTTCAACAAATGGTGCTTGGAACAACTCGATATGTATTTGAAAAAAATGAAACTCAACCTCTAAGCGATACTATACACACAAAATTACTTCAAGATGGACCACAGATTTAACTATAGTTTCTAAAAGAAAAATAGGAGAAAACCTTTGCCCCTTGGAGTAAACAAAGATTTCTTAAGACACAAAAAGTGCTATCTGTAAAGGAAAAGCTTAACAAGAAGACCATCAAAATTAAAGCTTTTCCGAGGTACCTGGGTGGCTCATTCAATGAAGTGCCCAGCTCTTTGTTTTAGCTCAGGTCATGATCTCACGGTTCATGGGTTCAAGCTCCGCATTGGGCTCTGCGCTGATCGTGCAGAGACTGCTTGGGATCCTCTCTCTCCCTTTCTCTGTCTCTGCCCCTGCCCTGCTCATTCATTATCTCTCTCTCTCTCTCTCTCTCTCTCTCTCTCTCTCTCTCTCTCTCTCTCTCTCAAAATAAACAAATAGGGGTGCCTGTGTGGCTCAGTCAGTTAAGCATCTGACTCTTGGTTTCTGTTCAGGTCATGATCTCACAGTTTGTGAGTTTGAGCCCCACACTGGGCTCAGAGCTAATGGTGCAGAGCCTGCTTGGGATTCTCTCTCTCTCCCTGTCTCTGCCCCTCCCCTGATCGTGCTCTCTCTCTCTCCTTCTCTCTCTCTCTCTCTCTCAAAATAAATAAACTTAAATAACTAATGAAAACTTTCCTTATCAATAGACACCATAAAGAAAATTGAAAGGCAAACCACCCTGGAAGAAAATGTTCATGATGTATACATCTGATAAAGAACTCCACAGCATTAATAGAACAACAAATAAACCAATTAAAACCTGAGCAAAGGACTTGAAAAGACACTGCACAAAAGATATACCAATGACCAACAGGCCCATGAAAAGGCACTCCACATCGTAAGTCATTAGAGAAACACAAATTAAAACCATAATTAGAGTATTTCAGACTTGTTAGGAGGACTAAAATTAAAATACCGACCATACCAAATGTTGGCAAGGATGTGGAAATACTGGAATTCTCGTTGGTTGATGGTGAAAGAGTAAAATGGTGCAACCACTTGGGAAAAGTTTGAGTATTATAAAGTTAAACATATACATATCTACCCTAGGACCCACCTGTTCTATTCTTAGCTATAGTACCCAATAGGATCCAAAACACTCATCCCCAAAAAGATTTGCACAAGAATTATTTACACCTTCATTCATAATAGCTCTAAACTAGACATAACTCAAATGTTCAACCAAAAAAGGAATACATAAATTGTGGCATAATCATATCAGGAATATACCAATACACGTAACCATGTGGATGAATCTCAAAACATTATGGTGCCTGAACGTAACAGACACACAAGAGTACATACATATTACGATTCCATTCGTGTGAAGTTTAATAGTAGGTAAAATTCATCTATGGTGACAAAAACCAGGAAAGGTAATGCCAGTTAAGGGTTTGAATTAACTGGTAGGGGGCACATAGCAACTTCCTGGGTGCAGAAATATCCTACATCTTCAGTAGGGTACCGATTAAACGGGAATATTCATTTGTCAAAACTCACCAGAACACACACTTAAGATTTAAATTTTATCTCAATTTTATGTAAATTTTATTTCAATATAAAAAGAAAAAAATTCACTTAGGAAAATTTCAACAGTCTTCAATAGGATGAAATTATATTTTTCGGAGCAGCATATTTTGAAGAAAATCCCAAGAGAACTTTATTTTTAATCACTTAAGATTTAATGAGGACTGTAAAAGTAAAAATTCAGGGGCGCCTGGGTGGCTCAGCTGGTTAAGCATCCAACTCCGGCTCAGGTCCTGATCTCACAGTTAGTGAGTTTGAGCCCCACACTGGGCTCTCTATTATCAGCTCGGAGTCCACTTCAGATCCTCTGTCCCCCTCTCTCTCTCCCCCTCTGCACCCCCCCCTTGCATATGCGTGCAAACTCTCTCTCGCAAAAATTAACATTCAAAAAAAAAAAAGTAAAAATTTAGAGATCCTATCAAATTTATTAACACGAATACTGCTCTGAAATGTAAGGAGCTCAACAGAGAACTACTGTGGCCTCTCTTTCCACCTAAGACCAGTTGGTTTTGTGATACTACAACCTTTAAGCGGAATGCCAATGGACTAAATTCTTACGTAAATGGAAAAAGGTAACAGGAAGTAAAATAAAAATATATATATAGTAAAAGGCAGGCATCATACCTGTTGGGAGAGGTATATATATCCTTTTTTCTAATCTCCTTCTCAAAGCTTCATCAATGTCCCACGGGAAATTAGTAGCAGCCAATACCATAACCATTTTGGAAGGATCATCATTCTCTAAAGCTCCTCCAACTCCTATAAATGGTAAGGGCAAAAGGAGTTTTTCTTACTGTTCCTTATTCTTTCATTCAACTCACATCTCTAAGCATCAGCCACAGGCTTCGTCATAGGCTCAATGACGAAAATAATGCAGTCCTTCTGACCTCTGTATGGTGGCAGAACCAGACACATCAACAGATAACTACAAAACAAGGAGGTAACGATTTACATCATCTAATCCAATAAGAAAAATTTTTTTTTCTGTAAGAAAATGAATATAGATTTAATTTGCTCTGAAAAGAAGAGGCATGGGAGATTATGCTGTTTTCTTCCTTATTTTTTTAAATCATGAAGTTCCTCAAAAAAAAGTTTTATTTTAGTTGTCAGTCTAATTTATCTTCTCAAGAATAAAAACGTTCACATCTACTAATGTACTAGCATGCAATCATAACATTTGTTGCAGGTTATATACTGCGACAATTTTATCCTTCAAACTTCTAAGTGACTTGTTAAAAATCAACAAAAAATTTGAGAATAAATCTAATAATCAGTCACTACTGAAAATAGCATTTCTTTTTATACCAAACAAAATATATGCACATTGAGTCTACTTTTTCAGAATTAAAATTTTAGAATAAGAAGCTTCAGATTACAGGGGCGCCTGGGTGGCGCAGTCGGTTAAGCGTCTGACTTCAGCCAGGTCACGATCTCGCGGTCCGTGAGTTCGAGCCCCGCGTCAGGCTCTGGGCTGATGGCTCAGAGCCTGGAGCCTGTTTCCGATTCTGTGTCTCCCTCTCTCTCTGCCCCTCCCCCGTTCATGCTCTGTCTCTCTCTGTCCCAAAAAAATAAATAAACGTTGAAAAAAAATTTAAAAAAAAAAAAAAAAAAAGAAGCTTCAGATTACACAATGGCAACTCTGGAAAATGTTCAGTGAAAAAAAAAAAAAACATCAAACACTCCACAAAGTTTATTGATAAGAGTTTCTAGTTGTAGCCTGGCATAACAAAGTAGAGAATTTATTTTTTTTTTAATTTTTTTTAATGTTTATTTCTTTTTGAGAGAGAGAGAGACACGTGAGTGGGGAGGGGCAGAGAGAGAGGGAGACACAGAATCTGAAGCAGGCTCCCGGCTCCGAGCTGTCAGCACAAAGTCCAATGCAGGGCTCCAACCCACGAACCATGAGATCGTGACCTGAGCCGAAGTCAGACATTTAACCGAATGAGCCACCCAGGCGCCCCACAAAGTAGTGAATTTAAAGCAACCCAGTTCAATACGGTATTTTCTTAATTATTACTAAACTCCTGATTCAACCATTGCCACAAAGAATCAAGCTCTCCAGGCTGCCTGTGTGGCTTAGTTGTTAAGTATCTGACTTTGACTCAGGTTATGATCTCATAGTTTGTGAGTTCGAGCCCCACACTGGGTGAGCTCAAGACCTGCTTGGGTAGCCCCGCTTCTCTCTCTCTTCTTCTCCCTCTATCTTTCTATCTGCCCCTCCTGGGATTTTCTCTCTGCCCTTCACTCACTTGTGCCCTTTCTCTCTCTCTCTCTCTCTCTCTCAAAAAAAAAAAAAAAAAGAAAGAAAGAAAGAAAGAAAGAAAGAAAAAGTAATCAAGCTCGCCAACTAATAAGCAACAGAACTGTAGTCACAAATACCCCTCGATGAAATTCAGCTAAATTTATATTCAGTGATATTTTTAAAACATCTAATAGGTTTCCTCTAGATCCCTCCCCAAAAATATAACATACTCACTCTTTTCTTTCATACGTCAGCAGAAATTAAAATGATAAACGTTTTGAGGGGAGGACTTGTACTACATTGTTTTATGTATCTTACAGTGCCTGGCACCATATAGAACACACACTCCAAGTATTCAGTAAGTATCTATAGCTGGTGTATAATCTTATTTGTTTTGAAACAGCACGTTCTGGATATTAACACATTTTACATATACCACACAACTACCAGAACAATAAACCTCTAAAAGAAGGCTCTGGCCCATCACTCTCTTCCTTCACTGACATTCCTTTGTCTGAAAAACTTCTGCCAAAGCTTCAAAGCCCAACTCAGCTATTCCCTCCCATGATTCCCTTAGTCTGGGTGGCACCTCTCCTACTGTGTTTTCACTGCACCCAGAGGTCAGTTCTACCACACAACTTATAACGTATTGTTCAGTTGCCTGCTTCCCAACTAGACCAGTGGTTCTACTTTCTGGTTTCGTGCTCCTTTTATTTTTTTTAAGTTTATTTATTTATTTTGAGACAGAGAGAGAATCCCAAGCAGGCTCCGAGCTGTCAGCACAGAGCCTGCCCGACGCAGGGCTCGAACCCATGAACCGTGAGACCACGACCTGAGCTGACATCGAGAGTCAGACATTTACCCAACTGCGCCACTCAGGCGCCCCTGAGGCTCCTTTTACACTCTTAAAAATTATTGAGCTCCAGGGGCGCCTGGGTGGCGCAGTCGGTTAAGCGTCCGACTTCAGCCAGGTCACGATCTCGCGGTCCGTGAGTTCGAGCCCCGCGTCAGGCTCTGGGCTGATGGCTCAGAGCCTGGAGCCTGTTTCCGATTCTGTGTCTCCCTCCCTCTCTGCCCCTCCCCCGTTCATGCTCTGTCTCTCTCTGTCCCAAAAAAATAAATACACGTTGAAAAAAAAAATTAAAAAAAAAAATTATTGAGCTCCAAAGAGCTTTTGTCTGCGTGGAATGTAACTATCAATATTTAGCGTGAGAAATTAAAATGGAGAATTTTTTTAAATATTACTTCATTTTAATATAATAACGACTCTATTATTTGCTAATGTAAATACCATTTTATGAAAAATAACTATGATTTTTCAAAACCAAAAAGAAACCAGTAAGAAGAGTGGCATTTTCTTACATTTTTGTAAATCTCTTTAATGTCTGACTCAACAGAGAACAGCTGGACTCTCCTATCTGCTTCTGCTTTCCACCTATTACGACATCCGAAATGTCTTGTAGTCTCTGAAAAACTACACTGTATTCTCGGGGAGAGAATGAGAATCAGAAAGAGCAAATAACATCTTGATATTATCATGAAAATAGTTTAGCCTTTGCAGACCTTTTCAAAGGGTCTTAAAGGGGTCCTGGGGCCCCGGACCACATCTCCGGAACCTCTGCTCTGAATAGTTAAGTCCTTGCAGACCATGACGTTCCTTTTCTTTGTAACTTCACAACCTGAAATGGTACGTGATTCATGACAGGTATGCAAGAAGTGCTTTTCCTGAGTGCACGAACAAATGGGGGGGGGGGATGAACAAATGATCACAAATAAATTCGGACTGCCTTCTAGTCCCTTCCCTGACAATTTCCACAATATGAATCTCCACAAAATTCAGAAAGGAAATATAATGGTTGGGTGACAGTAATTAAATATCAATTACCATCCATCTGAATGAGTAGTTCAGACTTGACTCTGCGACTTGCCTCGTGTTCATCAGAGGTTCCTCTTCGACTGCAGATGGAATCTATCTCATCAATGAAGATTGTGGTGGGTGCATAAAATCTAGCCTTTGTGAAAAATATTTTAAAGAAACCATTTAATGAGCTCATAAAACAATCTGATTTTTTTAATGCCATTTCCTCCTCCTAAGGAAATGGTAAAAACAAAAAGAGCAGAAATTTTGCACTGCTTTAATGTCACCATGTGGTTGCCAACAGGGATTAAATCATTTATATCACATAAAGGAAATTTCTAAAAATAAAAGCTATATGGTTGGTGAAGGTAGCTGACATACATGGGGATTCATAATACTATTATTTATACCTTCTGTATTTGAAAATCTCCAAAATACAAATCTTTTTAAAGACAAATTACCCATCACCATCCTCAAACATACATACTTTCTTAAATAACTACCGCAAATCCCTTATGAAAAAGGAACAAACGTCAATGATAGATCAATTTGATTTTTAAAATACACATTACAAAATACTCTGCTCAACCAGCTCATTAGAAATACAGAAATATCAAACATACACAATTCCAAAGTGTCTTCAACCCTCACTGGAAAGGATGCTGAAGGGCCTTCTTTTATGTCAGAGAGGAAAACACACATCAACTACTCCACAAAACCCACTACCCCATATCTTCCTCATGGGTCAAGAACTGTTCAACTATAAGTCCATTTGCCCTTTTAAAAACAGATCCCAGGTGAATGGATCTAGATTTATAGGGATATCATTTGTCTACACAAACAGTACTTTGAAATCTGAATATATAGATCATCACTCACCATTTCAAACAACAGACGGACTAACTTCTCAGATTCACCTCTATATTTAGATGTCAATGTAGAAGAGGAAACATTGAAGAATGTTGTGCCACATTCGGTGGCAACAGCTTTAGCTAGCATAGTCTTCCCAGTGCCGGGGGGTCCAACCATCAGTACGCCCTGAAATTTCAAAAGATGTATTAAATGTTTTATCAGATTAAAATACATTCTTATAAAGTATCATCAGCTATTGACATACATAAAAATTCCCATCAAAAGGTAAACCCAATTATCACAGTGAAATCATGGTGCATTTGATATGAGTATCATTTTACACAGTAAAAAAAAATGAAGACTGATTTCATAAAATGTCTCGAATCAGAGGTAGTCAGAAATGGGTGTTACAACAAAAGGCCCAGACAAGAAGAAATCTTCTGATACATTTCAAAAGAACCTACCCAGGGGCACCTGGGTGGCTCAGTTGGTTAAGCGTCCAACTCTTGGTTTCGGCTCAGGTCATGATCTCATGGTTCATGAGTTTGAGCCACACTCTGGGCTCTGTGCTGTCAGTGTGGAGTCTGCTTGGGTTTCTCTCTCTCTTAGTCTCTCTCTGGTCCTCCCCCACTCATACTCTCGCTCTCAAAATAAACAAATAAATTAAAAAAAAAAAAAAAAAAGAACTGACCCAATTTTCTTAAACCTGGAAGAAGATACATATATATAGTCTTGAGCACTGCTTAAGACTGACTGCTCTATTTAAACATAAAATAAAACCTTTTCTACCACATCTAGTAGAATTACATATCCCTTGCCCTCCTAAGGGACAAAACCAATCTTCCACAATACATAATACACAGTATTTAATCAAAACTAGATCCACTTATCAGTTAGTAAGGTAACTGAAATCTAGTGGCAATTCAAGCATAACCAATTTAGCTAGCATTTCGTCAGCTTAATGTGCTAGACAATAGTTTACATACGATAGTGTTACCGATGAAAGAGCCACTAAATATAACAGACTCAAAACTACATTTTAGTTACTTAATACCTTTGAAAACAAAACTATTCTGTAAAAATAAATCAATAAGGAGTAAAAATTATTCAAGAACACCAATCGTTTAGTGTTGAAGACTACTGGATTTTCAGATACTTCCTATTTTCTTCTGACACTTTTAATGGGAGTGCAAATATATAAGTGACGCTACATTTCTTTCGTATAATAGTGGATGATCTTAATTCCTTCCCATTTATTTGGCTTAATAAGCTTCTGGGGATTTACATTTTGAAAACTATGTGCACATAAAAGTTTCAGAAATTTAGAAACTGTCCAAACCCTTTTCTAGTGTAAAAATTAAGAAAAGGAAAACTCTTTTAAAATAGAGCCTGGAGGCCAGAAGGGGGAGCTCTCACACCCTACAACCCCTAGTCGATTGCAGACCCAAGGGGAAGAGATCGGTCTTGCAAGTCAACGCTACCTTAGCTACTTTACCACCCCAGCAGGAGGAAGAAAGGTTTTTCTACTCCCCTGGCAACAGTCCAGCCAATGAAAGAGTGTCATAACCCAGCCAATGAAAAACCACTATACTTTAACCTTACACTTTGCTCCAATAGATTTTCCTCTTTTTTTTTTTTTTAATGTTTATTTATTTCGACAGAGAGAGAAGCAGCAGAGTGGAGGGGGTGCAGGGAGAGAGAGAGAGAGTGAGAGCGAGGGAGAATCCCAAGCAGGCTTCCTGCTGTCAGTGCAGAGGCCAACTCAGTACTCTAAATCAAGAGTCCGACAGTCAGATGCTTAGCTGACTGAGCCACCCAGGAGCCCCTCCAATACACTTTTTCTTTGCAACAGGCCTCCCAATTTCTCCTTTCCTCTACAAAAGAGTGTTCCTCTCCTTTGTTCTCCAGTCTTGCCTATGGTTCTGCCATAGCTTGCTTGTCCTAAATTGCAATTCTCTGCTATTCCTAAATAAACCCAGTTTTTGCTGATAAAGTAACTGAGTTTTATTTTTCAGGTTAACACAGCTATAGAATTCAGACACCCAGAAAGAGCAGAGGTCACTAGGATTTAAAACACTCCTTTTATAAAAAGTATTTTGCTTTGCAAGGAGCCTTTAACGGTGCATGAGATTGGTATTTTGGAAACTGTAAAAACAACTAATATAGCACAGCTATAGCCAAATTCATTATTTCTTTTTCTAATGTCCCCTTTGAATGCCCTTCTCAGTTCCTGTAATGTCCTTCAATGGGGCCACCTCCAACAGGAGCTAATTTCCAAAATTAGCATCTGTACATAGATAGATTCACACAGTACAGTATTTATAAACGTCAGCTCCTCTTTCAATTATCTCCTCGGTTTCCTGTATCTCCTTCTCTATCAGCTCCTTCCCTCAGTATATAAACAGACTTAAATCTGTCCTGTTAACAAAAAATCCTTCACTCGACCCTACATATCCTCTAGCTACTATTCACCTCGCCTTCCCTTCTCAGCCAACCTTCTTAAAGAAATGGTATGTGTTTACTATTTTTTCTTTATGAGCTACAATCCGCCTTCCGCCTCCACTAATTCACTAAAACTGCCTAATTTACTAATGCCAGGGTCATTTTTCAACTTCTGTCGTTTCTCCTTCTCTCTGTCCATTGAGGGTGCTGATACCTAACATTCATTCCCTTCTTCCTGAAACACTTTCTCCCCGGGTTAATTCTATGACCCTCTTCCTTCCCTGAGACTCCTCCTCTTTGGGACTCTCCTCAGTGCCTTTCGGGTCTCCTCTTCCTCTGCCCTTTACATTCTCAAAGCGATTCCAAGCCTTTTGCTCTTTTCCCTTTATAGACCTCCTTGAACCAGCTCATCCACATGCATATTCTCACTATTTTAATTTAAATCCAAACTCTATCCTAAGCTCCACATCTCTGTTTCCAATTACTTGCGGAGTATTTACCTAAACATATTTTGTTTCTATTTAAACCTGCACCTCTTCTCAATTTCCAGTATCAGTTTATAGTGTGCATGCTGTATAATAAAGAATTTGGCTGTTTTTTTCCCCCCCAGTTCCCGGGAGGTGGAGACCACAAATCCTCGGAATTTCCAAAGTGACAGGAGTGTCTTTGTTGTTTCATTGGAATCCTGAAATTTTATGTTAATGTGGTGACTCATGGTAGGCCCCTATATAGTTTATGCTAATGAGATAATTCAGATGGTAGCTGGCCTTGCCAGAAAAACCAACCATAGGATCAGAGCGTTAGGACTTTGAGCCAACTTTGGGTTGAGTGATGTCAACCAGACCTCTAGAGAAAGGAGACTGGAGACTGAGACACGTGGGCAGTGATTCAATCAATCCCAGCTATGTAATGAAACCCCAATAAAAACCCTCCACAGTGAAGCTTGAGTGAGCTTCCTTGCTGGCAGGACTCTATGTGTTGTCACACACCCATGTGCTAGGAGGGCAAAGCAACCTGACTCTATGGACAAAAAAACAACAGCAGCTTCGCTTCTGGCATCCTCCTGATCTTGCCCCTATGCGTTTCTTCCCTTGGCTAGTCCCGATTTGCCTCCATTTGCTATGATAAAAATTGTGATTGTAAGTACAATGCTTTCCTAAGGTCTGTGAGTCATTTCTAGAGAATTACCAAATCTAAGGAGATAGTAAGAACCCCCAAATGTATAGCCAGCTGGCCAGAAGTGAAGGAGACCTGGGGATGCCCAAGTAGGCAGTTGGCATCTGAAGTGAGGACAGTCCCACGGACAAGTGCCTTCAACCTCTGAGGTTTGGCCCAAAGTAGCTGGTGTCCCAAGTAACTGCACGCTCCTTCAATTAAGCCTGGAATTTGGGGGTCATACAACTTGTCCCTCTTCCTCATCCCTATAAACTATTAGTCATATCTTTTATGTATCTCATAAATCCACCCATTTTTCACTGGCCAAATAACAAATGCCTTTGTTCAGGTCCTCACTGTTCAGCTCGACTGGTGCAACATCCTCTTAATCAGGTTCCTCATCTGTATCCATCTATGCCCATCTCCAGTCCATCCTCCATACTTCTGGTCAAGGTGATCTTTCTACGTTTGCAAATCACCCTCCTGCTAAAGACTTACAGAGCTTGGGGCGCCCGGGTGACTCAGTCGGTTAAGCCTCCAACTCTGGATTTCGGCTCGGGTCACGATCCCACAGTTTTTGAGTTCAAGCCCTTCGTCAGGCTCCACGCTGACAGCACTGAGTCCACTTGGGATTCTCTCTCCCTCTCTCTCTGCCCCTCCCCCCCTGCTTGCTCTCTTTCTCTCAAAATAAATAAGTAAACTTTATAAAAAAAAAGATTTACAGGGCTCATCGTGATAGGTGGGTGTATGCCTACTATTCCTGCTGTCTTAAAGCTCTTTTTTTTTTTTACATTTTTTTATTTATTTTTGAGACAGAGAGAGACAGAGCATGAACGGGGGAGGGTCAGAGAGAGGAAGACACAGAATCTGAAACAGGCTCCAGGCTCTGAGCCGTCAGCACAGAGCCCGACACGGGGCTCGAACTCACAGACCGCGAGATCGTGACCTGAGCCGAAGTCGGCCACTTAACCGACTGAGCCACCCAGGCACCCCTTAAACCTCCTTTAAATACCTACTTTCAAATACCTACTTTTCTCTCTTTTAAATATTGTTTTAACAGTTACAATAAAAAGGGAATATACAGTAATATGTTACCAAAATTTGGTAGATTTGTAACAGTCCACAAAAGTTTTTAAATTGTAGAAGACAATCAAAATGCTATGGGTATTCCAAGCTATTTGTGTAAATACACAATTTCTCCTCTTCTTTACTGTAAGGCATGTCCAAAGAGAAAGAGATATTGAGAAGGGAAACAGACCTTCCTACGTAATCCAGAAGGGCAAAGTAAGATCATGGTTTTATTTCACTCTACCAGTCAGATTTGCCTGTGACTAAGACCAAACAAAGTTCCAGGCAGCCATTGTCAGAAGGTTCTTTTTTAAGATGCCAAAATAAAAGCAAAGGACTTGGGAACTAGCCCTGGGCAGACTTTTTAATCTAAAGTAGAGGGCATGTCTTAGAATTATACCATGCTTAAATGAAGTGACCAAAATTATTAACAGTGAGAAATACGTCAACTTTTAGAAAGGCATTTATTTGATCAAACACTTATTCTATGAGATTACCTGCTGTTTAGGGGCACCTGGCTGGCTCTGTTGGGAGAGCATGCAACTCCTGACCTTGAGGTCGTTGAGTCTGAGCCCCAGGCGAGGTGTACAGATTACCAAATAAATAAATAGACTCTTTAATTTGCTTCTTAATTTTTTTATCTACAGAAACAGACATCTAGAAAATTCTTAAAGCTTGGCAAATCTGAGGGGCGTGACTTAACTGAAGACGGTAATTTCAACACTCTGTCCCTCTCTTGCCATGCAGAGGCAACACACCTCAACTACAAATTCAAATCCAGGTATTTAGGGGGTACACAAACCTCCTCCAGCTTTTACTCACTGTGCTAACAAACACATAAAGAAACCACAATGGTGTCTTTCATTATCACGTAAGCCACATTTTTATACCTATTTTATTTTAATACATGCTCACCTTCCACGGCCTTCTAATCCCTTTGAAAAAGTCAGGCATCCACATTGGCAGAACAACAGCTTCCCTGAGCAACTTCTTAGCTTCTTCCAAATCTGCTATGTCATCCCTTTGCAACGACAGCAAAGTTTCGTGTTTATTCAAGGACACCTCTGACTTATGGGCAATACTAACTCTTTAAGAAATTTTTTATTTATGAAGTTATTATTACATTAAGAACATGATTTAATTAATACTGCATAAAATGATCAGTGAAAACATATGGCAGTTATTAATTAGGACATGTTATTCAATTAACAACCTCCATCAGTTATGGCAACATCACATTAACATGTAAAATGTCTCGGTTATATTTTGAAAGAATTGTCCTGTCAATCCTACACACTCATATATTAGGCATGAAGTCACAGTCAGGAAGATTAATGGATAATAAGAAAAGACTCACACCAGGCCACCCAATAACGTGTTTTCTCTGCTACTTTAATTTAAGAACTTAAAGACTAACCAATGAATGCTAGGATTCCTGGATACGATGTCTCTCTCAAGAGTTTCTACCAGATCCTTATCATAGCCCGCACCATCAAATTTGGGAATTTCACCATCACTTGCACCGTCTTGCATATTCTTCCTTCCCTGGAGACAGATATAAAAACAGTACTGTTCAATAACAAGAGATCATTTTAGGGGCGGCTGGGTGGCTCAGTTGGCTGAACGTCCAACTCTAGATTTTGGCTCAGGTCACGATCTCACGGTTTGTGGGATCGAGCCCCGCATTGGGCTCTGTGCCGACAACTCAGAGCCTGCTTGCGATTCCCTCTCTCTTTCTCTCTGCCCCCTCCTGACACATGCACTCTTTCTCTCAAAATAAATAAACATTTTTTTTTAATTTTTTTTTCAACGTTTATTTATTTTTGGGACAGAGAGAGACAGAGCATGAACGGGGGAGGGGCAGAGAGAGGGGGAGACACAGAATCGGAAACAGGCTCCAGGCTCTGAGCCATCAGCCCAGAGCCCGACGCGGGGCTCGAACTCACAGACCGCGAGATCGTGACCTGGCTGAAGTCGAATGCTTAACCGACTGCGCCACCCAGGAGCCCCAATAAACATTTTTTAAAACACAAAAAAACAAGATAATTTTAATTAACATCACTGAGTTTCAAAATATTATAATGTAATCATTTTAAATAATTTTTTTGTTATTTTAAGATAGCGTTTTCTGATTACCCAAATGCCACCCTTCCTTGTTCATTTCCTCAGAAACGGATGAATTGGCCAACTTTATTATCCACTCCTTCAAATTTACATCCGTGGACGGACAGTTGCAAGTAAGACTAAAATGACCCTTGCTAGATATTTCTGAATTTGTGGATGCAGGGAATTTCCACCACCACCAGAGAATACACAGACTATTAACGCAGAGGACAAAACAACCTTAATTCACTGAGAACCTACTACCTGCCAATAAATCTCACATATACTCACAACAAGGTAGGTATTATTATCCTTATTTTTAAAATGAGGACCTAGGACTCAGGTGAAATAACTTAATCACCCATAATTATTAAATGGCAGAGTAGAGATTTTAATGCATCTCTTCCTGACTCCCCGAACCCGTGCCCTTTGCACAACATGAGACCATCTCATGCCTAATGGAGTCAGCTTACAGCTGAAGAGCTTTACAAACTATGACATCCTTCAAAGCAACCAAGAAGAGGCTGCATATAGGGAAAGAGTTGGGACTCTGAACTGCTTCTTACAAAGCCTTTTCCCTGTTACTCTAAGCGCCCCTCAGGATTCAGGGGTTTCTTCCTAGTAAGGTCCTTGGACCACATCATAAAGTCATTGTAGTGATAATGGTAAAAGGACCTTTTTAAGTGGTGCTATTAAGACCACTAAAGCAATATGCTTTACCCCAATTCTTCATTTAATAATATGGTGGCTTTAAAAAGAGAATTACATGCTCTGTTTTCTATGGGGTTCTGCCAAGATTTACTCAGCTTTGAGGAGCTTGAAATGAAACGTGCTCAGTTGCTAGAGATAGTTCAACCGATGGAATGACGTCAGGGGACAGAGCCAAATACCTCCCCAGAGCTTCAGCCCCACAGTTACTGTCTAATACAAAAACGAAAGGGAAAGAGTCAAAAAATGAGTCAATATCCTAAGCTTAAATCTGAAGGGAGAGAACAGCAATGAACCCCTCCCACCACACTTCATCTGAGATACACCATAGGCTTGACCATAAGTGCTGACAGGGGACTAAATGGCTCCCTTTGGGCAAATGCTCTAGTTCATTAAGCCACTAGGTAAATGACCAAATAGTAATCTTGGTGACTTGACCCAAAAAAATGAATAATTTTCTGTTTCTAGGTAGCACAGTGACACTATCAAGGTGAATTTTCAGAAAGATTCTTGTATTTCAGATGATAGATATCAATATTGACACTATGAAAAAGAGTAAATTTGGGGCCGCCTGGGTGGCTCAGTCAGTTAAGCATCCAATTTCAGCTCAGGTCATGATCCCACAGTTCATGAGTTCAAGCACTGCATGGGGTTCTGTGCTGACAGCTCAGAGCCTGGAGCCTGCTTCAGATTCTGTGTCTCCCTCTCTCTCCACCCCCCCCCCCCCCGCCTTGTGCTCTGTCTCTGTCTCTCTCCCTCTCTCAAAAATAAATAAACATTAAAAAAAAAAGAGTAAATTTCTGGCATACCTACACAACAAACATTACATCTACAAATTTAAAATGAGCTCGGCCTAGAATCACATTTTATAATACAGGTAGGGCACAGTTACAAAGCCACATTCAAACAAATCACCAGAAACTAATCCCTTTAAAAACTTTTCTAGGGCTCAGTCTGTTGAGCATCCAGCTCTTGACTTCAGCTCAGGTCATGATCTCACAGTTTGTGGGTTCAAGCCCGGCATCCGGCTCTGCACTTGGGATTCCCTCTCTCTTCCCCTCCCCTGCTCGTGCTCTCTTTCTCTCTCAAAATAAATAAACTTAAAAAAAAAAAAAAACACCTCTTCTAGAAATAAATCAACTAAAGAATGCAACAGAAACTGATATATCTGAGACTTAAGTCTTGAAATGGCATCGTAATTTCAGACCTACCAAAAAATTACTATTAAAAAATGTAGGTAGACATCCATTTTAATATGAATGTCCAAGTGGTAGGAAAGACTTGATAAATACTACCAAGAGAAAGAAAAAGCTGTACACTTATCTGAAAGTAATAGAAATCAGAGGATTTTTAAGAATAATAAATACGTGAGCATCTGTCTAACACATTTCATTGTGCAGTAGGTTTTATCGGTGAATGCATACACACTATCTGCCCTCATTGAGCATCTAGTCTGGTAGGGGAAACAAGTAAACAAAACAAAAACATACATAATCATAAACTGCGAAATGCTACGAAAAATGTGGGTGGTCAGGGTGGCTAAAAGGTATTGAGCAAATAAAACAGATTGGAGAGAAAGGCAGGGGCCAGCTCACCTAGGCCCCTGCAGGTCACAGTGACGAGTTTGGATTTTATTCTAAGTGCACGGGGAAATTTCTGAAATGTGTTCAATAGGGAAGTAACAGGATCCGATTTACATTTTTAAATGATCCTTCTGCCTACCATGTGGGAAAAGGATGGGGTGGAGGGTGGA
This sequence comes from Prionailurus bengalensis, assembly GCF_016509475.1. NCBI lineage: Eukaryota > Metazoa > Chordata > Mammalia > Carnivora > Felidae > Prionailurus > Prionailurus bengalensis. The sequence goes on from NC_057343.1 coordinate 9,506,968, forward strand.
GAAGAAGCAGAGAAAGAAAAGCCTCTATTACACTACTCAAGGTCAAGCCTCTTAATTCGCAGAAGAGGAAATACGGGTGTAAGCCAGTCAAATGACCTGCCCTAGAATCCAAAGTTTATCAAAGGTAGGGATGAGATCTGAGTACAAATTAAGCAAAAAAGATTCTAGGAACTTTTACAAATCAAAATGGTGAGGTTATTAAAGAAAAAAATTAGGGAAAGTAAAAGTAAATAATTTGGTTACCTTGAGAAATCAACAAAATGGGTGACCATTATTTATCAAAACAAATACCCAGCTAACCTGGAATAGGAATATCAAATATAAGTAACTGTAGTTTCAGTTCACGGGCTAGACTAACGGTAATACCTAAAAGGGACTGAGTTTTCAGGCAACTAAGATAACCTCACCCAAGATATTATTACCTGTACAGTTTATTAATGATAACAATACTAGCTGCAATAACACTGAAATGATCTTAGAATTCTTTGCTTAGATTTTCACATTAATTGACAAAGATCAACACTAGCAAGAATCTGATATTTAGCATGAAGTCTAACAGCCCTTTTTCCTCAAAATATTTTAGTATCTTTTTGCTAACATCTCAATTACCCTTATCAAGAAAGATTTGTTAATGATCTTTCATTAGTATTGGCTCATCACTCTATTTGAAAAAAAAAGTGAGGCTAAAATTAGCAACTAACCCAATATCAGATAGAGTCCATTAATAACACAGCTTGGCCTAAAGCACAAACAACGGTTTTTGCATCTTATTGTGTGCCTCCCCACAGGGGCAGATGAAGTGGAAGATGGTCAGTTACAGCTCTGAGTCTTGCGTTTCAGGTGACAAGTGAATTAGACCCAGAGAAGGATACCCAGGGTGAGAAAGGATTGAAAAACCACATCATATAGAGGAGAATCAAGGACACCAGAGACATTTAAGGTAAAGAAGAAAACACTAACGGACCCACATGACCAACTGACCTGTTCACCTCCATCTCCTCTATCTTATTCTAAAGGAAAGAACTGGGACCAGTAGAAAGTGACAAAGGATATGAATTTCAGATCAGCAAAACAATTTTCTAACAATGGGTTCTGTCTAACAAAGGGGTCATTGCTCTTGTTAGGTGGTGAGCTACCCAACATCAGAATTACTAGCTAATTAGTAATAAAAAGCCACTGGCCCACAGTCCCAGTGATGTCTAAGTTCATCTCAACTGAGGTCAGCAACATCACGCCAGTAGTTTGGAATCGGTCATAGAAGTACTTATACCACAGAAATCAGCTGATGGTATAAATCGGGGCTTGATTGTTTTGTTAACAGTCTAGACTTAAGAAAATAAGGGGGGGGAATGTTAATGCAGGTGAAACTGAAAAGTATGTCATTTCCGCAGTTGTTACTTCATAAATAGCGCAGAAACTAAGGAAATATTTTTCCGGTATCTGAAAACCATGATCCGATTCATCGAAGTTGCTCAAGTACCCGATGAATGAATGAACTACCGACATACATTCCTATTGTTACACTTTCATCTTACTCATTAATGAGAAAAAAAATACCACCCAACATTCACGTCAGAACTACATTTCTCTTCATCTGTTAACTGCAACCACAGGTTGGCCACAGACACAAGATTAGTAAAAATCAGCAGAGGCCTTGTGTGAGAGTCCATTAGCTCTACAAAATTTACAATAAGAGGACTATATATTTTATGATTTGTAATGATGTGCTACCCATCCTTAACATCAGATTTATAACAAATGTGTGAATGTGTATATACACACACATTTTCAGGAGACTAGTTACTGAACGTTTACCAGTATACTACTAGTTAGATGATCATCGTTCGTCAAATAGTACCCATATGATGGTATCCTTTTCTTCAAGGAAAAAGAAAAAAGTTTTCTTCAAGTCACTGTTCATCTGTACAAGGACCCCTCAACAGCTCTCAATCCAGTTTATAACATCTCTCCACATCAGACATCCAGACATCCCTACACTTACTCAGGGGTGATAGGAAAGGAGTCAAAAAGGGTCATTTGTTACACGAAATTCAATGAAATAAAGTCGTTGACATGTAATAATTTTAAATTGATTCTATTAATATAATTTACCATGCTTTATTCTGAATTCTACTTAAAAGCATATACAGGGGTGCCTGGGTGGCGCAGTCGGTTGAGCGTCCGACTTCAGCCGGGTCACGATCTCGCGGTCCGGGAGTTCGAGCCCCGCGTCGGGCTCTGGGCTGACGGCTCGGAGCCCGGAGCCTGTTTCCGATGCTGTGTCTCCCTCTCTCTCTGCCCCTCCCCCGTTCATGCTCTGTCTCTCTCTGTCCCAAAAATAAAAATAAAAACGTTGAAAAAAAAATTTAAATAAAAAAAAGCATATACAGCTTTAATCAGGAGATCATAATGGAAGCACTGCCATAGTCTGAAAATACTTGAGAATCAGAGTTTTATGAATTAAACTTATTTTCGGTTGTAGTACAAAAACATCTCCTCTGCTACCTAACATTTTTAAACCATCTTTTTTCAATAAAAAAAAAATGCATTTATTATTTCTGCGTCTATTTCTATACCGACCCTAGGTTTAAACAGTTAAATAATAATACATCAAGGGGCACCTGGCCGGCTCAACTGGTGGAGCACGTGACTCTTGATCTCAGAGTTGTGGGCTTGAGCCCCCTGTTGGGTATAGAGATTACTTAGAAAAGACAAAAATCTTTAAAAAGAAATAACAATACATCGAACGTTCTCAGGTACATTCAAATAAGACTGACAAATATAGCTGTAAAGGTGAACCGATTCTTCTGACTCCCTCTCATCAATAAGAAAATAATCAGCGTGAGGTCAGGAGTCACACTTTATCAGAGTCTGTATTCCCAGTCCCTGCCAAGTATGACTAATACAAAGTACGCACACAATAAAGGTGTGTTAAGTAAACAGGGTAACAAACTGGCTTATGATGAGTCTGTGGACCTCAGGGAGAGAAAAACTGTAAGGGCTGAACAACAGATCACCATACACAGTGGTGGTTACTGGTTCAAAACCAGTATTTTTAAGCTTGGACCTCACTGGAAACCTGTCAACAGTTTTAAAAAAAAGAGCGGGGGGAGGGGGGGGATGGGGGGTGCTTAATCACTCTCAGAAAAGGAGCTGGAAAATCTTATAAAAGGCATCCGTGATACATTAAAATAAGACAGTAAGCGTTTTCAAACAAGAGGCTGCATAGCATACCGATTAAAAGCCCAGGTGTTCAAAGAGTTCGACTCCCAGTTCCCGCACCAGCTTGTGCAGGTGCGATGCTGGTGCCTCAATTTCTTCATATGGAGAACAGGGGAAATAATGCTGAGGTCACAGAAACTTCTAGGAATTAAGTAAGCCACCATATATATAAAGCTTCAAACATCCAACGATACTGAGAATCTTGGGTGAGGTACAGCATTTCTCATGTCCTCACTTTTTTTTTTTTTTTACATCTATAAAGCTAAGCGTTGAAGTACAAATTCATCTGAGATCATGAGCTACTGTATACAAATATATAATTATATAATTTTTATACATATTCATGTAACTACTTTTCCTCAAAGTAAGAGTGTCCTTACTATCGCCAATGCATTCTGAATTTTCTAGGCTACTCTCCTTTAAAAAAAAAAAAAAAAGAAAAAAAAGCTGGTTGCAATACACAAAACTAATTTGAAAAAACCAACAGCACTGGGAACCAAAATATCTCTGAGGAGGCGTCCAATACAAGGTACTCATTTTCAAATTAGCTTTCAAAAGCAGTTTCACCTAAACTTCCTCGAACCCTATCACAGGTCTCAGTGAGTTTTAGGGACATGGTATTCTAATGGGTATTTGAGTGCTTACAACGATCACAACTGAACCACGTACGCTTTTCAAATACTAATAAACTTTGCATTCGTTTTTCTTAATTGTAGTCCCTTTTGTGTCCAGAGTGACTCAGAAGACATCTTTTATCTTCAAACAGCTGTAGAGTTCTCTTTTTAAAAAAATAAAGGGCTTACTTTCCAGTGACATTCTGAGTACTTACATGTCAGTGAAAGAATAGGATTTAGAAAATTATTTGGAACTTTTTAAGAGAAAGACAATTTGCAATCTCCAGAACAATCTGGCATTCAACAAATGCTGCCTCATTGCTTTGTTCTTTGCTGACGAATCACATTAAAAATCAACATTTATTTAATTGTTCCGGGACTCTTTTCAAATCCAATCCATATTTTTAATCTAGTTTGGTAGGGATATTCCATAATATGAAAAAATCCTAAAATAAAGAGGAAAAAGATCTGTGACTTCACAAATTCCATTCCAAGCTCCATTCCGTAATCTATGACCTGGGGCTGGGTACTTCGGCTCTCTCCCTCGGTTTCTTCATTTGTAAAATGGGAAAAAGAGGACTACCTGCTTCATGGGATGGTTTCGTGGATTAATGTCTAATTGCTCTGAGTGCTGCCCAGCAAGGAAGCATCCAAATAAACCAAGACCAAGGTTATTCTCTTGCGTTATGTGAAATTACGGTGAAAGCCTGGCATTTCCTCACACAGTTCTAAAAGTTTTCCTGAAAGCTACGAGCAGAGTGAGGGTTGGACTTTAGCCCCTACTTTATGTTCCAAAGTGCACGCCAGGGTTAACTGACAAAATGAAGAACAAGGAAAGAAACAAAAATGACAGATAACATAGAGATTTTTAAGTATCCATTCAGATGGCTTTTGATAATGGGGGGAAAATTTCACCAGCAGGAACAATTAATTAATTTATTGGTGTCCCTCATGAATCCCAAAAAGGATCGGAAATGGAATCACTTACTGTTTTATGGTATAATAGCTCCGACAAATTATCAATGTAAAAATATCTAATTCCTTTGCTGTGTCCTAGCGAGGCAGACAAGTAGAATCTATCTCTGAATCTAGCTCATGAACAGAAATACTCCAAAAACACCGGTTGTATTCTACCAGACACAAGGCCTAGGAAGGTGGTCTGTGCAGAGTCCTTATCTACTAATTGAAATCATACATCATAAAAATATTCCAACACAGCATCTAATCTTTAAGGATAACAACTTGCTATTAGTGGTAAGTTATATTTTCATTGTAAGTGTTCTGGTATCGACATGATGACATATCCTGAATCTCTAGCTAGGAAAATGTTCAACTCCTTGGTCGCAATTCAACAATCATCATCGTTCATTTATGATGTCACAATGGAACTGGGAAATGCTATCGCTAAAAATCTAATTTTGTTTTCACTAAAACTAAAGCTAAAAGATGGGTCAGATCATCCTGGCTGGCTCCCTACTCTATAAGATTATCTTCAGCCCATGTTTCTAAAGTCCATTGTAAGGGCAGTACAGAATCGCCACCTAGTACTATGTTTATTCACGGATGAATTTCCCAGATAAAGTAAATGCACACAGTGAACCCCAACCTAGGAAAATTCTCTCGTTAAGAGAAAAAAAACCGATACCCACGTTAAGTCCTTCCCCTACAACTGTTTTCATTTATTGCTCATTTCAATTCAGAATACTTGTTCAAATATATTTTAAGTTTTAAAACTTTATTTTGAGTGTTTCTCCCAAAGACCCATTTTACTAAAGATCTGTGTGTCTTTATCGAAATACACCTCTGAGGTTATTAGCATTGCGGGGTTCTGCTTAGATTGCAAAGACTGCTTGGGGTTCTGAATCAGACTTTTTTTTTCCCCACTCTCTTCCGTGTCAAAACCGGGGGTACCCGGAAAACCCGAAAGACATGATAATATTCACCAAAAGCCATGGGCCTCAAGTGAACGAGTTACAAAGAGAGTCTTGCCTTATCCTCTCTTCCTTTTGCTCTATAATCCTTGTCTCTACTGGTGGAGGGTTTTTCACTCTTCGATATAGGATGTGCTCGGCCCACAGGTCCCCGGGCTCCCGCTCCGGGCATTTCTTTCCTCAGAGGTCTTACTTCTCGATTGGGACGCCTTATCTGAGGTGGAGCTCTGACAGGAAAAAAATGAAAATGAAAATTAATCAAAGGCAAAAGTAGTTGGACGCTCTCGTAGTCAATAAAACTATCCAATCCAGAAGCCCTAAATCTCCATCGTTTCCCTTCTGCCAATTCACGGCTACAACTATTAGATCAGTTCTTAAAAGTACTTTTCGGGGGGGGTGGGGGGGGCAATAGTGCTTTTCTATAAAATAGACTGGTTGATACAATTTTTAAGTACATATAAATGATATGTGTAACAGCAGTTATTTTGTCAAAAATAACTATTAATCACCAACAGAGGGCAATACAGACTATTTCCATCTAACAATCTTAATAGTGTAATGGAAAGTCAATTACTTTATTCATTACTGTCTTAAACCCAAACTAAGCAACTTTTAAAAAAAACAAAAGCATTTGAAACTAGTATCACATTGCATGTAAATTATACTTCAACTTTTACAAAAGCATGAAAAGCTGAAAGGACAGGAATTCAAAATACAACTATTCGCGCAGTTGACTTAATTTACTGATTTCAATCAAAATTGTTTCCTCTGCTTCTGTACTGGAAAATCCACCATTTCATTCATCAAATTATAAGCAGTAGGGCTAAACAATGCAATTTTTCATATACAAATTCACTTTTGTGTGAAAATGTTATTCTTGCATCGAAGGTGCCAAAAATCACAGGACCGTTCAAATTACACAGGCCCCCAGATGTGAATGAAGAACTCAGAGCCCCATGTATGGCGAAGGATGTTAACTAGACACATGGCAGCCCATTTCACAACATATAAAAATACTGAATCGTCAGGTTCTACACCCGACGCTAATGTTGCATGTCGATTATACCTCAATGTCTTTTAAGTTTTGACAACTATATAAAAGTGAGCATGTGCACCAAGTGACGCATTTTGTTCCCTGTAACGCAAAACACTTCCTCTTCAAGTAGCGAAACTCTAAGGTTTCTTAGCACAGTATTTAGCATCTCTCTTTGGGTGCTACGGAGACTCTATCCACTCTGTGCCTAATCTCTTGGTTCTTCTTCCTTGGACTGTCTCTGCTTCTGTTTTCCTATCTTTTCTCTCTCTACTGCTCTGCCTTCACTTGTAGCCCTTGAGATCCCATATGTGTATTCCTTTTTTTTTTTACCCATATGCCATACCTATTATTATCCCTTTTCCAACTTCATGCTTTCAATTCATCCAACTCATCATGGAGTCTCTCTCCCTGATATCAGAAGTGATACATGTATATAACTCAGAACCCAGCAACACAGAAAAACAGATGAAAAGCCAGGAAGGATGCCAACTTAAGGCAACAGAGGTAAAAAAAAAAAAAAAAAAAAAAAAGAACAAAAACCAAAAAACTGTTGACATATAGCAGGTCTAATACAGCATCTTCAGAATGTTGGAATGAGACCGCCGCATGAAACTGCTGGGATAAGAGAAGCGAGGGCTCTTCGGTTATTACACACTGACATCTGAATCCTTGGAGCTGACTCGGCTCAATAATTATGTATTGACCACCTATTAGGAGGTATATAGCCACTAGTGTGCTAGGCCCCAGGAGGAGACAAAGATGAATGGGCAATCTTGTGAAAGACATCACGGAAAAGGAACTGGTTACAAGGCATTTTCAAATACAAAGATATTACTGCATTATCAGTTTAGGGCAAGCTTGGTCTCTTAAGCATCTGCCAACAAAGCAACACTGTGATGAGACGGATCTAAGACAACCAAAAACGTTACGCGCTCTGTTCCCGGCATTTCACTGCAACAGCTATCTTTTGACCGAGCGCTTGCTCCGTTTTGCTGAAGGAGCGGAAAGCAGCAGGGCAGCCCTTTACTTTGGGACGCGCGCATGTGCGCGTGCGTAAACGCCTTCCCTGAATCGGACTCGTGGCGAAGGCCCAAGACGACACAAGGAGAGCCGCGCTCTTCCACGCACAACGTACTACGTCAAGTCCGCCCTTCTGGTGGCAGCTGAGCCTATTTAAACAGTCCGTCGTTGTCTGTGGGCCTACTTTTTAGAGGCACAGGCAGCCTGAAGCTTTTGCTCCCCAGCAGCAAGCCCGTCCCCTACAGCTGCGTGCCAGGCTGCTCGTCAGTTGCTAGAATTGCCCGCGAGGCCTCAGCGCCCAGGGCTGAGCCGTAGTCAGTCCTGAAACGTTTCTTCTGCCTTCGCGGCTGGCACATTCCCCGCCTCGGCTTGCTCTCCAGCGGTGGCTTAGGGGTCCCGCTTCAGTCCGGTTGGCACACGCGTCCAGCCCGGGCAGGCTGTGCCGTGAGAAGAATGATGTCCAAGCTCTCGCACAGGCTTGCGTCCCAAGTGTTCGCTGCCGCTGACCTTGTCCCGCCACTCACCCTTCTGATGGGCTTATACGCGGTCTGAACGAAACTGCTCGAGAAGCCAGAGGTGCCCTTTGGGGCAAGACCCGCAACCTCACGGAAAGGGTGCCTGTGCTCCGAGAAAAAGTCTTCGGTTCCGTCTCGCTGCGGTTGGATATTACATTTGTAACAGACCCTGGCAACTTCCCAAAGGACATCCTTGATTCTGTTCTGTACTTCCTCCATTAGCGCATCACTGCACAATGTCATGCTTCAATTTAAGGATTCAGTGACAGCTTCCAGGCTGAGGGGAAAAAAAAGAAGTCTCGGGGCTTCTTTTACTGGTCTCGTTTAAAAAGAGGCTTCAGTAGGGTTACACGGCACCACCAACCTCTGCCCTGATGGTCAAAGAGAAGACGACACTGTACTAGCTTACAGTATTCCCGAGATAGAGAATATCTGATCGATCTACAGATACAAGATTAGAAGGTCTGCACTATACTCAGTTCTCCTAGATTCCCCTCTAGAAACGGAAAGAAATGCGCTTTCTGTCATATGCAAATAAGCCTAATTTGTTCCAAAATCCAGTTTCCTCTTTCTAAGCTATATTAAGTATCAATATTCTATGGAAATGTTCTTATCAGCACTAGTTGTAATAGAAAACACCTGAAAACAACCCAACTGTCCAGTATCAGAACAAATGCATATATATTCACATAATGATATAATTCACAATATACACATGAACGTGAATTATAACTACATGGAACAACACTAGATGAATCTCAGGACAATTATGGTGAGTGAAAAGGTAGGTTCAAAAGACACATACAGACAGCAACATAGGATACTGTTTGGGGACATAAATATGTGTACTAAAAGTAAAGAAAGGCAAGGGAATGATAAATCCCAAGTCCAGGACAATGTCTAACTCTGAACGGGCAGGGAGGGGAATGGAATGCAGAGGAGCTCATAGGGGATCTTCAAAAGCAATAGCTCAGTTCTTTATCGTAAACTCTTCGCGGGGTCCATGGAAGCTATTGTGTTGTGACGCCTTATACCGTCCGTAATTTGAATTATTTACATTATCTGCTCAGTAGTTAATGAAACTTTAAACCTGATTATACTACAACACTAAGTAAAAGATCCGGGCACCTAAAAAGGGAAATTATAGAATTGCTACAAAGTTTTTGGCATGTTCCAGAAAGACGTGCTAAGGGACGTGGGCTCAGAGTCCACATCCTCAGTTGAACCTACTAGACTACTGCCTGGCAAATCTCCATAAAACATCAGGCAACAGAAAGAGAACTGTCTGTATTATAGCACCACTCTTCCATGGTTCCAGAAGTCAAGGGAAGAAGCCCTCTTTCGAAGACACCCTTCATTCCACACCATATTAAGTAACAGGGTCTACAATACTAGCACAGTTTTCTCCAATTGTTATATAGCCTCCTTCTTAAGATTCCTACCATTGACCTCATTTCTTCTAGCATTTTGTTTCATCATTATTCTAATTTTTTTTGTTCATACATTGTTAGAATTCTGGTATAAGAATAAGTAATTTAGAACAGGTCCTATACATGCCCAAGAACATAATCCAGATTGTTTAAATTTAACTTCTGGACAAGAAGGAAAAATAATCTTATTTTGCTATTAGATTAACTTACAGAATTAAATAAACAGAAAAACACCTCCTCCATATCTAATAAAAAGATAAGAAACATAAGTTCCAAGTAGTTCATACTGATATTTTGGCTGTAAGAACTTGGGAGTCAACATATGAGACTTCTGAGTCCAGGAGAAATTATCTGTTAAGAAATCAGGAGGTAAAAAACAAAGCTTAAATAGAAATGAGAGGACTTAGGATTTGAAACTAAACATTAATGATTAAGAATTTTATGTCCACTCTCATCATATATATGACTGCTATTTTTTCAAATCAGTAAATATTTATTGTTTACCTAATAAGTACAGAACTATGCTGGGTATACTACTGACAGGGCACCCGGGTGGCTCCGTCAGTTAAGCGTCTGACTCTTGATTTCAGCTCAGGTCATGATCTCACTCATTCGTGAGTTGGAGCCTTGCAAGCCTGCTTAGGATTCTCTTTCTCCCTCTCTCTCTGCCCCTCCCACACACTCTCTCTCTCTCCCTCAAAATAAATAAATTAAAAGAAAAACCCATCATAAACACTATTCCTATCCTCACAGAGAAACAACACGGTGATCTGAAGTCAGCATGAGATTTAGAATCCTAGGGGAAGCTGGGTGGCTCAGTCAATTAAGCGTCCGACTCTTGGTTTTGGCTCAGGTCATGGCCTAATAGTTCGCAAGATGGGCTCTATGCTGGCAGTGTGGAGCCTGCTTGGGATTCTCTCTCCCTCTCTCTGCCCCTCCCCACTCATGCTCTGTCTCTCTCAAAAAAAAAAAATGGTCTACCAATTACTGATTATATGAGCATATTACTTACTATCTATACTCGTCATGTTCTTCCTCTGTAAATGGAGATGTTAATACTTCATAGAATTTGTAAATCTATTTGTCACTAATATAACATGTTCAGTAAAATGTAAACACAGTACACAACTCAATAAATATTAATACCATATAACCACCAGTAGATGAAGATACAGAACACTTCCCAATATCTCAGAAAGCTTTTTCACGGTTCCTTTTAGTCAATATCAACCCAGAAGGAAAGCACTGTCTGACCTTATTATCGTAAGTTAGGTTTGCCTGTTCTAGTTTCAGAGAAATGGAATCCTACAGTACGTACTTTTACTTGGTCTTTCTCTCAACATTACCTGTGAAATCCATCCATGTTCCTGCACGGAGCATGAGTTCATCTTCCTTCAATGTTGTGCGGTATTTTATTGTGTAAATAGAATTACAACATATCCATTCTACCGTTGATGAACACTTGAGCTGTTTTCCATTTGACACTATTATTAAAGCTTCTACGAATATGGGGTTATGTTCACGGTAAACATAAGCATTCATTTCTTTGTTATGTACCCAGGAACAGAACTGCTGGATCATCAAGTACATGTAAGAGTAGCTTTAGTAAATGTAGCTAAACAGTTTTCCAAAGTGATGACGTCATGCTACATTCGCATCAACAATACATAAGAGTAGCAGTCACCCCATCCCAGCCATTCTGGTGGAGGTACAATAGCATCTCATTATGGCTTTACTTTGCCTTTCCTCACTATGGATGCTGAGCCCCTTTTCAACAATATGCTTCTTGGCCATGTAAACGCTGTCTTTTGTACAGTATCTATTCCAGTTTTTAGTTCACCTTTTTTTTTTCCAACCAGTTGTCTTTTTCTTATTGATTCATTGACTGTCATTCTTTATATATTCTGGATGCAAGTCCTTTGTCAGATACATGCACTGTAAATATCTTCTAGTATATGGCTTGCCTTTTCACTCTCTTAATGGTGTCTCTCTTCATGAAGAGAAGTTCATAGTTTTAGAATTCTGATTTACCAATCTTTTCTCTTTAATAATTTTGTGTCCAGTTTCATAAGTCTGTGCTACTCCAAAATCAAGATATTATCCTTTCATGTTCTCTTCTGGAAGCTTTCTCTTACTATCTTTTACATTTTAGGTAATGATCTATTTCAAATTAATTTTTCTATATGATGTGAGGTAGGAGGGGTCAAGATTTCCTCCCCCATAAATACTCAATTAACCCAGAAGGATTTAGTGACAAGACCCACCTTTCCCTACTAAACTGCAGTGGCACCTTCTGCATAAATCAAGTGACTTCACAAAAGCTAACCTTTAATGCTAAGTCCCAGTTCTAAAAAGAACTTTAGACATTTTAGTTGTTAGGCCATGTTAGGCCTAACAGGCCGTGTTAAGGTCAAGTCTTCCCTCGTCGTCCAACGAATAAACCAATCACACCCAGAAATACATTGAATACTATAGGTCTTCAAAACATTGAACAACTATATGAGTTGTCTTGTATCCTCAAGGGTACCTTGTACTCTTTTTTGTACTCTTTTGTACTCTTCAGAAGCTTCATTTGATTTTTAAAAGTATTCAACTTACTAAAGTTAAAAAATGTAAAAATTCAGTTATTCCTTAAAACTTTTAGGTTCAGCTTACAAACCTTTTCCTATATACAAGACTGGCAGATTTTATTTTATTTATTTATTTATTAAAAAAAAATTTTTTTTTTCAACGTTTATTTATTTTTGGGACAGAGAGAGACAGAGCATGACCGGGGGAGGGGCAGAGAGAGAGGGAGACACAGAATCGGAAACAGGCTCCAGGTTCCGAGCCATCAGCCCAGAGCCCGACGCGGGGCTCGAACTCACGGACCGCGAGATCGTGACCTGAGCCGAAGTCGGACGCTTAACCGACTGCGCCACCCAGGCGCCCCAAGACTGGCAGATTTTAGAAGTCATCTTTAAGATGCCTTTGAACAATGTTTTGTCCCATTTCAAACCTGGTTAATTAAATGCCACCAAAATTTTTTACCTACATTTACAAATGTATTTTATTTCCTTCTTAGTTCCTCAACTGTCTTACTCAATAAAGCATAATAATTTACATATAAATACTTTTATAAACCTAGTAAATTAGACTTATAAATAAGCCTAAACTTCTTCTAAATGTTCCACAAAAGTGACTTACCATAAATTTTTATGTAAAAAATCACAGACCTCCATTATTCCATAATACATTAAAATTTTTTTTTAATGTTTATTTATTTTTGACAGAGAGAGCGTGAGCAGAGGAGGGGCAGAGAAAGAGGGAGACACAGAATCTGATGCAGGCTCCAGGTTCCGAGCCGTCAGCACAGAGCCCGACCCCGAACTCACGGACCGCGAGATCATGACCTGAGCCAAAGTCGGACACTCAACCGACTGAGCCACCCAGGCAACCCGTATTCCATAATACGCTTAAAGGTGGAATTGCATGCTTATCACCCTCACTAGCCATATCTCCTTAAATTACAAGTACATAAAAATAATAAGTAAATATGCAAATATGCACATATCCCTTAACAGAAAAATATTACTCTGATTCTCTTAGACATTTCTATTCTTAATTCTAAATCTTCCTGGAGTTGAAAGCTGCTTATCCACTACAGAAGACAACTATCATCCAAGTTAACCAAGGGAAGATTTAACCAGAAATTTCAGCTGGTATGAGATCTGGAGCTACAGACACACTCACACCAAATATTATGCAATACCATTTAATGCCACAGGGGTTGCCTTCTTAACATTTTGCCACTATCCACAACCAGACAGCTGGGATAGAAACTAAATCTTTGTCAGTAATTTTGAGGGGACATACCGATCCTTATTTAAAGCCGCTGTGCCTGTCATTCTACCACTTCAGAGGTGGGAGGAGAGGAGATGATACCGTTACTAATTCATCAGTCTAATGGTAGAATTCTTCCACTCCCAGGAAGGTTAATCACCTGATTGTACTTTGCTCTTCTTTACCTAAAGATAGACAAGCCTTGTGTTTTCCATGAAACTCGAAAGACTTTTAAATCTGAAAAACGTGGGGCACCGGGGTGGCTCAGTCGGTTGAGCATCCAACTCTTGATCTGGGCTCAGGTCATGATTCCAGGGTCATGGGATTGGGTTCCCAATTGGAGTCTGCATGGAGCATGGAGCCTGCTTAAGAGTCTCTCTCTCCCTCTCCATCCCTCTTCCCTACTGGTGCTCTCTCTAGAATAAAAAATAAATAAATAAAAATAAAAGTAAATTTGAGGGGCGCCTGGGTGGCTCAGTTGGTTGAGTATCCAACTTTAGCTCAGGTCATGATCTCACAGTCTGTGAGTTCGAGCCCCGCGTCGGGCTCCGTGCTGACGGCTCAGAGCCTGGAGCCTGCTTCAGATTCTGTGTCTCCCTCTCTCTCTGCCCCTCCCCCACTCACGCGCTGTCTCTATCAATAAATGAATAAACGTTAAAAAAAATTTAAAAAATAAATAAATTTGAACGCTTAGAATATTTATTCTCTGCCTAACTCTAAAGACCGCAAGACTAGATGTATAATGGCACTCTTACAGGTTATAAAGGCTACATAATTTCTACAAATATTAAAATTATACCAGTTGAACTTTAGTTATCTCACAGTTCTTTGTGTAGCTTATAGTCAAGTTCTAAGATTATCCTATTTATTTTTAAAACACACAGACACAAAAAACATATGAGATAGTCCCTGCATCCAAGAAGCTTAAAATTTAGCTAAAAATATATTCATATTTTAAGAAATATACTGGACATCCCGTTCTGTCCACACATAAATCTTACAGCTAAAGCCTTGCTGAGCAGCTCTCCACTAAACTAGAAACAAGAGTCCTCAAAGACAACAAATTGTAGGATAAGACCTTCAAGAACTTATAATAATAGAAGTATGAAAAAACACGGTAACAACAACAAAAATAAGCTGAGACCCTTCCTGCTATCAACCGTGTAGGAATTCTGGATAAAATGTAACAAATACCCTTTTACATACATAGGTGATATTACCAGAGGGTAAGAGAAATACCTAATGGCCAAAAAACAAATAAAAGAGAGCTGATGACATGACAGTCCTTTAGGCTTTCCAGGCCTCACACACTTAAGGACTTGAGATTTAAATTTTTTTTTTTAACCTTTATTTATTTTTGAGACAGAGACAGAGCATGAACGGGGGAGGGGCAGAGAGAGAGGGAGACACAGAATCGGAAGCAGGCTCCAGGCTCTGAGCCATCAGCCCAGAGCCCGACGCGGGGCTCGAACTCACGCACCGCGAGATCGTGACCTGAGCCGAAGTCGGCCGCGTAACCGACTGAGCCACCCAGGCGCCCCAAGGACTTGAGATTTAATGGCCACACAGAAAGACCGGAGACAAGGCCTGAGGCCCCACATCAATCAAAGAAGTTGCACTGAGACTATCACATAAAGCCAGGACTGTCCAAGGACTACAATCTCAGTGAAAGAGTTGAATTTATTTATTTATTTTTAAACGTTTATTTATTATTGAGAGACAGAGCGTGGGAGGGGCAGAGACAGAGAATCCGAAGCAGGCTCCAGGCTCTGAGCTGTCAGCACAGGGCCCGACGCGGGCACTCGAACTCATCAACAGTGAGACCATGACCTGAGCCGAAGTCAGACACCCGACCGACTGAGCCATCCAGGAGCCCCAAGAGTTGAATTTAAAACACACATGTGGAAGAAGCAAGTACATCTGTTTATCTGGCCTATGTTCCATATTTGTGGAGTGAAGCAAATGTCTCCCCCAGAAATAGTAACCAAGGGCCTGCTGTCATGTGACTTGGGATTCAGTTTTATAGCTCAAAGAAATTTTCCTAAAAGTGGTCCTGGGCAGGTAACATTCCAGGGCACCTGGCTGAAGCAAACACAGACTCTCGGGAGTGACATCCCTCCAAACAAGCCACATCTTAAAATGACTAAAACCATGGAGAGACATTAACTTTACCACCAACAAGAGCCATCAGGAAAAAAAAAAAAAGAAAAAGTTAAAACTCCCAATAACTTCTGATAATAGAACTATCAATTATAGACTATAACATGAATGTTTAAGATGGTTTTCAGGGGCACCTGGGGGGCTCAGTCAGTTAAGCATCCAATTTTGGCTCAGGTTGTGATCTCACGGTCATGTTGGGCTCTGCACTGGGCATGGAACCTGCTTAAGGTTCTCTGTCTCCCTTTCTCTCTGCCCCTCTCCCCCACTTGCAGGCACACGTGCTATCCCTTTCTCTCAAAAAAAAAAAATAAATAAAATGATTTGTTTTTAAAAGCATAAAGAATTTGAAACAGGGGCACCTGGGTGGCTCCGTCGGTTAAGCATCCGACTCTTGATCTCAGCTCAGGTCATGATCTCACGGTTTCATGGGTTCGAGCCCCATATCAGGATCTGTGCTGACAGTGTGGAGCCAGCCTGGGATTCTCTCTCTCTCCTCTCTTTCTGCCTCTCCCCAACTCGTACTGTCTCTCTCTCTCTCTCTCTCTCTCTCTCTCTCTCAAAATAAACATTTTAAAAAATTAAAAAAAAAAGAATTTGAAAGGAAAGAAATACAAGTCTTAAGGAATATAAGTGAAAATAAAGCCACACTTAGATAAGTCATCACAGAACTGTTTAACACCAAAGACAAAAATAAAATCAGGAAAACACGGGGAGAGAAAAGACAAGTTATCTACAGTTAGGCTGATAATGTAAATGAGAAGGCAAAAATAATACAATTACTAATGTCCTCTTCAAAGCATAGAGAACAAAGAATCTAGTATTCGATACTAAACTATCACTTAAAACTTACAGGAAAATAAGTCTCAGACAAAACCTGAGGGTTTACCACTAAAAGAGACATGTGTAAGAACTACTGAAGAACGTACTTCCGCAAAGAAACTGATTCTAGAAAGAGTGAAATGCAAGGAATGGTGAACAAAACAATTGGTAAACACATGGATAAACCGAAGCATTTTATTAGCTCATTCATTCGACAAATATGTACCGAATGCCTACACTATGGCCAGCACTATTCTTGGTGTTGGGGGTACCGCAGTGAAAAGGTCAAAGGCCTTGACCTCACAGAGCTTCCAATGTAGTAGGGATAGTTAACAGTAAGTGTAGACCATAGTATCAGGCGTCAATAAGGACTGTGAAGAAAAGCAAAGCAGAATAAGAGGACCGAGTGACGACAAGCGAGGGGGTACATTTTTGAAAACATTTTTTGAGTATAGCTGACACATAACATTACATTAGTTTTACATGTACAACATAGTGATTCAACATCTCTACGTTATGCTGTGCTCACCACAAGTGGAGCAACCATCTGTCACCATACAACGTTATTACAATATCATCGACTACATTCCCTAGGCTTTACTTTTTTTTTTTAATATGAAATTTATTGTCAAATTGGTTTCCATACAACACCCAGTGCTCCTCCCAACAGGTGCCCTCCTCCATGCCCATCACCCACTTTCCCCTCTCCCCCACCCCCATCCACCCTCAGTTTATTCTCAGTTTTTAAGAGTCTCTTGTGGTTTGGCTCCCTCCCTCTCTAACTTTTTTTTGTTCCCTTTCCCCTCCCCCATGGTCTTCAGTTAAGTCTCTCAGGATCCACCTAAGAGTGAAAACATATAGTAGCCTAGGCTTTACTTTTTGTTCCCATGGCTTATTCACTCTGTACGTGGAAGCCTGTACCTCCAACTCCCCTTCACCCGTTTTGCCCATCCCTGCGCTCCGCCCCCTGCCAGGGGGATAAATATTTTAAATAAGGTGGTCAGGGTAAGACTTTATAGGTGACATGTGAAGAAAGACCTAAATAAGGTGTCATCTAAATAAACATTAGTCTTCTAAATATCTATTGGGGCTGGGGGGAGGGGGGAGGGGAATGGGTGATGAAAACTACAAATATTTCTTGAGCCCATCCTCCTGCGCCAGGCTGTTCTTCACATTTGACTTGTATTCAATCACTTCATTCCCAAAAGAACCCCACGAGGTAACCGTACTATTGATCTCCATTTTACAGAGGAGGAAAACAAGAGAAACGTTGAATGGCATGTCCTCACAGACACTGAGTGACAAAATTAGGATGAACCCTCAAAGTCTGACTAATTATCAAGCTCCCGGCAAAGGAAGCCGCCTTCCTGGAATCTGATTCCCTGGAGCACAGGAATCTTCCTCTTATTCTTCGCATCCACAGTGCCTAGGACGCCGTGGCTGCTGGGGACGTTGAGCTGGACCGGACAGAGGAGAAGAGAGATGAGGACTAGCGAACAAGAGGCAGCCACAAGGGAAAGAGAAGAGGCCACAGTCAAAAAAGAAGAAGAAGAAGAAGAAGAAAGGAATACTGTAATGTCACAGAAGTCCTATGAAGAAAGTTCCAAGGAAGAAAGATGGTAAACATTACCAAACGTTACAAAAGTTAAACACAGGAAGTCTTGAGACTTGTAGGCATTCGGTCATTAAATTAGGAAGTTATCTTCAAGAATTCGGTCCCCATATCGCAATGATGGAGACCCAAGATCTCTAGTTATTCAGGAAAGTGTGGCCATGAGAGACGAAACAGGCACAGTCCACGTTCCACAGTCCGCCAAAGGAGCAGAGGGGGGCAAGGTGAAGACTTTTTTTTCCGATAAAAATTGAAAAATCCTAACGTGTTAGGATTTCGTTCTGACTTACCACTGTTTTGTGCCCATTCCTTAGTCTACCTCTGATGAATTAAAATTTCTATCTTTCAGTTGTCTTTCCTGTAACATAAAAAAAATGGTAGAAATACCAAGTTTCTAGGTACTTATTGTAATACATATCTACAATTCCAAAATAAAGACTTCAAACGGGTGACTAAGTTCTACAAAACAAGAGAAATGTCCCCTAGGGTAAACTTACATAAAAGAAATAAAATAATACGAAAGAGCCAAACAAAATGACCTCCCACTCTCGGGATACGTTCAATCAGAATTTAGACCCCGGAAAACATCTACTCCTCCTGTCCTCACTCTCAGATGACCTTGCCTGCTTTCTTTTTCCCTTCATCGAAATAACCAGAAGAGAATTTCCACAAATGCTCACCTCTCTACCTACACACTTCTCTACATCCATACCCTTGTGACAACGAGCCTTCCCTCTGGTTACCATGAATCAGCTGTCCATGCACCCCTGCCCTTGTACACTAGACCCCATCTCCCTGTCCACTCCGGAACATTGCCCAATACCATCCCCTCCCTCCCTGGCGTCATCAGTTTCCCCCCCCCCTGCAGCATTCTCGCCAGCCTACAAACACCCTGCCAGTCGTCTCCTCTCTAAAACAACAAATCTTGACTCTGCGTCTCCCCCAACTACCGCTCAATTTCTCTGCTCCCCTTCTCAGCATACACTCTTTGCTTTCAAATCCTCTCTCCAGTTCTCTCCACCCACTCTGCTATTTGCTACCATTCCACGAAAAGTGTTCAGCACAGTCACCAACGAGCTCTATGTCGCTAAATCTAATAAAATTTTCTTTTTTAAATTTTTTAAATGTCTATTTATTATTGAGAGACAGAGAGAGACAGAGCATGAGCATGGGAGGGTCAGAGAGAGGGAGACACAGAATCCAAAGCAGGCTCCAGGCTCTGAGCTGCCAGCACAGAGCCTGACGTGGGGCTCAAACCCACAAACCGCGAGATCATGACCGGAGCTGAAGTCAGACGCTTAACCGACTGAGCCACCCAGGAACCCCTAAACATTTTTTTAATGTTTATTTATTTTTGAGAGAGACAGTGTGTGAACAGGAGAGGGGCAAAGAGAGAGGGAGACAGTATCCTAAGTAGGCTCCAGGCTCTGAGCTGTCAGCACAGAGCCCAATGAGAGGCTCAAACCCACGAACCTCAAGATCAGGACCTGAGCTGAAGTCGGAGGCTTAACCGACTGAGCCACTAATACAATTCTCAATCCTTATCTTACTTGACCTACATGCAGAATGAGATAAAGCTGTTTATTAGAATCCTTAAACCCCAATTTCTCCTAAAAAAAAAAAAATAGGGATGATAGGGGCAGCCTGGGTGGCTCAGTTGGTTGAGTGTCAGACTTTGGCTCAGGTCATGATCTCACATGACATTCATGAGTTCCAGCCCCGTGTCGGGCTCTCCACTGTCATTAAGAAGCCTACTTTGGATCCTCTGTCTTTGCATCTCCCCCACTCACACTCTGTCTCAAAAATAAATAATAAAGCATTTAAAAAATAGAGTTGATAATAATAGTATCTATTTTGGAGGGAGGTTGTGAGGATTAAGAAATAAGTCCTGTAAAGAGTTTATTAGCACAGTACCTGGTTCACAATTAGGAACTCAATAAATGTCAGTTATTATGGTTAATCAACACTGCCAGCCACTAAAAATATTCCAGCTACTAAAAATAAGGTCCACTCCACACTCCAGAAACAGAATCTTGGAAGACAATGGGACTCTAGAATGTTTTTTAAAAAGGGGTATAATCTCAACCTGCCAATCATATTAGACAAATAACCTATTCCACCATATAAAGAATGATCTTAAAATTTCCTTCTTAAAATTCCTTACTTGCTGATGATTTTTAATAACTGACACTAACCCCAACCTCTCAAGTTCTGGTTCTCATTTCCAGTTCCTATATAAATAGCTTGGTCTAGATATTTAATTAACTGCTCCAATTTTTCTCTCATTCTCTGTATTTCATTAATCACCAAACTCTGTCCATTCTACCTCACTAATGGCTCTCACAAAACCATACGCTTATGAGGGCAAGGGCGGACTGTGTCTGTTTCTGAATCCCACCATACCCCCAGCACAGCACTGGCCCCTGACACAGTACTTGGCATATAATAGGTGCCAGCATCCTGGCTCAGGCTTCCCAGGATGCCTGGATTATTTTCTCTTATTGGCTTTTTGAGGCCAAGGTCTGTATGCCTGTTACCTTTATACTCTTCACAAGGCCAAAGATCATGCCTAACATAGGGTGAATGCTCCTAAGATATACGCTGGATAGATCATGATACAGTGTTTTTATTCCTAAGACTTCAAAACAATTTTACAAAACCATCTCATCATAATCTACATGTTACAGGGAGAAACATGAAGATTGGAGAAATGAATGTAACTTGGAAGACTAGTCAATTAGTGGTGGAACTGCTAAACACACACACACACACACACACACACACACACACACACACACACACACAACTTGCTCTCCTGCCTCTTCATCTCCGGAAAGTAACCGAGCCACAATCTGGATGAAACACCTATAAGGATGAGATGGTAGTTTACTCTCTATTGGTACTTGACCTTGGCCTTACTTGATCTTTTTCCACTGCAAATCAGGCTTTAAAATGCTAGCAGTAACATAATCTATTTAGGTATCCAAAGAAACATAAAGCAACAACCCTAATACCAAGTCAATAAGAATTTCCTCTTTGCTGAAATTCTACAGAATAGCACAGATCGGATAAAAAATAATTTTACTATTTCTGTGTACACAGAAACACATTATGCCATTTCCCTTGGTTCCAGATGAAACAACATTAAAGGGCCTATTAAGGGGCGCCCGGGTGGCGCAGTCGGTTAAGCGTCCGACTTCAGCCAGGTCACGATCTCGCGGTCCGTGAGTTTGAGCCCCGTGTCGGGCTCTGGGCTGATGGCTCGGAGCCTGGAGCCTGTTTCCGATTCTGTGTCTCCCTCTCTCTCTGCCCCTCCCTCGTTCATGCTCTGTCTCTCTCTGTCCCAAAAATAAATAAATAAATAAATAAATAAATAAATAAATAAATAAATAAATAAAATAAAGGGCCTATTAAGAGTTCTATTTTACCTGCACAGAATGAGCCAAATGATTAATTTCAGGCTTGTGGATCCTATTCCTACTGACATCTATCCCAAAAGCTGCAACTTAAAAAGACCTAATGCATTTATTTTTTAAGTTGATTACAGAATAGTCTCTTGAATATATGCTACATCAAACATGGCTCCGATGCAGAAAATCTCTTCCATCGCTTCAGATCTCACCAGGAGAGACCATTTTTAAATGGTCTCATTAAAAAGAATACACTAAATAAACTTACATGGAAGATATTATAAATAATTTAATTAATACAAAATACCCTTTCGCTCAGGACACGAAAAATGATCTGGAGGCTTCATCTCCCTGGAGTTTAGTTCTAATATTGCCACTAGCTCCTACCATAAACCATTTGTAGCTCAGCTGCCTCACATTTAAGGCAATGAATCTAATTCATTTTCAGAGATTGCTTTGATACATGCAAGCAGCTGCTGGTGATTTAAGACATGGAATCATGATGGAACTCAGCAGACATATGACATACAAGGCATAACTTGAAACGATGCACAAACCACTGCCGGAAACCACAGGATAAGGATTACCTTGGCGTGCAGAAACAGGGATTGAGAAGTGTTACAAGTGTGAGAAGTCCAGTAAGTGAAAAGGACAGAAATACGAGCAGGGTTGCCAAATTCGTAACTAATGCCAAACAGATCAGATGCATCCCAGAAACACTTTGTCCGAAACAAGGTAAATTATATTCTCCTATTGACTCACACTCTAATTCCAGGGTAGTGTTCCCATAGGGGGAAAAAAACAACCAAACGTAACTATATTTAAAATATCAGTAAGTATCTTCAGCTTCTTTATTCTCTCACAATCTCTAATGAGAATTTAACCAAGTAGGTAAGAGATCTATCTATGTACTAGGATATATTAAAACACACCCATAGATACCACTGAATACATGTAGGAAAGTAACACAGCAAAGCAGATATAAATAAGGTGAAAAGATTTAGACTCAAATCCTGGTTCTGCCACTTACTTATTCAGATGACTTTGGGAAAATAACAAACTCCGTAAGCTTCAATTTCCTCAGCTGTAAATGGGGTTCATAATAATAAATTAGCAATAGTAATGTGAGCAAAGACGAACAGTAGCTACTTCGTGGAATTGTTGGAGGTTTCAATAAGATAATGCTTATAAAACATACAGTAAGTGACCATTAATTAGTTTTCATCCCTTCCCTGAAAATGATCACCCACTTCACAAGACTTGGACATTTACAAAATCATAACTTCTCTGCCAGAGTTATTCACGATGTTTCAGAAAATAAAGGATGTATGCAGAATGAGCAGGGACGAAATAAAGGAATTTTATAAAGAAGGTTATAATTTTTTAATTCTGTTATTCTTATTTATCTGAACAATAATATTGCAGTACTTTATTCCCGAATTGACCATTCGTTTTAATTACTCGTTATATGTCAGTTACTTAGGCATTAAATTCTTTTAATTAATTCCATCAGGTAGAGATTCCCACTTTACATACAACAAAACTAACATTTGGAGAAATTAAATAACTCGCTCAAGGTCCTGAAGCAAGTGAGTGGCAGGAATGGAATTCAAACTCAGATCTCATGGATTTAACTCAAGTGCCTTCCCATTAAACCAAGAATATCTAAGGACTATACCCACTACTCACTATCTCTAGGTGAAAATTTCATTACGTTTTGTTGTATGTGACCTGTAGAAGAAACAAAACTGTAAAAGTTGGAAAATATACAACTCTAACCTCCCAAAACTTCAAACCCTAAACTTACAATCTTAGTATTTATTTATTTTATCGGCCCATGCACAATACTCAAGAATTCTTTCACTGGTAGAACCTTGTGAAGTTATCAAAAGTTTTCCCATTGTTGTTGATGATATACATGAGAATGGGAACCTGTTCCCACCCAACCCACCGCCACCCCCCCCACCCCTCCCCCAAACAATATATAGTCTTGGATTTGTTTTTATTAAGGTTTTCTGGTCCATAAAAAATCTTTATATATAATGGCTATATACAGGGAAAATTCTTTTTTAGTTTAGTATGGAGAAACGAGGTTCAGAGAAATACATTCTGGTCCATTCATCTGTCACTTTCATTAAGAATAAGGATTAAAAATAAATAAAATCTGTGTTATGGGCAGTTAACAGAGGATAAATAAAAGGAAACAGTGGGCGAATGATGTTTCTCTAATAAGAAGTTTTCAGTAAGTGTTCATCAATGGGAAATTACCAGCCACACTTTTTTATTCAGTTTGAGCCACAAATATTAGAGTTAATATCTGTGGCCACAGCTTTTTAAAATAAATCATGGTGCTCTAGCAATTTGGAACAGATATTTCCTATATTGTAAATTATTTCCAGGACCAGATGACTTCACTGGCAAATTCTACCAAACATTTAAAGAACAGTTAACACCAATCCTTCTGAAACTCTTCCAAAAAATCAAAAAGAGGGGACACTTCCAAATTCATTTTACAAGGCCAACATTACCCTGATATCAAAGCCTGGTAAGAATACTACAAAAAAACTACAGACTGATATCCCTAATGAATACAAAAATTCTTAACAAAGTATTAGCAAAATATTCCTATTGAATATAAATTCAACAATACATCAAAAGAATGATATACCCTGACCCAATGGGGTTTATCCCTGGGATATCAGGGTGGTTCAACATACACAAACCAATAAATGTGATACAACACATTAACAGAAAGAAAAATAAAAATCGTACGATCATCTCAATAGGTGAAAAAAAAAAAAAGCATGTGACAAAAGAAAATAGTCTTTCATGATAAAAACCCTCCATAAATTGGGTACAGAAGGAACACGCCTCAACATAATAAAGGCCTTATACAATTAAGCCCACAACCAACATCATACTTAACAGTGAAGAGTGGAAAATTTCTGCTCTACGATCAGAAACAAGACAAGACTGCCCACTCTCATCATTCTTACTCCGCGTAATACTAGAAGTCCTAGCTAGTGCAATTGGGCGAGACAAAAAAATAAAAGGCATTCAAATCAGAAATAAAGAAGCAAAAGGTGTCATTATTTGCAGACAATATGATCTTACACATAAAAAATTCTAAAAGGCTCAATCAAAATTCTCTTAGAACCAATCAAGAAATTCAGTAAAGTTGCAGGATATAAAGTCAACATACAAGAATCAGTGGTGTTTCTACAAACTAACACGGAACCATCTGAAAAAAGAAAGACAACGATCCCATTCACGACAGCATCAAAAACAATAAAATCCTTAGGAATAAATTTCATAACCAAGGAAGTGACGATCTGTACAACGAAAACTACAAAACTTTAATGAAAGAAACGGAAGAAAATACAAACAAGTGGAAAGACACCCCATGTTTACGGATGGGAAGACTAACACTGTTAAAATGTCTATACTACCCAAAGCCATCTACACATTTAACACAATCCCTATCAAAATTCCAATAGCGTTTTTCACAACAATGGGGAAAAAAAATCTAAAATTTGTATGAAGCCAGAAAGACCACCAATAACCAAAGCAATCATGAGAAAGAACAAAGCCAGAGGCATCACACTTCTGATTTCAAACTATACTACAAAGCTTTAGTAATTAAAACAGTAGAGTACTGGGCGCCTGGGTGGCTCGGTCAGCTGAGCATCCAACTTCAGCTCAGGTCATGGTCTCACCATCCGTGAGTGCAAGCCCCACATCAGGCTCTGCACTGCCAAGTGTGGAGCCTGCTCAGATTTCTTGCTCTCTCCTCTCTCTACCCCTCCCCTGCTTGCGCTTTCTCTCTCTTTCAAAATAAATAAATAAACTTGAAAAAAAAAAACAGTACAGTACTGTCATAAAAACACATACAAAGACTAATGGGACAGAACACAGAGTACAGAAATAAACCCTTGCATTTATGGTTAACTAATATTTGACAAGAGAACCAAGAATACTCAATGGGGAAAAAATAGTTTCTTTGACAAATGGTGTTGAGAAAGTTGGATAACCACAAGCAGAAAAATAAAATTGGACACCTATCTTATACCATTCACAAAAATGAAGTCAAACTAGATTTAAAACACTTAAACATAAGATGTGATATTGTAAAACTCATAGAAGAAAACATGGAAAGAAACTCCTCGACATTGGTCTTGGCAATGATTTTTTGGATTGGACATCAAAAGCAAAAGTCAAGTGAAACTACATCAAACTAAAAAGCTTCTACACAGAAAAAAACAAGTCAAGAATGAAAAGGCAGCCTACCAAATGGGAAAAAATACTTGCAAACCATAGATTGAGTAATGGGTTAATATTCAAAATACATAAAGAACTCATACAACTCAACAACAAAATCCAATGAAAAATGGGCAGAGGAACAAAAATAAGTATTTTTCCAAATGAGACATCCAAAATGGCCGATGGGTACAGAAAAAAAAATGTTCATTATTACTAATTATCAAGAAAATGCAAATCAAAACCCCTATGAGATATCACCTCTCACACCTGTTGGAATGGCCCTCATCAAGAAGATAAAAGGCAAGTGTTGGCAAAAATGTGGAAAAAAGAGAACCTTTATTCACTGATAATGGGAATGCAAATTGGTTCAGCCCCCGTGGAAAACAGTATGGAGGTTCTTTAAAAAAATTAAAAATAGATCTACCAAATGATCCATCAATTGGTAGCTGGCTACATATCCAAAGGAAATAAAAACAGGATACGGAAGAGATGTATGCACTCCCATGTTGACTGCAGAATTATTCACAATAGCCAAGCTATGGAAACCATCTAAGTGTTTGCTTATTTGGTGGAATATTACTCAGCCGTGAGAAAGGAGGAAATCTTGCCATCCATAGCAACATGGATGGACCTTGAGGGCATTATGCTAAGTGAGATAAGTCACACAGAAAAAGGCAAACACTGTATGATATCACTTATACCTGGACTCCGTAAAAACCAAAATTGTAACAACAGAGAGTTAAACACCAGGGGCTGAGAATTGGGAGGATGCTTGAGGGTACAAACTTGCAACCAGTAGATAAATAAGTCCTGGAAATCTAACATACAGCATAGAGGTAATATACAACAATACTGTATTACAATTTTCGAAGGTGCTAAGAGACTAAATCTCAATTGTTCCCCCCCACACAGACAAACACGAAAGACGATTATGTGACACGATGGAGGTGGAAGCTAATGCTATCATGGTAATCAAACTGCCATATATATACATATCTCAAATCAACACATTGTACGCCTTAGCTTCTATAATGTTACATGTTAACATACCTAAATAAGGTGATTTTCAGCTTTTAGCTGTAAACTAGAAGTATATTTCTGAATTAATGCCTTTCAGAGAAAGACGAAGGTATTTTGTTACACATACATACATAAAATCTTCAAGTGCTGATCAATCAAAATGCCATTATTTCTTTTTTTCGGTACTTACTTTGGGACTTCCATGGTAACAGCCCTATGACTCCTGAAATGTTGACTTTGGAGAGATAAGGGTTATCTTAATCCAAAACACCTGAAAGTGGTTACATCTGCAAAAAGGGCTATGTTGTTGCAGACTTCAGAGAAGAATCATCATCTAGTGTTTTTATGATGGGAATCATAAAATTATCTGTAAGTCTGTGGAAAAAACCCTGAAGGAGTAAATTAACCACTTTTCACAGTTTTTTAAATGCTTCTAGAAAATTCTGAGATCAACAAGTTAAACACATGATCACAGCTACTGACCGAAAGGAAACTTATTTTGTATGATGCAACACTCTGGTCGCAACAGCACTTCACAATCTGAAAGCCAGAAAGACCTAAACTCAGATCCCGGTCTAGCTCAGCTTATAGGTGAGGGTCTCTCAGGTCTCAATTTCCTTACTTGTGAAATTAATGGAATTATTCATTCAATGTCGGTTGAATGCCTACTATGTATCGAACACTGTTTTAGCAACAGAAGTCTGTTGTTCATAATTCGTTTTGAGAAAATAAAAACATGGCCCTTGCCCTAGCAAAGCTCCTAATTTTGTGAAGAGACAAAGAAATGCAATGTGCTAACTGCTATGAACAAACTGCTGTGCTTGAGCAAACTGAGAAAGGCTGCAGAGAGAAAACACAGTTGAGCTGAGACTCGAACAATGAATATGAATTGCTCAGATGGGGATTATGGGAATCCCCTGAAGAAAACAAACCGGGCAAAGACAAAAAGACAGGAAAAAACAAGACTAGACGGGTTTAATGTAGATGATGCACCAGGGAGATAAAATTTAGAGTATTATAGACCACACTGGGGAATCTGACCTTTAACTTTTAAGGAATGATAAGGTTCCTTCTACATTATGATTCTGGAAACTGGCTGCAGGCCCAACCAGATGAATCCAATCGGTCCACCACTTCATCTAAAGCTATCAGAATCTTCTAAAGCAAAAAAAAAGGTTTAAAACAAAAAAGCCATCCAAGCTTTGATGCTGATAGGAAATCTAAAAGACCTCACTCACTTAACTGGTAAATTTCAGGACTAGCAGATTTCCATTGTTACCATTAGAGTAGTCAAACATTCTAAAAGCAAGATATATGACAAATGATTTACTTCTATTCTACATCAAATATAAACTCTATATAAACGGAGAGGTGTGAAAATTGTAAACAAGTATTAAATTTACATCCCCCCAAAATATTTTCCATACTTGGTTTAAATAAAGCTTCGCTCTCTTCATTCAGAATATCAGTTACCTATAAAAGTACCCAAAGAGACTATAAAGTCCCATTTACCTGTGTTCTGCAGGTACAGGGGGCGGCCAAACAGCAGGGTCTCTAAATGGCTCATCTTGACAGGACACAGGGAAATCTGGGGGCTTGTCAATTTTAAAACTTTCCAAAGTGCTGACAATACTTTTAACTTGTTCATATTCTTCCAGTAATTCCTGCCGAACCTTAAAAGGAAATAATCTTTACGCTAGAAACTGTTTACGGTTTACATGAATGGCAAATAACAAATTGCTACTGAATGCAAGTTTTCTCAGTATCAAAGTATGCAAAATGAATCATTAAAACATTAAAAAAACAAAGAACCATGTAAAGTAATATAGATAGAGGGGAGGAATTGGACTGAAAAAAGACATTATACACCTTTTTGTAAGGGAAGTAGTCATGATTTTTTCAAAACGGAGCTCTATTTCTACCAATGAATGTGATGACCATTAATATAATTTAAAACAAGCAGTAAGGCAGTAACAAGGTAACCATTCCCCGAAATCTAAAATGTTATGCTAACCCCTTTTAATATATTTGTAAAATAGCTTCCAGAATACTATCAGCCAGAATTTTCACCAGCATTAGGAAAGGCTAACTCCGAATATCACTAAGTATGAAATGCCTATTATGAGCATCTGAAAACCTGAAATGGTATAATACTAAGCATTACCCAGTTCCATTTTTTTTTTTTAAGTTTATTTATTTATTTTGAGAGAGAAAGAGAGAACGAGCATGGGAGGGGCAGAAAGAGACGGGGAAAGAGGATCCGAAGTGGGCTCTGTGCTGACAGCAGAGAGCCGGATGTGGGGCTTGAACTCACGGACCGTGAGATCAAGACCTGAGCCGAAGTAGGACGCTTACCCGACTGAGTCACCCAGACGCCCCTCCGATTTTTATTTACGTTCTCTTTCACCTAAAACCTGAATTCTTCTGGCCTTGTTTAAATGCTTTCAAGTGTTGGATAAAGTTCATTTTGAATTCAAAGGCAAGATTTTTTCCCTCATTTAAAAAACTTCACTGAGTCCCTACTACATGGACCTTCTTGTGGTTTCAAACTTTGAGACCAAACTAAGTTTCAAAGGCAAACAGATAATAGATTGAAAATTATATTCATAAATTCCTTTTAACAATTCTAATTTGTTTTTTTGACCAGAAAGTATACTTTACTGTAGAGAAAAGAAAAATCTAGATAAAATTCAACTGCTAATATATGCTATTATATACTTGGAGAAATAAAATTACAGAACCTAAGGGAAATGAACCGTAAAAATAAATGAATAGAAATGGTCACTATTTAACACAATTAAGGAATTGTCAAAAATATTTCCGGGCTAGATTAAGAAACCACTCTTGCCTGTGGCTACTGTGCAGATAGCACACAACTACAAATTTCAACTGGAGTTAAAGCAAGTATATTGTTCTCACTCAACATAATTTGGTAACGCTTAAGTCAGAAAATAAGTCAAATTGACCCTGAAACCTTAGTGAAATATCAATTTCTGACACGGAAAAATTAGAAAAAACACTTGAAAGGCATTAGTACATTAAAGAGAAACTTCAAAGAAATGCTTGACTTTGTACTTTTAATTTTAAAAGGATTTTAAGTTTTAAGACTAAGTGGGGAAATTCTAATTCAAGTTTTTATTAACTGTACTATTATATAATCAAGTTGTACAGTCAAGAGACACAGCAACTATATTAGCTTTATTAGATTATTGATTCCTTTGTATTTGTAGGGAGTCTTTCAAAATACTCTTTTAAGAAGGAGGAAACTTTCTTAAAGGAAAAGTTTTGTGAAATGGGTCAAAACTCCATGGAAAAATGAAAGGGAAAAGGGTGAGTAGAAATACCTTATATCAAAAATTTATAAACACACACAACTAGGTGACTGATCATGAAAATTAAAAAAATTACAAGTCGATTCCATGACAATTAAGTATCTTCAAAATATGCCTCATGAAAGATATTATCCAAAATATTCACCAGGCAAGACAAAATTATTCAGAGTACATTTTAAATACATTTCAGTATTCAGACAAATAAGAAACAACTATTTACAAAACCTCCAACTAATAGTCCAACGGTCTATACTCCAACTAACAGTCCTCCAACGGTCCCACTCTGGTCTCTCAAGTACAATAAACTATTACCCTCACCTGAGCGTGTCTTACCTGTTGCCATTTGCCTTTGACAGCCGGGTCTCTGACTGATTGGCAATGTCTCTGAATCTGCTGTATCACCCCCTGGTAATATACCATTGATGAGTCATAGTTTCCAAGAAGTGCAAATTCTCTTCCTTTCTTTGCATTGTCACAAATCTCAGCCAAATTCATCTTCTTGAAGAGAACTAAAGAGAACACATAAGGTCTTCTTATTAAGTTTTCAGCACCAACTTTAGAACATTTTTTCTTATTCTTTAAAATATCTGCTTAGGGGAGCCTGGGTGGCTCAGTCGGTTGAGCATCCGACTTCAGCTCAGGTCATAATCTCACGGATTGTGGGTTCCAGCCCCACATCCGGCACTGTGCTAACAGAAAAAAAAAAATTAATTAAATTAAAAAAAAAGTATCTGCTTAAAAGTACTTTCAAAATCAAAATGGTTCTCTCGTTCTTTGAGGTTATCTGAATGCATCTTATAATACTAAGCAGAGTTTCTAATTTTGGAAGTACAAAGGAGATCATAAAAGAACACCCAAGAAGATAACACAGAAATTACACAGCTCTGAGCTACTGGTTTATGTTACAGGTACATAAATTGGACACTAGTTTTCCTTGCTCGTTTATAATTACCACAAGCTGTAATACAATAAAGATGAACTTGATTTTATTCAATTTATTTTTGACGATGTAGAAACATATAACCGCAGAAATTAGTTCTCCCTAAAACAATTTGGCCCCCCAAACAAAAGGTCGTACTTTCTCTTTTTGGAAAGACAAAATGTTTTATTTTAAAACCCTGGAAAAGCTATTGAAAAGACAAATATCCATTATATAACCATGAATGTTAAATATCTGGAAACTGTCAATCTTCAAAAAGGTGGTAGGCACTTCCAAAGAGCTAAATATTGCAAATGATTCTACCGTATGTCTTCTCTATTATCAACAGTACTTGATGTGATGTAAAATACCAAGAAGACTCGACTAATTATTCAGTCGCCATCTTAGGGTTCAATTCAATTACCCAAGTAAAAGTTTTGTCCAAGATGTTCCTGTCACAAGAAACTTCTGGGTGAATTTCAGAAATGTTCACTAAAGGATCTTCCTTTTTTGCCTGTGAATGTTTGAGTATTACTGTACTGTTGGTTACTGGCCACTACAGATGCTGGTTCTAGGCCAGCCCAAGGGTCTTCAAGAATTGAAGGCTTGAAATAACTTTCCAACTCATTAGACATTCTTTTTTCTCTACCACGATCCAAATGGTGTAGATGTCCTTGGAGAACCCTGGGGGTGAGGCTGCTGCTCCCGTGGGGAATAGCCAAATTTCTGCTGGGACCCCGCGGGGTACTTGGAATAAGGAGTGAGGGCAGCCGCCAGGGGACGCCAGGGAATGGAGACCAAATCAGCCTCCCACCCCCCCACCCCCACCCCCACCCCCCCGGAAGCTGCCGCCCTGTCGCGGAGGGTGGCTGCTCCCTTTGGGCCTTGATCCTTGATCCTTGATCGGGGCAGAATGGTGGCGTGTGTGGCGGATTCCCGTAAGGTCCCGAGGGGAGGGCGGCCGCGGTTCGCCTCCAAGTGGGGTAACGCGGAAGCTGCTCAAACTACCCCAACCTCCTACACCCACGCCAGGGTAGGGAGCAGTGGGGGTCAAAAATTCTGTCGGTGCATATCAGGAGACGACGATGAAGACCTCACTGCCACGTTCTCCCCCAAAAAGTCACACTTAAGGAAGACATTTTAAAGGAACATCTTGTAGTGTGGTCCATGCATCGTTTGTATGTATTTACTTGTCCCATACAACTGAAATCTAAGCAAAAACCTGTGAATGAAACTACCTGAGCCCCTTTTGCTCCTCAAATTGTAATCTTCTATGGTCTCATCATTCTCTATAGCTTCCTGTCTGTGCAAATAACTATCATTTTTCTTTCCCCTTCTACAGATGCTAGGAAGAACATCGTCTGACCTTCTGGTTTCTACCAAAGCTCTCGGGCCCGGTAATTCTAGCTTTTCTTCCTGGCTTCCCAAAAGTCTCCCAGAATCATCCAAGGGCTCTAAATGCCAAGTCACTTGCCACTAAAGACTACAAATTGGGGGGAGTTCAGAGATATAGACGAACGGCATCCTGGAGGAGTCCAAATTGCCCTGCTTATTTCCCAAAACAGTAAACCAAAAGATCCACTTGGTAGAGAACATCAAAGTACTTCTCCACGCCTTTCTGAGGCAATTACATTCTGGTGTGAGCTTGGCTTTCTCTCTACCTCTTATCTATTCTTAAGGAGCTCAAAAACCCCTCCTCAAAATTAAGCACATCTAGTTCTAGGCATTTCAACGGACTCCAGTACATTCTTAGAAATAAAGCTGTTTCCTTTATGTGTTTTGATTATTAGTCCCTTCCCCCAGCATAAGTTCCTTGAAGGCAGCACCTGTGTTACTTTAGAATTACACCACAACAAAAGGTACACTAGCTTTGCACGGTCAGAAACTTCAGCATTTAACAGATCTAGCCACACAACACAGGGCAACCGGGCAAAGCCTCTTCTTCAAACTAGAACATTAACACAAAGCAATAAGATCTCATACTGAATGAGCTGTAATTAGTAAGTCCGGTAAGGAGAAAAAAAAAAAAAAAAAGCTGTTCCATATATTATTTTCTTTTAAAAGCATTAATTCTGCTAATATGTGCTGTCACACAACTATGCAGGATAAAAATATCTTCATGTAGGGGCCGCCTGGGTGGCTCAGTCAGTTAAGCATCCAACTCTTGATTTCAGCTCAGGTCATGATCTCATGGTCGTGAGATAGAGCCCCATGATTCTCTCTACTTCTGTTCTCCCTACTCCCGAATGCTCGCTCTCTCGCTCTCTCTCTCTCGCTCTCTCTCAAAATAAAAACCAATAACTTGATGTAAAGCAGGGGTCAGCAAACTTTTTGTATAAAGAATCAGACAGTAAACATTGTAGGCTATAGTAATAACCGTTGAGTGCAACTTGTTATAAAACCAGTCTCCTAGTAAGAATGAAGTTCTTTTGGGGGGATAATACTTCACTTAGTTGAGATTAAAAATTAGCGTTCCCTATAATCAAAATCAACTGCAAACGTTCATATGGTAATGCTACTTTCTAAATAAGAATGTATGTATTTCATGTTTGAAAGTGTCTTTTTACCCTGAAAGGTGCCGGGCCGTCACATACACACGATTTCAATTCAGCATATTCATTGTTTGGAAGATACCTACAGACTTCATTCTTCTCTTAATATTTGTTTTTCATCTTTCAGGGTGTCCTTCCACTGCAGATCAATCACCTCCAATCGGAGGGTAAGGTGGGTGCAAATGCCTCAACCACACAACGAAACGGATTTTGTAATAGGGTCGTTTCCTCTGCACTCACATCAAAGTCTGAGACCGAGCTCAGAAAATACGTCTACTGCAACCCTGAGTGGGAACGGCGACTTTGTTTTCTTTACCTTAACTTCTGACGGCCTGCAAAGCTATCTAAAACAGCTTAATGTTATTTGTGATTCAAACAACACTAGCTGGCATCGAAATCACTTCTCATTTTGCATATAAGCACGGTTTGGCTTATAAGTTTAGGTTGAATACTTTAAGAAACATGACCAAGTCTGCAGCAAAAACTGACTTCCAAAGCCATTCGGTGTTCAAGCACAGTGGTTGAGAGCAGTGCTTCTCATTCGGAAAGACCTCAAATCAGCCCAAACCTCAAAAGACTGGAATAGAATTTTACTGTTACTACTAGGCCACTGAACTGCAATGTGGTGGGCAAGTCGGGGTTTTCGGCTTCTACTTCTGATCAAAATTCACGCAGCTAACAATGACTAAGTCCACAGGAGCAACACGACCAGTTCTGTATTTCATGCTACACTCAAATGTTCTCTGCAAAATACCTGCTGATAAGTACAATAAGTAACCCTATATTTTAGCCACTTTACATTTCCACAGTTTCGTAAATTTGCTCACCTAAGCCGTTTTCTGTTAGAGACATATTTTTACTTCCATCAATTGTAATGCATCGTAACAGATCCCACCTCTCGGGTCATACAAAATTAGTGTTTTCTGAACTTTTTGTAAATATTTTTGTCAGCAGTTATTCCACGAGCACTATCATTGAAACTAATTCTTCAAAAACTTCAAGCTTTGACGCGACTTCTTGAATAACAGTAACTGAGCTGTATTGGTAACCTCTGCTAATCCGCAAAAGCCAGGGAAAACCACTCAAAATCATTCGCTTTGTTTTTTAATTGATTACTAATGTTCTCAACCCTTGCAGCAACTGTTCTTGCCAAAAAGCTAATAGCTTTAAACAAGTTTATTCTCTCCAGACACATTTCTTTGGCTACTACAATCAAAGGCGATTTAGTTAAGGCACCATCAGTAGTAAATGACTTCCTTACTTGACTAACAAATGGAAACTTAATCTGGGCACAGTCTGATTTTCATTTTTAATAATTCTGTGAAGAAATTCTTCTGTGGCTAAGATATTCCTTTTTCAATTTTCTAATTTTTCTGGCCATTGTTTTCCTGTGAGTTGGGAATATTGGGATGACTGATTAGTCTGGTAATGTCAGCATATACTGTATCTCCTTAGCACAGCTATAGTCTCACCACATAATAATCAATGCTTTGTCATCTAATTTGATAATGTATACTCTAGTGTACTTTAGAAGTATAACATGTTGGAGCACCTGGGTGGCTTAGCCAGTTGAGCGTCTGACTCTTAATTTCGGCTCAGGTCATGATCTCACGAGACTCCACGGGTTGTGGGATCAAGCCTCACATCACTGAGCTCAGGATTCTCCCTCTTTCTCCCTCTGCCCCTCTTCCCCATTTGTGTATGCTTTCACTCTCTCTAAAATAAAAAATTAAAATTAAAAAAAATAATAATAATAATAGGGGCACCTGGGTGGTTCAGTAGGTTAAGTGTCTGACTTCAGCTCAGGTCATGATCTCACAGTTCGTGGGTTCAAACCCACCATCCGGCTCTGTGCTGACAGCTCGGAGCCTGGAGTCTGCTTTGGATTCTGTGTCTCCCTCTCTCCCTGCCCCTCCACTGCTCATACTCTTGTCTCTCTCTCTCTCTCTCTCTCTCTCAAATAAACATTAAAAAAATTTTTTTTTAATAAAAATAAAAGTATAACTTGTCAAGTCCATTTTTCTCATCTTTTGTTTCAACATGATGGGTACGTGCTGATAATAAAGTAGAATGTCACAGTACAATGATATACAAGGTACGTGAAACAGTGATTATAGTGCACCCAAGTAGTGCAAAACAGTGAGAAAGTCACAAAATCTCAGTCCCAATGACTCAAGCTCACAAAAGCAGCCATAAAGAATATGTAAACAAGCGTGTGTGCCTGTGTTCAAATAGACCTTTATTTATGGACACTGATAACAGAATTTCATTTAATTTCCACACGTCACGAAACAGTATTCTTCTTTTGACTTTTTTAACCATTAAAAAAATGCAACAACCATTCTCAGTTCATAAGCCATTCAAAAACAAGTGGCAGTCTGGATATGGCCCCTAGATTGTATTTTGCTGAGTCCTGCTTTCCACTTCTATCTTAAGAATCCAGAAAAATACAAGCAAATTAAACAGCAAGGAAGTAAAAGCATAGTAAAGTTAAGAGCAGAAATCAATAAGATAGAAATAGAAGAATAAAAAAATTCCAATGTAGCCAAGCTGGTTCTTCAGAAGTACCATCATAATGAATATATCTCTAGTAATATTGACTGAGAAAGGGAGAGAGAAAACAAGATTAACAAAATCAGAAATAATGGGGGGGGCTAGCACTACAAACTTTAGGGATATTAAAAGGCAAACGAGGGCTTAATAAAATATGCAAATGCTATAAAGGTCACAAAATACCAAAGCTTACCCAAGAAGAAACAGAGTGATTAATCGGAATAGTCCTATATCAACCAGTGATACTCAATTTGAAATTTAAAATCTTCCCCAAAAACACAAACAAAAAAACCCTCCAGATCCAAATGGCTTCACTAGTGAATTCTCCCAAAGCATTAAAGGAAAAAATAAAACCAATTCTAAACAAATTCTCAGAAAAAAGAAAAGGCATGGGGCATGGGGCGCCTGGGTGACCCAGCTGGTTGAGCATCCAACTCTTGATTTCAGCTCAGGTCATGATCCCAGGGTCATGGGATCAAACCCCTCATTGAGCTTCACGCTGAGAAAGGAGCCTGATGTGTCAGATTCTCTCTCTCCCTCTGCCCCTCATGCCCGCTCATGCTCTCTCTAAAATAAAATAAAATAAAATAAAATAAAATAAAATAAAATAAAATAAAATAAATAAATAAATAAATTTTAAAAGGAAAGAAAGAAAAAAGAGGAGGCAGAAAAACTTCCAACTCCTACTTTAGGGGCAGCATTATCCTGATAGCAAAACTAAACATTATAAGAAAAGAAATTTACATAGCAATATCCTTCAGGAACACAAATACAAAAATCTTTACATTTTAGGTAGTCAAATGCAGTAATACATAAAAAGGATAATGCATTATGACCAAAGAAGGGTCAATACCAAAAATTCAAGATGGTTTATATTAAAAACCAATCAACAGGATTTTAAGAGACTAGAAATGAAATGTATGATCATCTCAATAGAGGCATACAAAGCTCTGACAAAAAATCAACGCCATTCATAAGAACTTGTAGCAAACTAAGAAGAGCATTTCCTCAGCCCAATAGAGTATTCACGAAATCCTTACATCTAAAATCATATTCATTGTGAAAGACTAAATGCTCTCCCCAAAGATCAAGAAATAACAAGCCCAGTATATTTGCTCTCATTCCTTCTATTCTACATTAGAACTAGAGGTTCTAACCACTGCAATAGGCAGGCAAAAATAAATAAATAAATAAATAAATAAAAGGCATACAGATTGGAAAAGAAGTTGCTTTTATTCGTATACAACCTGATTATTAATGGAGAAAATCCTAGGGAATCTACAACAGCTACTAGAATTAGTGAGTTTTGTAACTCAAAATTTATTTTGTAACTCAGAAGTTATTATGCTGCAGGACACAAGGTCAATATAAAAAAAAATCAATTGCATTTCTACATACTAACAATAATTGAAAACAAAAGTTAAAAAACAGGGGCGCCTGGGTGGCGCAGTCGGTTAAGCGTCCGACTTCAGCCAGGTCACGATCTCGCGGTCCGGGAGTTCGAGCCCCGCGTCAGGCTCTGGGCTGATGGCTCAGAGCCTGGACCCTGTTTCCGATTCTGTGTCTCCCTCTCTCTCTGCCCCTCCCCCGTTCATGCTCTGTCTCTCTCTGTCCCAAAAATAAACAAACGTTGAAAAAAAAATTTAAAAAAAAAAAAAAAATCACCAAAAAATATGAAATATGCAGGGATAAATTTAACAAAATACATTCAAGAATGTAACATGGAAAGCTACCAAATATTGCTAAGAGAAGTTAAGGATGACCTACATTAATGGACACATGTATGTTCACACATTAATGAACTGAAACGTTCAATGTAGGTAAGATGTCAATTCTCTTGAAAGTGAGCCATAGTCAATACGATCACCATCAAAATTCCAGCAGCCTTTCTTGTAAAAACTGACAAGCTGATTTCAAAATTTACATGGAAATACAAAGGGCATAGAATAGCCAAAACGGGTTAGCAAAAGAGTAACGTTAAGACAACTTACACCGTCTGTTTCCAAGATTTACTATAAAGTTGCAGCAATGAAGACGGTGTGGGATTGGCATACAGACAGACTCACAGACCAATGGAACAAATTAGACAGTCCAGAAAAAGACCCATACCTATATGGCCAGTTAATTTCTGACAAAGTTCCCAAGGCAAGCCAACAAGGGCAAATTTTTTTTTTTCGAAAAGGGGTGCTGAAACAACCAGATATCCATATGCAAAAGGAACCTGAACCTCCGCTCTTATCTCACATCATATACAAAAAATCATCTCAAAATGAATTGATGACCTAAACATAAGTTAAAACTATAAAACTTTCAGAAGACAACCCAACCCAAGGTATGGAGGGGGGAGGGGACACCAGGTCCTCAAGCCCCAGTTCCCACAGGGC
This sequence comes from Prionailurus bengalensis, assembly GCF_016509475.1. Lineage (NCBI taxonomy): Eukaryota > Metazoa > Chordata > Mammalia > Carnivora > Felidae > Prionailurus > Prionailurus bengalensis. The sequence continues at coordinate 9,545,579 of NC_057343.1, forward strand.
ATGATGAGTCAGCTGACATCTTTATGTACAGTAGGTTGCATTACAGAAGAATCCTCAGTTAGGGAACCCAACCTATTATATTGAACAGCATATGCAGGTCTTGTTCCAAAGGAAGATATTTCCTCCGGGCTATAAGCAAGCCCAACCTTTGCTCTGGAGGAAGAGACAATACCTACCTTTCAAGGCTGTTCAACTTCATATCAGCTTTCAACCTGGGGAGCCCCCTTGCCTCTTCCATGTTGAATCTTTTGTGTGTGTGTCTAGCACATGTCTTTCACTTTCTTGGTTTACTCCCTTACTTTTATAAAACACATTTTCTTTCCATAGATGGGAGGTAGAGTTTTTGAGATTTTATTCTACCTTTATTCTACCCTCGTACGTTTGTCATAGTTTGATTAGCTACTGAATTCTAGTTTGGAAATAATTTTCCTCCAGAATTTTGAAGGCACTGCTTTATTGCCGTCTAGGCTTCAATTAAGTTGGGAAGACTGAAGTCATTCAAATTCCTGATCCTTTATAGATCACCTGTTTTTTCCCCTTTCGGCAAGTTTGTAGGATCTTCTCCTTGATCCAAGCTTTCTAAAATTGTTGATGATGTATTTGAAATGGGTCTATGTGGGGGAAAGATCCAACATGGTGGAGAAACAGGGGACCCAAAGTTCCCTTGTCCCTCAAACACAGCAGTGTTGAGGCCAAAGGACTTTGAATTCCAAGAGTCCGGGCTGCAGAGTGGCAGAGACACTTGGGACAACCTGGCGGGCCACCGGTGCGTGATTGTGAACTGGGAGAGAGAAAATGGGTGCGTAGGCCGGAAGGGGAGGGATCCCCTTCTGCAGAGTAAGGGAAGGAAGAGAAAGAGAGGCTGTGAAAGTGTAGGGCTGTATCTGGACAAGAGAATTACCACGGCCCAGGGATGGAGAAGGATCCAATCTCTAACTGTGGGGCGTTCTCCAGATGGGCCAGCTGTCCAGTTTGCACACCTAGGGAGCAGGGGAGCCTGCCCCTGGCTCGGTAACTAGTTCAGAGCTGCAGTCCACAGTAGGAGAAAGCAATCCCCTCTCTGGAGTGCTGTGGGAAGAAGGAATATAACCATTCAAAGGACAAAGACTGCCTGCGACCGCCAGCCAGAGGCCATATATTGGCAGAACCGGGGGCACTCGGAGACAGCCCCTTGAAGGCATCGGGGGTTTCAATCCCAGCTGAGCACCAGGGAGGCGCGGGAGTCGGCAGAGAGGGACAAACTGCCTCGTTCGCCCCGCGGCACAGTGAGGCTGGCCGAAACTGAGTGGTTTGGGACACCAGTCGGTCGGGGCAGGAGAACTAAGGGGTCGCCATTTTTCACCCCACCACCAACAGGGTGGGGCTTCAGGGAAGGGACAGCGGGTCCAGAGGGGAGGCGGTACCCCCTACACCAAGCCACGCCCCTCCACGCCCGGTAACTGCATACCCACCGGAGATTGACGCTGACCAACCAGACAGCCCCCCCTCCAGACAAGGCACCCAGCGGTTTTGCATTTTCTGATTTAATTCTTGGACAGTTCTTCTTACATACATTTTTTTTTCTTTCTTTTCTCCTTCTTATTTCTTCCTCCTCTAGTCTGGTTATTCTGGTTGTTGGTTTGTTTAAGCAGATACATGTAATCTAGTCTCTTTATACCTGTTCTATATCGCCTTATTTTCCTCTCTCTCTCTCTCTCTCTCTCTGGATTAAGCCATATAGTTTCTCTGCCTGGTCAATTTTCTTTTCTTTCTTTTTTTCCCACCCATCATTTCTCCTTGTATGTGATAAGACCTCTTCCACCAACACTGCTCCCGCCACCCCCCGCCCCCCACACTGGTTTGTTGTTGTTGTTGGTTGGTTGTTTTTCTCCAGGGCTACTTCAATGAACAAATCAAAGCACACCTGGTGGTGGGTCCAAAACATCACTAGGAACAGGGAGATAAAGCAACCAGAATCGTAACATCTGAGAACAAGCAACACACTCCAAAAAAACACCTCCTGAAGGGCCAGGCCCAGGACAGCGTATGACCCCTCTTTAATACACTAGTGCTCGCAGGTGCAGGACACATAACAAGCTTTTAAAACACATAAGGGACAGAAAACTAGCCAAAATGACGAAACAGAAGAATTCTCCTCAAAAGAAATTCCAGGAAGACATGACAGCTAAAGAACTGATCAAAACAGATATAAACAATATATCTGATCAAGAACTTAGAATAATAGCCATGAGATTAATTGCTGGGCTTGAAAAAAGCATAGAAGACAGCAGAAAATCTATTGCTGCAGAGATCAAGGAACTAAAAAATAGTCATGATGAATTAAAAAATGCTGTCAATGAGGTGCAAAATAAACTAGAGGCAATGGCAGTGAGGATTGAAGAGGCAGAAGGTAAAATAAGTGAAATAGAAGATAAAATTATGGAAAAAGATGAACCCGAGAAAAAGAGAGATAAAAAAAATTCTAGGCCACGAGGGAAGAATTAGAGAACTAAGTGATTCAATGAAATGTAGTAATATCCTTAGCACAGGAATTCCAGAAGAGAGAAAGGGCTCGAAGGTGTACTCGAACAAATCATAGTCGAGAACTTCCCTAATTTGGGGATGGAAACAGACATTGAACTCCAGGAGGCACAGAGAACTCCCTTCTGATGTAACAGGAATTGATCTTCTGCACGACATACCATAGTGAAACTGGCAAAATACAAAGATAAAGAGAGAATTCTGAAAGCAGCTAGGGACAAACAGGACTTAATCTACAAGGGTAGACACGTAAGGGTAGTGGCCAAGCTATCTACTGAAACGCGGCAGGCCAGAAGGGAGTGGCAAGAAATAGTCAATGTGCTGAATAGGAAAAATATGCAGGCAAGAATCCTTTACCCAGTAAGGCTGTCATTCAGAATAGAAACAGAGATAAAAGGGGCGCCTGAGTAGCTCAGTCGGTTGGGCGTCCGACTTCGGCTCAGGTCATGATCTCATGGTTCGTGGGTTCGGGCCCCACGTCGAGCTCTGTGTTGACAGCTCGGAGCCTGCTGCCTGCTGCGGATTCTGTGTCTCCCTCTCTCTCTCTCTCCCCCTCTCTCTCAGGGGTAGGTAAACATTAAAAAAAAAAAAAGTAAAAAAAAAAAAAAAACAGAAAGAAAGAAAGATAAAGGTTTTCCCAGACAAACAAAAACTGACGGAGTTCATCACCACTAAACCAGCCCTACAAGAGATCTTAAGGGAGACTCTGTGGGTGGAATGTTGCAAAGATCACAAAGGACCAGAGACATCGCTACAAGCATGAAACCTACAGATAACACAATGACACTACGTCCATATCTGAATAAGTCCATATTTGACACTAAGTTCACTGAATGTAAATGGACTAAATGCTCCAATAAAAAGACATAGGGTATCAGAATGGATAAAAAAAAAAAAACAAGACCTATCTATTTGCTGTCCACAAGACACTCATTTGAGACCTGAGGACACCTTCAGATTGAAAGTGAGGGGATGGAGAACCATCTACCATGCTACTGGAAGTCAAAAGAAAGCTGGAGTAGCCATACATGTATCAGACAAACTAGATTTTAAACTGAAGGCTGTAACAAGAGATGAAAAAGGACATTATATCATAATTATGGGATCTATCCATCAAGAAGAACTAATAATTATAAACGTTTATGCAACCAATTTGGAAGCACCCAAATATATAAAATAATCACCAACATAAGCAATCTTATGTGGTAATTGCAGGGAACATTAAAACTCCACTTACAACAATGGACAGATCATCTAGGCAGAAAATCAATAAATCAAAAATGGCCCTGAATGATACACTGGACCAGATGGACTTGACAGATATATTCAGAACTTTTCATCCCAAAGCAGCAGAATACACCTTCTTCTCAAGTGTACATGGAACATTCTCCAAGACAGATCACATACTGGGTCACAAAACAGCTGATAAATATAAAAGAATTGAGATCATACCATGCACATTTTCATATCACAATGCTATGAAACTGAAAATCAACCACAGGAAAAAGTCTGGAAAACCTCCAAATGCACGGAAGTTAAAGAACATCCAACTAAAGAATAAATGGGTCAACCAGGCAATTAAAGAAGAAATTAAGAAATATTTGGAAACAAATGAAAATGAAAACGCGACAATCCAAACCCTTTGGGATGGAGCAAAGGCAGTCCTAAGAGGAAAATGCATTGCAATCCAGGCCTATCTTAAGAAACAAGAAAAATCCCAAATACAAAACGTAACGCAACCCCTAAAGGAACCAGAACAGCAAACAAAACAAAACAAAACAACAACAACAAAAAAAACCAAGGCCAGCAGAAGAAGAGAAATAATAAAGATTAGAGCAGAAATAAACAATACAGAATCCAATAAAACATAGAACAGATCAATGAAACTAAGAGCTGGTTTTTTGAAAAAGTAAACAAAAGGGATACGCCCCTAGCCAGACTTCTCAAAAAGAAAAGAGGACCCACATAGATAAAATCACGAATGAATTTGGACTTATCACAACCAATCCCTCAGAAATATAAACATTTATCAGAGAATACTATGAAAAATTTTATGCCAACAAACTGGACAGCCTGGAAGAAATGGACAAATTCCTAGCCACCCACACGCTACCAAAACTCAAACAGGAAGAAATAGAAAATTTAATAGACCCGTAACTAGTGAAGAAACTGAATCAGTTATCAAAAATCTCCCAACCAATAAAAGTCCTGGGCCAGAGAGCTTCCCAGGGGAATTCTACCTGAGATTTAAAGCAGAGTTAATACCTATCCTTCTCAAGCTGTTCCAAAAAATAGAAACGGAAGTTAAGATTCCAGATTCATTTTATGAAGCCAGCATTACCTTGATTCCCAAACCAGAGACCCCACAAAAAAGGAGAATTAAGGCCAATATCCCTGATGAACATGGATGCAAAAATTCTCAACAAGATACTAGCAAATGGAATTCAACATCATATAAAAAGAATTAATGGGGCGCCTAGTGGCTCAGTCGGTTAAGCGTCAGACTTCGGCTCAGGTCATGATCTTGTGGTTCCTGAGTTCAAGCCCCATGTCAGGCTCTATGCTGACAGCTCAGAGCCTGGAGCCTGCTTCAGATTCTGTGTGTGTGTCTCTCTCTCTCTGCCCATCCCCTGCTCGCACTCTGTCTCTTTCACTCTCAAAAATAAATAAACATCAAAAAAAATTTTTTTTTAAAGAATTATTCATCATGATCAAATGGGATTCATTCCAGGGCTGCAGGGCTGGTTCAATATTCACAAATCAGGGGTGCCTGGGTGGCGCAGTCGGTTAAGCGTCCGACTTCAGCCAGGTCACGATCTCGCGGTCCGTGAGTTCCAGCCCCGCGTCGGGCTCTGGGCTGATGGCTCAGAGCCTGGAGCCTGTTTCCGATTCTGTGTCTCCCTCTCTCTCTGCCCCTCCCCCGTTCATGCTCTGTCTCTCTCTGTCCCCCAAAAAATAAATAAACATTGAAAAAAAACTAAAAAAAAAATTAAAAAAAAATTCACAAATCAACCAATGTGATACATCGCATTAACAAGAGAAAGGATAAGAACCATATGATCCTGTCAATAGATGTAGAAAAAGCATTTGACAAAATACAGCATACTTTCTTACTAAAAACCCTCAAGAAATTCAGGATAGAAAGAACATACCTAAACACCATAAAAATCATATATGAGAAGCCCACAGCTAATATCCTCCTCAATGGGGAAAAACTGAGAGTTTTCCCCCTGAGATCAGGAACACAAAAGGGATGTCCACTCTCACCACTGTTGTTTAACATCGTGTTTGAAGTCATACCTCAGCAATCAGACAACAAAATGAAATAAAAGGCATCAAAATTGGCAAAGAAAAGTCAAACTTTCACTTTTTGCAGACAACATAATATTCTACATGGAAAACCTAAAGGACTCCACCAAAAGTTCGCTAGAACTGATACATGAATTCAGCAAAGTCTCAGGATACAAAATCATTGTACAGAAATCAGGTGCATTTCTATACACCAATAATGAAGCAACAGAAAGAGAAATCAAGAAATCGATCCCATTTACAATTGCACCAAGAACCATAAAATACCTAGGAATAAACCTAACCAAAGACGTAAAAGATCTGTATTGTGGAAACTATAGAAAACCTTTATGAAGGAAATTGAAGGAGACACAAAGAAATGGAAAAACATTCCATGCTCACGGATTGGAAGAATAAATATTGTTAAAATGTCAATACTATACAAAGCAATCTACACATTCGATGCAATCCCAATCAAAATTGCACTCACATTCTTCTCAAAGCTAGAATAAACAATCCTAAAATTTGTATGGAACCACAAAAGACCCTGAATAGCGAAAGTAATGTTGAAAAAGAAAACCAAAGCAGAAGGCATCACAATCCCAGACTTTAGCCTCTACTACAAAGCTGTAATCATCAAGACAGTATGGTACCTGCACAACAACAGACACATAGACCAATGTAATAGAATAGAGAACCTAGAATTGGACCCACATGTGTATGGCCAACTAATCTTTGACAAAGCAGGAGAGAGTATCCGATGGAAAAAAAGACAGTCTCTTTAGCCAATGGTGCTGGGAGAACTGGACAGCAACATGCAGAAGAATGAAACTACATCCAGATGGCCAACCGACACATGAAAAAATGCTCAACATCACTTATCATCAGGGAAATACAAATCAAAACCACAATGAGATACCACCTTTCACCTGTCAGAATGGCTAACATTAACAACTCAGGCAACAACAGATGTTGGCGAGGATGCGGAGAAAGAGGATCTCTTTTGCACTGCTGGTGGGAATGGAAGCTGATGCGGCCACTCTGGAAAACAGTATGGAGGTTTCTCAAAAAACTAAAAATAGAACTACCCTACGACCCAGGAATTGCACTACTAGATATTTATCCAAGGGATACAGGTGTGCTTTCGAAGGGACACATGCACCCCCATGTTTACAGCAGCACTATCAACAATAGCCAAAGTATGGAAAGAGCCCAAATGTCCATCAATGGATGAATGGATAAAGAAAATGTGGTATACACAAACACACACACACACACACACACACACACACAATGGAGTATTACTCGGCAATCAAAAAGAATGAAATCTTGCCATTTGCAACTACGTGGATGGAACTGGAGGGTATTATGATAAATGAAATTACTCAGAGAAAGACAAAAATCATATGACTTCACTCATATGAGGACTTTCAGAGACAAAACAGATGAACATAAAGGAAGGGAAACAAAAATAATATAAAAACAGGGAGAGGGACAAAACAGAAGAGACTCATAAATATGGAGAACAAACTGAGGGTTACGGGAGGAGTTGTGGGAGGTGGGATGGGCTAAATGGGTAAGGGGCATTAAGGAATCTACTGAAATCATTGCTTCACTATATACTAACTAATTTGGATGTAAATTTTAAAAAATAAAGTTAAATTAAAAAAAAAAAAAAGAATGAAACTAGACCACTTTCTTACACCACACACAAAAATAAACTAAAAATGGATGAAAGACCCAAATGTGAGTGAGGAAACCATCAAAACCCTAGAGGAGAAACAGGCAACAACCTCTCTGAACTCACTCGCAGCAATTTCTTCAACACGTCTCCAAAAGCAAGGGAATTAAAAGCAAAAATGAACTATTAGGACCTCATCAAGATAAAAAGCTTCTGCACTGCAAAGGAAACAAGCAACAAAACTAAAAGGCAACCAGCAGACTGGGAAAAGATATTTGCAAATGGCATATCGGATAAAGGGTTAGTATCCAAAATCTATAAAGTACTTACCAAACTCAATACCAAAAAACAAATAATCCAGTGAAGAAATGGGCAGAAGACATGAATAGACACTTTTCCAAAGAAGACATCCAGATGGCTAACATGAAAAGATGTTCAACGTCACTCATCATCAGGGAAATACAAATCAAAACCACACTGAGATACCACCTCACACCGGTCAGAGTGGCTACAATTAACAACTCAGGAAACAAGAGATGCTGGTGTGGATGTGAAGAAACAGGAACCCTCTTGCACTGTTGGTGGGAATGCAAACTGGTGCAGCTGCTCTGGAAAATAGTGTGGAGGTTCCTCAAAAAATTATCCAAGGGATACAGGAGTGCTGATTCAGGGGCACATGTACCCCAGTGTTTATAGCAGCTCTTTCAACAATAGCCAAATTATGGACAGAGCCTAAATGTCCATCAACTGATGAATGGATAAAGAAGATGTGGTTTATATATATAATGGAATACTATTTGGCAATGAGAAAGAATGAAATCCTGCCATTTGCAGCAACATGGATGGAACTGGAGGGTATTATGCTAAGTGAAATAAGTCAATCAGAGAAAGACAGATATCATATGTTTTCACTCATACGTGGAACTTCAGAAACTTAACAGAAGACCATGGAGGAAGGGAAGGGGGAAAAAAATAGATACAAACACAGAGAGAGGGAGGCAAACCATAAGAGACTCTTAAATACAGAGAACAAACTGCGGGTTGATGGGAGGGGTGGGGGTGAGGGGAAAATGTTTTAATTAAAGTATTTTCATTCTCACACTTCCATCATTCTCTCATAATGCTCTTCTTTCTTCTAGGAGTTGTGAATTCCTGAAATTAGATATTTATTTTAGAAACACTGAAGCAGCCTCAACAACAGCAATGTGAACAAAATAACACTAATTAGAACAGTGGTGGCAAAACAAATCAGATTTAAGCATTTTGTCCCACACTGAATTCGACCAATGTGGTCCAGCCTCTACATATATTTTTCTTTAAAGTTTATCAAATCACCAAAGTCCAGTCTATTTCATGCAATGACTACTATAAATCCCAGCAATTAAAAAAAAAAAAACATAATCACAACTGCTAGAATTACCACATCTTGAAGTATGTTTTAGTAGGAATAAATTGACCTAACTATGTGAGCCCCAGTCAGCAAAACAGCTAACTTTGAAAGCCACAATACCCATCTCTTTATGATGGGCTATACTCTCAAGGACTATAGCTTGCCATGAATAATCGAGAATATGATGCAATCAAAAACCCAGAGACAAGAGGAAAATGTCTGTAGCAATGAAGGCTTTTTGTTTCCTTACCTAAGCTCACTTCTCAAATACTTGGGAAACAGAAAAATGACTGTGCATACAAAATAAAAGGATCTAAACAGATAATCCTAAGAGCTTAAATGTTTCTCAGAAGTAACCATCATAAAATTTCTGCCCGTGGATTAAATTCTTTAACATACTGAAGCAGCAGATAATGTTGACCATCTGCCAGTCTGTTTCAAGATGGCAGCTTAAACTATAAATTTTATTGGGGCTCCCGGGTGGCTCAGTCGGTTAAGCATCCGACTCGGTTTCAGCTCAGGTCATGATTTCATGGTTCATGGGATTGAGCCCCATGTCAGGCTCTGCACTGACAGCACAGAGCCTGCTTGGCATTCTCTCTCTCTCTCTCTCTCTCTCTCTCTCTGTCCTTCCTCTGTTCTAAAAAAAAAGAATTACAAAGTTAGAAAGGGACTCAAAAGGTCATTTATTCCATCTCCATACCTTCAAATAGGACCTCATCAAACAATCCATAGCAAAAGAAACATAAAGACATCTAGTGGAGATTAAATAACTCACCTTAGAAAACTACTCCTTTTTTTAAAAAACCTCTCCCATAATCTATGCCTTAAATTTGTCTAGCTAATGACTGTATACACCTAACTTTGACTAAGTATTCTAAGGCATTCTTTCACTAGGTCTACCATATATAAAATAGTTATCTAGGAGAAAACAATGTCTGAAATAATAATGAGTCCCGGGTGGCTCAATCGGTTAAGCATCTGACTCCTGATTTTGGCTCAGGTCATGATCTCGAAGGTAGTGAGTTCAAGCCCCACATCAGGTTCTGTACTGGAGGTGCAGAGCCTGCTTGGGATTTTCTCTCCCTCTCTCTCTCTGCCCCTCCCTTGCTTGCTCGCTCTCTCAAAATACATAAATAAACTTAAAAAAAAGAAATAACGCTGAGTACATTAAAATATGCATATTTTCCATTCACAAATAGATGCTCAAAATTAGTAACATGATAATATAAATCAGTCCAGAAATGAGATATCATCAATTGAAGTTGAGGGCTATCGGGATCTCAAATCATGCAGTGCAATTCCCAATTTCTTTGAAGATGAAACCCAGGAAAAGATATTATTCCTATTAATGGTCTATGAAAGAACACCTTATAGCATTTAAGGAAGCCTTACTTAAAAGAACTGACGAATCTTTTTATTGATCAAATCATTATTTTGTAATGGAACCACTGCCTGATCCACCTGCTTAATATAGTCAGGTAAAGTCACAGGACATGGCCTCTTGTCGAACAGAACCGGCAATCCTGGCATATTGTTGCTAAGGGGGAGAAAGGAAAGTAGCCTTCAGTTACTGAGCACTTAGGGTTTACCTCCATTAAACCGTCCAATCTTCCCCCAAATCCTATAAAATAGTATTAACATCTTTTTTTTTTTTTAATAAGGGTACAGGTTTGGAAACTTGTCTGTGATTACACAGAAAATAAGTTGTAGTTCCAGAACTGGACAACAGATATAACTGGCCCCTTCCACTCTTACTGCATGCAGTAAACGATCCTTGGAGAAATGTTCTCTAGAAAAGCATATCACTGTACGTACTGCAAAAATCAAAGTATTAATCCAAAGAAGCCATGAGGGCTTTCTAATTTTACTGTGATATTTACACAAAATAGATAATAATTATCAGTTAAATGAAAAAATCTAAAGTTGTTGGTTGTTGAGGAACAATCAATCAAAAGTTCTTAGCCTGGATTCTCTTCTCTTTGGTCATACATTAGTCTACTGGTCTCAATATTTTAAGCTCTCCTTTAGTAAATCAAAATTTAAGGGTGATAAAAAAAAATCACACAACCTTATGTTTTGCTGTCATTGAAAATTACTGAATTCTAATCTCAGCTCCATGAAACCATTCTTAACCTGTCCTAGCTCAGTGACTATTCCAAAACCCCACCATTCTCCTTTCCCACCGAACGCCCCACCCCCATCTCCTCTCATCAAGTGATCTTGACTCCTATCTACCTCTTAGAGAACATAAGCTTTGAACTCTCGAAACTTTTACCACCCAACCTATAAATATCCGTATCTATTCTCACTTCTTTTCTTCCTTTTCCAGTGCATCTCTCCTCCTGTCTACACTAGCACACTGCCTAGGATCACAGCTAGCTAGCACTTAGTTGATACTTTAAAAATGTAACAAACTCATTCTAGACTGATTCTTCCAACTCTGCTCGTCCATCGTTCCCTACATTTTCAGAGACAGATCCATCCACTATCTCCTCTCTCTCATCTCCTACATCTTCAAACATTTCCTCTTCATTGGCTCTTTCCCTAACAGCTCATCAGTCTTTAAAGAAAAAAAAAAAAACAAAAAAAACTTACAAACCTTTTTCAGTTACTGCTTTATCCCTTTCTTTCCTTCAGAGTCAAACTTCTTTAAAGAAAAGTGTGTCTGGGGATTTTATAGTAAGGAAGTACTGTCCATTTCTTTTAATCAGGATAATAGTACAGTTTTGTTTTTTTTTTTAAGAAAGAATCCTTAAAATTTTTTTTAAGTTTATTTAAGTAATCTCTACACCCAACGTGGGGCTCGAACTCACTGCCCTGAGGTCAAGAGTCGCGCTCTCTACCAGCGGAGCCAACCGGGCACCCCAAACAGATATATATTGAAAACAATTACAGATAAAAAGATAGGATACCTGAGCTTAGCTTTAAAACAATCCAAAAATAAATAAATTAATTAATCAAAAATAAATAATCCAGTTGGGGGCAGGGGTTATAGATGAAACAAAATTGGCGATGTGCTCATTCTTCAAGCTTAGGTAATGACTACATGGGACTCATCATTCTATTTTCTTTTGTATTTGTATTATTATGGAAAAAGCAAATGTTTTTTTCAAGTGGCTTAAGCTCACATTCCTCTTTCTCATTTTTGCAAAGTTTAGAAGTGATTTGAAGTCACCAGATCCACTGGGTACGTTTCAATCTTTACCTTACTTGCCCTCTGCAAGACACATGATACTCTGGGCCATTCCTGCTTCTAACTTTCCTCTCATTTGTCATTTGTTATGCATGCCCGCTCTGATTCTTCTCTTTCTCTGCCTCCCAATCTCTCAGTCTCATTTGTGGGCATTTCTCCCCCTTGCTTTCAAACATGGTCCTCCCTCCCCTCCTCAAACACACACACACACACACACACACACACACACACACACACACACACACACACCACAAATGCTGCTGCTTCCCAAACTTATTCAAACTTTTCCTTTTTCATTTCTATATATTCCTATGTGAGCTGACTCATTCTCTCCTTTAATTTCAACTACTTATGCACATGCAAACCTCCACCTCCAGCCCTGAACTCTCTCCTGAACTCCAGATCCCAATGCATCCTTACCTGAATATCCCACAAGAACTTTGAATGAATACTCAAAACTGAACTGGTCTTTATCTTTCACCCCATCAAAACCCTGCTCCTTTTCCTCTCGATCAATGGTTTTATTATCCTTTCAGACATCCTAGGCAGAAAACTAGGAATCATTTGTCTTAAGGTTCCAAATATGTCTAGCCCCCAACTTAAATCGTACTAATTTTATCCCTTAAATACTTCTACAATCCCTGTGTTTCCATAACTCCAGCTGCTTAGTTCAGACTCTCTTCATTTTTCCACTGTATTTTTTTTCCCCTAAAACAGATTGCCCCATACCACTCTAATTTCCCCCTCCTGGGTCTATTCTTCACACTTCAGCTGGAGTTATCTCTCTAAAATACAAAGCCAGGGGCGCCTGCGTGGCTCAGTTGGTTAAGCATCCGACTTCAGCTCAGGTCATGATCTTACAGTCCATGAGTTCAAGCCCCACATCGGGCTCTGTGCTGACAGAGCAGAGCCTGGAGCCTGCTTCAGATTCTGTGTCTCCCTCTCTCTCTGCCCCTCCCCTGCTCATGCTCTGTCGCTCTCTGGCTCAAAAATAAATAAAAACATTTTTAAAAAAATTTTAAATACAAACCCAATAACACCACTACTCCATTTGAAATTCTTCAATGGTTGCCCCATGATGAAAAACAAAAACAAAAACTTCCAAACTCTTTATCATGGTACCAAGTACTTTAATATCTGGCCTCTCCCATCACTATACTGCATTCACTCTGGAACTGGGGCATCAGAATGACCTAGGATTCTCCAAACAAAACACTCAAATATATCCTTTGCTTTTTGTTGCGCCATTTGCCTAGAATGAGTTTCCTCAACTTCCCTCCAGGGACAGCCTACTCAACTTTCTTTAACGCGGGTCAAATGGAACGTCACACTGGAAACTTCCCCTGATCTCCTTAGAGTCAGGGTATTTCTACCAATGGGTCCAGAGAACAGCCATCAGTGGCTGAGATCACGACTTAGATGAGTTAGACCCACTTGGGTTGAAATCCCAGGTTCAAACCTTACCAGGTACGACTCTGGACAAAAATCTTTAAGCCTGTTTCCTCATCTCTGAATAACAGTAGCTAGGGATTTTTATGAGCATTAAATAATAGACTACATACAAAATACTGTATAGTGCCTCGCTGAGATTAGGTAATCAATAAATGTTACTGTTATATTGCGATGTATTCCCACTCTGGGCTCCTATAGCAACTCGCACCTATGTCTGCCATACCATTACGATCACATGACTGTTTGCCCATACAGAACACATCATCTTTTAATTCCCACTATCTGGCATAATGTCCACAATTTAACAGGTTCGTTAACAAAGCTTGAATGAACAAATAAAACACTTCCAACCCCTATAGTATTAAGGCGTCAATTTTTTTACTAACGGTCTTACTAGATTTAAGTTCCATCTCCTTCTACAAAATCGGTAATTTAAGTAAAAGTTACAGGCCAGTCTCATTTTAATGGAGGAAAATAGGAATTTTGTAGTGGCCTTATGTGGTTTACTTGTTGAAAACACACCCACAAAATAAACCCGCCGTGCTACCCACGATTTTTCTGCATACTATATAAAATGCCAAATGTCTAGGATGGTTGTCTCCCTGTTGAAAAAAATGTAAAGGTTTTCTAAATCTGTGTCAGCTTCCTTACCACCAGGACCTAAGCCAACCCTAAGGGCTAAGGTGTATTACAGAGTTGCTGTTTCGTTTTGTTTTGTTTGGGCAATTTTCATCCTGAAAGCACGCTCCTGAGAAATTCCGAAGAATACTGAAATAACCAAAGAAAATAATTAGTACCCACTGCTCAAAAGCAAAAAAAAAAAAAAAAAAAAAAAAAAAAAAAAAAAAAAAATCAATCAATCAATCAATCAATAAATAAGAAAGAAAAGTCTGTGCTTTAAAAATTCCAGTAATTTAGGGGCGCCTGGGTGGCGCAGTGGGTTAAGCGTCCGACTTCAGCCAGGTCACGGTCTCGCGATCCGGGAGTTCGAGCCCCGCGTCAGGCTCTGGGCTGATGGCTCAGAGCCTGGAGCCTGTTTCCGATGCTGTGTGTCCCTCTCTCTCTGCCCCTCCCCCGTTCATGCTCTGTCTCTCTCTGTCCCCAAAATAAATAAACGTTGAAAAAAAAATTTTTTTTTAAAAATTCCAGTAATTTAAAGTTAAACTAATCTTCAAAATAGAATCAAAATATGTGCAGGCAGCGGCCAAGCTAGTAAGTGGGAAGGTGGGGGTCCTCATTTTGCGATCTTAACCCTCAATAAATACAGTGCAAAAGGCAAAACGGTTATGAAAAAAAAAAAGATACTACTATATAAAAGCATGGTCTCTACTTCTACACTTGACCTTTAAGCATTAATGCCTTTTGAATAATAATGAATTAGGGGCTTAATATGCAAACACCTCTGAGCTACTTCAGAATAATCATGAATAAAAGCCTAGAAACCACACGTTCTCAGGAAAAGGAGACAGGCCTGTTAAAAATTTTTTTTTTTAGTTTCTCAGGTCTCGCATCAAATGTGTGCCATACATACGGTTCGGCACCGAGAGGCAGCAACCTGGGAGGGTCAGAGGCGCCGCAGGCCCGAGGCCCTGCGGCTGGGGTGGCTGCTCATCCCTGAGACTTACGCGGGGCGGTGGCCCAGCCCAGCCGGGGTGGGGCTGAGCGCTGTCAGCCGGGGCGGGCCCAACGGCGGGCCACCCAAGTCTCACCTCCACTTCCCTTTCCCAGCGCAGAGCCCAGTTCCGCGACCACCCAAGAGCCCCCGCACCACAAAGACAGATTTTTTTTCTCGCCCGGTCCGCTCAAAGTTTATCGTTCCCTGCCAGCGGTCGGGGCCGCCGGGCTTTGTAGTTCGCCGGTCCAGGCCACCCCGCCGAGGCCGAGAGCCTGTGCAGCCGCTAAACTACAATGCCCATAATGCCCCGCGAGCCTCGCGCTCCCACGGCCCTCCTCCTCCCCTCCCGGCGCCCCAGGACCGCGGCACTGCCCTGGCGGCGGGAGACCGGGTGGGGCTGTCCACCTGAACGCCCCACCACCTGCCCCCTCCTGCCCGCGGCGCTCTCCCTCGGATTCATTACCTAGGTGCCGCAGGTCGGCCGGCTGTGGGTGATGCGGTCCGGGTGGGGGTGGGGCACAGGCCGCCGCCGCCGCAGCCGCCGCCGCGGAGTCCGTTAGTTCCCGACGTGCGTGAAGAGGCGGCGGCGGCGGCGTACGGTTGCCATGGCAGCCGCGGACCGAGCGGTGGGGGGCGCGCGGGGACGCCAAGACAACTCGGGGGAGGAGCCTGGGAACCCCACCCGGGTGCGGGGGAAGGGAGGCGCCCGGGTGCTTCGGGGGAAGGAGGGAGACTGTGACATTGAGGAGGGCGAGTGACTAATGACTCGGTGGGGCCGGATGAGCCCTGCTGCGGCAGCGTCCAATCCCCTTGGCATGACGCGTGTCCTGTGCCGTCGGCGGAGCGCGTTGGTGCCCGCTCTATTCCGAGAGGGTGCCTGTGGCGTCAGAGGAAGGAGCGCCCCAGCGGCTCAGCGCCGGCTCTTTAAAGGTCGTCTGGTCCGGCCCCTCCCCCGCCGCCTCGGCCGAGTGGCGGGGCGGGACCCGAAGCCACCCTGGGGCTTTTCACCGGGAAAGTCGCAGTCTCTCACACCTTTTCTGCCACTCTCTGAGGAGTGGGCTAGAAATGAATCCGTTAGTAAAAATGTAGTGCCTACAGCCTTTAGGCTCATTCGGGAGGTTTGAGAACTTGTACGTGGCAGTGATTTCAGCTGAATTTTTGATGTGTAGTATTTCTTAGGTGACCGTTTGCGGACTCTCCAGGACCCGCCTGAGAGATGCAGTGCGGTAGAAACTGAGGTCAAGCGCATGGGCTTCCGAAACCCGCTTCTGGGTTCACGTCCTGCCCCTATACTTGGTAGCTGATAACCGGGGGGGGGGGGGGGGGGTGCAATTTATTTACCCCCTGTGATGCTGAAAGTTTCAATCTGCAAAATGCAGGTAATGGCCAGCTCCCAGTGCTTGTGAGAAATAAAAAGCATTAGACTGGCATTTAACAATAACTTTTAAATCTTAGTTATTTAACATTTCCTGATAAGTATCAGGAGAATGGGTAGCCTGGAGGTGAGGGTGGGACTTTTTATTTTTTTAGAGGTGGGGAGGAGGGGGAGGAAGGCGGGGGGGGGGGGGTGGGCAGCGACCGAAAGGGAGAGAGAGAATCTTGAGCAGGCGCCTGCTCGGTGCGGAGCCGGAGGGCTCCATCTCCTGACCCGTGAGCCAAAATCAAAAGTCAGATGCTCAACAGACCGAACCGCCCAGGCTCCACTGAAGAGGGAATTTTCCGCGGTGATGGAGAAGATGTGTATCATGCTTAGCGTTTGGGTTACAGAGGTCTGTGCATTTGTCAAAACTCATGGAATGGTGCAGGTAATGAAATGCGTGCCTTTCACTGTGTGTGAATGTACCTCCAAAAAAGAACCTAAGAATATTTTTTTAAGATCTCCCTTCGCAACTTTCAAATAGACAACACAGTGCCATTAACTGTAGTCCTGCTGCACGTTACATCCCCAGGAATTATTTATTTTATAACAAAATTCGTACTCGGTGACCCCCTTCACCCATTTTGCACCCCCGCCCCCACCTCTGGCAACCACCAGATTGTTATTAGAGCGGTAGACGCTAATAGCGACCACAGAGATATTCTGCATCCAATCTCCAGATTTTGCAAATGAGGAAAATGAGACCTAGGGATTTAAGTAAATGGGGGAAATTACTGACCCTGTCCTTTTCTAGCAATAAACGTCTCTTGAGAAATTAGGATTGAAAATAGCAAGCTACTGTGTATATCATCCAGTTCTCAGTCGGGGTCACCTTGTCCACAAAAATCTTGTTGAGATTGACTCAAGTCCCTTTTCCACCTCCTGTGGAAAGGCCAATGTCTTCTCCGAGATTGTACATCCCCCGTGGGGGGCAGGGGAACTTACCGTCACAGGGTCACTTCTGGCTCTGAGTTCTCGCTTTCTCTGAACACATGGGCTCTCTCACCTCTCGCCTTCTGCAACTCTTTTCTCTCCTGCTGACCCAGTGTGGAAATCAAACACTTTTCTTTGGCTGTGTGTGTGTGTAGCAGGCTCCTCTGAAGGTTTGGAGCAACTAAAGGTTTTTTTGTTTGGTTTTTTTTTTAATTTATTTATTTTTGAGACAGAGAGAGACAGAGCATGAATGGGGGAGGGTCAGAGAGAAGGAGACACAGAATCCGAAGCAGGCTCCAGGCTCTGAGCTGTCAGCACAGAGCCGGACGCGGAGCTTGAACTCACGGACCGGGAGATCATGACCTGAGCCGAAGTCGGCCGCTTAACCAACTGAGCCACCCAGGCGCCCCCGCAACTAAAGGGTTTTAAATGAAGGATGTAAATAGCCTAAAGTTAGAAGTCCATGGTCTTGAAAGGGCTTCAGTATCACAATGGCATTGGTAGCCACCAACCCCTCCCCCCATCCTTTCTCAGCATAAGCTGCAACTCGCCACTAATCAACATCTTCCTGGTCCCATCCCTCTCCCTTCCTCTTTTCTCTCTTTATACAGTACTTTTAGTTATCTCTTTCTCCTAATCTGTACCTTCTGGACCACCTTCCACTCCTAAACTGTTTATCAAAGTGTTTTCCTACACAAAATATTTTCCCCAAGAGGAACTCTGGTGCCAGCTATTAAAAGCATATGTTGCAACACAGTATATATCTGCATATTCTACTTGATTCGGTCCACAGTATACTCAGTAAATATGAAGGTTGTGCAGAAACAGAAGCAAAAATGAACTGTTGGGGCCTCAACACGATAAAAAGCTTCTGCACAGCAGAGGAAACAATCAGCAAAACTAAAAGGCAACCGACAGAATGGGAAAAGATATTTGCAAATGACATATCAGATAAAGGCTTAGTATCCAAAATCTATTTAAAAAAACTTACCAAACTCAACAACCAAAAAACACATAATCCAGTGAAGAAATGGGCAAGAGACATGAATAGACACTTTTCCAAAGAAGACATCCAGATGGCTAACAGACACATGAAAAGATGCTCAACGTCACTCATCATCAGAGAAATACAAATCAAAACCACAATGAGATACCACCTCACACCTGTGAGAATGCCTAAAATTAACAATTCAGGCAACAACAGATGTTGGCGAGGGTGCGGCAAAAGAGGAACCCTCTTGCACTACTGGTGGGAATGCAAACTGGTGCAGCCACTCTGGAAAACAGGATAGAGGTTCTTCAAAAAATTAAAAATAGAACTACCCTACGACCCAGCAATTGCCCTCCTAGGTATTTATCCGAAGGATACAGGAGTGCTGATTCAAAGGGGCACGTACCCCAATGTCCATAGCAGCACTATGGACGATAGCCCAAGTATGGAAAGAGCCCAAATGTCCATCAACTCATGAATGCGTAAAGAAGATGTGATATATATATAATATATACAATGAAATATTACTCGGTGATCAGAAAGAATGAAATCTTGCCATTTGCAACAACATGGCTGGAGCTAGAGTGTATTATGCGAAGCGAAATACGTCAGAGAAAGACAAATACATGATTTCATTCATGTGGAATTTAAGAAACAAAACAGATGAACATAGGGGAAGGGAAGCAAAAATAAGATAAAAACAGAGAGGGAGACAAACCATAAGAGACCCTTAAACACAGAGAACAAACTGAGGGTTGCTAGAAGGGTGTTGGGTGGGGGCAGATGGGCTGAATGGGTGATGGGCATTAAGAATGACACTTGCTGGGATGAGCACTGGGTGTCATATGTAGGTGACGAATTACCAAATTCTATTCCTGAAGTCATTATTACACTATATGTTAACTAACTTGGATTTACATTAAAAAAAAAAAAAAGGCTTATACACATGACCTGTCCAGGCTACCTGCATAGTGGGTTCAATTATCAGAACTACTTAGTATAAATGAGGAGGCAATTGATTGTAGCTGGGATTTGCTGTCTGTCTGAAAGAAAGAAATTCAGGTCTCCATGATCGTAGCTTACATCATGCAGAAGAAATGATAGCATTCACGCAATAAAACCCAGAACAAAATCTGAGTTAATACTTGATAGCAATGACATCCTTGTAGAAGCAACACCTGGACTTGTCACCTCTAGCAATTTGATCACAACTCTGCATATATAATGAGCATATAAATAGAGTCTCCTTTGCTCCCGGAGAAGATAATACTGATCTGCTATCGGCAGAACACATGTGTTTGTAGTAGGGATGATAGGCTCACTTGACCCATCTGGCCCTCATCTGGTCTCCCTTGTGACCCGTCACTTGCATTTACAAGGCAGCTGGCCAGGGTTGTAGTGCAATCTACAGCCATGAAGAAGTCTGCAAATGCAAGGTCCCAATGCATAACCCTCCTTGTTTGGGAGAAGTCGGGACCCCAGAGAAACAGCTCAGCGGGACAAGCCACTGAAGGAGAATGATGACAGCAGTGAAACGCGACAGCTGCCTTCAAGTAAAGCTGAAGGAGGGTGGTCACACCAAGGAAGACCATGGGCAACTGAAGCATGGCCTTAGGAAACCTAGCGTGGCTATGGAGCCGGCAAGGAGTGAGGACAGACAACAATGGTTTATTGTTTTCACTGGAGACTTTGGATCATTTCAGGTAATAAACACACTGTGCAAATCTGTAAGTAATAACGGGTTAATCTACAGACAATATGGTCCTGAGCCTCAGTAAAGACACTTAGCACATCTGGGGCAGCTGGGTGGCTCAATCGGTTGAGCGTTGAACTCTTGATTTCAGCTCAGGTGGATGATCCCAGCCAGGGTTGTGGGGACTAATCTTCCATTGGGCCCTCGCTAAGCACGGAGCCTGCCTAAGATTCTCTCTCTCTTCCTCTCAGCCCCTCTCCCCCACTAGCATGCTCTCTCTCTTTAAAAGATAAAGACTTTAAAAAAATTTTTTTAAATAAATTGAAAAAAAAAAACAAAACCTGGAGACTTAGCACATCTGGTTCAAAGTCAGGCATTTTCCCTCAGTTCTCAGTCTTGGCTGCTATAGCATTTGACTTTGCCGGCCACCTTCCTTAGTGGTTCATGACCTTGGTTCTCCTGAAAGCATACTTCAGTGTGCTCACCAGCTCTTCCGCCTGCTCCTTCATTGTGGCAATAGTTCCCAACATCAAATCCTACACCCTCTCCATGTATAGGGTTTCGTCTCTCAGTTCTGGTTGACACACAGATTTCCCTGACTAGTTCTGATCCCCAAGCTCCACTCCTGCCCCAAGTTTGCTGGGTCCTTCCTCACCTCGTTCTGTCTAATGTTCTCTTCACCTGGGATGCTATCCCCCTCCCCTAAATTCGACCTGTATTCTGCAAAAACTAACTCAGGCCTCTACATGAAATCTTTCCAGGTCATTCCTGCTCACAATAGTACCAGCCTACTCTGCACTCACAAAATTTCCTGCCTATACCACCCGCTTTGACAACTAACCATACTGCCTGGTGGCAGCTTGTGGGTTGTTGACCCATTGGCCTTTGTCTTTTCTCCTTACTAGATCTCAAGCTCCTCTGATGAACACTTATGGGTATTTCCAATACGTCTTTATAATACCTTTTATATAAGGGCACAGTATTTTTGACTGATGGCTGGCTCCTTAACTTTTCTCCTGCGTTAACCCTGCTCTGTGTGGCTCTCCCCCTCTAGTGCTATAGAGGACATTTACAGCCTCCTCATATAAATATCCCTGAAGCCTATAGAAAATCATGGGCCGCCATATGTATTCGGTGCGAGGGTGCCTCACGAGGAAGTTCCTGCAAGTGACTTTTGGTAGGGAAGGAGTTCAGATGGTAAGTGGTGCTGAATTCCGACGCTCAAACTCACTACTAGGACCTAGAGCAAAGTTTAGCAGGCCATGAGATCAAGGTGATGCATCCCGTCCAGCTTTTTAATGCTTAAAATGTGAGAGGGTAAGATACAGTAGGGGAAGGTAGAATCAAACAGAAGCAATAGGAAATGAAATGCAGGGCATGTACGTGTAGCCCTGGTCAAGTACTATATGGCAGTCAGTGGGCTTCAAACCTACCCTCTCTCCACTGTTCCATGCTGGGGGAGCTGGAACCCCACAACCCACATTTCTCCCTTGTCTCTGGCTCGTGGGTGCACTCGTAGAAGAGCACAAGGCTGGAAGACGAGGAAGCCACTGCTCCCAGGGTCCCTTCCTGTCAGCATCACCCAAGCAGTGGCCCTTCGGCCTGGTGGCCAGAACTTGTCTCCACCTTCCAGCTGCACTTCCAGAACCAGCCCCCTGGCGCCTCCTCTCCCTCCACCCCAGACTTAGCAGCAGGAACCAGGCAGTGCCTTTCTTCAGAGGTCTGGGTCCCACCTCCGGGTTCCTTCTCCCGGCTGCTGGGTTCCGAGGACCCCGCCCTCCTCTCCTCTCTCTGATCTCTGGCCCCAGAGGCACTAGCTGCTTTTTGCAGTTATTACTTACATGGTGACTCCCGTGTTCCTTTTAAATTTTTCCAGCCCTCCAACACCTATTGAATCAATTCCCTATGCGAAATTCTCTCCGTGGAAATACTTCCTTTGGCTTCCTTTTGCCTGACGGCTGGACGCTGACAAATACGGATTGTGAAGTGAAATATATCTCCTGTGAATGTCGATCCAGAGGGTTTAAGAAACACTATCTCAGAGGAGTGGGAGAGTTCTTCACCAAACAGATGCCCTACGTGCCAAGGGTCCAGTCCTTCCACAGACGGGTGCTCTGCGTCTCAGGTCTGTGAAGAGCAGAGACCCAATTCTACCACAGCAACTGTCACCGTTGGACCCTAGGCCTAGCGTGGCCTTAAGAATCACTGGCGATGAGCTTACAGTTGCCTACCACGGTTTGGCTGGAACCCCAAGCTTCATGTGGACTCTGACCTCTCTCAGATATGTAGAAATGCAGCTTTATTTTTAATTTTTGGTAATGTTTTTTTTTTTAATTTTTTTTTCAACGTTTTTATTTATTTTTGGGACAGAGAGAGACAGAGCATGAACGGGGGAGGGGCAGAGAGAGAGGGACACACAGAATCGGAAACAGGCTCCAGGCTCTGAGCCATCAGCCCAGAGCCCGACGCGGGGCTCGAACTCCCGGACCGCGAGATCGTGACCTGGCTGAAGTCAGACGCTTAACCGACTGTGCCACCCAGGCGCCCC
Organism: Prionailurus bengalensis; assembly: GCF_016509475.1. NCBI lineage: Eukaryota > Metazoa > Chordata > Mammalia > Carnivora > Felidae > Prionailurus > Prionailurus bengalensis. Next base: position 9,568,303 of record NC_057343.1, read on the forward strand.
GGTAATGTTTATTTTTGAGAGAGAGAGAGAAAGAGACAGAGTGTGAGTGGGAGAGGGGCAGAGAGAGAAGGAGACACAGAACCTGAAGCAGGCTCCAGGCTCCCAGCTGTCAGCAGAGAACCCCATGCAGGGCTCGAACCCCCGAGCTGTGAGATCATGACCCGAGCCAAAGTCGGAGGCTTAACCAACTGACCCACCCAGGCGCCCCGAAACGGAGCTTTTTAACTTGCTACCCTTAGCAAGTGTGGGGGGGAAACAAGAGTTAATGATGAAAAAGCAAGAAAGGGGTACCACAGACCTCACCAAGTGGGACCTGGTGAGGCCAAGAGAAGGAGGAAAAAGACAGATTTTCAGGGTGGATTTTTTCTCTCTGATGCTGCCCTTTCTCACAGGTCACATGAGGAGGTAATAGACAAGAGAAGGAAATGAAGAACCTTATACCTATGTTTCTGCCATATCCAGCCCAAATGAGGCTTTTGCTCTATTTTATTCCTGAACTGACTATACTTCTGCTTCAGTGCTCCCATTAGCAGTGAGGCACTCTTTAAAGACCAGAGCTATTAGGCCAGCCTCACTTAATCACCCATTCTTAATGAAAAGAACTGCTCCACATTTGGGGAATTCAAAACATTTCTTATGTATGCCAAAATAAACACAGAACCTCTTGGCAGTCGCCTGTGGGGATTCTCCTTGCTTATGATTTTGTATTTCCTTATGCTAATTTAGAAATAGGAACAGGAAACCCAGGACTCGAGGCTGTTAAGCGGATTGGTAACACTCTGGAGTGTTGCGGGTACGTAACTCAATGAATGAATGTCGAGTCCTCCGTGATAGCTGGAGTAATAGTATTTTCATTGAGCACCGCAGTAAGTCATTGCCTCCACCCGGCGAGATGCTAATACATTAGCACCTAACTGCGCGAGGACCTTCCATTTAGTAGAGGAATCCATCACCGGACGTGAATTACTCGGGCAAATGTTGGCCAGTTACCTCGCTGGTGACGGGCAGAACGTTTTCTAGCGAGCTGAAAAGCATGTTACAAGGTAGCTGGCATGTCATAGAGGGAGAGCAGCTTGTGATCAGGTTTTCTATTTGGAGAAGGCAGTGCTGTGCCAAGCAACCCCAACCACAACACATTTAAAGTCTGAATGGGAAAAGGAGCGGTACATCTGGGATCCTATTTCCCCTTCCAAGAAGATACAAGTCACTCTAGACGGCTTCTCCTGGTTCCAGAGTCCTTTTCCTGCCTGGTTTTTTTTTTTTTTTTTTGGTTTTTTTTTTTTTTTTTCCTTCTGTGTCCTGTTTTACTTCAGCTGTAGGGGATTGAGAGTGATGGGCTTGGGAGGCAAATTCTATTTCCTCTCTTTCCGCTTGTTTTTCTGCTACATTTTAGGTCTTCCTCGTGATTTATGTGCATAAATGATGGCTTACATGAATCATTCCTAAACGGTTAACTACGCAAGCAAACTGTTCATCATCCAGTTCTCCGTGATAGCCTCTCCTTATGTTCACCAGGCTGCCTCACTCCTTTCTCAAATCCCACCGCAAATTTCACGTTTCCGAAAAGCCCTGTCTGACAGCTACAATGAAGACTTCTAACAGCCCTTATTCAACCTCACCTCTGTCCCTTTTCCCCAGCTCACCAGTTAGCTGTTCTCACTATCTGACGGGGCAGTCACAGTAAAATAAAGTAGGGACAGCAGGCACATAAGTTTTGTACTGTTTCTTCCCTCTTGATCTGTGCCTGGATTTATGCCTTCCTGACAAATAAGCAGGTCGTTGTGTTTAAACATTACAACCTAAGTGAGAATCATAGAGAATTATATAGTCATACCTTGGAGATATTGTGGGTTTAGTTCCAGAACACCACAATAAAACGAGTATCACAGTAAAGCAAGTCAAATTAAATTTTTGCTTCCCCAGTGCATATAAAAGTTATATGTATACTATAATCTTTTAACTGTGCGATAGCATTGTATCTAAAAAAAAAAAAAACAACAACAATGTACATACCTTAATTCACAGATCCTTTATTACTAAAAGATGAGTTTTCAGCAAGTCTTAATCTTTTTGCTGGCAGAGGGTCTTGCCTCAATGTTGAGGGCTGCTGACTGATCAGGGTGCTGGTTGCTGACGGTTGGGGTGGCTGTGGCAATCTCCCAAAATGAGACAACAGTGAGGTTTACCTATGTTTATACGTGGAGGGTTCGTTCAATCATTTTAATTGCTACAGTCATAGAATACAGTTCATCCCTTTCCCACTGATGGACATTTCGTTTCTTTCCAACCTTCACGTCCAGGTACGTCCGGGCTGCTGCAACAAAAATACCATAGGCCAGATGGCTCATAAACAACAGAAATTCATTTCTTCCATTTCTGGAGGCTGAGCAGTTCCAGGCCAAGTCACCAGCAGATTCAGTGTCTGGTAAGAGCTGGCTTCCTAGTCATTGACTGTGGTCTTCTTGCTGTGTCCCCATGTGGCAGAAGGGGACAGGGAGATCTCTGCGGTCTTCATGAGGACACCAGGCCCACTCATGAGAGCTCCACCCTCCTTACCTAATCACCTTCCAGAAGCCCCACCTCCAAATACCATCACTTTGCGGGTTAGGGTTTCAACATACGAATTTAGAGAGGACACAAGCATTTGGTCTGCAACATTCTACCCTTGGCCCCCCCCAAGTCCGTGTCTGTCTCACATGTCATCAATCCTAAACTCCAAAATCTCATCTAAATATCATCTAAATCAGGGGTGCCTGGCTGACTCACTTGGCAGAGTGTGCAACTCTTGACCTCGGGGTCATGAGTTTGAGCCCCATGTTAGGCATGGAGCCTACTTAAAATTTTTAGAAAAAAGTAATCATAAGTAAATATTAATAAATAAATATCATCCCAATCAATTATGGGTGAGACTCGAGATTCATCCTGAGGCCAATTCCTCTCCAGCTATTGGCCCGCAAAACCGAACATACCCTGTGCTTCCCAAACATGAACTGGTGGGACAGGCCCCGGACAGACTTTCCCGTTCCAAAAGGAAGAAACAGGAAAGAAGAAAGGAGGGAGGTCCAGAGTAAGTCCAAAACCCAGTGAGGCCAATTCCATTAGACCTTGAGACTAAAGAACAATCTACTTTGGCTTGATGCTCTACCCTTCACGTACACTGGGGTAGTGGTCCTGGCCTCCCAGCTTTTTGGGGCAGAAAATGGCTCCCAAAGCTTCCAACGGCTCTGCCCCATGGCTTTGGATGGCCTCACCTGCCATGACTCCCCTGGGCACCACTCTTATGGCTCCAGGGTCCTATCCTTTGAAATATAGGTGAAGGCAGCCATGTCCCCAGCGATTGTACACACTGGAGGCAGTGCAGATACTACTCTCCCTTTCGGGGCGCGCAGGTAGGGGGGAGGTTGCGTGGGGGAGCAACCATTTAGACCACACTGCACCTGGGCCCACTGACTGCTTACCTGAGGCAGCCGGCTGAGGAGCACGGTTGGGGAGCGCGGTGGCCATCACATGGCGTGAAGTGAGGCAGTGCCCAGCAGCCCACACCGAGCTCCTGAAAGTTCCAGCAACCCCTCTTTTGAAACTGCCCCTCCCTGCCCTCCCACTCTGGGCCTGTGTGGGAATGGTAGGCCTGAGGATTCTGAATCACCTTGGTCATTCCCGCAGCGTCTCTTGGAGAAAAGCACCTGGCTTCTGCCAACATGGCGGATCTCCTTATCCAATGGTCACTTTGCGGCGCCCTACCGTTCTCTTGCAAACAGGCTTTCTCCTTCTTTTCGACAGGAACAGATGGAGAATTACCCAAATATTTAAGTTCTGATTGCTTTTTTTATTAACAGTTCCATCTTTAAGTCATTTCTCTCTTGTTGAATTTTACTGTGAGCCGTCAGGAAGAACCAGTCTGCTTCTGCAACACTTTGCTTAGAAACTGCTTCAGTCATGGGGCGTCTGGGTGGCTCGGTCTGTTACGCCCCCAACTCTTGGTTTCCGCTCAGGTCGTGATCTCGTAGTTTGTGAGTTCGAGTCCCACATCAGACTCTCTGCGCTGATAGTGCAGTCCCTGCTTGGGACTCTTTCTCTCCCCTCTCTCTCTGCCCCTCCCCTGCTCATGTGCCCCCCCCCCAAATAAAGAAACTTAAAAAAAGAAAGAAACTGCTTCAGCTCTATATCCAATTTCATTCCTAGAGTGAAAGGATTTCAATCTTAAATGGAACCAGAAGATATGGAATGCGGAATCTCAAGAATGTACCCTCTGAAGAATGGAACTTAAGAACCAAGAGACCGATTTCCATTAAATGCCCGATTTACCCAAGACCAAGACTCACTGCCTCACCAATGAACATCCAACAAGAATCTCTCCCCTTTCTCAAGCCAGTAAACTTACTGCTCAGACTCTGGCTCCACCTCCCCTTCATTGCACTCCTTGCCCATAAATATTTAAATATTCTCCCTCGATGCTGACCGGACCAGCCTAGAGCTTGCATTGCCCAAGTTGTATCCCTCTGCTATTCCCAACTCAGTTTTAGGTCAAGACAACACACTTCTCTGTGGGTCAGGAATCCAGGCACGGTTCATCTGGGTCCTCTACTTCAGAGTGTCTCATAAGGCTTCAAACAAGGTGTTGGCCAGGGCTGGGGTCTCTTCTGGGAAGAGCTCTCTTGGCTGGGAAAAACCCACTTCCAAGCTCACTTGGCTGTTGGCAGGATTCGGCTCTTTGCAGGCAGTTGGACTGAGAGCCTTAATTCCTTGCTGGCTGTCGGCCAGAGGCTACCTTCAGTTGTCTGCTATCCGAGCCTTTTCACAGGACAGCTCATAACATACCGACTTGCTTTGTCAAAACCGGCAGAGGGGAGACTTTGAAAGCAAGACGTGATGGTCAGAATCTTCAGCACTATCTCTTCATGGATAATAATATTCATGGATAGTATTCTTGAATATTAACCTACTCATCTTCGTATTCTATTGGTTAGAAGCAAGTCACAGGTCCCACCCCATAATCAAGGGGAGGGATTACCCAGACGTGTGAATGTCAGGAGGTAGGGATTATCATGGGCCATCTTAGAGCTCATCTGTTGTAGGCAGGCATAATAGTTAAGAATATTGGTTAGCCTGTCAATTAACAGCAAAAGAACAGATGTTGGCGAGGAAGTGGAGAAAGGGGAACCCTCTGTTGCCCCTTTGGTGGGAATGCCAACCGGTGCAGCCACTCTGGAGAGCAATATGGAGGTTCCCCAAAAAACTACAAATAGGGGTGCCTGGGTGGCTCAGTCGGTTCAGGTCACGATCTCGCAGTTGGTGAGTTAGAGCCCCACTTCAGACTCTGTGCTGACAGCTCAGAGCCTGGAACCTGCTTTGGATTCTGTGTCTCCTCTCTCTGCCCTTTGCTTCCTCTCTGTCTCTCTCTCTCAAAACTAAATAAACATTAAAAAAAAAAAAAAACCTAAAACTAGAACTACCCTACGATCCAGCAATTACACTACTAGGTATTTACCCATAGGATACAAAAATACAGATTCGAAGGGGCACATGCATTCTGATGTTTATAGCAGCATTATCAACAATAGCCAAACTATGGAAAGAGCCCAGATGTCCATCAAGTGATGGATAGAGAGGATGTGGTATATATATGATTGAATATTACTCAGCCATCAAAAAGAATGAAATCTTGCCATTTGCAACGACATGGATGGAGCTAGAATGTATCATGCTAAGCGAAGTAAGTCAATCAGAGAAAGATAAGTACCATATGATTTCACTCAAGTGTAGAATTTAAGAAACAAAACAAATGAACATATGGGAAGGGGGTGGGGAAGAGGAGAGAGGGAAATAAACCACAGGAGACTCTTGACTATAGAAAACAACTGAGGGTTGGTGGAGGCAGGTGGGTGGGAGATGGGCTAGATGGGTAATGGGTATTAAAGAAGGCACTTGTGGATGCCTGGGTGGGGCTCAGTCTTAAGGGTAAGCATCCAACTCTTGATTTCAACTTAGGTCATGACCTCACATTTTGTGAGATTGAGCCCCACGCTCGGTGTAGAGCCTGTTTGCTCTCCCTTCTCCCTTCCCTGCTCACAAGTATGCGTGTTCTCTCTGTCTCGAAATAGATCAAGAAACTTTCAATAAGTAAATAAATAAGGCACTTGTTATGAGGAGCACTCAGTGTCGTACGTCAGTGACGAGTCACTGAATGCTCCTTCTGAAATCAATATTGCACTGCATGTTAACAATTAAAATGTAAGTAAAAAGTAAAAAAAATAAAATAAAAAAGAATATGGGTTAGCCTGTCATTACAAACCCAAATAATGGTGGGCCCAACTAGACTAGAGATTTATTTCTCCCTCATTTGGAGGTCCGGATACATGTACAGGGCTGGTTTGGTCGTTCACAATCATCAGAGACCCGTGTACCTTTTATCTATTCATCTGCCATTTACAACATGTGGATCCTATCTCGTCCTACAAGATAGCTGCTCTAACACCTGCCGCCATGTTGTATTCTAGCCCCTCAAGTCCATTCTAGCCCAGCGGCTAGAATAATGGTACTAAGATGCACATTTAATCATGTCATCCCTCGGCGTAGAAACCAGTGGCACTTCCAGCCTACAGTAGAGTTCCTCAAACTTTTTTTTAACCATAAATCCCTGTACTCAGTACAGACATACATATACATGCACATCACACACACACACACACTCAAACGTGTATCTCCAACACATGTAAGTTTCATGAAGCAAAACACACTCTTACTACTACTCTGATATTTCCTATTCTATTTCTTTTACATCGAATTCATGAACTACTAATGGATGTGGGCAAACACAGGCCTATGGGGTGGTGACCTGTTTGCTTTCTCCCTGCACTCCAAACCCCTCCTGCTCCAGACCTATATACCTCCTCCTTCCGTCTATAACCACCTTTCCCAACTGGCCCTCTCACCTTCCCAGCCCCGCCATGCTTTTCAAGAATCAGCTCAGGCGTTGCTTCTGGAACCCATTCCTCGGTGCCCAGTCCCTTTCCGTGAGCCCCATAACACTCTACGTCTCCCCCATCATAGGCACTTAGGCTGATTCTTCTCCTCTGTTCACATCTCTGCTCCCCCCTAAGCCACTTCCTTGAGAATGGGGACTGTGACTAAGGTTGACATATCCTCAGTCCTTGCGTGGTGCCTGACATAAAGTCAAAACCTAATAAATGTTTCTTGCGTGAATAAGTAAATGAATGAATGTCACAGGGAAAGAAGTTGCTGACAACATTTACTGAGAATCTATTCTATGTAAGTGTGGTGCTAGAGAGAATCATGAAAAAGATAGCAGAAGTTGACAGTGATGAATTTTAAAAAAGGTATAAATGACCAGAGTTCATAAATAAGGAGAGTCTTTATATCTACAACTAAGTGCCATCAAGTGTCTCACTGACAATGGATTGAGTGGTGTTAGGTGGCATTGAAAGACCCCATTTCTTGCATCCCTTCTCTTTTTTTTTTTTTTAATTTTTTTTAACGTTTATTTATTTTTGAGACAGGGAGAGATAGCATGAACGGGGGAGGGTCAGAGAGAGAGGGAGACACAGAATCTGAAACAGGCTCCGGGCTCTGAGCTGTCAGCACGGAGCCCGACGCGGGGCTCGAACTCACGGACCGCGAGATCATGACCTGAGCCGAAGTCGGATGCCCAACCGACTGAGCCACCCAGGCGCCCCATTGCATCCCTTCTCTTAATCCATTTCCTGTTTCATCTCCTACGAGAAAACTCAGACGTCCCTCAGACGTCTCTCTCCTAACCCGGGCTTATTCTCCGACAGTGAGGCCCAGTGTAGAGCAAAGGAATAGAGCGCTATCCATGTGATTTTTTTTTTTCAATTTTTTTTTAATGTTTCTCATCTTTGAGAGAGAGACAGAGACAGAGACAGAGACCAAGCAGGGAAGGGGAAGAGAGAGAGGGAGGCACAGAATCTGAAACAGGCCCCAGGCTCTGAGCGGTCAGCACAGAGCCCCACCCGGGGCTCGAACTGACAGACCGCGAGATCATGACCTGAGCCACAGTGGGCCGCCCAACCGACTGAGCCACCCAGGCGCCCCAGATAGCCATGTGATTTTGGATCGAGTACCCCACGTGACTAATTCAGGGCCTTTCAAAACAGGCCCAGGGAGCCAAAATGAGGTAATATGACGTGTTACAGACTTCGAGGGTGGTTAAGGACACACACAGCAGCTGCTGCAGCTGCCTTCATGAGCCAGAGAATTCAGGAGTTCAGCAGGAAGGGAAGTGTGAATCCAAAATGGATGCAGTGTCTCACTTTCAGACACTTCTTTGACTCTGGGAAACCTGGTCTTCTCAGGTCAGTTCTGGATTCCTGGCTGGTGAATTCATGACTAAATCAGGCCAAAAACATACGCAGGCGACACGGAAAAGAATAAAATATTACAAGGCAACAACTTACACTATGGGGTTAATTTAAAATCCCAGATGCAGGGATGCCTGGGTGGCCCAGTCGGTTAAGCATCCAACTTCGGCTCACAGTTCATGAGTTCGAGCCCCATGTCGGGCTCTCTGCTGTCAGCTCAGAGCCTGCTTTGGGTACTCTGTCCCCCTCCCTTTGTCTCTGTCTTTGCCTCTCCCCCCAATCACGCTTGTGCCCACACTTTCTCTCTCTCTCTCTCTCTCAGATTTAAAAAAAAAAAAAAAAAAAAGTAGCATTATCTCCTTTGATCCCAGAGCAGCCCTGTGAGGGAGGTCCAAGTATTATCCCATTTTATAGATGAGGAAACTGAGAGGTTAAGTGACTGTCTCTGGGTCACACAGTGAGTAAGTAACGAGAATTGTATGGAATTCTAATTCATAATACTATTGATCTGTTACAAGGGAACCGCAATCAGAAGGCTGGATTCTAACCCCAGCACTGCCAGCTGCTTAGCTGTGTCCTCTTGGAATGTCGTTCGGCCTTTTTGAGCCACATTTCCTCATCTACAAAAAATGCACATAGTAATACCTTCCGTATCTGCCTGGGGCGGGGGCGGGGGGGATGCTTATGGGGACAGAACCCGGGGTAGGTGTGAAAGTGCTTTATAACTGGTTTGGTAATTTCAGCAAAACAATGAGAATACTTGTTACAGTGCCTTTTACTGCAGTCATTCAATAATTTTGCAGCATATATTGCCTTTGTGACACCCCTGCGGCCCCCACCCCCACACGTGCACCTGCAGCAGGCCGAGGGGGGAGGAGAAGCTTTCTTCTCCGAGGGACTTTAGGGCAGCAAATTCTCAACGTTGTAGCACGTTAGCGTCACCCGGAGCACGTTAAATACGCGCCTGCCTCGACCCCACTGTGACCAATGAAAATTTTAATGGGGGTGGGTGGTAGTGGAGATGGGACTGGGCATCGGGATTTTTTGACGGTCCCCAAGTGGTTCCAGTTTGCAGCTAAGATCGGGAAGCACGGCTGTAGAGACTACGGATGTGCTCCAGAGATGGCGGTACCTAAGCAGAGTGGGTCCGAGGGTCGCTTGGGAAAGAGGTCCAGGCGTTGGACCTTGAAGCACAAAGATCCTAGGGTCCTTCCGTCACCTATGCAACTGACCTCCTTTCTGCAGCCACTGTCAGGAGAAAGCAGCCCAAGCAGTAAGCCGATCCCACTGGAAATTACTTCGAGATGAATGCCATGGTCTCATTTGATCGATTCTCTCCCAAGACTGGAAACGATTTGGTAGGAGGAAACTCCTGCCACCAGACCTGGAGATTTCAATAATGAAGCGGTTTATCTCTCATCTGAGAAGAGTTTATAGTCCACAGCATAGCCTGGAGACAAATCCCCAGCCTCTGGGACCCCACAAAGGCAGTAATTAGGCGGCATTTTATTGTGATGCAATGGGTGTGTGCGAAAGAAGGAGCCAGGCTACTCTCAGGGGCTTTGGAACCAAATTGGCTTCCCGGAGAGCCAACAGAAGAAAACTGGCAACCTAAAAATATTTAAAGAGCGTAGGACCCCCAAGGGAAAATTTCCAACTATTGAAGTGAAAAAGACTGAGCATTTGCTAAGTCCAAAAAGGAGCTTTTTAATGAAAAACTCAGCAAAGTGCACACACTTTGGGCAAGGATCTTAAAAACATAATAATTAAGGTCATACCAACACAGACAGAGTAATCAAACCGGGGACTTTGTATTTTCTTTATAAGGACATTAGAGAAAGTATCTAAAAAGAGGCTCCACAGATAATGATCCCTTCTCTCTCCCAAGTTCGTGAGGTTACAACACCTTCACTGTACAGAAGATAGGCTCCATCTCACCATCTGTCGGGCGTAAACCTGAACATGATCTCAAGATCTTTTTCTCTGGGCTGTAATTACAATTCTGTTACTTATTCCTCAACACAGCCTACATCTCACAGGCTCCTTATAGGAATGATATGCAGTGGGTGCTGTGGTTAAGGAAGCTCTCAGGCACCAGGCTCAGCTGCCTGGCCCAAGCTGTCTGACCTTGGCAATGACTTCACCTCTTTGCGCCTTGGTTTCCTGGGCTGTCTAATGGGGATAACGATAGTACCAGCCAGCCTCACGGTGCCTGACACACAGCAAGAACTCAAAAAACATTCGCTGTTATTGTCACTGCACTTTGCTTTTCCCTTAGTGCCTGTAAAAATATTTAACCTGTTTTAAAAACAAAAAGCAAGACACACGGGCTACCAAAGGATTGTTTTCAGATTCGTGGGTTTATATTTATGTGGAACGTCTCAACAAGCCATCGAGTTACACATTTAGGGTATTGTTTTTTTTATTACAAGCAATTCCACATCCAGAAAGTATTCTACAATGTGGTCCCCGATCTCAACTAGTTTATGCTGCATTTGAGAGACAGAATATACGCTCATGAAACAGTAATTACAAATCCAAAACTTCACGATTGTGTATAAAGTAAGCAGGTCAGGGCAGCTGGGCGGCTCGGTCCGTTAAGCATCTGACTTCAACTCAGGTCATGATCTCACGGTTCATGAGTTCAAGCCCCACATCGGGCTCTCTGCTTTCAGCACAGAGCCCACTTTGTATTCCTCTGCACCACCCCCCACCCCCACCCCTCCTCTGCTCACTCTCTCTCTCTCAAAAATAAGTTAAAACAAAAAAGTAAGTAGTTCGGACCATAAGAGCTACAAAACCTGAGGAAACCAGGTCTTCATTGTGTACATAAAGTTGACAGAGAACGGAGACCGTGAAATACAGGTGAGAAAATGAAGGAATGTTCTAGCAGGAAGGGGAGACGGGAAAGGACGGGCAAGTAAACAGAACCATTCGTCTGGAACAGGCCATTTGTGTCCGACATTAGATGAGACAGATTGACACATCTACTCCAGCAGGCGCAGGCTACGTGGTTGAGGGCTCCGAATGCCCTCACCCTGAGAGTATTCTACAATGCGGTCCCTGATCTCGAGGTTTTGTTAGTTGGAAAGAGGCACAGTCGCAGATATAGGGTTCACGTGGGGAGAGACCAGAAGCAGGGAGAAAAGTCGGACGACTTTTAGTAATAACCTAGGTATGAGGTGACGAGGTCCTGGACCAAGGTGGGGGCATTGAGAACACAAAGTGACAGGCATGAGAGATACGACACAGATTTGTCCCCTTCACCCCATTCTCAAAGCCTAAATGCTCCCTGGACTCAGCCTTTGTTATCCGAGCACAGGAGGCCAAATTCGGGAGCACCAGATGCATTCCCGAGGTTTCCAAGCATGTCTGGGCTCTGGGGCTTCTCTAGCTCCCTTTCTTGGGTGCTAGAGCGTGAAGGCTCTGTGGCCTCAGGAAGCTATTCTTGTGTCCTAGTGGACTGTCTCATCCTAATTCCCACTTGCTGCCTCTTGCCCTTCTATCTAGACAGTAAGACAAAATCGTATTCATTTCTTGCTCCTTCTGAAAGTCATACGGTATTCCCAATTGTGCGGGGCTTTTTAAATTATTTGAAATTATCTTTGAATTTTTTAACGTTTACTTCTTTTTGAGAGACCAAGAGACGGCATGAGTCTGGGGAGAGGTAGAGAGACAGGGAGACACAGAATCCGAAGCAGGCTCCAGGCTCTGAGCTGTCAGCACAGAGCCCAACGTGGGTTTCGAGCTCACGAACCATGAGATCGTGACCTGAGCCGAAGTCAGACGCTCAACCAACTGAGCCACCCAGGCGCCCCTGTGTTAGTGAATACTTTTATTTTTGTTAAATTTTTTTTTCAACGTTTATTTATTTTTGGGACAGAGAGAGACAGAGCATGAACGGGGGAGGGGCAGAGAGAGAGGGAGACACAGAATCGGAAACAGGCTCCAGGCTCTGAGCCATCAGCCCAGAGCCCGACGCGGGGCTCGAACTCACGGACCGCGAGATCGTGACCTGGCTGAAGTCGGACGCTTAACCGACTGCGCCACCCAGGCGCCCCAGTGAATACTTTTAAATTAATACGTCATGAGTAAATTAGAACGTAGGTTAAAAAGGTCACAAAAGTATACTTTTTAAATGAACGCAGTTTACCGTACCTAAATTATTCCTTGATAAGTTGAAAAGAAAAACAAGCAGGTTTACTGTACATACGAAACACTGACAATCACAGATCGAAAGCCAAGTAAAAAAAACTCAACTGACTAGTTACTTTACTCCCAAGGTCTTTATTTTTTATTTTTTATTTTTTTGCGAGAGAGAAAGAGAGAGGGAGACAGGCAGAGAGAGGATCCCAAGCCGGCTCCGTGTTATTAGGGCAAAGCCCAACTCAGGACTCCAACTCACAAACCATGAGATCCTGACCTGAGCCGAAATCAAGAGTCGGTCGCTCAACCAACTGAGCCACCGGGGCGCCCCCAGTCCCGAGGTATTTGCTATTGGTCTAGAAGGCTAGACATTTGTTATGTGTAGGATAATATACCTCACATTGTATCGTGGGATCATCCCTTATGCAAGATTAACAAAATGAAAAACCAGAACATCCACCTTCTTATTTCTTTTTTTTCAACTTTTTTTTTTGTTTGTTTTGTTTGGGGACAGAGAGAGACAGAGCATGAACGGGGGAGGGGCAGAGAGAGAGGGAGACACTGAATCGGAAACAGGCTCCAGGCTCCGAGCCATCCGCCCAGAGCCCAACGCAGGGCTTGAACTCACGGACCGCGAGATCGTGACCTGGCTGAAGTCGGACGCTTAACCGACTGCGCCACCCACCTTCTTATTTCTGATGAAACTGCAACCATCCGCTTTTTCTTAACACCCCATCGAAGCAGATACGGTTGTGCCCTGGATAGTAGTTTAAAGAGATGATTAGTCTCGGTAACCTCTTAAAACGCCTTTGAACTCGGCAAGTCACATGCGGCTTGGTGCTTTCTGTGTCGAATTTAATGATGGAGACAGTGACACGTAGAGCCCCCCCCCCTCCCTTGGAGTGGTCTCCTGGTGGGCAGCATGAGTGTCACCTGGGGGTGTGCTGCTCGAACCCCACCCAACACCTTCTGAACCAGAGTGGGAGGGGCCCAGGTCCCTGTATGCCGCGGTCCACACAGCAGGTGGGAGCAGAAACCTAATGAAAAGCCACGTGGCTGAAAATAAAATAAATGTAGTCGCTTCATCAGCATAGTTTTATAGTCACACACCTCTTCGGGCAGAATAGTCTAACTATTTTTGAGCTTTAGAACTTACGATTTTCCAGTCAACGTTCCACAACACTGGCGTACCTTTAGGACTATCTGAGGGCAATCTCCAGGAAGAGAAGGAAGAAGAGGGTGTGAGTGGGAAGGACCTGATTTATATTTGGGCCCAAGCACTGAGAAACACGCACCTCGCTCTTTTCCTCACGCCGCCATCACTTGGGGGAGTGAGAGCACGCTTTAGATTAAAAATGGTTCAAACCGACTTGGCCATAAATTGGCATTCTCATGCATCTTAAAGAGCATGCGTCTTCCGAGACACTTGGCTCCTAGAATCTAATCACGGCAGACACTCCCCTCACCCCCCACCCCCAGCCCCGTGTTGGAGTCTCGCGGCCTCTGCTTTGCTATCTGTGGTTGTCAGGTGCACTACCTCCCGTGCAGGCCATGTTCAACCACACCCACAGCCGTCTCTCACAGGGTGCGTGCCGTGCTGTGAGCGTAGGCTCTCCCGCCCCACGGCCGCCCTCTCTATCCATGAGTCTCAGCTCAAATGCTTGGTCCTCCAGAAGCTCTTCCAGAATTACCCAGGCAGATTCACTCCCTTTGTACACAAATCCATTATAGCCATTATATTTTCTGTATTTTTTAAATATTTATTCATTTTTTTTAACTTTCTATTTATTTTTGAGAGACAGACCGTGAACAGAGGAAGGGCAGAGAGAGAGGAAGACACAGAATCCGAAGCAGGCTCCAGGCTCTGAGCTGTCGGCACAGAGCCCGACGCGGGGCTCGAACTCACAAACCGTGAGATCATGACCTGAGCTGGAGTCGGACGCTTAACCGACTGAGCCATCCAGGCACACCTGTTTATTTATTTTGCGAGAGAGACAGTGCAGGCAGGGGCAGAGAGAGACAGGGAGAGAGGGAGAATCCCAAGCAAGCTTCAAGCGGTCAGCACAGAGCCCAAGACAGAGCTCAATCCCACGAACCGTGAGATCATGACCTGGGCCAAAATTATGAGTTGGATGCTTCACTGAATGAGCCACCCAGGCACCACTCTCATAGCATATGTTCATACTCCGATTTCTCTCTCCATTGGACTACATCCCTTAAGGACAGGAATGATGTCTTACCTTTTGCAGGCTCAGCAGCTGGTTTATTGCCCCATAACAAAGTAGTGTTTAATGAATACATGGTATGAATAATTGAATGAATGAATGAGTGAATGAATTATACCTACTAAATGAAGTTCTACAGAAGCATAGAGATGGCAGCTATAACCACTGACCAGCCACACCAAGGAGACAGCATCTGAGCTCGGTATTAAAGGACAAATCTGATTTTTAGGAAGGGAAAGGGAAATAAGAATCACAAACAGAAGAAGGGCATGAACAAAGTCATGGGGGTGGGAAATACGGCAGCCTTCCCGGAAAGCGACGAATACTCTACGTCCAGTAGCAGACAGACATTAAAAAGGAAGAAGCCGGGGCTGACACTTAGACCAGGATAATGTGTGAAGAGCCTAGGCTTTATTCTGGACGTAGTGACAAACCACGAGGGGCGCCTGGGTGGCTCGGTAGGTTGAGCGTCTGACCTCAGCTCAGGTCACGATCTCGTGGTTTGTGAGCTCAAGCCCCAAAGCGAGCTCGCTGCTGTGAGCACAGAGCCCGCTTCGGATCCTCTGTCTTCCTCTCTCGCTGCCCCTCCCCAGCTCACGCTCTCCCTTTCTCTCTCAAAAGTAAATAAACATTAAAAAAAAAAAAAAAAAAAAAAAAAGAATCATGAAGGAACTTTGATACGTGATCAGATAGGTGACTTCCCTGGAGATCGGTTAGGAGGAAATTGCTGCTGTCCAGGGATTTATAGTTATAGCTGATAAAGCACAGCAACAGTGGAACAAAGCAAACAAGGGAAACCTGAGGGACCTTTTGGAAATAGGAGCGACCCGTTGAATGTGGGAAGCGAGGGACCCGTGCGGCTGAAGACTGACCTGAGCCCTCTGACCTGGTGACTTGAGTGCAGGCTCGGACAGCACCGCCCACGAGGGCCATCTCGTCTTCACGAGCAGGGTTTTGGTGGACGCCTGGCACTCACTTAGCGTGCAGCCGGGGGGCACTGAGCAAACATGCCTCGCCAGAATTCATGTTCCTTATGTGCGCCAAATACATTAAAAACGGGAAATATTGGGGCGCCTGGGTGGCGCAGTCGGTTAAGCGTCCGACTTCAGCCAGGTCACGATCTCGCGGTCCGTGAGTTCGAGCCCCGCGTCGGGCTCTGGGCTGATGGCTCGGAGCCTGGAGCCTGTTTCCGATTCTGTGTCTCCCTCTCTCTCTGCCCCTCCCCCATTCATGCTCTGTCTCTCTCTGTCCCAAAAATAAATAAACGTTGAAAAATTTAAAAAAAAAAAACAAAAAAAACAAAAAAAACAAAAAAAAAAAAAACGGGAAATATTGCAATCCTTATGATGAGTGTCTTTTTCAGAGACTCTCTGAGCGTTTCTTAGACTCTCAGCGTGTTTTTCAACCACAGGTGGATTCACAACCCCTTCAACCGTCTGGTTCAACCTGTCCACCCACCAAACTGACCCCTGCCCCCTCCATAAACGGAAATCACCTTGACGATCGTGTGTGTTGGGAGGGGGGTGGGGCGAGACAGGCAAGTGCTTGGTATTTTTACTTTTTTGGAAGGGAGCGCTAGGACAGTTTCAGCCCAGCGAAAAGAAATCCCAAACAGTAAAACGGGCTGAATGTTTTTCTCCGGTAGAAGAAAAGAAAGCAAACCTACTACAGGTAAATTGAAATCCGCAAATAGACCCGCAACGCATTGCTGAGACATTCTTGGGATAATGGCTTAGTTAGACTAGGGCCACAAATCTTTATATTTCTTCACTCGCCTGGCAGGACTAATGAGATTTTATGGCGGGCAGGCTGTTTATCCCTTGGGTGACATTGGCAAGAACAACTATATCTTTATTAGTTAAGACTTTTCTGCACTGCAGCTTTTTTCCCCACCAAAGACTGCCCCAGCCTGGATCACAACACACACAACACGTAAGAACCTCATTTCTTCGCGTAAACACTCCACCGCCCCCTTCTGTTGTCTGGCTCCAATCCTTTCCTAACGTCACGTCCAAGGACCATGCTCTTTTCCTCTCCATGTGTACCCACCACTTGGCCCAGGACATGGGAGAGTCACAGGAATGGCACAGAGTAGACTAAATAAAACAGCAGCTTTCTAGATGGATGAACCCAAAGGAGAACCTGCAGGAAACTGGAAAATACAGGGAGATCAGGGAGAGAAAGGAGTTTGGAAAAAACAACCCCATCAAGTTCTTTGCTAATTCGGGGGGGGTCTCACCCCAAGCTATGCACGCTTAGATTTGATCACATACAGCATACAGAGGGTCTGAGAACTGAACTAACAGATACACCACCATCCGGATCCCAGACTGACCGTGAGATGGTGGGCGCTCAGGAGAAATCTAAATAGTATCGCAAAGACTTTGCAAATGGAACTGATGGTGGAACCACAACCCACAGAAATCTGGTCAGGACTTGCAGCCTAAGCCGGACTGTGTCAATTGTCTGCTTAAAAAAAAAAAAAAAATCAACATTCTCTGCAGGATTTAAGTAAGATCCAGTATTGGGGCACCTGGGTAGCTCAGTTGGCTGAGCGTCCGACTTCGGCTCAGGTCATGATCTCACGGTTTGTGAGTTTGAGCCCCGCATCGGGCTCTGGGCTGACAGCTCAGAGCCTGGAGCCTGCTTTGGATTCTATATCTCCCTCTCGCTCTGCCCCACTCCCACTTGGGCTCTGTCTCCCTCTATCTCTCTCTCCCTCAGAAATTAAATAAATAAATAAATAATCAATTAATTAAATAAGATCCAGTATCTCATAACATAATACTCAAACTGTCCATGATATGTAATGTTAAATTTATTTATTTTAAGTTTCTATTTTTAAATTTATATTACCATTTATAGATTCAGTTGGGAAGCATTTTGAATGCAGTAATACTTATTTTTAAGCTACTGTTGAATAGAGGTGCCTGGATGGCTCAGTTGGTAGAGTGTGCAACTCTTGTTCTCAGAGTTGTAAGTTCGAACCCCATGTTGGGTGTAGAGATTACTTAAAATAAAATCTTTAAGAAGAAAAAAGCTGCTGTTGAATATGTGAACATTAATACTAAAAAAAAAAAAAAAAAAAAAAAGTCCATGAAATGATCCAAAAATACTTGGCATATAAACCAGGAAAATCTCAACTCACATAGGAAAATACAATTGATGGATGTCAATGCCAAGATGATACAGATGTGAAAGTTATCTGATAAAGATTTTAAAGCAACTATTATAAAGAATGGTCCAAGGAAAAATAAACACTCTAGAAAGGATCTGCAAAAAATAACAAGACAAAACAAAACAAACACCTCAAACAGATATTATAGAACTGAAAATACAATAATAAAAATTTAAAACTCACTGATTGGGCTCAAAAGCAGAATGGACATAACAGAGGGAGAGCCAGTCAACTTGAAGACAGAGCAATAGAAATGCTCCCATCTTAACAAGAGAGAATAGAGGTTGAAAAAGAAAGAATACAACTTCAGGGTCCTGTGGAACAATTATACAAAGTCTCATACTTGTGTCATCAGAGTCCCAGAAGGACAGAAGAAAGAGTCTGATGTAGAAAAATACTTGAGAAATGTCTTTCTTTAAAACTTCCCAAATTTTCATGAAAAGATGCTCAACGTCGCTCCTCATCAGGGAAATACAAATCAAAACCACACTCAGATATCACCTCACGCCAGTCAGAATGGCCAAAATGAACAAATCAGGAGACTACAGATGCTGGAGAGGATGTGGAGAAACGGGAACCCTCTTGCACTGTTGGTGGGAATGCAAACTGGTGCAGACACTCTGGAAAACAGTGTGGAGGTTCCTCAAAAAATTCAAAATAGATCTCCCCTATGACCCAGCAATAGCACTGCTAGGAATTTACCCAAGGGATGGATACAGGAGTACTGATGCATAGGGGCACTTGTACCCCAATGTTTATAGCAGCACTCTCAACAATAGCCAAATTATGGAAAGAGCCTAAATGTCCATCAACTGACGAATGGATAAAGAAATTGTGGTTTATGTACACAATGGAATACTACGTGGCAATGAGAAAGAATGAACTCTGGCCCTTTGTAGCAACGTGGATGGAAGTGGAGAGTGTGATGCTAAGTGAAATAAGCCATACAGAGAAAGACAGATACTATATGGTTTCACTCTTATGTGGATCCGGAGAAACTTAACAGAAACCCATGGGGAAGGGGAAGGAAAAAAAAAAAGAGGTTAGAGTGGAAGAGAGCCAAAGCATAAGAGACTCTTAAAAACTAAAAACAAACTGAGGGTTGATGGGGGTGGGAGGGAGGGGAGGGTGGGTGATGGGTATTGAGGAGGGCACCTGTTGGGATGAGCACTGGGTGTTGTATGGAAACCAATTTGACAATAAACTTCACAGATTGAAAAAAAATAAAATAAATAAAATAAAACTTCCCAAATTTAGCAAAAGGCATAAACCTGTAAATTCAAGAAGTTCAGCAAATCTCGAATAGGATACACCCGAGAAATACATGCCCAGACACATCATAATCAAACTGCTAAAAACTAAAAACAAACAAAAATCAGGAAAACAATCTGAGAAAAGGCAACGTATTATTTACGGGGGAGCAACAATCAAATAAACGGCTGTGGAATTCTCATCTGGAACCCGGAAGCCGGAAACCGTTGGGGGTGAGAAGGCTGCTGAAGAGCAGCGTGAATGTGCTGGAAGAAAAGCAATTGGCATCCACCAGCATTCCATATCCCAAGACAATAGCTTTCAGGAACAAAGGGAAAACAACAACAACAACAAAAGCATTCTCAGGGCGCCTGGGTGGCTCAGGAGGTTAAGTGTCTGACTTCGCCTCAGGTCATGATCTCACAGTTCATGGGTTCGAGCCCCACTTCGGGCTCTGTGCTGACAGCTCGGAGCCTGGCCTGGAGCCTGCTTCGGATGCTGCATCTCCCTCTCTGTCTGCCCCTGCCCTGCTCATGCTCTTTCTCTCTCAAAAAATAAACATTAAAAAATTAATTAATTGGGGCGCCTGGGTGGCGCAGTCGGTTAAGCGTCCGACTTCAGCCAGGTCACGATCTCGCGGTCCGTGAGTTCGAGCCCCGCGTCGGGCTCTGGGCTGATGGCTCGGAGTCTGGAGCCTGTTTCCGATTCTGTGTCTCCCTCTCTCTCTGCCCCTCCCCCGTTCATGCTCTGTCTCTCTCTGTCCCAAAAATAAATAAAAAACGTTGACAAAAATGTAAAAAAAAATTAATTAATTAATTAACGCATCCTCAGATGAATGAAAAATTAAGAGGGTTTTTTGACAGCGGACACGCTCTAGGAGAACTGATGAAGAAAGATCTTCAGACAGTGGCACCTGGCCGGCTCAGTTAGTAGAGGGTGCGACTCTTGATTTTGGGGTTGTGAGTTTGAGCCCCATGTTGGGTGTAGAGAGGAAAGAAAGAAAGAAAGAAGAAAGAAAGGAGGGAGGGAGGGAGGGAAGGAAGGAAGGAAGGAAGGAAGGAAGGAAAGGAGGGAGGAAAGAAGGAAAGACCAAAGGAAGGAAAGAAGGAAGGGAAGGAGGGAGGAAGATCTTCACACAAAATTACCCTGCATGCAGGAAGCTGGACTCAAAGGTTATGTACTATACCAGTTTCATTTATATGATACTTCCAGAAAGCTAGAACTATGGTTCTGGCGAAAGGATCAGTAGTTTCTAGGAGCCGGGGGTGGGATGAGGGTGTGAATAAGGTGGGATAGCACGAGGGAATTCTGGGCTGATAAAGATGTGTGTATGCTGATTGTGATGGTGCTTAGACAAACGTCTGCATACAGTAAAATGCACAGACCACTACAGCCACATACACGGAGTCGGTGTTGCTACCTACTAAATTTTCTTAAGTGGACAAAAATCGAGACGTTGGTCCCTACGAAATTTCGAGTCTTTGAGTGACACTCTAAGCTTCACCATCTCCCTTGGATGCGCGCTTGTGAGGGTCATCTCTGCGTCATGGCCACGGTCAATATCAGGCTGTTTCTGCCGCCCTCGCGTGCGACTAATACCTGAATTGACCTCTGCACCGGCCCCACGACCAGCTCAAGCACAGAGAATGTTACGTGCTTGAGCTGAACAATGAGTAAAAAGTGAGGAGTCATTCTGTGGTACAGCCCTCTCGTTCTCCAAACACTGTAAAGCTGACCTCCCTTCAAACCTCCTCACAAACAAGAAAAAAACCCACTGGACTCCTCATGGGAGCACCAGCTTCTGAGTTTCCTTCCTAGCTGCCGCACCCACCAAAAGTGCAGCAAATCCCCAGCAGGTCCGGGAGCCTCTGTACCATTCTACCACTTTGCGGACACGTGGACTATTTCTTTTATAACAGATAACCTTTCGGTCGAAGCAATAATTCTCCCCTGGCGTCAGGTGGTTGGTATTGTTATTTTTGCCTTTGGCAGACCCATAGAAGGGAAAGGGAATCCGCATGTCTGCGGGGGAAGGAACAAGATGAAGACGAGACCTTTAGCACCAACACTGAAGTTTTGCATCATTTAAAAGTTGAGCGCGTGTGGCTCTCTCCTCCGCCCTTCCCCCCACGTAAGACAGGAAGTGTGCTTTACAAAGTTTTATGTCTCCAGAGACCTGCACAATGACAGACACGTAGAGGCGCTCCTCTAACTAGGTTGCCAACTAGTGAATGGATGCCTCCGTGACCGAATAAATGAACTCTGTGACTGATATGGGCAACGTCCTGCAAACCCATCAGATGGCCATGCTCTGCCCCGTTCAACTGTGTGTCTCTTGCCGTTGAAGGCAATGGGCTGTGGTGATCCAATGGCCTGGGACAGACAAGGGTGCCAACTGAAGGACCCGAGCTGGCAACAGGAAGACAGGAAAGCTGGGTCACCGCAGGTGGCTCACCATCCTGCCCCGACGGATTGGCACGAGAGGTCCATCTCTACGTCGAGCGGAAGGAAGGAAATAAGGAACAGAAAACCGCACGGTGAAATACTCTACGTTCAACGTGCAACCCAAAACATCCTCCAAGGCATTTTCTGTTCCCTATTGTTCCTTCCAGAAGCAGCTGGTCTTCAGGGGCACCTGGGCGGCTCAGTCAGTGACGTTGTCCAACTCTTGATTTCGGCTCAGGTCATGATCTCACGGTGTCACGTGTTCGAGCCCCATATTGGGCTCCGTGCTGACAGTGCGGGGCCTGCTTGGGATTCTCTCTCTCTCTCCGCCCCTCCCCCGCTCACTCTGTCTCTGCCTCTCTCAAAATAAATAAACTTAAAAAAAATTGGGGAAATAAACGCACATATGTGTCGAAGATTTTTATTAAAAAAAAGTGATTGGTGTTCAAATATGTTTAAGAAACACTCTGTATACTGTATCTCCTTCTTAAAGATGTACAATGTCTATTTGCTTGATTAACAAGCCCTTAGTAAAGAAATACGTTTTACTTCAAAGCCCCTTAGTAAAGAAATATGTTTCACTTTTTAAAAGATTTAATTGAGGTATAATTAACATATGCACAGACCGTTAAGTGTTCAGTTCAATGAGTTTTGAGAATTGAATATATAAATCTTCCACCAGCCAAAGCACGACATAAAACATTTCCATCACCCCAGAAAATGTCCCCATTTCTGTAAATCCCCTGTCCCTGTTCAGCAACAGCCAGTATCTGACTTCTTTCTCATCACTAAAGTCCGTATACTTCTTAGACATCAAAAAAAAAAAAAAAAAAAACCACCCCAAGTCATGTTGCATAGATTTTGGGGGGTAGGATCTGACTTCTTTTGCTCAGTATGAGATTTTTGAGTTTCCTCAATGCTGTTGTGGGTATCAATAGTTCATTCATTCATGATTTGTTTGTCCATTCTCCTTTCAATGGACATGTGGGTTGTCTCCAAGTTTTGACCGTCATGAATAGGGCAGGTATGGACATTCTTGTGCAAGAATGTTTGGGGCCATATGTTTCCATTTTTCTTGGGTAAATCCTTAAGAGAGGAATTGTTAGGCCAGAGGGCAGACACATTTAACTTTATAAAAACTGCCAAACAGTTCTCCAAAGTAGTTGCACCTGTTAGACTTTTTTTAACTTAGTATTTCCTGTGTTCATTTGACCACAGACCCCCACCCCCTAACATCTGTTAAATGAGCAGGTAGGGTTAGATAGCTTTTCAGATTCCTCCCAGCTTTCTGCGATGAGAAAATGGCCATACCTTTCAGGAGTGGAGTTACTTTGTCTTCTTTGTATGGATCTTGTAGGCAAAAGCCAATGAGGTGAAACCCAGGATGGCCAGA
The DNA here is from genome assembly GCF_016509475.1 of Prionailurus bengalensis. Classification (NCBI taxonomy): domain Eukaryota; kingdom Metazoa; phylum Chordata; class Mammalia; order Carnivora; family Felidae; genus Prionailurus; species Prionailurus bengalensis. Next base: position 9,591,280 of record NC_057343.1, read on the forward strand.
ATCTAAAAGCCTGGGAGTAGAGAGAAAGAAGACGGCACTGAGTCCAGTGGGTGGGGGAAGAGGTGCTGGCAGGTAGTTATCTGGACAGAGGCATGGAAAAAGATTTTTAAGCCACAGGGAATTGTGATACCAAGGTTAGAAACACTTAAAGCAGAGGCAATGGCGTAGAGCGACCCCCCACAGCGTTTAAGAAGTTTCTCTGGTCCAAGGACATCACTAATGACAAGATATTAAGAAAACTCTTCAGGGTGCCTGGGTGGCTCATTTAAGCGTCCAACTCTTGATCTCGGCTCAGGTCATGATTTCACGGCTCCTGAGTTCGAGCCCCACGTCGCACTCTGCGCTCACGGCGCGGAGCCTGCTCAGGATTCTCTCTCTCCCTCCCTCTGCCCCTCCCCCACTCTCTTTCTCTCAACAATAGACATTTTTAAAAAAGAGTCTATTGCTGTACGGCTACCGCCCTCCATAGGTTTTTCAAATTTCTGCACATCTTGTGTAGAAAAACTAACCACCCCTTATTCTGGACTTTCTTTTGAGGGACGTTTATGTAATGACCAGCCTTGAGGAAAAGAGACCGTGTCTCCTTCTGGAGCAAAACGCAGGCTTGCTTGTCTCCTTGGAAGAGAGAGCTACTGTCTACCTCTGAAGCAAAGGGCGCATACGCTGACTGCCCTTTAAAAAAGATTCGGGGGGCGCCTGGGTGGTGCAGTCGGTTAAGCGTCCGACTTCAGCCAGGTCACGATCTCGCGGTCTGTGAGTTCGAGCCCCGCGTCGGGCTCTGGGCTGATGGCCCAGAGCCTGGAGCCTGTTTCCAATTCTGTGTCTCCCTCTCTCTCTGCCCCTCCCCTGCTCATGCTCTGTCTCTCTCTGTCCCAAAAATAAATAAACATTGAAAAAAAAAAATTAAAAAAAAAAAAAAAGATTCGGGCTTCTTAACCTCAGGATTCCTCTCCTGAAATGCAACCCACTGCACATGCAGGTATAATCCAGGCCTCTTTGCATTGTTCTCTGGAAATTGAGGTTTGGGGAATCAGTATAAAGAACAAAGCTGATAGTCCGTCTACCGGTCTGGCCGTGAGTAACAAACTGTCTTTCTCTGACCCAGCAGACTCTTGTCTTCACCGGTGGCTACTGATGAAACTGTAGCAGGCTAACTTTTAAGTGTGATGTAGTGTAAGATCTCGGTCCCTTCAAAATTCTTGACAGTCACATGTGAACTTCTTGAGTAGCAGTAGCAAAAATTCTTCCTCCACGCTTTTCTGAAGTCTAATTTGTAAACAAGGGGAATCGATTCCAAACTCAGGAGATTTTTTTTAAAAGAACAGTTCAAGAAATTAAGGATTGCTTAATATGCTGTTAATTTCCAAACGTCGGGGCTCTGGGGCAAGTATTTTGCCACACTTTTTAGGAAGTTATTTTGCTGGCACCAGCTGGGGGAGAGATAATTCCTTTGTCCTAGGAGCCCATACACTAAGGCTTCTCTCTCAGATCCTGTATCACAAAGAAGAGAATCAAACTCAGCCTCAGCTGCCAGAATCACTAATGTTGTCCAAGGGCAAGGGTCTCTCCTGCTTCTTCCGTTTCAAAGGGGAACTGGCTCACTGCTCCCACGGCAGCCCTGAGAAGCGCACACTTCCTCCGTGGCTTCTGAAAGGGAGAGGACAATTGTCCCCCCACGCTGCAAACAGTTGGAGAACCCTTAAATCTCCAACCAGAAAACGGAGGCTCCGTGGCAGGTGCCTTTTCCCCAACTTGCCAGGGTTGCGCCTGTTGTTCCCCGTTTGGAGCGTAAATTTGTCGTCCTAGTCAAAGAAGTCAGGAAGACTCTTCCCCTCTTTCATTCCAACTCTCACTGCACACAGTCACCTTCTCCTACATTCCAGCCACTTCGTCACTGAACTCATCTTTGGCAATGATTAAAGTCAAGTGAGTGCTCCCCACAACCACTACCATTGTCACGTGAATTTCACCCACCTCGAAAATCGTGACCTTCCCTTACACCTTTCTCTGAAGGACCAGGATTGCACCCATCCTGGGGAACAGCCCCCTTCCCTACTCTGAACTCAGTGACTGTCTTCTTCACGGCGTTCATTCCCACCTTCAACCATCGGACCAGATGATTTCACGACATTCTTTCCACATCTAGTATCTCTCATTTATTGCTCCCTATGCATTTATTCACTCCCCTTAAAACAGGCACATACCACCCAAAATTGACATTGACCCTACATGTTCCTCCCCTTCTAATACGACCTCCTAAAGTGTCCAAGTACAAGTCAATTCACTTCTAGCTAATTCCCAGGGTGTAGTTTATCTGTGTGTGCCACAGAAGCCGTGTTCTTAATAAGGTCCCTAAAGACCCACTCATTTCGAATCTGATGAGTATTTCCCCTCCCTCTTCCTCATTGCCCTTTATCTGAGGACGTGTAGGGGGTGGGGGTGTGCATTCATGCACCCGCCTGCAATTTATTGGTCCTTAACCTTGTTACGCCTGGTAAACTACTAAAATGAACTATGCTTAGCACACTGTATGTCATGCATTCTATTCTACATAGTATAGTCTACATAGTACATTGGTCTTATCAGGCTACCGTATCAAAAAAAACCATAGACTGGGGGCGCCTGGGTGGCTCAGTCGGTTAAGCGGCCGACTTCGGCTCAGGTCATGATCTCACAGTCCGTGAGTTCGAGCCCCGCGTCGGGCTCTGTGCTGACGGCTCAGAGCCTGGAGCCTGTTTCAGATTCTGTGTCTCCCTCTCTCTGACCCTCCCCCGTTCATGCTCTCTCTCTGTCTCAAAAATAAGTAAACGTTAAAAAAAAAAACAACTAAAAAAAAAACCCATAGACTGGGAGTCTTACACAATAGACATTTATTTTCTCACTGTTCTGGAGGCCGAGAAGTCCAAGATCAAGGTGCCGGAAGGGTTGGGGTCCGGTGAGAGCTCACTTGTTGGCTTGTAGCTGGCTGACTTCCCCCTGTGTTCTCCCATGGCCTTTCCCCTGTGCTGGGGAAGGGGAAAGGAGTGAGGATTGCTAATATTTCTTCTGCTTTTCATAAGGACACTTGTCCTATCAAATTAGGTCTCCATCCCTATGTCCTTAATTACCTCCAAGGCCCCATCTCCCCCTCGAGTCGTGTTTGGGTTCAGGACTTCCAAGTACGAATTTGGCTTGGCGAGACACAGTTTGGTCCATAACAATAGGATGCAAAGCACACACGAAACAATTACAGAGCGGCAAGGGGAAAAATAAAGGTCACGGCCAAAGGCAGAATGCTGGCTATTATCTGTAGAAACAAGGAGCACGTTGCAAATACAGAGGTTGTTTTATTCATATTTTAAATAAGCTCTTCTAGCTAACATGCTGATATCTTGTCTACTCACCCTCAGTGGCCATCGTTAAATACAATGATTTTGACTGTACAAGCACAACCAGATTTTACAAAAAAGGGCAGGCTCGGTCAATATTTCCATACCGTGCCACCTGCGATGGTGGGGAAAATGTGACTTTAACATTCAACACGAAAAGGCACACAGTTCATGAATGGCTCTGATGTCCTCTCTCTGACATTGATTAGAGATCTTTGCTGAAGATCCAGTCATTCTGAGACAACTGGGGAAATTGGTTGTGTCTTAGATAATGTGGAAGAATGATCGTTAATTTTGCTGGATGTGATAATGATATTGTGGTTATGAAAGAAAATGAAGAAACACACAGAACTATTCACGGGTAAAAAAAGGAGGAGGAGGAGAGAGAGAGGAAAATACGAAGCAAATATAGTACAACATTCATAACTTGAACTGGGGGAGGGAGCGTGAGCTTCATTACATGCTGTGCCTACTTTGTGTACATTTGAAAATCTTCATTAAGTGTTTTTAAAAAGCATATTGGTGAGCACTTACGAAATGCCTAAAATGAGAGTCAGCCGGCTGCCTGCCATTAGGGGTAGGTCTAACTTTTGCGATGCCTGAAACTTTTACGATTTGGGGAGCACTTTGTAAGAAAGATCATGAAGACAACATTCTCTTGGAAGAGGCCTATGTAGTGAGAGGTCCTGATGCTTGAACTTCAGCGGATCCATGGTAAACCCTTCTCTGTCTGTCATGGGTTACATTTGGCTGGCCAGTGATTTTCCCTTCTTCTAGTCCCCCCCCCCCTCCTTTTTATTATGAACATTTTAGTCTATTTTTTTTTTTCAACGTTTATTTACTTTTGGGACAGAGAGAGACAGAGCATGAACGGGGGAGGGGCAGAGAGAGAGGGAGACACAGAATCGGAAACAGGCTCCAGGCTCCGAGCCATCAGCCCAGAGCCCGACGCGGGGCTCGAACTCACGGACCGCGAGATCGTGACCTGGCTGAAGTCGGACGCTCAACCGACTGCGCCACCCAGGCGCCCCTATTATGAACATTTTAAACATAAGCAAAAAAGAGATTAGACAAGGACCTTCTCTGCACCTATCCAGCTTCCATGGCTGACAGTCCTTGGTGAGTCTTAGCCTCTACTCCGTCCACTCCCCTCCCCACATACTGTTATCCCAAAGCAAACACCTAGTATCATTTTTCTCTAAAATATTTCAGTATGCATCTCTAAAAGATAAAGACGCTTTCTTTAAAAAAAAAAAGTTTATTTATTTCTTTTCTTTTCTTTCTTTCTTTCTTTCTTTCTTTCTTTCTTTCTTTCTCTTTGAGAGTGAGAGAGCACATAGGAGAGGGGCAGAGACAGAGGGAGACAGAGAATCCAAAGAAGGCTCAGGGCTGTCAGCACAGAGCCTAATGCAGGGCTCAAACTCACGAGCCACGAGATCATGATCTGAGCCAAAGTTGGACACTTAACTAACTGAGCCATCCAGCCTCCCCATAAAAATGAAGACCCTTTCAAAAAACAGAACCACAACATCATTAGCATACCTGGAACGATAACTCCCTAACCAAGTCAAATTTCTCTACTTGTCTTGAAATATTTTTTTATAGTTTGTTTGAATAAGGAAGCAAATGAAACATATATTTCAATGGGTAGTTACCGTGTTTAAGTCTCTTTTAATATGTCGGGTTGCCCTCCACATTGTTGCTTTTCCTTGCAATTGATTTGTTGAAGAGACTGGGTCGTTGTGTCCCACAGGGTTTCCCACAGTCTGGATCTTGCGAGTTGCATTCCTGTGGTATCATTTAGCATGTTCCCCTATCTCCTTCCTTCCCGTAAACTGGTAGTTAGAGCCAGAAGCTTGAACAGAGTCAGGTTTTGCTTTGTTGACAATAATTCTTGCTAGGAGTATACTTGTGTCAGAAGGCCGTGACTGTATGCAGGTGTTGCGTACACGTTGCGAGATGCTGCCTTATCTTTACCCCAGGCCCACTCCACAGTTTCCCCGGCAGGCTCCCAAAGGTGCTGAACCATTAGAAGGATTAGGCCTGGAAACACCCCAGACAAAAGACAAAGTGTAAGCCTCGTCCTAAAGGAGTTCATAGCGTGGGTGTTGTAAACGCATGAAAATAACAACAAAAGAGGTGTCCTAAGGTGGTACAAATGACTTGTGTAGAGATCCCCCGGGAGTACCGAGGGGAAGACAGCCATCAGTGGGGACGGTCAGGGAAGAACTTTAACCCAAACACAGATTTTCTCCGGCTGATGTGGAATATTGTGGGACGACGACTGCTCCATAGTCCTGGTTACAAGTTGGCGTCCACCAGCCCACCTGGGCTTCTTGTCACAAACTGTCCTGTGCCGCCTTCTCCGCTGTGTGTGTCGGGCCAAAGTTTAGACAGGAGTAGGGCTAGAGTTACCCTTCCTGGAGACTCCATCCGATCCTCAGAGCCTTAGGACAACATCGCTGGTCTCAGAGATACAAATAATCCTGATGAGGCCGCTGTAATGCTGGAAAGGTGAGACCCCAAACTCTAGATAGTTCTTAGTACTTTTGACATTCCCAGGTAATTTCAATATGTGGACGAAATTGACTTTTTTTTTTAATTTTTTTTTAATGTTTATTTATTTTTGATCCAGAGAGAGAGCATGAATGGGGGAGGGGCAGAGAGAGAGGGAGACACAGAATGTGAAGCAGGCTCCAGGCTCCGAGCTGTCAGCACAGAGCCCGACGCGGGGCTCGAACTCACCGACTGTGAGATCATGACCTGAGCTGAAGTCGGACGCTCAACCGACAGAGCCACCCAGGCGCCCCCAGAATTGACTTTTAAGGAACTGCCTTGAGTAGGTAGTGTCTAAGCTGTGACAGCTAATAAAAGAGGTATTTCGCTGTTGCAATAATCTAAGCCCAAAGCAACAAAGGCTAAAAGGGTGGTGGAGACGGAAAATGGGAAATGAGGCAAGAACTATTTTAGAGCAAGAATCTCCAGGGAGGGGCTTAACATAACTCAGATCTTGAGAAGGCTGAAAAAATGTGGTGCTACCTGAGAAACACAGGACAGTGATGAGAGGGGGAGGGGCCCTGGGTCCCCAAGGGATGGTGATTGTTTGAGTTTCCGTGCTGAGCTATAGTTCTTGGCATCATGTCCAGGTGGAAGTGTCCAGGAGGCAGGTGGAGATGGGAACTGGATCTCAGAAGGCAGAGTTACAAATTTTGCAGTCATTTGTACCCAGGTAACATTTGAAGCCTGAGGAGTTTAAAAGTCTTTCCCAGAATGCACTATTGTCCAAGGTATCACCCATTTATAACTGCTGGGGGTCCACAGGAATGACTGGAGTTCACGTTGCACCTCTGCCACCGACCAGCTGTGTGGCTTTGTACAAGATACCCTGCCTCCTGGGCCTCAGTTTCCTTATGTGGAAAACAAGAATTATCATACCAACCTCTCTGAGCTGTTGTGAATAATAAGCAAGCAAATCCTCGCAAAGCACCTGGCATTCTACCTGGTGCAAAGCATGGCCTCAAGTCTCGTTAGATCTCTCTGATTTTGCTTCCCCTATCCCACACAGCTCCCAAGCAAGCCATGGCACAAGTCCTTTCCACAAGTAGAAAATGAGTCCCGCAACAGCACACAATCAATTTGCACTCACCTCAATGGTATTTGAAGATCAAGTCTTGGCAGACCGATTTAATTTTCTTTGATAAATAGATAGGCCATGCAGATAAGGAAGGATCGAGAGATATAATCTCTCCGTGCTGGAGTATGACCTCAGATTCCACTGACAGTGACTTTTCATCACCAAGAGAGAAAGAAAGAAGAGAGGGGTGCCTAGGCGGCTCGGTCAGTTAAGCGTGCAACGCCAGCTCAGGCCATGATCTCATAGTTCGTGAGTTCCAACCCCGCATCGGGCTCTCTACTGTCAGCACAGAGCCCACTTCGGATCCTCTGTCCCCCTCTCTCTGCCCCTCCCCTCCTCGCTCTCTCTCCCTCTCTCTCTGGAAAATAAATAACTATTAAGAGAGAAAGAAAGAAAGAAAGAAAGAGAAAGAAAGAGAAAGAAAGAAGGAAGGAAGGAAGGAAGGAAGGAAAGAAAGAAAGAAAAGAAAAGAAAAGAAAAGAAAAGAAAAGAAAAGAAAAGAAAAGAAAAGAAAGACTTATTTCTAAGGGGCAGGTACCGAGAGCTGAATAATATCACCCAAAATGTGGCTTATCGATGACTCAGCCTCAACCCGGAAGTATCCTGCATGATCTCACTCTTGTCAGAGCTGGAGCCGGTGCTGAACATCTCTATCTTTACCCCAGTGATGTAACCGAGAACTTCCTAATTAAGTCACAGATGACACCAGGTTGTAAGAGGGTAGGAATAGAAGTCAAAATAGCATTAACTGACTTAAGAAATAGTTCATGATGCGGGCGAGCTTCCACAGGAACAAGTGTCACTAGCACATTTTGAAACAAACTGAGGAGACAAGAAGAAGGATATGTGTTGACTAGTTCGCAGGATCATCAACCAGTTTCACCCAGAGCTGTAGGCAGGCAAGCAATGCTCAAGCACGGTAGGGATGCCTGGGTGCCCCTGATGGTGAGAGAAGAGAGCAAGAAGGCAGAAGAAAAGAGAAGGAGAGGCAGGATGAGAAAGAGAGACAGGGAGAAATGATTGACAGGTGGGATGTTAGAGTGCTGTGATGTATGTTAAAAGTGGAAGGTTCTAGTTAATTGGAATCTGAGTTCACTTATACAGTCCATAAAAAATTTACTGAGCACATAGCGTGTGCCAGGCACTGTATCCAGAATCTTGCCCTCGTGGGGTCTTCTTCTTCTACCTGGCTTCTCCATGTTGAAGAGCCTCTACAAGCCCTTAGACGTCTTCTCTTTCCGTCTATACTCACTCCTCGGGTGACGTCACCCACTACCAAGGATTTCCATACCATCCATCTGCCGATGACCCACAATTCAGTCCTTCCATCCCAGACCCGGGTGACCAGCCATCTACTTGTCCCTTCAAAAGATCACCGACTTGGGGCACCTGGGTGCCTCAGTCAGCTGAGCATCCAACTCTTGATTTCGGCTCAGGGCACGATCTCACGGTGCGTGAGTTCGGGGCCCCGCGTCGGGCTCCGCGCAGGCCGTGCGGAGCCTGCGTGGGATTCTCTCTCCCTCTCTCTCTGCCCCTCCCTCCACTCAAAATAAATAAGTAAACTGGGAAGAAAATGTTTTTTAAATCACAAACTTGGTTCATGTGAAGTGGACTCTGGAGGCTTCTCTCTCCCGCCCAAATCTGTCCCTTCTCCGGTCTTTCCCATCTGCATACGTAGCACCAAACGCGGCCCAAATACAGGACTTGTCCTGGATGCCTGCGTCCCGTGTCCTGTTGCTTCTAATTCTCCAGGATCAGAATTAGATCTCACGGCTGAAAAACAACAAGACCTAATTATTTCACCTCCTAAAGATTACCGCACCCTCCCTGTGGGGAAAGGAGATGCTGGGAGGCTCTAGGACAGAGGTCGGGAGACTTTCTCTGTGAAGGGCCAGATGGTAAACATTGTAGGACTTGCTGGCCATACAGTGTCCGTCACAAACACTCCACGCGACCGCCGTAGCGTGAAAACGGCCATAGACGGTAACGAATGAGACATACATCAATGAGCGAGGCTGTGTTCCGATAAAGCTATTTACGGGCACTTGAATTTGAAACTCATATGATTTTCACATCTTCTCATTTTTTTAAACCACTTAAAAAGTTAAAAAAAAAAAAAAACCCAAAAATTCGTAGCTCACAAGCTATACAAAAACGGAGCGGGCCAAGTTTGGCCTCTTGTCCGTAGTTTGCCAACCCTGAATCCAGGGAAAGCACGCGCAGACACGGTGGGGACCTGCCAGAAGGGGGGACAGTGACATGGGACTCCCCAGTGGACACAGCTGATGAACTGTGGCCTTCAAGCCCATCCTGGGTGGAACGAAGTGTGGCGAGTGGGCTGTGTGGTGTTTTCTTCTGGAAGCGGGAAACACACAGGAACATAAGCCTGGGCCTGCTTCCTAGCTGGGTTTCTGAAGGCAGGACCCTCTGTGATGCAGCCCCTGCCCCGAGAGGAGTCGATCTCAAAACTACTGTATTTTTATAAAATGGTGTCTCCCTAACTCCAGCTCTCTCTGAAGTAAACCGAAAATGTACCAACATGGTTACAAGTGACTTATCGGCACGGGGAGCTTCTTGTATGGGTTTTTGGAGTATTTGTTTCTAAATTTCTACTCTTGTTGGTGTCATTTAAAAAATATATTCAGGGGGGCTCCTGGGTGGTTCAGTCAGTTAAGTGTCCGACTTCAGCTCAGGTCATGATCCCACAGTCCATGGGTTCGAGCTCCACGTCGGGCTGTGCTGACGGTTCGGAGTCTGGAGCCTGCTTCAAATTCTGTGTCTCCCTCTCTCTCTACCCCCCTCCACTCATGTTCTATCTCTGTCTCTCTCTCAAAAAAAAAAAAAATATATATATATATATGTGTGTATATATATACACATATGTGTGTGTTTGTGTGTGTGTGTGTGTATTCAGGGGCGCCTGGGTGGCTCAGTCGGTTAAGTGTCTGACTTCAGCTCAAGTCATGATCTCACCGTCCGTGGGCTCGAGCCCCACGTCGGGCTCTGTGCTGAACAGCTCGGAGCCCGGGGCCTGCTTTGGATTCTGTGTCTCCCTCTCTCTCTGCCCCTCCCTTGCTCACACTCTGTCTCTTTCTGTCTCTCAAAAATGAATAGACATTCAAAAAATTTTTTAATTATTCAAATGAAAGAAGGTTAAGCACTGATACCAGTTAACAAGAGAGGCTGCAGGATGCCTATACCTGAGAGCTTTAAAACTATGACCCACCAGCTTCTGTTTTGGAGGTTTTAAGGAAGAGTCCAGCCTGCCTCAAGAAGCTAGCTGGGATAGCCACTTGGAGTTTCCTCCGTCTCCCATAATTCCGGGGTACGAAAGGAGACAGATGCCACGGGGATCAGCATTTAGAAAGAGCTACCCTTCTTTCCTTTTCTCTGACAACAGAGACAGGGGAGATGAACTCCCCAAATCCCCGGGTAACACCGAATACCCAGCAAAAGGGGTTTCCTTTGAAATTACATCTGCCTGCAGAAGAGGGTCACCGAGCCTGCATTTTAATGCTGAAATAAGTCCAGCTATTAGAGCTGCTCTGATGCTAAAAGATTTTTGAAGAGGACAAAGCAGAAAGCTTCTCCATATGACAAAGAATTTGTCAGAAAGGACCGGGCACAAACAAGGTGCTGATGTATTTTTCCCTATAAAAGGGGTGGGTGCCCTTGAGAAATTGCCTCAAGTCCCTGAGAAGACACAGACAGCCTTTTTAGGTCGAAAAGTTTCTCTGTACCGAGTGGCCACTGAGTCTCTCAGGATCTGTAAGTCAGGGCATTTTCTCTCCACCTTCTGCGTTTTCCCTAGTGCTAGAGAATCTGGAAATCCATATGTAATTGGCAAGTTGTGTAGAGGTCACAGAGGGCAAAATTCAGTGCGGTTTGCTCTTCCTGGGCTGATTTCAAATCACTGGATTACCAAGAGCCCACACTGACTTTTCGCCCCCAATTACACTGTATTTAACTGGTGTTTTAAAAATAACATGGAGATAGATAATTATGTAAGATCTTCTGTTTTCCAAAAATGTTTTCTGGCTGTCACCTTTGGCCGTCCAATCTTATCTCTGCCATATGCACAGCGCAAGCTTTGCCGCTGTGATATCATTTATGCCTTGTCATTATCAATCAAGGCGTCCAGATAAGTTGCTTAACAGAGAAGCAGCAGAGACCCCGCTAAGCCCGTTCAATAACGATCCAGCCGAGAAAAGAATCTTCGTTCACTCACCCCCTTCTGTCCCGGACAGAACTAGGTGGCTTACGTTCGCAAGCAGCACACTTGCAAATAGCTTCTCTTGGCTGAATGTGCCTCTCGCTATTGCATCATCCTATAATGATGAAAGGATAAATACAGAAAAAGAGCAGCATCGCTTCTACGATCCCCCCCCCCCCCCCCCCCCCCCCGGTTGGGCACCGACCGTGTACCTGCCGCGGAGCATGCGTGCTCCCCTCCCCCAACAACTGCACAGGCACGCATTTTTCATCCATTTTTACAGCTATGTAAACTAAACTGCAGGAAGTTAAATAACTTGCCTCGGCTCATACTTCTGGTATGAAGTGGAGGCTGGCTTCAAGCCCAGCTCTATTTGCCTCCAGTGCCTCGTTCTTCCCAATCTTCCACAATGCCTCCCTCAGTAACTAGCCGGGGCTGACCGAGCATTTTCCGTGGCTGTCCCTCAAGCACATTTATTTGCCTCTTTATGTGACCCCTTTCCCACCTCTTTCAAAACTGTTGCTTTTCACTGTAATCGCACAAGGAAGACTTGAAAGAAAAATGTCAAGTTGGGGGTGTCCCTCTCTTCCACCACTGGCTTTAGTTTTTGTATTTTCTTCCAGTCTTCGTCCACGCAGATTGAACTGGTACATCGTTCTCAAATGCGAACAATTTTATCCCCTTTTTGCACTTAACATTACACCATGAACACATTCCTATGTTTGGGCGTCACCATTATAGTTACTAATTTAACAACTGCAGACAATTCCATTAGGTTGATACACCTCAATTTCTTCAACCATTTCTCCTATGTCAAGTCGTTTGTTTCCCTGGTATAAGTAATGTTACAATAATTTTTTTTAATGTTTATTTACTTTTGAGAGAGAGAGAGAGACAGAGCATGATCGGGGGAGGGGCAGAGAGGGAGGGAGACACAGAATCCGAAGCAGGCTCCAGGTTCCGAGCCATCAGCCCAGAGCCCGACGCGGGGCTCGAACTCACAAACCGCGAGATCATGACCTGAGCTGAAGTAGGATGCTTAACCGACTGAGCCACCCAGGCGCCCCTAAATTTTATTTTTTAAGTAATATTTACACCCAGTGTGGGGCTCCGACCCACAACCCCAAGATCAAGAGTCGCACGCTCCACCAACTGAGGCGCCCCTACAATAAGCTTTTTTCACATACATGTGCTTTTTCCTCTTCCTGGGAATTTTCTTTAGGCTAAATTCCCAAAACTATAATTACAAAACCACAGGGGTTGCCTGTTGTACGTTTGACCCTTGTTCCTCCATCTTGAACACGTGAGCTTCGACCTTCTTCTCGTCTTAGGAACACAACCTGCCAGAGCCAGATTCGATTCAGCGTTTCGTTTCCCTCACGCCTGGTGGGTGCTGGGTTAAAGTGGAGCCTGCTGACACTCACAGCTGTGGCCAGTTGGTGACTGTAAGCTGCACTTCAAGAATTCTTATGTTTCCCGTTCAAATACAGGCCAGAAAGATTAAAAAAAAAAAAAAAATTCTCGTGCCGGCAAGGGCAGGAAGAAATAGACACACTAATAAATTTCACTGAGTATCAACCGGTATAGCCTCTCTGGAAGGCAGTTTGGCAATATGTCGAAAAAGCTCTAAAAATGTACAGATGCCTTAATCTAACCGTTCCACCTTAATAATTTATCTTAAAGGGGAAAAGTCAACGACAGGTACAAATATTTAGCTACGTGCTGAATCTATAGCATTTCTTTACAGCATCTCTTTCGTTAGCAAAAATGGAAATAAACGTATATCCAAGAACAAGGAAATGGCTTAAAAAGGCACGACACATAATGGGGTACTGTGCAACCATTTAAAACTATAATTGTAGGTGAGAGGTGCCTGGCCAGCTCAGTCAGTGGAGCCTGCAACTCCTGATCTCGGGGTTGTAAGTTCGAGCCCCACATTGGGTGTAGGGATCGCTTAAAAATAAAATCTTAAAAAAATATATTTAATAAATAAATAAAATTAAAATTGTAGATGATATAATACACTAATGGCATAAACACAGGCTCATACTATACTTAATTAAGAAACAATTTGCAAAACGGCACTCATTATATTACCTGTTTGTGTAACACAGATAGATAGAAATAGTTGTAGAAATGCTCCAGTTGCTAATAGTGTTTATATCCAGATAGTGAAATTACGGGTGTCTGATGGTTTTGCCTTTTTATTTTTTACACCACAGATATCACTGCTTTTGTAATTAAGAAAGCGAGAGAGAGGTTCTTATTTGGACCAGTTTCTAAAGCCTGCGTGTGCACAAAAAATGTTTTCCATGCTCCACCCAGCTAGAACAGGGACAGAAAGAACTGTCTGCGTCATCCTCTAGATTCTATGTGTGCTTTATCATCCATCCATGCAAAGGAACATCATCAAAGGAACAGACAAGGGATTAGAAGTGTACGATGACTGGGGTGCCTGGATGGCTGAGTCAGTTGCGTGTCCAGCTCTTGCTCTCAGCTCAGGTCATGATCTCACAGCTCGTGGGCTCGAGCCCCATGTCAGGCTCCGCACTGACGGTGTGGCGTTGGCTGGGGATTCTCTCTCTCTGCCCCTCCCCCCGCCAGAATAAATAAATAAACTTTAAAAAAAGAAGTGTATGATGATGAGTGTAAGGGAAATATCATTCTAGATCTCATTCAAAACACCAGTACCCCCGGTTCAGCAAAGGAAGCGAAGGGGATTCAACTCCTCTACCAGAGACCTATAGACAGCTGAGATCAGCAGGAGGCAGGCACCATGAGGCGCCATCTTGGAGGTGGCCTACCGCATCCCTCAGTCAAGATGCCGCAATGCTGAAACCCCTCAGCAAGAGAAGCGGGGGCCCCGGAACCTAAAGCCGCCAAAACGAAATGAGGTTGGAGGACCAGGCTCGCAAATGTATCTACAACATTTCTACCAGGTAAATTTTTAATTTTATTAACACGAAATAACAGACAATACAGTAAATAAAGAGCTTACCAATGCCATTAGATTAGAGGTACTTGGTACCATACAATTAATTTCCATTTTGTTAATGCTTTGCTTTACCAGAACCTTTTTCAGGTTTCCTTGCCAGGAGTTTCAAGGAGATTTTCATAAATCTATTTTGCTCAGATGCAAACACTATACACATCAAGAAGGTTTTTTCCTCTGCATCTGGTCCCACGTATGAGGGCCACTCCCGCTGATTTCCTCTGAGTCTTGCTCTGGTCAGTGCCCTACGTTACCTTCCACTACTGCCTTGGCTTCCTCTTCACCTCCTTTTCCATTTCTTGCTTCCGACTCATCGTTTAGATTGTTGCCAACAAGACTGACAATCTCCCTACACCATCCCCTAAATTCTAGACCCTAATCAAAGGTATCAAGGCAAGCGAAGAGTAGAATTTGTACAAGAATTAGTGTGGCCCTTTAAAGTCTTCTAGTGACTTGAATGTAAGCTTGTTGTATACCCTCAGGGCTTAAAGCAGAGTCTTTACCAGCCTTGTTAACAAATAAATGAATTAACAATGGGAGGATTCACGTATGCTTACTGGCCCCAGTTTGGCAAAATAAAAATCAGCAACTCTGTTTTCCCCTACCCCTACCCCATAAGAAAAAAAGGAATTCTACCCGTGAAATTGTGCAGTCTGGGGACCCTTACTGGGCCCGGTACTGCCATCATGTCATTTGTACTGTTAATACCAGGACTGTTCTGCCTCTTGAGGTCAGAAGACTAAGTAATGCATATCAACTCTAAGAGGTCCACATTAGGAGGCTTGAGCCAAGTAAGAAGAAACAGAGAAGAATCTTATGGATGAGATACAGAACGTGCTTAGAAGGGGAAGTAGATGGGAATGCAAGCTGGTGCAACCACTCTGGAAAACAGTATGGCGGTTCCTCCAAAAAAAAAACCAGTATGGCGTTGGGGCGCCTGGGTGGCTCAGTCGGTTGAGCGTCTGACTTTGGCTCAGGTCATGATCTCACAGCTCTGTGAGTTCGAGCCCCACATCGGGCTCTGTGCTGATGGCTTGGAGCCTGGAGCCTGCTTCGGATTCTGTGTCTCCATCTCTCTCTGCCTCTAACCCACTTGCATTCTGTCTCTCTCAAAAATAAATAAGCATTTAAAAAAAAACAAAAAAACAGGATGGTGTAGAACTGCCCTACGACCCAGCAACTGCACTACTAGGTATTTATCCAAGAGATACAGGTGTGCTGTTTCAAAGGGGCACATGCACCCCCATGTTTAGAGCAGCACTATCAACAATAGCCAAAGTATGGAAAGAGCCCAAACGTCCATCAACTGATGAATGGATAAAGAAGATGTGGTATATATATACAATGGAATATTACTCGGCAATCAGAAAGAATGAAATCTTGCCATTTGCAAGTAATGGATGGAACTAGAGGGCATCATGCTAAGTGAAATTAGCCAGAGAAAGACAAATATCATGACTTCACTCCTATGAGGAATTTAAGATACGAAACAGATGCACATAAGGGAAGGGAAGCAAAAATCATATTAAAACAAGGCAGGGGACAAAACAGAAGAGACTCTTAAATACAGAGAACAAACTGAGGGTTGCTGGAGGGGTTGTGGGTGGGGAGATGGGCTAAAGGGGTAAAGCGCATTAGGGGGGACACTTGTTGGGGTGAGCACTGGGTGTTATAGGGGATGAATCACTGGAATCTACTCCTGAAATAATTATAGCACGACATGCTAACTAACTTGGATGTAAATTTAAAAATAAATAAGTAAATAAAAGGCAAAAAGAAGTGGAAGAAAAGTTGTACCATGGGGAGAATTTACCTGCTTACACACCTGGGTAAGTCCAAGGGACCCGATGGTGGGCTCTCCTATCCTGGTAAATATGGTAACGTCTAGCATCAGGATAGCAAGATATACGTGGAATATTACTCGGCAATCAAAAAGAACGAAATCTTGCCATTTGCAACAACGTGGATGGAACTAGAATGTATTAGGCTAAGCAAAATAAGCCAGTCAGAGAAAGATAAATATCATACGATTTCACTCACACGTGGAATTTAAAAAACAAAACAGAAGAACATAGGGAAAGGGAAGGAAAAATAAGAAAAAAAGAGAGAGGGAGGCAAGCCATAAGAGAACAAATACAGAGAACAAACTGAGGGTCACTGGAGGGAAGGTGGGTGGGGCATGGGCTACATGGGTGAGGGGCATTAAGGAGGGCACTCGTTGGGATGAGCACTGGGGTGACGAATCACTAAATTCTATTCCTGACACCATTATTACAACATGATAACGAGCTTGGATTTAAATGTTTTTAAAAATTAAAAATGGATAGCAAGATGTGTAAGCACTATATTGTCCAGAACTCACCCACTGGTCAAGTGACAAAAGCTGAACTCAACCAAATTGGCTTAGATAAGAAAGGCGGGGACTGGGAGGCAAGGATTTGAATGCCCTCCGAATTCTTTCTCCCCCTCCTTGTCTCTGCTTTTCTCTGGAGAGGACTGCATTCTCTCCTCCTACAGAGAGCTCTTCTTCACACAACATGGGAGTCCACCTCACCGGGTTCGCAGTCGAACGACTCCGCGACCAGAGAAGAGACGGTTCTTCGGCGAGGCCCTGCGAGGAACGTCCAGCGTTGGGACTCTGTTGGGTGACATCCATGTCTACACCAGTCATTATAACCAAGAGGCCAGCTGTGCTTACGTAGTCTCCCTAAGCCTCACTTCCCTCATCTGTAAGACAGGGAAAATGTCAACACCGGCCACAAAGTGTTGCTGTGAAGGTTGAAATAAACTAAATGAGAGTGTATATCGAGTCCTGAAGCCTGTACCGGGCACACAGTGACGGTTCACAAGGTCCATTGCCTATTTTGGCAATCGTTAATGCTCTGTGATCTGCTCAACATGGAGACCAAACCACAATGATCTGGTCTTCCATTCTTGCCGACGCTCCCGCAGTCCTCCAGCCAGACTGGAATTCTGTTGAACCACATACACAAAACCATGCATTCTGGAAGGTGTGGGAGGGTCAACAAAGGCCAAAACCAGAATCGCATAGTTTAGGACTTAAAGGAACTCCTTGATATTGCAGATAATAAAACCGTACCCTTACCTGGCTAGGTATAGGCAGCAGGCGCAAATTGGTGCCTAAATCCTGTCATGGAGAGCTTGCCCACGGAATCCGCAGGCTGGAAAGCTAGTTTCAGCAGCTGTGGATTTGCTTCAAGGCCTGTTTCTTCCATCTGTAAAATCAGGATAGTGTTATTCCCCTTCTATTCCCACACGAGGGTGTGGTGGGACTTAATGAGGCGCTGTTGGTAAAATGCTTTGGGCTGGGCTAAAGAAAGTGCTGTGCAAGCGCTCACATTATCACACGGACCTTTGGTGGTCATGCATGTTTGGAATAAGAAGTTGGTTGGCACCACTTCAGAGAACTGCTAAGAAATGGAGATATACTGGGGCGGCTGGGTGGCTCGGTCGGTTAAGCGTCCGACTTTGGCTCAGGTCATGATCTTGTGGTTCACGGGTTCGAGCCCCGCATCAGGCTCTGTGCTGACAGCTCAGAGCCTGGAGCCTGCTTCCGATTCTGTGTCTCCCTCTCTCTCTGCCTCTCTCCCAGTCATTCTCTCTCTCTCTCTCTCTCTCTCTGAAATAAATAAACACTAAAAAAAAAAAAAGAAGAAGAAAGAAATGTAGATATCCTAAATGGTCTTCAAGACTGAAACTAAATCAGAACAGAAAGGTTGGCCAACTCACTACCTTGTCCTAGTAAGACCTCATGCCTAATCGTGTTGACATGACTTCCCTCGGAGTACTACCCATGGGGACTGATGACCTCCCCACACCTTATTTGAGCTTAACTTTTCTTTTTGCCCCTCAAATCAAGCATCATTTCCTTCGAATGAAGTGTCATCCTTTCTTCTGCATGTGAATCCTGCATGGATTACCACTGTGTTAATAATACACGAGTCACATGTCAATAAAACTTGGGGAAAACCCCAGTATATGAGGAAAGGTAATTATGTGCAGGAGAGCAGCTAGTGGCTCGTGAAAACTGATTGTGAAATTTGTAGGAATTCTTTGAGCCGGTTGTGAAATACAGCCAGTTTAAAAACTAAATTACATATGCCTAAAATATTTTAAATTATATTAAAAACAAACCTAACAAACTCTCCGCACTTACTATTCATAGTAATTTTATAATTATCTACTCTGTTGAGGTCATTTAGGTCTACTGTTCACAGCTTTTGTGCCCACACGGCGGAAATACAGAGAGTCCCCAACTGACAACGTTTCGATGTAAGATTTCTTGATGTTATGATGGTGTAAACGCAATTCTCATCTGCTGGAAGCCAGGCTTCAGATTTTGAATTTTGATCTTTTCCTGGCTTAGCGATACGCGGTACAATCCTCTCTCCTGATGTTGGGCAGAAGCTCCCAGTCAACCCCGCGATCACGACAGCCAACAACCCATACGCTGGCAACCATTCGGTCCCCAGACAACCGTTCTGATTTTCACTTTCTGTACAGTATTCAGTAAGTTCCATTATATATTCAATGTTTATTATAAAACAGGCTTTGTGTTCAACGATTTTGCCCACTGTCGGCTAATGTAAGAGTTCTGAGCACATTTAAGGCAGGCTAAGCTATGCTGTGAGGACCAGTAGGTGAGGTGTATTAAATGCATTTTCAACTTACAATGGGTTTACCAGGCTGTAACCCCACTGTAAAGTCAAGGCAGATCTGTATTATATAATGATATGCAACTCTGCATTTCTTCCCATCTGCATGTTCAGCGATGTCCTTTCGGTAGCTTGAAATTAGCCACAGTAGGAGTATTTATACCACAGAAACTGGACTGCTACAAATCAGGGCTCCCCCTCCCCCCAAAAGCCAGTTGCCAAACACTTAGAAGCACACCCTGTCTAGACCCATAAGGACAAGGAGAAGACAGGCACAAAACCGACAGCAAACAAAACATGGCAACAATCTTCTGGAAACGAAAAAAGCAGACGAATAAGAGGTAATTAATTTAGCAGAGAAGACAAAGCCAACACCAAGGCCACAGAAAAGGAAGCCTGTAAGAAGCAAACTAGCTACGCCACAGAACCTCACAAAGAAACAGAAATTGGTTCCCTCTGTTGCCGAACATGGTTCCCCACGGTTTTTCCTGCACCTGTGCAGCCGGACCACTGCCCCTGCCCAGCCCCGGGAGAAAAGGTTGAATCAGAGATCATCTGCGCCGTGGGCACAACGGAGAGCTGGCATGTGACTGACACACTACCGAAACGAGATTAAATGACAGTGTGCATTTTAGATTGTAAGATTCCACAGTCCCCTTCACCCTCTTGGCTCCCAGGACACTGGCAATGAGGCTTATACTCCACAGGCAAAAGAACAGATGATCCGGTTCTGGGGAAGCCAACCAGTCCAAGGGAGAAGACTTACGGAGACCAATCCAGCAGGATTCCCCCAGTGAAGCATCCAGATCACTGCAGAGTCACGGACAGGGAGCCCTCTGGTCCACAAGCTTCGCCCCCACGCACGTCCCTTTAGTGGCAGCAGTATATCGCCAGACATTGGAGGGAAGCCTCTCACATGAAGAAAAATTCTTTCCAAGGTCTAGTAATACATTCAGACAAGCTATCGAGCGCCACGGTAGACTAAAGACATTTACAAGGTCTCCAAACATTTACCTGCCACAGGCCTTTCTCAGGAAGATGTGCTCCAACAAAACAAAGAACAGACCCAGAAAGAAGACGGGAGCTCCGGGGAAACAGGAGATCCAACATAGAAAAGAAGAAAAGAGAAATCCCAGGACGATGTGGAAGGGACACTCTGAGATGGCAAGTGGGGTAGGCCCAGGAGAACCCGGCGCTGAGTTTGGAGCAGGAAGACAGCTCGGGGGGGGGGGGGTCCCCACGGGGAAGGAATTGCAACTGAGAGATTGCCAATGCGTTCACCACACTGGGGAGAGCCTGGGGATGAATTACTCATAAATACCCCCCCCCCCAAAACTACACAGTTAAATAGACCAGGCAGTTATTAGCTCCAAAGGGGAAAAGACGTAATACAAGAGCAGAAATGTAATTATAGTACACTGTGAACAATATTAACACAGTTAGAATGACGTATATACTGATCGGTGATTTAGCCAGACATTGTGATGTCCCCTAATTCACGAGATTCTACAGCGCACATAGTTTTCACATTTGAACATCCTGAAAAGCAAACTGAATCTTGTAGCCAACGCGATAAAGTATTGGACCAGGGGCTCCTGGGTGGTTCAGTGGGTGAAGTGTCTGATTCTTGGTTTCGGCTCACTCGCGATCTCATGGTTTGTGAGATGGAGCCCCAGGTAGGGGTCTATGATGACAGCATGGAGCCCCCTTGGGATTCCCTCTCCCCCTTCTCTCTCTGCCCCTCCCCCATGCACAGGCATGCACTCTCTCTCAAAATAAATAAACAGACATTAATTTGGTTCTGAACTATTGGATCATAGTGTCATTGAAAGCACTTTTGTTCTTTGGTAGTGGCTCATAAATAATGCTCCATCGTATAATGGATGGCATCTAGGATGAGAAGAAATACAGGACCTCTGTTGGGAAGTGAGGGAGAAGTTGGGGTACCTGTGTCTGGGGGGAGGACGAAAGGGCTAAAACCTCATCTTGCACAGAAATAAGTCAGCGGATGATTTCTTTCTGGTTTTGTTTTGTTTTTGGTTTTTTTTTAGTTAATCTGTTCATTTTGAGAGCGAGAAAATGCACAAGAGGGGGAGGGGCACAGAGAGAGGCGGACAGAGAGAGAGGGGCAGAAGATCCGCAGCGGGCTCTAGTGCTGACCGCAGCGAGCCCAACGCGGGGCCTGAACTCACGAGTGTAAGATCCTGACCTGAGCGACATCTGACGCTTAACTGGCTGAGCCACCCAGGTGCCCCAGGCGGCGGGTGATTTCTAAAATTAACAAAGATACAGCTTTATAAGCATATTATCCAGCAATGATCGCTGCGCATACCTGGAGTACAACTAAGATCATAGACAGCTGTTGGCTCCGGGAATCAATAAATGGAGAGAAGAATGGGTAAGGGGGGGGGGGGGGGGAGACTACTGTGTTGTGATTTCTTTATGCGCCTCGTAAACATACGAATTTTAAAACTCTTTATACATGGACCGAAAGTGAAAGTGTAGAAATCAAAGGAATGAGATGAAGCTCTCCATTTCAAGCCTTCCCCCGGCACAAGTTTTCAGACTGGGAACATCAAAAGGGATCTTTAAGGTCTCCCTCTCAGGATGAAGGGTCTAAGGGTCTAATCCGGCCCCCCTCTCGTGCGTGGTCCAGGCTGGTCTGGTTTGCAAGGCGCCTGGGGGGCTGGGGGGGGGGGGAGGTGGAGGGGGACGCGCACCTGGTTTCACAGGCCCCCACTCGCCTCCCGCCTTAGGAAACTCAGCCACCTGATTTTTCACGCTCGGGAGATGAGCTGGCTGGCCTTGGGTGAAAGTGGAAACCGCGGCGCACACGACACATTTGTCACAAGCTCGTGTTACCTCGAGCCCTCGAGAATGAGAAAGGAAGCTGGCGGTTTGGCAGGTGTGGAAGCCCTTTCCCACAGACATCTGTCAGTGGTTCTGGAAGCCCAGGCCCCTCCTCTTTACGCAGGAAGAGCCCCGGATTCCCGGGCTGAGGCATCCGGTCCGCCGGCACGTTGCAGCTGCTTGTCACCCGGGAAGGCGAGGGGGAGAAAGCCGGAGAGAGGTGCCTGCTGGTGAAGCAAGACGTGCCTCCGCTTCCGAGGTCAGACGGGAGCTCCTTCGGGCAGAGGGGGCGCCTGGCCGCGCCCGCGGGACGCTCGGGCACCGCCTGCCTCGGCAGGAGGGAGAACGAACGTGCGCGATTCTGCCAGGCTGCAAGAGGCCACCGGTGCCAGCCGTGATTCGGCACAAGCACGTTGGGGCAGCGCCAGGCGGCGGGGGAGGCGCCCGGGACCACCGGCTCTTTCCCCACCCCCACCGGGACGGCGTCCAGCCGCTGTGAACTGCGGCAGCCACACCACGTGTTCACGTGGGAACGATTCCGCACCGGGTGGTAAACAGCCACGGCCACGGCCCCGGCCCCTCCCCTGGCTGCCCCACCCCCACCCCCACCCCCGCTGCAGCCGAATTGGAACGTATGGACCAGCAGAGGGCCTCCCGGAGCCGGCGCTGGAAGCCGGGCTCTGATTGGTCAGGCCCCCGGTTAAATATTTTAAATAGCACTCCCTGCCACCAGCTCGCCCAGCCAGAGGCCAGAAAGCCGGCTTCCTGCAGAAAGCCCTCCACCTTCCCCTCCCTGCCTCCGTTTCTCCCTAGGCCGGAATCTGCCAGTTTAGGACACCTGGGAGTGTCTTTTGCAGCAAAATGGCTTTTCCTCTGTGCCACCAGAGAAGCCCCTTAACTCATTCCCCTGGGGACCTTGATGCTCCGGACTGCAAGGAAATTTTCCTATGCGCCGCTTCCTTTTACTTCCCTAACTTGTTTACCCCGATGAAATTAGGTTAACATCGTCGGGGAGAGCAGCCTAAAAGGGGAAAATAAAGTTACCATAGGCAGAAAGGCAGCGTCAGGGCCACGTACTGACGGGGAGAAACGGCCAGGGCCAGGGTGACGTGCGCAGCGCTGCTTTGCTGGAGGCCTCTGAATACCCACGTTCTTTAATCCTGGCTGCCCGAGGCCCCCTTTGCCTCTGCCTTCCCACCTCTGTCAGCTGCCATTCTGGTTTCCAGCCCCTGCGGGAGAGGGATCCCCTGGGCCCTGTGTAGGGCCCAGGCTAGGAGACTCCTGGCCCTAAGGATGTTCTGGATCCTCTTACATAGCTAAGGGGAGAGGACTTCCCTTTCCCCAGAGCGGGACGTTTAACTGGTCTCTTACCCGCTGGTGGAGGCAGGTTCAGGTGTTATCAGTCAAAGAAGAAGCCCCAGGTCCCCAGGCTCAGTGAGGGCTCTAGTCCAAGGGTACCCCACAAATAGTCTGGCACTCACCGGTGTGCATTATGAGCTGGAAATAGTCCGGTCTCTTGCATCTATCTCTATAGAAAACATTCTCATCTTTCAAAATGACAAGGCTTGGGACAATTGAGCAAAATGGTCATTTTTGCTTTTGCTTTTCGTTTTGCTTGTTTTTATGTGCAATCAAAGGCAGCCTGCAGAGTGGAAAGGGTCAGCCCGGTAAGGATGACACAGAAGACAGAGTAGGTCCTTAGTCCTTCTGGCTGAGGTCACCTCTTCCTGAAATGAGAAAAATAGTTGCTGACCGCCTTCCTCAAAGAATTGTCGTGAGTGGCACCTTCAATCCAGTTGCAAAATGCCTTAAAAAGTATAAAGGAGCCATGTGAACGTAAGCGATACTGGTTTTCTGTCTTGTTCCAGCAAATTCGTGACTGTGTGTAGGGAACATTCATGCAGTAAAGTCAGGCCATCACACACTTAGCAAAGCTTGCCTTTTCATACGCAGGCTCAGTTCCCTCTTGGTCCATATCCCACTCAAGGTCCTTCCCTCCCCCAGATACCCACTGTGAGATACCCTCACCAGGTAGCCACTATGCTCCCACTGAGTGCTCAGGACAGGGTCTCCCCGGGCAGGGGTGCGTGTCTGGGAGCCCTCTCTCTCAAGCCCCACCCTCCTGCTGCACCTCAGCGGGCGGTTCTGGGTCTGCCGGGAGAAGGGCGCTAAGATGACAGGGGCAGAACCGATGGAAATAAGAGCTTGTTTCACCTGGAGAAGAGGCAACCAGTTTAAGGGGCCTTGCGAGAGGTCTTGAAAGGCCGGCTGCAGCAGAAAAAAGATGAAAGTATTTTGTACAGTTTTAGAGGTAGAACCGGGTGGGCCCTGTCCTAGGATTTAAGAGGTCAGATTTTTTTTTTTTTTTAAGCCATCTTAACCATTTTGAAATGTACAATTCAGTACCATTAAGTATATTCACATTGTTGCACAACAGATCTCGAGAACTTTTTCATCTTGCCAAACTGGCCCTATCCCCACTAAACATGAATTTCCCCTGCCCATTCCCCAGCCCTTGGCAACCATCTTTCTCTTTTCTGTTTTTATCATTTTGACCGCTTTAGACACTTCACATGAGCGGAGTCACACTGTCCCCATCTTTATGTGACCGACTTATTTCTCTTAGCATAACGTGCGTAAGGTTCATCCACGCGGTAGCATGTGTGAGGATTTCCTTCTTTTTTAAGGCTGCGTAATATTTCACTGTGTGTATATACCACATGTCATTTGTTTCATTTGTTCATCGGTGTGTGGGTCATTTCCTGTCGGGCATCGTGAATAATGGTCTAAGGAACATAAACGTACAACTATCTCTTTGAAATCCTGCTTTGAATTCTTTTGGATATATACCCAGAAGTGGGATTGCTAGATCATATGGTAATTTTATTTTTAATTTTTTTAGGAACTTCCATACTGTTTTCCATATGGCTGCACCATTTTACATTCCTACCCACAGTGCACAGGGTTCCAATTTCTCTGCCTCCTTGCCAACAATTGTTATTTTCTTTCCTTTTGATAATGGTCCTCCTAATGGGCCTGCGGTGATGTCTCATTGGAATTTTGATTTACATATTTCTGATGATTAAGGATACTGAGCATGTTTTTATATACTTGTTACCATCTGAATATCTTCTTCAGAGAATAGCCTATTCGGGTCCATTGCCCATTTTTTAATCAGGTTATTTGGGGTTTTTGTTGTTAATGTATGGAAGTTCCTTATACATTTTTGTTTTTAATCCCTTATCACATACATGATTTGCCAATATTTGCTCCCATTCTGTGGGTTGCTTTTCACTCTTGTTTCCTTTGATGCACAGAGGTTTTTAAGCTTGATGTCGTCTCATTTGCCTATTTTTGTTTTTGTTGCCTAAGAAGACATTTTTTTTCTTTTCAAATTTTTATTTAAATTCTAGTTAGTTAACATACGATGCAGTATTGATTTCAGGAGTAGAATCCAGTGATCATCACTTACATACAACACTCCGTGCTCATCACAACAAGTGCCCTCCTTAATGCCCATCCCCCGTCTCTCCCATCCCCCACGCACCTCCCTCCATCAACCCTCAGTTTGTTCTCTGTAAGAAGACCTTTTTTTTTTTTTTAATTTTTTTTTCCAGCGTTTTTATTTATTTTTGGGACAGAGAGAGACAGAGCATGAATGGGGGAGGGGCAGAGAGAGAGAGGGAGACACAGAATCGGAAACAGGCTCCAGGCTCCGAGCCATCAGCCCAGAGCCCGACGCGGGGCTCGAACTCCCGGACCGCGAGAGCGTGACCTGGCTGAAGTCGGACGCTTAACCGACTGCGCCACCCAGGCACCCCAGAAGACCTATTTTTAAAGAAGTTTTTGTGTATAAATATTGATTGATTTTGAGAGAGAGAGGGAGCACACGTGCACACGAGTCGGGGAGGAGTCGTGAGAGGTGGGGAGAGAGAGAGAATCCGCAGCAGGCTCCGTGCTGTCAGCACAGAGCCCAATTCAGGGCTCGATCTCACGAACTGTGAGATGATGACCTGAGCCAAAAATCAAGAGGAGGAGGGTTAACTGACTGAGTCGCCCAGGCGCCCCTTAAAGACGTTTTTTAAGTGATATATTTACAAGGTAAAACCTTTCAAAAGAGAAAGGGAGGCAGGTAGAGATAAGAGACCTGTACATACACATATAAACATACCTAGATATATTCATATACATATGCACATAAAATTCTCCCATCCATCCAACACCCAGCCTCACAATTTTCTCTCTCAAAGGCCACCACAGTTGCCAGTATCTTTCCAGATAAAACCTAAAACCTATATTTGTGTCTACCCTCCTTTTTGAATTATATAAATGTGATCTGTGTTCTTGAGCCCCTTCCTTTTCCTCACGAATCAGCATGGCCGGGGTCAGAAGAACCAATAGAAAGCCTTCCCTGTCAGCATTTGAAAACAGTTTAATTGAAAAAAAAATTTTGTTAATGTTTATTTATAAGAGAGAGACAGACAGAGTGCAAGTGGGGGAGGGGCAGAGAGAGAGGGAGACACAGAATCCGAAGCAGGCTCCAGGCTCCGAGCGGTCAGCACAGAGCCCGACGCGGGGCCTGAACCCACAAACGGTGAGATCAGGACCTGAGCCGAAGTCGGACGCCTAACCGACTGAGCCACCCAGGCGCCCCGAAAATCGTTTCATTTTTTGACAGCTGCCTGATTTTCCACAAAACAGATCCTGCTCCATAATTTGTTTAATCAGTCCCCCGGTCAAACATTTAAATAATTTCCAGCCCTTCGCTCTAATGAGTATCTTTGCACACATGTCTTTGAACCCATGGGGACGGTATCTACAGGATACGGGATACAGGTTAAAAGTAGAATTGGGGCGCCTGGGTGGCGCAGTCGGTTAAGCGTCCGACTCCAGCTCAGGTCACGATCTCGCGGTCCGTGAGTTCGAGCCCCGCGTCAGGCTCTGGGCTGATGGCTCGGAGCCTGGAGCCTGCTTCCGATTCTCTGTCTCCCTCTCTCTGCCCCTCCCCCCGTTCATGCTTTGTCTCTCTCTGTCCCAAGAATAAATAAATGTTAGGGGCGCCTGGGTGGCGCAGTCGGTTAAGCGTCCGACTTCAGCCAGGTCACGATCTCGCGGTCCGTGAGTTCGAGCCCCGCGTCAGGCTCTGGGCTGATGGCTCGGAGCCTGGAGCCTGTTTCCGATTCTGTCTCCCTCTCTCTCTGCCCCTGCCCTGTTCATGCTCTGTCTCTCTCTGTCCCCAAAAAAAATAAATAAACGTTGAAAAAAAAATTTAAAAAAAAAAAAAAAAAGAATAAATAAATGTTAAAAAAAATTAAAAAAAAAAAAAAAGTAGAATTGCGGGTCAGAGGCTTTGTGCATTTTAAATTTGGTTGATATAGTCACAGAGAGGGTAGATCTGACCCCAAAATAATAAAGGATTTTACCAACCAACACTGCCCGAAGCGCTGTGCATTACTCTGTGAGGTTGTGAGTGTCTGAAAAAAAACAAGAACAGGCTATGAACCAACTTGTCTAGAATGCCATTGGATGTACTCAAGCGTTGTAAGCTCATTGACCGCAAAATTCCTTCCAACACTGATATGGTAGCTTCCTAGTAATAGGAATAGCCCAAGAGACTTGATACAGTGTTGTTGAAGATTGTTCAGTGGTAAAGCAAGATGTTGGCTCGATTTGCACTGGGAGGTCCATGAAGGATGCACGTTCATGTTAACTATGGCAAGAAAGGTCCTTGAATGAAGCAAGGCTCTAAATTAAGGCCTCCCTGTGGTATGTCTGTCCCATGTGGCCCCGGGCAAGTGGTTAGAAAGGACATTTGGAGGAGCTCCTGTCCTTTCCATCCATCATTACTCATGCCACACATCCAGAACTCCACATGTGGAAAAGTGCTCTGTAGCAGACGTGGCCAAACAGGAAGTGCTGTGTCATCGACAGCCATTAGGTCGGGGTCCTCAAAAGCAGGAACATAACACACTGGTGTGTTGGAATGCAACGTGAAGGGTGTATTTATTGCTCTTGCTAAAGAACCAAGGTTTCTCAGGGATGGAAAGTTCCCTACCTTACGTCCGCTCATTTCGGTTCCGGGAGTTGGGTTTTTTTTTTTTTTTTTTTTGAAAGATCTTTCCTGAATACCCAGAACTGAAATCTATTCCCATTATTGGTTTTAGTTTCTCCTCTCGGAGCCACCAAATACAAAATTTTTCTTCTTCTGCCTTCCAGGCCCTCAGATAGCCGAGATCAGCCAGTAGAGGCGCACTCCGTCGTCTCTTCTCTGGGTTCCTTCTCCTCGTCTTCCACCCGTTTCTTATGTGTCATGTTTTCCTGTCTTAATTGCTCTTTTTGAACACCTCCCAAGTAGTCAAAGGCCCCTGACGGTGTGCTTCCCAGAACTGGGCCTGATCCTGGCCAGGGAAGAGCAAGATGGAATCATTTCCTTGTTTTTCTACACTCTTTTAACAGTGGAGCCTAAAATCAGCATGCCAGGGATCTCTTGCTTTGGCCTGCCATGCCTTTCCACCTTTTGGGGTAAAAGTACCCAGGTTTCCCAGTAGGGAATTGACTCTCCCCCCATTCTGAGAAGTCCTGAGGGCCTGTCAGTCAAAGATTTTCCATGACCTCTCCTACTAGAAGGATATTGGTGCATAAAACCCAATCTAGGCCATTCAAGCTGGCTCCTAGGGTTTGGAACCTTTGAGAAAATAACAGAAAACACTGGAGCTTAGAAGTTCTCATGGAGGAACATAGAGTCTGTCCATTTATGCCTGCTAACAGCCTTCCTTCTTCCCGAGGCCTGGCTCTTCAGTATCCAACAGCCAACACTTCCATCCCTTTCTAGCAAAGTCCTTTTCCAATTAAGTTCATCAGAATGTCTTTCAAGTGCTTGCCACCAAAAAACTCTGACACCGTCAGGTTACCTTGTTTGGCCACAGTCCCAGCAGGGGGCTCGTTGTGGGCCAGACTCCTAAATCTGTTTCATAGCCTGTTTCTGTTCACGACACTCTGGCACCAAATGAGGGTGGGTTTTTTCCCCCCGCCGAACAGTTCCCCAGCTCTCTGGACACCAACTAGGTGTTCTACAATTTAATTCCGACACTCTGTCTCCAGAGTTAGTACAGACCCCACAACTGAAGGGTTCAGTCCCATAAGCTGCCCCAGTGGAGTTCAGAGAGCTTCCCCACCCTCTCTGGGTGCACCCCCTGCCCTCACCTTGCTGTGTTCACCAGCCTGGAAGCTCTCTGCACTCCACTGTTTGTGGAGGTTCACGGAGGCCGCGTCACAGGAGTGCGGTTGATTAAATCACTGGCCGTTGGTGATTACTTCCGTCTCCAGCCCCCTCGCTCCAATCATCTCATCACAGAGTTGGTTCCTCTGACACCCAGCTCCCATCCTGAAGGGATGACGTCACTTCCTGAGCATAAGCTCAGGTGTGGTTGAGAGGGGCTTGTTGTGACTAACAAAACAAGCTCGGCTCACTCCTATCATTTGGGAAATTTAGGCAAAGGGGTTTAGACGATCTCGTGCCAAGAACCAGGCAAGAAGACGAAGTGCATATTTCTCATCAGATCACACTATGACATTAGTGCTGCCAGTTCTGTCCTTGGAAAGTTGCTTTGGGACCAAAACACAGCCTTTGAGGAGCCGATGATCTCTCTTCTTTGTCCCTTCCCATCGGAAGATAACTGACCGCACGTCGATTTGGTTATCCTGCCGTGAAGGTCCATCGCAGTCTTTGGCAAAAATGTTAAGCCAGCTAATTACAGCCCCTGTGTTTTGGCTCCTTACTCTGTGCCACCTCTCCAGGCAAGAAACTCGGCATTCACGGAGGTTTCCCGGATGGCCAGTAAGTCATGGACCTGAGCTTCAAACCCAAATCTGTCATGCCCAAATCTCCCTCTGCAGCCGGGGAGAAATAAGAGATTCCATCATGATTCACAGCCCACTGGTGATCTGGGGGGGGGGGGGGGGGTAAGGCGTGTGTCCAACTGTTCCCGAAGACCTCGGAGAAGCGGGGTTAAGAAGCACTTGGAGCCAGCACGGGGCTGCAGGAGGTCCCGGACTCCACGTGCTACCGAACAGAATGACACAGCTAGAGACCGTATCACCGAGGGTCCAGGTGGAGGTCTGAGGTGGCCGATTACCAGTGAGACAAAGATCCGGGTGGGGAAGGGTGCTCCCAGCCAGGCTTGCTTCAGCTGGGATCAACACAGTGATGTCCCCCACATGCAAGTGCCTGTGCCAGACGTCACCCTCCTTCTGATTCAGAGGTTGCAGGAAGGACACCCCCGCTTTCTCACTGTGCCTCCTCACCCCAGCTCCCCACCTCGCTCCGACAGAGACCGCGCTTCGGGAAGGAATTAACAGCAGAAGGAATCCGACATGCCCAGAGAAAAGACAAACACTGTGGGAAAATGGGAGTTATATTAAAATAAATTGAGGCATGGCTCTTAACTGGAGCTTTTGCTCTCACCCAGATTTGGTGGTTTTAAGATCCTAATTTTATAACCTCGGTCATGGGGAGAGCCTCGACTGATTCCTATCACTTTAAACAGCCTTTTATAGCCTCGGCGTCTAGGGTACATTTCCTTTGCTTTTTCAACATATCACATTTCTTGGCAAAACCATCTAGCAGAAAGCACCACAATTTTTATAATGAGGATAAAATCAAAATTTCACACATCAGATTTGTCTTGTAGATTATTTCTTCCTGCTACATCGTTCCCTGTTTTAGCTTTATTTTAGTGGCCAACAATTTTAAATTTGAATTCAGCGTTGTTCAATCATCTTATAGGTTTTTGCTGCCAAAGGACAGTTGCTCTTTGCTCTGACTTCAAAGTTGCTAAATTCAAAGACTTTGCCAGTGTAATCACTCAGGAGCTCGGCTGCATTCGGCCAGTTGTTACCTCCCACTCGAGCTCCGGGGGGTGAACTCCGCCACGGCCTCCCCGCTCTTCCGGTCTTAGTTTAACTTGGCTTCTCGCTAAGATTTTTTTTTTTTTTTTCTATTTTAAAATGTGTGCTGTGCTCTGGATTCCAATGTAAAGGTTGTTCGCGATTGCCTCTAGGCGTAAAGATCAAGTTCAAACCCAAAAGACCGCAAGACGCACTGCAGGACCCACAGAAGGACTCTCGCTTAACTACCGAGCGGGGCCAGGAGGCCAAAGTGGCCCTGGCCACTTCAGCTGAGTCACCGTGGTCCCCCAACCTTCTGCTTTTTCCTCTGAAAATGCTTTCCCGTCTCTGCTCGGTGACTAACTCCATCACGAATGTGACCCAGTTTGTTTGGCAAGATGTGATTTTTTTTTTTTTTTTTTTTTTTTTTTTTTTTTTTTTTTTTTTTTTACTCACGTTGCTTTTCCTGGTCACGACTCTCTCACAGGCATTAAGCGGCTCCCTCTCGGCACCCGGCTGGCCCTGCTGCCCGGCTGGATTGATGGCTTGCTCCCCAGCTGTTCCCTTTCCGGCCCGCCCTCCCCTCCCCAGCAAATCCATATTCCATTTGCTTTTCTGCAGCATTTTGATACCTCCAGAGTCTCCTTAAAATAGACAGATAAACACTAATCTCCAAGGGAAAGTTGCAGGGCAGAGCCCACAGATTTGTACCAACTCAATCTGCTCTAGAAGGCAGCTAGATGAAAAGCAGAACAATGGTAGCCACCGTGCACAGGGCTTTTTATCATGTACAAAGCACGTTGGACTCACGTGGTCCCATTTAATAATACGTGTGATCACCCACGGCACGGGTAGAAGTCATCCTTCCATTTTTCAGACAGGAAACGAAGGCTCATAGAGACGAAGGAGTTGTCTGGACAGTAGGAGAGACAATTGCTATACAATTTACATTCGATAAAATGCACGGATCATCGGCGTCTTTGCTGGGTTTGGGCCGATGGATATGCTTATGTAACTACCTCCCGCAAAGGGTATAGAACATTTCTAACCCCTAGAAAATCCACTCCGGCCCTTTCCCAGAACCACTCAACCCTCAACCCTCGACCACTTATCTGGTTTCTACCCCAGCGATTAGTTTGCGTCGAACCTCAGTCTTCTGACTCCGAACTCCACGTCCCCTCTTGTCCCGTGACACCATGTTGTATCTTTGAAATTAATCGAATGGCCACCACCACAGGCGGTACCTCGCCGGACTCTACAGACACAGGACTTGGGGAAGATGGGCCATAGTCTTTCGGCTGAAAAAGCTGGTCGACTGGTAGGGTGGATCTTGGGGCTTGCAGCTTCTGGAGTACGGAGATCGATCCCCAAACAACATACAGGCCCCGCCCTCGGGCCTCAACGGCACTCCTGGTACCCAGGATTACTGAAGGAAGATTGTTATAAGGTTTTTTTTTTTCAACGTTTTTATTTATTTTGGGGACAGAGAGAGACAGAGCATGAACGGGGGAGGGGCAGAGAGAGAGGGAGACACAGAATCGGAAACAGGCTCCAGGCTCCGAGCCATCAGCCCAGAGCGCGACGCGGGGCTCGAACTCCCGAACCGCGAGATCGTGACCTGGCTGAAGTCGGACGCTTAACCGACTGCGCCACCCAGGCGCCCCCTGTTATAAGGTTTAAAAGAGAGGGATAGAAATCCAGCTTTGAGATAAACACACCAGAGTCCAGCCCGCACCTCTGCGACCTCCCCCTAACCCTGAACTCCACTGCTCTATCTGCGGCCACCAGCTGCCGGCAACACCCTGACTTCTCATACCGGACTCTTCCATACCCATCACACACGTGTAATCTGTAAACTGGAAGTTTTGGAACTGGGGGCCTCCACTGTAGGGGGCAAAAAAAACAAACGAAAAGAAATACTGAAAGGCGGGGCGCCTGCGTGGCTCGGTTAAGCGTCCGACTTCGGCTCAGGTCGCGATCTCACTCACAGGTCGTGGGTTCAAGCCCCGCGTTCAAGCCTCGGAGGCTGGAGCCTGCTTGGGATTCTGTGTCTCCCCCTCTCTCTGCCCCTCCCCTGCTTGCACCCTGTCTCTGTCTCTCTCTCTCTCAAAAATAATAAAAAATAATAATAAAAGGCAATTCTATTGCTTCCAAGAATGTACGGCAAATGGGACGAATTGCTGAGTCATGTTAAGGCAGCATTCCCATCAGGCGGTCATTCATGAAGGGATCCATAATACAATTAACCTTATCTGCTTACTTGCCCACAGTTTTGGGCTAAACTCTTTGTTCACTCTAGCTGGTCAACTGGTTCCTCTTGGATCTTGTTTGTACACGGCGGCGTGCTGGTAAATGTTTAACAGCTGATTCTCCAGGAGGGGTGGAAAAAAAAAGGCCACGATTTGATCTGGACAGTGAGTGATTGTGCGTGGCCTTGGCCCCCGTGCCTGCTCTCTTAAGCGCTCCCAGAGTGGTGTTCTCTCTTCAAAAAATGGATCGTACAGTCGAGAGCTGGCAAGGTGTTCCTTTCTCTGCTGGAGTGGAATCCCCAAATAAACCTGTAAAGTCACTCTGAAGTGCAGAATACACAGAAACTAGCCCGCGATGAATTCTTCCATATCCCCGCTCCAGGGAATCTGAAAGGCCGGCCTCCACCTTCCTTTCCTTGCTTCGGTGAACGGCACGCCTTTAAAAGGTTTTAGAATATCTCTAAACATCCAGCTTTCTTTTTTGCTTTGTTTCGTCTCTCTCTTTAGAAGACGAACTGCAGAAAAGCCCAAGCATGCAACCATTTCCTGCTCCCGGATGAGCATCTACAGCCACGCGCAGAAGAAAAGGATGTCAGAAGAGGCGCCAGGAGCTCCTTCTAGGGGTAATCCATGCTGGGACGTCCACCACTCGGCCATCCTACTCACCTATACAGCCACAACGCAACGGGAGGCGAACAGATTTGCGGGAATTTGCTGCTTTATAAAAGGAGTTGTGTGGCGCAAGGATTGCTTTTCTTTCTCACGTTGGGTCCGCCTTGCAGCTGGGCTCCTTGCTCTGCTGGCATTTACTGTTCCACGCTGTTCTCTTTAACCACGTTAATTAGCGCTCACACATCACGCGTGCCTTGCTCCTCCGTCCCCCGGAACTTGACCTCATTCTGCGCGACCTTTCCCAATTTCTTCTCCGTTTCCTGTCCCAACTTGCCCTTGCTCTCTGCTCTCTGCTCTGGGTTCTGTTTTCTGCTGTGCACATTGCTTTTGCAGGAAGGGTTGGCGTTACGTCTTCTAAGCCTTCTGATGACTTTAGACATTTCAAATAATTATCCGAGCTTCCTGTCTTGGCCAGCCCAGTCTCTTTCATGTGCCACGTTCATTAGATTCCTCTTGCTGGCACTTTGCTGACTGGTATGCAGAGATTCAAAGACATCCAAGAAGGGGTCCCAGCCCTCGGTGACTCTGTAATCTAGGAGAGGGGATAATAATAATATCTAAGCTGCATTGACGGCTCTCTGTCAGGCAGTTTCCTTCCATTACCTTAGGCCTCGTAATAATCCTTGAAATAGACACTAATGTGACACCCATTTTGCATATGTGATAACTGAGGCTCAGAGAGGTTAAGTAACCTGCCAAGGCCACAACAGCTGGTAAAATGGTGAAGGTAATTGTGATTTAAGGTTCTGGCCTAAATGATTCCCAAACCTGAGCCCCTTACCAGATAGTGACAAGTAAGTACCCATATAAAAATAAAGTGGGCGCCTGGGCGGCTCAGTCGCTCAAGCCCCAGTT
Organism: Prionailurus bengalensis; assembly: GCF_016509475.1. Lineage (NCBI taxonomy): Eukaryota > Metazoa > Chordata > Mammalia > Carnivora > Felidae > Prionailurus > Prionailurus bengalensis. Next base: position 9,625,675 of record NC_057343.1, read on the forward strand.
CGGCTCAGGTCATGATCTCACGGTTCATAGGTTCGAGCCCCGCGCCGGGCTCTATGCTGACAGCTCGGAGCCTGGAGCCTGCTTTGGATTCTGTGTCTCCCTCTCTCTCTCTCTCTCTCTCTCTCTCTCTCTCTCGGCCCCTCGACCTCCCCCCGCCTCAAAAATAAAATAAAACATTAAAAAAAAAACAGTTTAAAAAAATACATAAGGGAGAAAGGGCTGATGGCAAAAATGAAGCAGAATTTATGGGTTGGGTGATTTTAGAAGTTGGAGATGGGGACCCAAGCTGCTTCAGGAAAGCCTTTTCTTTGTGAAGTAGTGAGCTCCCCGGCCCTGAAGGTACCCAAGCGGAAATCAGAGCTACCTTCAGTGCTGTGGGCTAGTGCCTGCATCTGGGTGAGGCCTCTCTCTGGGAGACCTTCATCTCTTGGTATGATGATTTCAGCGAACGGCCTGTGAGCTGAGCCTCGAAAGCAAGGATCGAGGGGAGAAGGGCAGGAAGAACCCAGGGGCCGAGTCCCTGGAGCTAGAACACACACAGGGGCTGCTTTTCATTTTGAGTCTGGTTCTCCCATGCCGTAAAGCTCACCCGTCACTTGGGCAAGAATATATGTATCGACACAGTTGGTGTTCGGCAGCGAAGAAAGAAGTGTCATCATTTAAGTCGGTGGTTCCCGAGGACTTACGCCGTAAGCTGGGCTCCGGGGTTCTACAAGTAAAACCTGTCGATGGCAGTTAGTATCAATTTTCCGGGGTGATGGAGTTGTACTGCTGTCCCAAGGCCCCACAGCCTTAGCGTTCTCGACTGAAATTTGTCTCCTGCATTTTTTCTGAAGACTTTGGCGACTGCTAACATTCGTCTGCCAGGGAAGACTTCTACGAGAAAACAAATAAATGAGCATAGCTAACAAAAATTAGCTGAAAAACGCAGAAATCGCCAATTAGGCTTGGTGTGACAGCTTGATTTTTTTTTTTTTTTTCATGGACAGTTGGTGGTAATTTTAGATTGCATACATATATTATAGAGTCGAACTTTCTGCCCGTAAAATTGTCTTGAGTTATTTAATAGAAATAAATAGGTCACTATTTCATGGTATTCTGCAAAGAGCATCGTGGATTCCGGGGCTCCCCCGGCCTTCCTGACGATCCCGGGTGGCTGGGTGACGATTCTATGATGACTGCAGCGGGAGTAAAAGCGTAGAAATTCTAAGTGGTGGGATTGTACCGCTGTTAGGCTGGAGGACATTTTGAAATGCTGGGAGGAAAACGTATAAGAAGGGTCCCAAGACTTCTCCCCAGTTAGCCCCGGGTCCCCCATAGCAGGGAATCTCCACCCACCCGGGGGGAAATCACCCCCAGGAGCTTTTTCAAAACGGCCCCACCCCACCCCCTCCCCAGAGGACAGCTCCCAGGCCTGTCACAAGCCTATGACCGTGAGAATCTGCAGGGAAGAGGGGGGCTTGCACAAGTTGAAGAGGCCTGGGAGGCGATTTCCTCCCCTTCACCTGCCGAAGAACCTCTGCCGAGGCCCCACCGACCAGACCATTTCACGGTGTTTCACCCGTAGTTTCAATGTTCCCATTTAAAAAAAAATTTTTTTTCACGTTTATTTGTTTTTGAGACAGAGAGAGACAGAGCATGAACAGGGGAGGGGCAGAGAGAGAGGGAGACACAGAATCGGAAGCAGGCTCCAGGCTCTGAGCCGTCAGCCCAGAGCCCGACGCGGGGCTCGAACTCACGGACCGCGAGATCGTGACCTGAGTCGAAGTCGGCCGCTTAACCGACTGAGCCACCCAACGCCCCACAATGTTCCCATTTTAAAGAGCCCACTTAGCCAGCAGGGGACTGTGACTCACATCCCCTCCCGAAGCCTACCCTTCTCCCGGGTCCTGAACCAGAACCAGCCCTGGGACACAACGTCCCAAGCCCTGAAACAGGCCTACCATCCCCAGTTCTCCCGTAAAGCCAGCCGAGGCTGCAGCATCTCTGCCCACCGGAGTTTGCTCTATTCCGGAGCCCTTGAACCTCAGAGCAACGGATGCCCTGAGCCGGCGGCCCTGCAGGGCTCCGGCCGCCAGCAGCGCCACAGTCCTTACTCAGAGCACCGGTCAGCTCCCAGCTGAGCCCACCTCTCCTCCAAGATTTCAACAATCCACCAGATGCTCGGGGCGCCTGGGTGGCTCCGTCGCTTAAGTGCCGACTTCGGCTCAGGTCATGATCCCACGGTTAGTGGGTTCAAGCCCCGCGTTGGGCTCTGTGCTGACCGCTCTGAACCTGGAGCCTGCTTCGGAGTCTGTGTCTCCCTCTCTTTCTCTGCTCCTTCCCTACTCGTGCTCTGTCTCTCTTTGTCTCTCAAAAATAAATAAACGTTAAAAAACCATTAAAAAAAAAAAAAGAGTCAGACGCTTAACCTTAACCGACTAAGCCACCCGGGCACCCCTGGCACCCTCTATTTAAATATCCATCAGGCACCTCCGACTCAATGTGTTCAAGACTGACCTCATCATCTCCTGCTCTAGCCCAGCTCTTCTCCTATCGTTTCAAACTCAGTGGCTGTACCACCACCTTCCCAGCCACCCAAGCTAGACCTGGGGGTCCACACTGAATTCTTTCTCCTCCAACCCTCCACCCGTAACCGATCAAACATCAGGTCCTGCTCAGTTTATTTACCTGGCCTTCCTATGATCACAGTCGTGGCTCCAGCTCTTACCATCTCGTCTGGATGCACTGCAGCAGACCTTTCTGGCTCAGCCTCGTCTCTCATGAATTCCACCCTCCATGCTGCTGTCAGAGGGATCCATTTAGAGAGCAACTCCTGTATCTGATGACAGCATCGTTGCTGGAGAGTCAACGAAGCCCGAGATGCTTCCTTTGGTACACACGGCCCTATCTCCCCATCTCTTTCCCCAACCTTGCCTTGCCGAAGACTTGAAGCCCCGTCAAGACAAAACCGCTCAACTCTCGCCTCCCTGTTACCTACACCTGGAATTATGCTTCCACTGCCTTCTGCCTTGGAGGCGGACATTTGGCGGATGTTACCAGCCACCTCTGACCCCACCGCTTCCTTCCCAGGGTTGGATGTCTTTCTCGAAGGTTCCATGACCCCCCCCATGCTTACCTCTGGATTACCCCTATTGATTTATACTTTCTGTTTATGGGTCTGTCTCTTCCCACGAACGTTTGCTGCTTGAGGGCAAAGGCTGTGTTTTCTACTGTCTCTGAATGGCCAGACCCTACAATAGCGATTGGCCAGTCCTGGAGCAGAATTACACAATGGGTAAAACTCTAAAGCAAGCGTCAGCACAGGACGGTTGGCATCGCTAGCCTTCTGGGAGGAAATGCCAGAGTCCCGGCTACCCCAAACCTGTGCATGCCGTCTCATCCTATAGGCATCTCTACTATAAAGTTCTCCATCACCTCCCTAGACACATGCACACAGGTCAAGTGTCTCCTCCCCGACACAGCTCTGCTCCCACGTAACCCCCATCAAGATCACCCCGTGGCCTCCAGTGTCCCACCACTGGCGTGGTCCTATTGGGCAGCAACACGGTGGCATCTCACCAACCCCCCCACTGACGCTGGCTTGACACCTGGCCACACCTCTGGTTTCTCCACCTTCCTGAGGCCACAGAGAAGCGACTTGCCCTTTGAGAAATAAACAGTACTACTAGACCTTTTTTTTTTTTTAAGTTTATTTATTTATTTTGAGAGAGACAGAGCAGAGAGGGGCAGAGAAAGAGGGAAAGAGAGAATCCCAAGCAGGCTCCACGCTGCCAGCATAGAGCCCGATGCGGGGCTCAAACCCACGAAACCGCGAGATCATGACCTAAGCCGAAACCAGGAGTCAGAGGCTTAACAGACTGAGCCACCCAGGCGCCCCCCCCCCTCCCCGGCACCCACCTCCTCAACCACGAAGGCTGTGTGTGCACTGCCTGAATCCCCTCAGCTGCGGAGCCAGCTCTCCATTCCCAAGGGTTACACTGAACAAGATATTCTGCATCCTTGTGTAGATAATGCTTATCTTTTTAGTAGGAAACACGCCCTAAGCTGATTCCAAAAAAGTAGGAAATGTCTCATACCAAAATGCAGTCCTTTTTATGAAAACAAAACAAAACAAAAGCAAACAAACATCCTTGCCAACTAACACCTGAGCAAGCCAGTCCCTGAACAGGAAACTGATACGGTGGCTGAACAACAGCTCAGGGTTCCAAGCTTTGACTGGGTGTTTTCAACGGGCACCTCCACTCCGCCCTGGGAGTATCGGAGAGCTGTGCGCTCAAGGACGGTGGCTGCAGATGGGGCACGGGTATCTTCAGCTGCCAAAGGTCGCCTGGCAGGAAGCACGTTGGTGCCCCGGCGGTTTCTGGGGCCACGTGATCTAACTGCCTGGTTAGACTTCTGCACTTATAGCCCCCAGGGACCCACCTGAAACAGACATTGGTTGCTATAACTGAGAAAGGCTGAAGCTATAGCTCTTCGGCTAGGAGGGAAAACTTGGGAAGGAAAAGTTTACTTTAGCTCAGGTTTTGTGGTGACAAACAGCACGATAAGCAAGACTATTGCAGCCGGATGATTAACGAGGCACAGGAACCTTTGCATTGGGCTTTGAAAGATTATAAACACACGGGGGACAAGCGCAGCCAGTCAGCTACAAATTAGGACTCGTCTTTCAGTTGCTGTCCCTTTGCACCTCCTGTTTTGGACAAGGCGAGGAAACAGCTTTCGATCCGCCAGCCGTGGGGCTCCAAGCAGACGCCACAGGGCCCTGAGACACACGTTCGACCCCGCTGCTCTGCGTGGTTGCAGGTTAACGAGACGCGCGGTCAGGATTCAAACGTTCCTTCCCCTCTTTGGTGTGGATCGAAGGCTCCGTTCTGACTGTTCGCTATTCAGGGATAGTTCCTTCATTAACACCTCTTAGATCCCATTTCGGCACGTCCCTCCAGTCACAGAGGTACATAGCTATGCAGGCCATTACTTCTAAAATGCAGTGGATGGATCTGTGCATGGGGAGGCTTAATGATACACTCAAGACTCCCCGCATTAGAAGTTGTTTGCTTCCGGAAAGAGAACATTATACCAGAAAGATATGTTTGAAGAAAATAACTCCATGGCAGCAATCCCGTGTGCCGCTGCGTTTGTAGGATAATCATGACACCTGCTAACGGAGGCTTCTTTGCGATTTCGGTCTTTGGTGTGAAATACACACACACACACACACACACACACACACACACACAGAGCAACGGTAAGCATATATACTCCGCAGCTTAAAATCTCAATACTCAATAAACCAAAAGACGCTTGAGCCATCTAAGACTCGGCTAGAGTTCACTTCTTCCAACATGAATTCTTTTACCTTTTAAAATTCACCAGGGGCGCCTGGGTGGCTCAGTCGGCTAAGAGTCCGACTCTTAGTTTCGGCTCAGGTCACGATCTCACCGTGTGTGAGTTCGAGCCCCGCATCGGGCTCCGTGCTGACAGCACAGAGCCTGCTTGAGATTCTCTCTCTCCCTCTCGCTCTCTACCCCTCCCCCACTCACTCTCCCTGTCTCCCTCCCAAAAATAAATAAAGAAAACTTTAAAAAATAATAATAAAATAAAATTCACCAAAGTAGATTTTTAGTTTACCTGGGGTCTTTGTTTTTTGTTTTTTTTAATTTTTTTTTCAACGTTTTTTATTTATTTTTGGGACAGAGAGAGACAGAGCATGAACGGGGGAGGGGCAGAGAGAGAGAGGGAGACACAGAATCGGAAACAGGCTCCAGGCTCTGAGCCATCAGCCCAGAGCCCGACGCGGGGCTCGAACTCCCGGACCGCGAGATCGTGACCTGGCTGAAGTCGGACGCTTAACCGACTGCGCCACCCAGGCGCTCCTTACCTGGGGTCTTTGTAACTAAACTTTACATTCATCTTCATTAGGGAAAAAAAAAAAATTTTTTTCTCTCAAACTGAGAAAACACCTTCCTTTCAAGTTCACCCAACTCTCAGAAAAATATAATTTGATTGTTTTTGTTCTCATTTCTCTTCCTTGAATGCACTGGCCAGAAACGTTCCCGTTCTTGAAGCCAGTCAGTTGGGCAAAATCTGGTCAGGCCACCTTTATGGCACATTTCTTTCTCCTGGTTGCATTTCTCCCATAAAAATACAGTATTAAATATTTCATAACCTGGCGGGGGCAGGGGGGGGAGGTTGGTGCCTGGCAAAGCGGCTAAGCCAGAAGCTGTTTTGAGCACTTGCCCAGCAACTGGGCAACCTCCCCATCCGTGCCCAGACTGCCACTCCTACTCTGCTCTCTGTCCTAGCTGTGTAAGTTAACAGCCCATAAATTACCCTGAATTGCTTCCTATTTGGGGGCGGGGGAGGGGGAGCAGAAGGCAAAGACTCATGCCCTTATTCTGTTCTTATCTGTTCTAGTCCCTACTAGTTACCAGACAGAATTGTATTAGAGAAAATGGGACAAGTAAATAAACTCTGGTCACAAAAGTCACCCATAGGAAATCAGAATTACTAAGAACATGCCATGATTTTTGCCGTTGTGTTCAAAGAAAATGTGGCCCAGGGCGCCCGGGGTGGCTCAGTCAGTTAAGCGGTTAAGCATCTGACTTCGGCTTGGGTCGTGATCTGAGTTTGTGAGTTCGAGCCTCCGATCGGGCTTCGCGCTGATGGTGCAAAGCCTGCTTGGGATTCTCTCTCTCCCTCTCTCACTGCCCCTCCCGCGCTCCCCTCTCTCTCAAAATAAATAAATAAATTTGAAGAGAAAGAAAAGAAAAGAAAAAAAAAGAAAACAAAAGAAGAGAAAATGTGGCCCAAAGCACGACCATCCACCCAGTTGCAGAAGCCAGGAACCCTGAAGTCATCGTGTCCTTGCCTCTTGGCTTTATCCTTGCATCCAGTCAGCCCCCTCATCTTGTTGAGCGGCCCTCTCGCCAGCCCTGGGCTCCAGTCCCTTGCCACTGCTCGCCTGGACGGTGGCATTTGTGCCCCTGTCCCTCCAGCCCCAGCTGCAGCAGTGAGGGCTCCAAATGCACACCCAGCCAGCTCTCTCTCTCTCCTAGCGCGGTGCCACCGCCTACAAGAGTCCCACCTCCTTGGTCGGGCGTGCAGGTGCCTGCAGATGGCGCTTGCTGCCCCTCCCCCCCACCCCCACCCCCCACCCCCCACCCCACCCCCCACCCCCAGGCCCTTAGCACCGCGGGCGCATCCCTGCGACTGAACCCATCTCCCTGCCTGTGATCAGAGGTGCGCGATGGCCTCGCCGCCTTGACCGTGAGGTCCGTGAGGTCAGCCGCTGTCTCTCTCAGATCTGCTCAGATCTCTCTCCAGCACCGAACAGGGGAAGAGCTCGCTTTACTCAGTGAGTGTGCAACATAAAAAATAATGTTTATACCTTGCCTTATTCTAGACAGGATGTGAAAGGGCAAATGAATAGAATTTCTAAATACAGTCTCTGTCCCACTAAGACCATACATTTACGGAGACGGTACACGTGTTTGGAAGTACAGGCAAATGAGCCATGGGCCTGTCACCCTCCTCCGTGCTCCCCACTATAAATGTTACTAACGGCTGCCATTCGACACTATGTACCAAGCACTTAATACTAAATCCTCACAAGCCTCCGGTGCAGAGTTTTCTCTTTTCACAGGTGAAGGCGCTGAGGCAAGAAAAGGTTAAGAAATGTGTCCAGGGTCACACAAGGAGTCGATAGGGAGGAAAGAGTCAATTTTGGAGGCCTTCTGTCTCCAAACCCCATGTTCCTTCCGCTGTGTCATGATGCCTCTCTGTTTAAGGCTTGGCTTCCGACGCCACGAGCATTGCCAAAATTTTAAAACAGTTGGCTTATGTCATGGTCGGCAAAGGCTGTGGGTGGCACTGAAGCGTGGCTTTAAAGGAAGAGGCTGTACCTTAAGATGGGAGAAAGTATCGCCTGAACTCTGATCACACCCGTCCTGTGTCCCCAACCCGCACCTCTGGGCTCGGAGGCGGGAGAACCGAGCCAACCTGAGAAGCTGTCTAAGTAACACCTTGACCTGAGCTAGTGGCAGGGAACAGGCACCTTGGCTATTTGCATCTATGGCCCACGGGGTCCACTGGAAACCACCGGAAGGTCTGCAAGCTCCGGGGAGAGAGGATTGGCTCCAAAACGCTTTGCAACTCATTAGGGGAAGGATATCAGATCTTCCTTCCGGGAATGGAGTCGGTCTCAGACCGGTTTGAGGTACCACACCGGGGTTCCAGTCTCTGCCGATGAGCGCTGGGAGGGAAGGAGCTGGAGAGAGAGCCAGGGGTCTTGGTGAGTCAGTGGGTCTTGGAACACCTTCATACGGACCAGGAGGGAAGGAAGACGTTCCTCTTCTGGTCGTTCCTTTGATCTGACCTCTTGTGCTGGAAGCCTGCAAAGAAAGCGCGAACTCCTTGACCTTTACAAGGGGGACACACGCGATCTGTTCTACGAGGCGGGGGTATAGGTCCTAGCTGGAAGAGAAACGGGAAAAGGGGCAAAACAGGCAGTTGTTTCCCAGGCTCCCTTGTCTCACACGGAGGTGGAGATGCTCTGGGGGCCGTCCCCAGCGAGGGTGACAAAGGCACTAACGTGGGTCGGTCTCTAACCCCCCGGGGACCGAGCACAGCCTCCCGGTTCGGCAGCTGTCCCCGCCTGCAGCAGAGGCAGTGTGACTCTGGGGTCAGCAGCAGGTGCACCAGCTATCTGGCCAAGCCAGTTCTGCAGCGAGACTCTGGGGGCTGCGTCTGGAGGCCCAGTGTGGAGCCTCTGTCTCAAGCCCTTGTGACCATTCTGTAACCCACTGGTTCCCAGACGGTGGCCCCTAGACTGGCAGTATCAGCAGCACCTGGGACCTTGCTAGAAACGGAAATTCTCGGGCCCCACGCCAGGCCCACTGAATCAGAAACTCCAGGGTGGGGCCCAGGAAACTGGGCTTTAACAAACCATCCCAGATAGGGGCACCTGGGGGGCTCATTCGGTTAGGCGTCCAACCCTTGATTTCGGCTCAGGCCATGATCTCATGGTTTGTGGGTTCGAACCCTGCCTTGGGCTCCACACTGGCAGTGAGGAGCCTGCTTGGGATTCTCTCTCTCCACCACCACCCCCCGCCCTTCCTCCTCTCCCCCATGCACATGTGCGCGCGCTCTCTCTCTCTCTCCAAAATAGAAAACAAAACACACACACACACTTTCCTGGAGATTCTGATGCATGCTAAAGTTTAAGAAGCTTGCTCGGCCAACTTCTCCTCAGGTCATGATCTCACCACTCAAAGGCTCATGGGTTCGAGCCCCATGTTGGGCTCTGGGCTGCCAGCTGGAGCCTGGAGCCTGCTTCGGATACTGTGTCTCCCTCTCTCTCTCTCTCTGCCCCTTCCCCATGCACGTGCTCTCTCTCTCTCTCCCTCAAAATAAATAAAAGAGAAAAAAAAAGAAGTGCGCAAATCTGTAAGAGCCACTGTGGAGAGTCAGAGAGGAAATTAATTAAGCCCACCCAAAAGGATCTCTGTGTGGCAATGAAGGCATTAAAGATCATGCTGTTTACAAAAGACATTCAAAAGAACAAAGTTGAGAAGCTAACACTTCCTAATTTCAAGACTTACTACAAAGTTATAGCAATCAAGATGGCTGCCGACACCTTTATGCTACCGACATAAAGACAGATAAAACTATCACTAGACTAGACTAAAAAGTCCAAAGATAAACCCATACATATAAAGACAACTAACTGATCTATGACAACAATGCAAAGGCAACTCACTTGAGAAAGAACAAATGGTACTGAAACAATTCAACACCCACATGAAAAAATAAACAAGTAAAAGAATCTTGACCCATACCTCACACCATATACACATATTAACTCAAGCGGGGCTATAAACCCAAATGTAAAACCTAAAACTGAGACACTTTTTGAAGAAAGCATAGGAGAAAATCTTGGTGACAAGAGTAGGCAAAGATTTCTTACATGTGATGCCAAAAGCACAATCTATAAAAAAGTAAAATGAAAAATAAAAATTTTCTAAAAAGTTGATAAATTGGATTTCGTCAGATTTAAAAATTCTCTTCTTTGAAAGATGCTACTAAAAGAGAATGAGAACACAAATCACAGACTAGAAAAAAATATTTGCAAGGTCTATATCTGATAAAAGACCTGTATCTGGAACATATAACAAGCTCTCAAAATTCAATAAGAAGAAAACAAACAACCCAATTAAAAAATAGGCAAAAGAGCTGAGCAGACATGTCATCCAAAAAAAGATACATGGACGGCAGTGATACTCAACATCTTTGGGTGGATGCAAATTAACCTCACAATGATATGCCATTACAATATTCCTTTTAGAATGGCTAGAGTCAAAAAGATCAACTATTCCAAATATTGGCAAAGATGCAGAGGAACCAGAACTCTCATTTACTGCTGGGGATGGGACAAAATGGTACAGCCATTTTGGGAAAAGCTTGGCAATTTTTAAAAAATCAAACACACTGGGGCGCCTGGGTGGCTCAGTCGGTTGAGTGTCCGACTTCGGCTCAGGTCACAATCTCACTGCTCATGGGTTCGAGCCCCGCGTCGGGCTCTTTGCTGACAGCCTGGAGCCTGCTTCGGATTCTGTGTCTCCCTCTCTCTCTGCCCCCGTCCCCCCCACCCCCGCTCACATGCTGTCTGTCTCTCTCAACAATAAATAAACATTAAAAATAAAAAAAAAAACACATTAAACACACCTTCCATATGATCCAACCATCTCACTTCTATGTATTTTCCCAAAAGAAAAGAAAGCATATGTCCACGGAAAGACTTGCGCATGTTTATAGCAACTCTACTCAGAATCTCAAACGATTATAAACAAACACCTGCTTAAATTGGGTGAAAAAGGAGGAAAAAAATCCATTATGATCAAAGATAATAACTGAGAATCAACTAAAATCCAGATCACGGTCTTGAAACCCCTATTCTAGGGCACCCCGATAATTAAGACATTAAACCCTTTTGGGAAAACAATAGAGGCCCTTGGTACCATCAGAAAAGCTATTACAATTATTTTCATATCCTTAAAATAAAATAACCTGGGTAAGACAGTAAATAAAGACAATGTGGTACTTAATCACCTTATATTATTAATCAGTTAAAACTTATTTTTTGTTGGAAAGAAAAGTAAAGCCGGGAAGAGTCCTTTCACATGTAAGTAGATGGACCTTGGCGAATGCGTACCGTGGAATACTACTATTGCTCTACACAACAACCTGGATGAATCTGCAAATAATTAAACAAAGTGAGAGCAATTTGACAAACAAGAATGCAGACTGTGTGATCGACTCCATGTGTGTAAAACACTAGACGTGACAAATTCACCTCTAGTGACAGAACGCGGATTCAGTGGTGGCCTGGAAAATGGGGAAGCGGGGGGCCAGAGAGAGTACGAAGGAGTTCAGGGAAACTTCTGAAGATGACAGGTATGCTCAGTATCTTGCTTGTGGTGATGGTGCTCTGAGTGTAGAGAGGGGTCAACATTTATCAGGTTGTACGCTTAAAGTCCGTCCAGTTTATCGGACGTTAATTATCCCTCAATTAAGCTGCTAAAAAGAAAAGAAGACAGCAAGTACACCCCGTTTACACGGTAATCGCAAAAAATAGGTGCCCGTTAACCTTTGTGAATCGATTGATTAGAACCACAGCGCAGTTATGATTAAACCATGTACTGGTCGGCCCGGCTGCCATAAGAAAGTACCACACACTGGATGGCTTACGCAACAGAGATTTACTGCCTTATGGCTCCGGAGTCTAGAGGCCCAAGATCAAGCGTCAACGGCATTGGTTCTTCTGAGACCCCTCCCCTTGAGTTGTCGATGGCCACCTTCTCCCTGTGTCCTCGCATGGTCTTCCCTCTACACCTGCACCTGTCTGTGTCCTAATATCCTTGAGAGGACACGTGTTGCTATGGGATTAGGTCCCACCCTAAATGCTTCACTTTCACGTAATTACCTCTTTGAAGTCCCTGTCTCCAAATACGGTCACGTTCAGAGGTACTGGGGATTGGGACTTCAACAGGGGGTGGGGGAAGTGACACCATTCAGCCGGTGACAAACATGGTTTTCCATTTATATGACAGCACTTACCACACAGTTCCTTTAGATGTAGCCTAATTTCCTTTAGGATATATTCTGGTTGTGGGCGTAGCGAGACGATTGATAGAAGAGAGAATTTCGTGAATTAGCCCCTCGGCTAAACTACCAAAAGCTGTACCTGGGTCCCTAAAAAAAAAAAAAAAAAAAAAAACAAAAAAAAACGACCCCGCAGACAGGCAAGAGAGAAACCGACAGAAGGAAATGTGAGCTTTGGTGAGATGGTAGGGGAGGAACGGGGGTTGGAGACACAAAGGAAGGCCTGGCAGGCAACAGAACAGGAAGAGAGACAGGACCGTGAAGTAGCTTTTCCTTTATCCTCAGATCCTGTCTTACCATCAGACTACCACCCCGCCCCCCCAAAGGAAAGTCATGACTTTACCATCTAAACAAACGGCCAGGTTTGCACGCAGAGCTCCTCCCTTGCTGTGGGCCCAGGCCTTTCTGAGCCCCCCTCTCTGTGGATGCCAAGGGCAGGAAATCCAAGCCGGAGGTGGGCAAGCGGGGAGATCAGGTGCGATACAAAGCAGGATGCTCCTGGGACAACCCCTGCTGAGCGGGGGCCCAAGTGTGGGCCTCTGAAAAGCCCCAGGTCGCTAGTTCGGCACACGGACCTGAAAGTACTTTTGTTTAGATAATCAAACAAAGCTCGACTTCGAATTTGCATGGGTTTCTAGTTCCAAAGCGTTCTTGCTGTGCCTGTGACGGCAACTTCCTCTTTGGGCCTGAGACTCTTGGCCTTGCGAATGGAGTGGTAGGGGGTTGGGGGGTGGGGAGGAGCAAGTGTCTTAACCTGGGCTTAAGATGGACTGCTTGTCAACAGAATGTAGGCAAGAGCTAAGCATCATCCTTCCAGCCGTCAGATACGCGCCCCTCCTTTGGACTCCACCCAAAAGAGTCACAGTCCTTTTCCAAAGTTTTCATAAATTACTTGCATTCAGTTAAATGTTTGACCATCTTCCCATTACGTCACTGAAACACTGGTGTAAAAGCAGGAGGCCCAGAGGACGCACCTATGCCACCTCTTTGGGAAAGTCACGTGGCCCCGTGAGGCCTCTCTTCGGGAGGAATTGTTCTCTGATTTCTATCTAAACCCAACGGAGTGAATTAAGAGGTAGAATCCTACCTGGTGTTTGAGCTGGACTCAGGGTCAGGTGGACAGCTAGAGGATTATGATCCTTGAGGATTGTGACCTTATTAATAATCATGATGGCGACCGTTTATTGAGTATCTGCTATGTGCCAAGCACTGTCCCAGACTATAGTATATGTGATTTAATTTCCCACCATATCAAGAACTAGATAGCAATCTTCATCATTTTACACCCAGACAATGAGGCTCAGGGAAATTCCTCGACCAGGGGCACGCAAATCTTAAGCAGCAAAGCTGAATTCGGACCTAGGTGTGTCTGATTTCAAAGCCTGCACTCTTTTAACCACCCCTTGCTTTTCTGGAGGATGGCCCCAAAATATATTTTGGACTGTACTTGAGTGTCGTTATTTGGTGAGTTACCTTTGTATGTCTATTTAGAGCAGAGGCTCCTTCGTATGAAAAGATTGAGTCTTTTTCTGGCTTTTGCTGAGCAGAATACGCAAGTTTAAGACACTCAAAAAACGTTGCCTGAAGGTCTGTACCTGACCTTCGTCAGAGTATTATACCAACGTCAAGCTCCTGGTTTTTGACAATGTGCTGTTGTCATCTAAGACTTGACTGTCGGGGGAAACTAAGTGAAGGACACACGGGAACCCTCTTTTCTATTTTTTGGAACTAGTTCAAAATAAAGGATTCGTTAAATGTCATTTGATAACGATAAGGGGCACCGCGCTGGTACAGTAGAAACAAAATTAGGGAAGTCAGGTCCCAGGCTCTAAAACTGTTCTTCCTAACTAGCTATGTGACTTTGTACGAGTCCTGTCCAACTAAGGCCCAACAAAAGTGGTATCCAACCACCATTTGGGCGTTAAGAGGCATGATTTCTGCTATTAAAAAAAAACAAAAACAAAAACAAAAACCGTTCTCAACTTCTTTTTTTAGGATGCAAGAGTGAATATATACATCTAACTTGCTTCCTCCCCAAATGCACTAACGCCACGGTAAAAAGAGACTCTTTAAAGACACACCCCACAAAGACAGGCAGGACAAGAGAGGAGAACACAGCAACAAGATGATAGAAGGCAGGAAGCAGGTGAGTGAGTGATAAAAGGACTTACCAGGCCTTGAGCTGACAGTACATAAAGCCGAGGATGAACCCGTTTGGCACTATAGAATCTTCCAAAAAAGTCAGGAACCAACAGCTCCAGGCAGTGGTGGGTATATACGGGGTGGCTACGGGAAGGACTGGGTGAACACCCCCAAAGACAGATCTCTAGATTCCTGCCCCCCTCCCCGCCCCCCGTATCCCGGGAGACGGCTTTTACCCCCATCTAACCAGAGTCTAGGGATTTCATCCTCCTAAGAGTGGAAAATAGAAGTCTGTGGCCTGGGAACTTGGAAGCGCCTTGTCCAGGCAAAGAAGACTAAACGAGTGTATACACAATGCGTGCCAAGTGCCGAGAGAGACCGCCATCCCCCCAGCTCAGCTCCCAGGACTTTGGCAGCCAGATGTTAAGCTTCCAGGCAGGAGACTAAAATTCTCCTCTGGAGAATCTGACCAGCCCCAGAGAAACCTCCCAAAGATACTGAAGTTAGGGAGTGCTCAACAAATAGCCCACACAGTGAGCTCACCCTGCAGGGAAGCTGACAGTCAGCAAACCCCCACCTTGAGCTCAGAGCTTCCAATTCTGGCTTGTTGGTTCCCAACGCTACCGTGGAGATAGATACACCACAAACCAAAGAAAAAGGCCACCTGGAGTCTATGCAGGGAGACGAAAACTTTCCCCACAATAAATAATATCCTCAGAGCAACGACAGACGATCCAAGCAAAAGAAAATCTAAGCAAAGAATGCTATAAAAGAAGAAGAGGAGGAGGAGGAGGAAGGAGGCGAGGAAGAAGAAGAAGAAACAGAGAGAACAACAGCCAAAGAGCTCTCGGGTACTAAAAACAAGACTGCACAGATGACAAATTAAATATAGAGAGACTGGAAAATGAAGTTGATGGTAAGTATCCCAGAAACGACAGCAAGAAAGACAAAGAGATGGAAAATGAAGGAGAAAAGAAAGTAGAGGATGGGTCCAAGAAGTCTGACATTCAAAGAATGGAAGAGATCTCAGCAAGAGGGGAAAGAGAAATAGAGGGTTAGTCGTCGACAAAATCATTTGAGCAGTTCACCAAGGACAGGACACGCTATTCTAGAACGGAAGGGTCTAGCGCGGACCCGACACAACGGACGAAAATTGCCCAAGGAACATCCCTGGGCAACTTCTAACCACTGGGGACCCACTGGGAACAAAACACGATCCTACGGGCTTCCATGAAGATAAAATAGGTCAATTACAAGGGTCAGGAAACACGTCGACTTCCAGCTTTTCAAAGCCAAGAGACAAAGGACAGAGGGTCCAGTTCTGGGTACGACGGTGAATGTACCCTCCGCCTGGACTCTCCCATGGATTGCCATTCTAAAACCCGGACAGAACGATGCAGCATTTGTTTGGGGAGTCAAAAAAGTCAACGGGAACAGGCAGACTGAGATAGGAGACCAGAATCCAGAGTACGACCAAACCAGCAGTAATTGTATCATTTTTTTTTCTCCTAGAATATCCCGCCGTGCCTCAAGGCAGTGTGACAGCAATGGCAACGGTAGCCTGGGGTGCCTAAAAAGTGGAATATTATTCAGCAATAAAAGGAGCAAATTATCGATTCATGTAATGGAACGACTGACTCTCAGACACATTTTGCTAAGTGAAATAAGCCAGATCAAAAGGCTATTACAGAATTCCGTTCGTTTAACTTCCTGGAAAAGGCCACACTACAGGAACAGAAAACAGATCAGTGATTGCGAGGGAATGAGGTGCAGGGAGGGGTTGACTGCAAAGGAGCAGCGTGAGGGAAATTTTGTGATCGAATTATTCTAGATCATGACTGCGGTGGTGGACACACGACTCTATGCGTTTGTCAAAACCCACAGACCCGTACACCAGCAAGTGTGAAGTTTGCTGTACGTAAATTTAAAAAACCAAATGAATCAGGGTATGGGAGGGAACCCCAGAGGGTTCTAAACCATAACAAATTCACCTAAGTGTATTATAAACGAATAACATAACCACATGAAAGGGGTGAAAAGAATTTTGAAAACAGTAGTGTTTTTGTTTTTGTTTTTTTTAAGTCTATCTATTTATTTTGAGAGAGAGAGAGAGAGCTCAAGCAGGGGAGGGGCAGAGAGAAAGGGAGAAAGAGAGAATCCCAAGCAGGCTCCGCACTGTCAGCACAGAGCCCAACTCAGGCTCAAACTCACAAACAGCAAGATCATGACCTGAGCCGAAACCAAGAGTCGGAGGCTTAATCGACTGAGCCACTCAAGCAACCCTCCCCCCCCCCCCCCGACAACGGTGTTTTAACAGGATACCGTAAGGCTTCGGACAGAAAGAACTCGACACAAATATGCATTCTAGTCAGTACATTTGTTTCTCAGAGGGCTGTGGGTTAGCAATTCTCAAATTACTTACGTGGACGCTAGGGTCGAACGGAATAGTAAATACGGTATTGAGCATGAGAACCAGGCCTCTCACGGTCAGAGAAAGAAGTTACACATAGGGAACGGAGAAAGGCTAGAATAATCCCTGTGGTGTGTGACTGGAGTCAAGGGTATCGACATGAACTCTCATGGTTTTTTAAATATGTACACAGTTCAATAGACAAAGAAATGAACATAAATATGTGTATAGACTTGGCTTGTTATACATACATATATTTCCTAGCTCTGCCTGCTGAGCAGGCCTCGAAGCAATGACACCCCAGTAACAGTGAGCCCACTAGTGCCTCGATGTTGGTCTCTAAATGCTGTGAGCTATTAAAGGGAACCAGGGCTCTTTCAGAAGTGGCTGATCGAGCTCAGAGAGTGGAAATAGGAGATGACCCGGGAGTATCTTGTGAAGCCAGAAGGTAAGAAGTTACCCCCAAGGATGAAGGCCCAGGATGCAAAGAACACAGGGACCAACCTGAAAGCACTTCCAATGGCCAGAGTTGGAACAATCTAAAGTACAATATAAATGATAATATAATTAGATTACAGCCCATAGAGTAAAACAAATACCCATGGGTCCACACTAATATAAATACATGAGTGAATGGATGCATGGATGGATGCATGGATGGATGGATGGATGGATGGATGGATGGAGAAAGGGGTAGCTCTTCCTTATAGAAGAATTCCAATTAACAAATGTAGAAGATAGGGCGCCTGGGTGACTCATTCAGTTAAGCCTCCAACTTCGGCTCAGGTCATGATCTCACAGTTCACGAGTTCGAGCTGTAATGCCCGAAGTTCCGAAACCTCCCACAAAAGTCCACCAGAGTCGTAAGTCAAAGCCAAGCGGCAAGGGTCGTTTATTGCAGGTTCGAACCTGGTCCCCCGCGCGCTCGTCGCCGGTGACGCAAGAGGCCACGATCAGGGTTGGTACAGCGCTTTTATAGACAGAGACAAGTAGCACAGGGGAGGTTTTAAATTATGAGGTGCCTGATTGGTTGATTTTAAAGTAAGGACATTTGTTGTTCTCTGATTGGGCGTCCTTTGTCTGTCCTTTGGCGGGAAGGCTTTATCCGTTACTTGTGGCGGGAGGAAAAAAAGGGGGAAGGGGGAAGGAGGTAGGGTAGGTGAGGAATGTGCTAAGCAAGCAGGTTTACAGAAGCGAGAAATGCCGGTTAGTTTATGTACAATCACTCATTCCATCACATATCGGACCACATTTAGGAAGGTTTACAACCCATTCTACCACACAGCGGGTTACATTCAATGCTCGTAGCAAACAGCAAACAAAACGGACTTCTCAGCAATTGTATATTATTATTTTTTATCAAAAATTTATAATTAAGCAGAAAGGAGACCTTAGTTTTAAACTAAGGCAGGGCTGTTATTTGAATTTAAAGTTGTTCTTTTCAGAAGCTGTATCAGACGGGTTATCTCACCTGCCGGGGAGATGCTACCGCCTGCATGTGGGGCTTTCTCCATCCGGCTAATTAGTGCATTCGCGGATTGTCTGAACGGACAGCCTCCTTTCCCCGGAAACAGCACGTTGGCAAGCCGGTCCACACTCGGAACACTGCCCTGACAAGCTAAGCAAGCGATTCAACAAGGCGACTCTTGTTGCTGCGCGGAGTAAAGGCGGGTGGCGTATTCTAGGGGCGATCGTGGGGTGGCGGGGGGAGGGGCAGCGGGGAGAGAAGTGTGACATTGACAAGGTTAAAGGGGCTTTGACAGGTAAAGCAAGGAAAGAGCATTACCAGCAGAGGGGAAGAGAGGAACTTCAAAGCTGGTCAGGGAATCCTGTTGGCCCCACTCCCTACTTATTTTAGCAGGCGATGAGATCATCCTCCACGAGAGCGGACGCAAAGAAAGGGGAGCTATAACCAGATACCAGATACCGCTGCAAATAAAGTGGGCTTCACTCCAGAACCTAAAACAAGACGCGTGCGGCATTGGCTTCGTGAAAAGTTTTAGGTCAGACTTCTGTCACGAAAGCACCCGCCTGGGGAGTCAGACAGACCTGGTTCCGAGTCCCCACTTTGAAATGTCCTCGCCATGCAACTCCCGGCAGAAAACAATCTCTCCGCACCTTGTGCCTCATCTGCAGAGCAGAGCTACTCGCAAGAGCCACTCGGGGTCGTCCTGGGAAGTACAGGGTGTGATGTGTGTGTGACACGGGCACTTGGTGGTGCGGGGTACAGAAAACCCGCGGGGTAAAGTATACACGGAATAAATGCCCTGACCCAGCCTCTCCCCTCCTCCCTTCCCTGGCACGTGTAGAGAGGGAGGTTGGTTTTCCCCCAAGAGCCTGGTTGGGTGAAGTCGTCGAAGTACAAGGGGCGGAGTCAGAGCCCAACAGAGGCTTTGTATTAATGGAATTTACTTTTACAAGTCATTCCCTCGAGATGTCCAGATAAGCAAGCTTGCACGAAACAAGGATCTTTGACTCTAGGACCCAGAAAAGGACTCCCTGAGATACACTTAGTATGCACCCAGGGTCACTAGAAACAGGTTTACCGTGAAGCTGATGAAAAGGAAGCTCCAGGCCTCTCACCCAGGCAGGAGCCCCAGCAACGCATTCACGGCCATTGGCTTTTGTAAACTTGCCATTGGCTTTTGTAAACTTGGCGGTGGTAAGATACTCTGACCATGACTGCTTAAGATCGCTGCCTCTTTCTACTCTGACTTCCCTTGGGCCACATTTCCCCTTCTTTTGGGTGACTCTGAAAAAAAAAATTTTTTTTATGTTTATTTGTTTTTGATGTTTAATTATTTTAATGTTTATTTTGTTTGAAGCAAACAAATAATGTTTATTTTTGACAGAGCACTAGTGGAGGAGGGGCAGAGGGAGAGGGAGACACAGAATCCGAAGCAGGCTCCAGGCTCTGAGCTGTCAGCGCAGAGCCTGATGGATGCGGGGCTCGAACCCATGAACCACGAGATCACGACCTGAACTGAAGTCAGATGCTCAACCGACTGAGCCACCCAGGTGCCCCTGGGTGACTTTGGAGTGGCCATGGGTATTTTGGGGGATCTGGCTAAGAGGAATTAGGAGCTAGAGA
The DNA here is from genome assembly GCF_016509475.1 of Prionailurus bengalensis. Classification (NCBI taxonomy): domain Eukaryota; kingdom Metazoa; phylum Chordata; class Mammalia; order Carnivora; family Felidae; genus Prionailurus; species Prionailurus bengalensis. The sequence goes on from NC_057343.1 coordinate 9,645,480, forward strand.
TACTGCTACTTTGGGTTCGGGTTATGTTTTCAATTTTATATATTTACAGTTCAGTTACTGCTAATTGTTCCGGAGCAGGGAAGGTTGCCAGCACCATTCCTACGGCCCACTGGGTTGACCCACCCGGCATGGAGATATGAAGGCTCAGATCCAGAGGTCACATGACAAGTTATGTGTCCCGTGGTTTCTGGCACCACGGGTAGCGTGGCCCGGGGGAGGAAAATCAAGATGTGGCATAGACACAACCAAAACAGACTAGTTAGAAGCTGGCCTGGGGAAAACTTTTCCAACCATCAAACTTCACAACTGTAGGCACACTTAAAATTGATAATTGGTCAAGATGAATTTGAGACCACCTAAGAAACACGCCCCCCAAAATACAGGATACAAAGGATATCAGAGGTGACTATCTGATATATGATAAGCAAATATGCTTATATGATAAGCAACTAAGAAGTATGTTTCTGAATTTGTGGATACTTTAATACCTAATTTTGTATTTATAATTTTATATTCCCTTCAAAGGGGCTCTCACATCCTATAAGCTTCGGGCTGTACAAAACCCGGGTCCATCCCTTAGAGTCACGTACTTTTATCTTTTTCAAGAGGGTAGAATGGGGAGTAGGGGGGGAGTGAGAATGGAGACAATAAAACTCCCTCGCTAAGTTTCCTGAAATAATTACAGCCTAGTCAGTGAATCTAGAAAACTGGAAATTCCTTATGTATCCGTTCTATCGGGAAGGATTTAAATAAAGTAAATATACAAGGCTCCAGACTGTTCTGGTGGATTTTCTTGCAAGGCTGAGCACATACCGCACGGCGTTTGGGGGGGAAAGTACTTTTTCATAACGTGAAATAAAACACACCTAGCCTTAAAAAAAAAAAAAAAAAAGTTAGTTTAGTTTCTGCTAAAATCGTTCATCTGTCCTTTATCCTATCCCTTGCCTCCAGCAGAGATTCTAAACTCTATTCACGCTCGCTATTGTCGCTTGTACACCCAAATCAAACAAACTCGGCTGGATCATTCGTTTTTGAAAGCACAGAGTTACACCCCACAAGCTGGAGAAAGTGAAAGAACTTCTTTCTAAATTCAGCCGCCTGAACAAGGAAACATTCAGGTAGGCAGCGTCCTTCCAGTCTCTGTTCCCACCACGTGAAGACTTAAAGGAACCACGCTCTGGAGGCTGGTCTTCCTTTCCCCGAAAACGCCAGAAGTGCCCACGAGCTCGCCCTGCCTTTTCCCACCCCCCTCACCCCTCCCCGCACGCCGTCGGCTCCCAGGAGCACGAGTTTCACAAGGAAGAGAAAATGTAACGTTCTGCTAATTTCAGAACCGCGTCCTCCCCGTTCGCAAACGCCTGGGCCCCGCGCCCGAGCCGCCTGCCCCTCCCTCCGCGCAGCGCCCGGGACGCTGCAGCCCGCGGCTCCTCCAGGTTTGGGAAGCGGGTGACCCCGGGCAAGTTTGTCGAGTCGGAGCGGAACGACACCCGGGAGTACGTGTTGGCTCTTTTCCTTTCCTTGGAAAGCACTTAGCAAGCTTAAGGCACCCCCCCACACACACACCCACCCTGTATACCTTCTCTTGCAGTGCTGCGTGGTTTACAAAAACAGAGCTCGTGTCTTTAAAACCTGCGTTTTCTCCCTGGGAGTAAGCATTAGTTAATGACTGCCAGCCGGTTTCTGTGTCTCGGCACCATGTGACCCGGCCACGTGACTTGGAGCCGGCTGTGGTTGTTCCTTGTATTTGAATAAAAAGATCAAGCTTATTATTGCACTGAAAGCCTGCGGATCTCGCCCGTGCAACGTGATTCCCAGGCGGGTTACACAACGCGCTGCCGCCCTGGGCTCCGGCTCCCAGCGCCCAGCCTGTCTCCGCCCGGCGCAGGGAGCTGTTTGCTAAGGGGCATAAAACAAACACGGTTTTATGGTTTCCAAAGTGAGAGTCCATTTTCCTCTTGGAAGACGCATGATGATCCTGAAAAAAGAAGAGACCCAATTCCTCGGAACCTTCTTACTAGGATAAGGTTAGGATCCCTAGTGCACGCATATAAATAAAGGGAAAAGGAGTCTCTTTTTCAACCGAAGATTCAGGATTTGGTTTGACCTTTCACTATTTTCCTGCCTCCCTCCCTGGAAAGTCTTCAACACACATTCTTGCCTCCTTAGAAAAAAAATACAAACGAAAAGTGACATTTTGAAATTTAAAATGTAAATGGCATGTTCGTTGGGTGGGCTCCCCACCCCCCCCCACCCCCGCCTGGAGATTTCTAGAACATTGGCAGTTAAATTTTGATTCAGCGTATCCTGCAAAGGAGAGAGCGAAGGGATTAGTCTGTTTATAGGTGGGAAGAGCTGGGTGTCCCTTTGTAGGTTAGGGTGGTGGTGAGCACAGGTATGCAAACGTATGCAGATTTGCCTCCAAAGGGACCCAGCCCCCTCAGAAGGTGACATCCTTACTCTCCCCTCCCTTCCCCTCCCCCCCAGTGCAATGTTTTGCTTCCGCCTGTCTCTAAGGGTAGTCTTCAGTGATGACTCAATTACAGAAGGACCCGGGAGGAACAATAACATTGGTTATCTCTAGCCCAAGGCCTTCTCTGAATGGAATTGCAAAGCGCTTCTCCCCAGCAGCCCCCTTTCCAGCCGCGTCTGCCTTCTAGAACACGAGGCCAGCCCACTCTCCAGCACAGACCAGATTTCAGCTGTGGATTCATTCATTCTACCGATACTGACTGAGTGCGTCCTCCGGCTGGCACTATTCCAGGTGCTGAGGAAGCAGGCGTGAACAGGGAGCCTGCTCCCTGCAGCCGGGGCCCTCACTCCGGGAGCGAGAGTTATCTCCAAGAGGCCAAGCCCACGAGGCCTGTCCAGGCTGGGGGAGCAGCCTGTCAGACTCCCTTCTGTGGTCCAGCCATTGCTCAGATGACAGGGCCACTGAAGACTAAATAATTGGCCAGCTGGTGCTTTGGAAACAGTTAAATCTTTGCTGGCGGACACAGGTGTGATCTTGTTTCTTGGACACCTCCTATTCAGCCCCGAAGAGTCCTTGCTCCCCGTTCCTGATCCTGCGCGGACCAGAGTCGTCGTGTAGACGTCTCACTGCAGCCGGTGGCATGGCCAAAGATACAGCAGAAATGCCTGGCAGGGATGCCTCCTTGAGCTGTGATCGAGGCATCGCCCAGAGTTCCAGCCGGAACACCTGCTCCCCTGCTCCCCTGCTTCTCCGCAGCCCCCCTTCAGAGGACACCCCAGCAACTCTGGCAGGAGCTACCCGAAAGGCCAGACCGTCCACAGTGCTGGAGGGGTGAGGTATGGCCTTGGGCAGCCTTCCCAAGGACAAGATGCCCAAGGGCGAGGTATGGGGCAGCCCTGAGGTGGATCAGAGAGTGAAAGTGTTCTGAAATTGGCAGGGCTTCTGACATCCTGAATAAGAACTGGCCAGGGGACAGAAGGGGGGAGACAAAGAGAAAGAATGGAGCTATCAAGGTTTCAACGAAATCTTGATCGGATTTCCATGGTCATTGAGTGGGCACTCTTCTCCGTGGAATTATACAGCACACCAAAAGAGAGGGAATGAGGCAAGTTCAAACAAAAGTCAGAGACGCAGCACGATGGTCTGCCGGCTGAGCGTGGTCCTTTATACCAGGACCTCAGAGAAGGTCCTTGGTATCTGTGTGTGATAAGCAGGACCGATACCAGACCCTCGTCACCCAGACGTGGCCTCCAGCCACCCCCAACCCTGACCTGTGCCATGGAAGGAGGGGCGGCTCACGCCAGAGGAAAGAAGGGCACAGGCACAGGCTCTGGTCCTGGGAACGCTGGGTATTTTGAACCTAATTTGTTCTCCCAGCCGATCTCAATAATGGTTCCCATAGTCCCTTGTTTTCCTGATCGGTCCATTGAGTGTCCAACTCTTGATTTCAGCCCAGGTCATGATCTCAGGGCTGTGGGAGAGCCCCACATTGAACTCCATGCTAAGAGGGAGCTTTCTTGATATTCTCTCTCTCTCCCTCTGCCGCTCCCCCCACCACCCCGCTCATGTGTTCTCTCGCTCTCTCTCTCTCTGTGTAACATAAAACATTTTTAAAAGAAAAGAAAAGAAGACAATATGGCAGGTCCTCAAAAAAATTAAACGTCGAATTGCCATATGATCCAGCAATCCCACTTCTGGGTATATATGCACAAGAATTGAAAGCAGGGACTCAAATATATATTTGTACACTCATGTTCATAGTGGCATTATTCACAATAGCCAAAAGGTGGAAACAGCCCAAGTGTCCATGGACGGATGGATACACGTACGACAGAATATTTTCAGCTTTAAGAACAAACTGAGGGTTGGTGGGGGGTGGGAGGGAGGGGAGGGTGGGTGATGGGTATCGAAGAGGGCATCTTTTGGGATGAGCACTGGGTGTTGTATGGAAACCAATTTGACAATAAATTTCGTATATTAAAAAAATAAGTAAATAAATAAATAAATAGATAAATAAATAAATAATATTTGCAGCTTTAAAAAGGAAGGAGGGAGCGCCCAGGTGGCTCAGTCAGTTAAGCATCTGAATCTTGATTTCAACTGAGGTCATGATCTCCTGGTTCCTGGGATCGAGCCCTCCCCACGCTCTGTGCTGACAGTATGGAGCCTGCTTGGGCTTTTCTCTCTCTTTCCCTCTCTCCCTCCCCCCCCCCCACTCAAATGCATGTACATACATGCTTTCTCTCTCAAAGAAACAAAGAAACAAAGAAATAAATAAAAAGGAAGGAAATTCCAAGGGCATCTGGCTGACTCAGCCGGTGGAGTGTGTGACTCTTGATCTTGGGGTCCGTGAGTTCAAGCCCCACGTCGGGCTCTGTGTTGATAGCTCAGAGCCTGGAGCCTGTTTCCGATTCTGTGTCTCCCTCTCTCTCTCTGCCCCTCCCCGTTCATGCTCTGTCTCTCTCTGTCCCCAAAATAAATAAACGTTGAAAAAAAAAAAAAAGACAAATACTGTATAATTCCAATTATGTGAGAGACCTAGAGTCAAATTCATAGAAACAGAAAACAGAATGGTGGTTGTCAGGGGCTGGGTAGACAGGAAAATGGTGAGTCAGTAGTTAAGGGGGACAGTTTTCAGTTTGGGAAGATGACTAAGTTCTGGAGATGGATGTTGGCGATTTACAACAGGTAAATGTACTTCATGCCACTGAAGAGGATGCTTTAAGATGTTATGAGGTTCAATTTGATATGGCGTGCCATTTGCCAAAATAAAAAAAAAAAAAGGTGAAGGGTGTCAGAGTATCACCTACACATTTTTGGAGTTTCAGTTAGTCTCAAACCACCTTTGCCTTGTGTATTGTGCCCTGTGTATCTGCAGGATCCATGGGATTTACTCACTGGTCCTAACCCTCCTGACGTCCAAGAAGATGAAATTAAAATGCGGCCACGTGGGCCGTGGTGCCATCTTGCTTATCATTTAGCCTCGGTTCTGTGAAGCCCACAGCCCAGAGAGGTGAGGGCTCCTCCTTCATCAGGCCACCCTTTTCCTCACCCAGTCCCTTCAGCCCACTGATCTGATTCACTAGAAAGAGAATCCGTGGCGTGGAAGAAGAAAGGTAACGGATCAAACTCTACTGCCCGACTAGATTTCACTGCCTCCAGTGGAAAACGTTCGAGATTTGGGATAAACTTTTTGCTTGCACTAGTAAATTTTCTCTCGCCTATTAACAGATTTTTCAGGTCATAGGAAATACTTGATGGAGTGTTAGCAAAACAGCTGGGCTTCAGGGGAAGCCCTGGAAGCCTTCCTTCTTCGAGAGAAGACGATCCCAGGAAGCATCAGAAGAGAGAGTAGAGACACCAAGTGTTAAATGTTCCCTGCCTCGTTTTATGACTTAGCATACAATAGGATAGTGCGTGTGACCGGAAACCATAAAGAATATTCTATTCTTACACAAAGCTTGTACTTCCCAACTCTAAGTAAACAAGGTCCGTTGAATTTCTAGAAAAGAAGGATAATCCTCATTTGGAAAAACCCCAGGCCTCCTTGGAAGAAATAAGGCTGGCGGTTAGAATGGCCTTAGATTGGTGTCTATATTAACTGCTAACAGTTGCCATAAGTAATCCATAAACATGAAAACAGGCCTCTATGGGGGACTTCTGTTGCAGCTTTCCAGCAACTTGGTCCCTGCGTCCTCCATCAGTCAGACCCATACTGAGCCCGTGATGAAGAACCTTAAGACGGAGGAAGAGTCTGTAGGGAAAGTGGAAGAAAGACTAAGCTGTAAATAAAGATCCTCGCTGCCTACCCTCTCATCGACCTGGTTCCTTGGTGATCATGACACTTGGAAGAGCGCTTACGTAGCTCCGTGCTGGGCACTTCACAAACGTTCACTTTACTGGGTGGCATCATTATGTTATTGTTGTTATGCTGGATGTCCCACAGGTACAGCAGTCACATTTTTCAAGTCCCAAATTAAGAACTCGGGTATAATAAGATCTGTACAGTATACTCGGGCAGAGGGCAAGATAGATTATTTCAATCCAATGCCGTCTGGAAAATTCCAGGCTGTGCGTAGCGGGTCTCATGGGCTCACCATTGACAGACTGCTCCAGCTAAGCTACGAAAGTCACCCAAGTTCCTAGAGCTTTGGGCTCTCCAAAGGTAGTATCTCATCCAAATACAAATCCTTGGTGGTTGCATTCAATTCAATTCGCAAATATTCGTTGAGCACCTAAGTGTACAATATTGGGGTGAGTGCCACAAAGAATGGAAAAATAAAAAGGGAATGGCCCAGTCTTCTCAGAAGCTCGGGGAGATGAAGGGATGGGCGGACCCGCCCTTGTGCTGAATGCTGGAGACTCAGGGGAGATCAGATTCATTATTTTTTTTTTTTTTCATTTTGAATTGAAGTGTAGTTGACGTGTGATAACTCATTTCAGATGTACCCACATGATTCTACAATTACATCATTGTGAAATGTTCGCCGTCATAAATACAGTTACCAGCGATCTCCATACAAAGTTATTACAATAGTGACTACATTCCATCACTTATTTATTTTGTAATTGGAAATTTGTACCTCTCAAGCCCCTTCCTCTGGTTGATCTACTCTCCCACACGCCTCCCTTCTGGCAACCGCCAGGTTGCCCTCTACAGTTACGAATCTGTTTCCGTTTTTTGTTGTGTGGTTTGTGCATTTGTTCGTTAGGGTTGTTTCTGAGATTCCGAATAGAAGTGACGTCACAAGATATTTGTCTATCTCTGACTTCTTCCACTTAGCGTAATCCTCTGATTCTATCTGTGTTGTCATGAATAGCAAGACTTTGATAGATGAGTGGACAAAGAAGACGAGGTATACATACACAATGGAATATTACTTGGCCGTAAAAAAGGATGAAATCGTGCAATTCAGATGCACTATTAGTCACTGATAGCATCTGACCAGTGCCGCTCAGGCTTTTGATGGCATTTTAAGGTATTTACACTTGATTAGGTCCTAGTGGCTACAGAGTAACTTCCATGCAAAACTGTAGGTTACAATGACACACGGAGAGCTTGGCTGAGGCCTCCCACATGACCAAGAGAATGGTCCAGACTAGCATTCTCATACTGCCCAGAAGTTTCTATATTCCCTGCACTTATAGATCTTACAGAAGCCTTCCTACAAGGTCAAAATGGTCAAAAGGCTCCTACAGGACCCTCCCTGTCCTCGCACAATAAATTTGTGCTAATGTGTTAGCAGAGGTTAATAGACTCCTAAGTCCGTAAGCCTCTCCGGGAGGTCTTTGGACTTGATGGTGGGATGTCAGTGCAGCGAACAGTGCGGAACCGTTTGGAGCAAACATTTCCGCTTCCCTCCTCCCAGCTGTTGAAGGCCCCCTCCTTTCCCTTCACGCAGAGCTGTCTCTGAGGGGAAAATTCTCCTCATTTCTGTGTCCTGTATCGCCACCGGCACAGAAGCACTTACACCCTTTCAAAAAGCAGGCGGATGGCTGGGGCGCCTGGGTGGCGCAGTCGGTTAAGGGTCCGACTTCAGCCAGGTCACGATCTCGCGGTCCGTGAGTTCGAGCCCCGCGTCGGGCTCTGGGCTGATGGCTCAGAGCCTGGAGCCTGTTTCCGATTCTGTGTCTCCCTCTCTCTCTGCCCCTCCCCCGTTCATGCTCTGTCTCTCTCTGTCCCAAAAATAAATAAACGTTGAAAAAAAAAATTAAAAAAAAAAAAAAAGCAGGTGGATGGCATTGCTGGGGCCCAGAGGCAGACAGACATGGGACACTTTTGCGGATAGAACACCCCAGAAAGCTGGGCCAGCTCCACTCATGATCCCCAGGTGAGAAGGAACATCACTTCTTCAACATAGGAGAGAGTCTTCTCTGGTTTTCTTCTTTCCCTTTTTTAAAAACAAAATTTATTTATTTATTTTGAAAGAGAGCATGCGTGCGTGAGGGGGGGGGGGAGAGAGAGAGAGAGAGAGAGAGAGTTCCAAGGAGGCTCCATATTCAGTGCAGAGCCCGATGTGGGGCAGGAACTCATGAGCCATGAAATCATGATCTGAGCCAAAGTCGAACACTCAACCGACTGAGCCACCCACACGCCCCTTGGGTTTTTTTCTTTACTGCAGTCATGGCCAAGCTTAAAACCAAGGATATTATTACCCACTTGGGGGTCCTTTTGATAGCACCGGAGCTGACAGAGATGCTCATAGCATTGAAAAATGGAGCTTAATGTTTTTTTAATGTTTTTTTTATTTTTGAGATAGAGACAGAGCATGAGCAGGGGTGGGGCAGAGAGAGAAGGAGACACAGAATCCAAAGCAGGCTCCAGGCTCTGAGCTGTCAGCACAGAGCCCGACGAGGGGCTCGAACCCAAGTCCCGTGAGATCATGACCTGAGCCGAAGTCGGACGCTCAACCGACTGAGCCACACCCTTCAGGTGTCCTGAAAAAGGGAGAGTTTAAAGAACCTGGAACAACCTGGCGGAGTGGCAAGGCTATGTGACAGGATAGCTGGCTTCAGACGTGGATTCGGGACACTTCTGGCTCAGCCCATCCGCCGGGCTTCTATATTCACTAAGTAACCTTCTGACTTGAATTGTTTCCCAAATAGGCTCTGTCAGAAAGATACATCGTTTCTTCAACAACCATACTGATCCCCTACGAGCAGCCAGAATGAATTTGTATAGTTTAGTAGGAACGTAGATGAAGTGATAGCACCAAGAGGTCTCCCCGGCGTATGTGCTACAACGCAGGAGCCCAGGGTGTTATGGCAGCATGGAGGGGGCATCTCAGTCAGAGGGCTGGGTCGCTGGAAAATGATTGGCTATGGAAGGAAAAGTATAATTCTAGACACAAAATAAAGGAAAGCATCCCAGGATGAGGGATCCACATGAATGAAATGTGTGGAGGCATGAGGTGTCTCTTACTTTAAAGTAAGACATTGAGGGGCACCTGGGTGGCTCAGTCGGTTAAGCGGCCGACTTCGGCTCAGGTCATGATCTCGTGGTCTGTGAGTTCGAGCCCCGCGTCGGGCTCTGGGCTGACAGCTCGGAGCCTGGAGCCTGTTTCAGATTCTGTGTCTCCCTCTCTCTCTGACCCTCCCCCATTCACACTCTGTCTCTGTCTCAAAAATAAATAAACATTAAAAAAAATTTTTTTTTAAGTAAGATATTGAATACTCTCTGTCTCGGTGGGTTTGGGCCACCCGAGTTGGTCATCTCGGGACCACATCAGCCAGTCTCAAAGGAGGCAGAAAACCAATCCTGGGAATTCTGAAATGTGGCCCCCACTGGCCTTTCCCCACCTGGACTAAAAAGGTGCAGGCCATCTGATATAGCTGCAGGATAGGGAGTGGCAGGTGCTAGATCTAGAAAGATTCTTTCTTTCTTTCTTTCTTTCTTTCTTTCTTTCTTTCTTTCTTTTTAAACAAAGTTCTCTGCCCAATGTGAGGCTTGAACTCACCACCCTGAAGATCAAGAGGCCACGTTCCACCGACTGAGCCAGCCGGGCAGGTTGGGAACTAATTTCAAAGGGCCTCCCAGATGATGCCAACAGGTTGCCACATGTCTCGGAAACATAGAATCGTCTGTATGTTATCAACCTGTTCCGTATTCAACTTGATGCACCAGGGCCATATTTAAGCCAGGGCAGACTTTGTTGAAAGTGGTGATTTGCCAGCCATTCTTGTCTTTCCCACTGCAGGATGGTGAGTGGGAAGGTGGGGAGGTGCACTGAACATGCCAGTTCGAAAAGCCCACAGAAATGTTAGATGGCTGTACTTTTCCGGCATGCGCTTTCAGCTAAATTCATGGCAAATGTCTTCCTACTCTCTTTACTGTTCAAATTTACTGCTGGCTCCCTTCTGTACCTGAGGTTGGAATCCCAGGTGGGGAGGTGATATATCTTAGGCCACGGTCAAGGGAGGAACTTGCTCCTCAAGTCTCAATTCCAAGATAAATAAGTCATTCCTGCCATACACTTCGCTTCCAAAAACACAGCCGTGGGTGAATGCTCCGTGCAACGCGAGGCCAGAGGTGTAATTAAACTTCAAAGGGGTGTCAATTGCATCCCATTCAGGAAAAGCGTGGAAAAAGAGAGGTATTGCTGAAAGGCAACCTAAAACACCCAACCAGCTAAATTCATCTTCGGGAGAAGGAAAATAAAACGGACGTGCTCTCTCGGGACACCCAGTGTGTGCGAGCAGGCCTCCCGTTCGAGTTGTATCGGAAAAGGGAGCGTGTGTGCCCGCGTCTAGCCGTCTTCAACTCTAATCTTTGTGAAAAGACGCCTTCCAGGATTCTAGTTACCATCATGCCTCCTGGGCCAAAAAGGGGCACTGAGTGTGAAAACAGCTTGGAGCGTTTAAAAAGCAAACTATATAATTATCACATGCCAATCTTTTTTTTTTTTTTACGTTTATTTATTTACTTTGAGAGAGAGAAACAGAGAGCGTGGGGGAGGGGGCAGAGAGAATCCCAAACAGGCTCCGTGCTAATAGCCCGGGGCTCGTTGCGGGGCTCAAACTCACCAACCCTGAGATCATGACTTCAGCGGAAATCAAGAGTCTGAGGCTTAACCTACTGAGCTGCCCAGGCGCCCTTCACACGCTGATCTTACTCAGGTTTTAGATATGTTTGCTGGGAAGAGTCAAGAGCAAGGGCTCCAGAGACAGATGGCTTGTTACAAATCCTAGAGTCTTTCTGCTCCATGACCTTGGGTTAAAGTACCTGGCCTCTGCGAGCCTCAGTTTCCTCAGCTGTGAAATAGTGGCAACAGGTAACAGCTTCGTCAAGGGGCCAGTGACAAGGCTTAAGTGAGTCACTGCACAGAAAATCTTGGGACTCAGGCTGGCACATACTAAATAGCCAGTAAATATTAACTCTTGGGGCACCTGGGTGGCTCAGTCAGTTAAGCGTCCGACTTCGGCTCAGGTCACGATCTCACAGTCTGTGAGTTCGTGCCCCGCGTCGGGCTCTGTGCTGACAGCTCAGAGCCTGGAGCCTGCTTCGGATTCTGTGTCTCCCTCTCTCTCTGCCCCTCCCCCACTCGTGCTCTGTCTGTCTCTCTCTCTCTCAAAAAAAATAAATAAAAATAAATAAAATAAAAAAATGTTTTTTAAAAAATAAACATTTAAAAAACTTAAAAAAAATCAAATTAAAGTCAGCGGCATGTTACCCATTTATGAAAGAAAGCACTTGTACTATGAAATAATATGGATTTTTAAGGAAGAACCGTGCCAGGAGAGTCTCCATTCCAAACCTACTTAAATAAAGACATGTCAAGCAAAGAAGCACCATACATCACTATTTAAAATCCCCAAATCATACTTTGCCAAAGCTCACATCTCTAAGGGTGAGGTTGCCGCAAGCTTTTAAAGACAGAAATCCTAGGGGAAAATAAACAAAACTTTAAAAAAAAAAACGAAAAACAAAAAAACAAAAACAAACAAAAAAAAAACCTCTACAAACTAAAGAAAGAAAACCTAGCCTGCTCCTTGTATACTGATATGTAGCCGTCTAGGCTTGTTTCACATTAAAATACTGTGGTTTGTTTTTTTGTTTTTTGTTTTTTTTACAAAAAGCCAAAACGGGTTGCATAAACTGATCGGCGTGGCTCGCGAAAAGGTAATCGTTCGGTTTGTCAATTAATTGGCAGCCTGGCTTGTGATTTTAAGTTTTGCCACCCCGAATTATTACAAAGCTTGAAAACGTAAGGAGAGAGAGAGGTAAAGCCTTGCCCTTAACTTTTCCGGGGCTCTCTTGTTGGCTTGAAGTAAGCCTCTGTTTAATGCCTTCAGAGTTTGCTCTTGCCTTGAAGCAATGGACAAGTATGTGCCGCTCTGTTCTAAATATGGGAACAGCCAGTACAAATAGAAGATTGAAGATTTGCTTTGAAGCTCAATGTTGCCAATTCGGAGCCTCTCAGACGCTGAGAGCGGCGGCCCTGCCGAGCAGAGCGACAGCTCCTGCTTTTAACTGCTGATCTATTAATTCTGGGCGGTGTCTCGTTCGACCGAAGGTCAGGAATCTGCTTTTGACCTGAGTACTGATGGCAATCCTGTGGGGATCCCGAGAGTGGCGGAATCAGTGCTGTAATATTACTAATAATTACTAATGATGATAATGTCCTAGCTTTCTGGTTTTCGTGCTTACCGCCCAAAGATTTCAAATCACTTCAAGACCAATGGTTTCACCTGCCATTGACCTGTAACCGACTCAGGCACAGAGTATCGCCCTGTTGTCAAGAATACAGCCACACCAAGCCTGTTTAAGCATGAACTGAAGAAAGATACCCATTGAAAATTAAAGTGTAAATTTTAGGTAGGCAGGTTATAATTATCCACTTGAAACGAAGCCAAGAAATGAAGTTTAATACCCTTCTTTTGTGAGAGGCACCCAGGCAACGTTCCTAACCATAAACAGACCTCAGGTTTTCATCTCCTCTAATTCAGGGTTTCTCAACTTCGGCACTATGGACATTCTGGGCTGGATAATTTTCTCTTGAGGGGTAAAGGGCTGTCTTGTGCACACCCAGTCATGACAATCGAAAATGTCTCCAGACAATGCCCAACGTCTTGGGGCGGGGGGACGGGGAGCGGGGAGGGCGCAAAATCGCCCTCAGTTGAGAACCACGGCTCTAGGCTCTAACTCAAAACATTTGCGAAATTAGAAGCTAATGAATTACCAGAATCTTCCATTCCTCCAGGTTGCTTGAAGGATTCCTCACGAAGGAGGGACAGTTATCTGCCTAGGGCTTTGGGGTTTCAGAGAGGCTTCAATTATAAAATAGGTCTTCGATCATAACTTTGATTGCGAAACTTAGATTATGAAATTAGTCCTCTTCCTCCTCCCACCCCAAAAAGCAAAAATCAAAGAAAGGACACACCCCTAGACTAACAAATGCCACTCTCCCCTGGGGAGCAGGGGATCCGTTTCTGGCCTGTAACTTCTCCCCAAGTGGCTGCTGTAGGTTGTAACAGAATATCGCCGTGACAGCTTTAACATCCACATTGCCTGCCCACCTCGCAGATTTCCTGGGGTCAGAATTCTTCTCCTTCTGGAATCCACAGCATCTGTCGAACAGCAGAACTGGAGGCTTGCATCTATGAGCCTACACGCGCTGGGACAAGCCCGGCCCCCTCTCCGACCATGACCCCTTACCTTTACCTGCAGCTTCTCACCCTCCCCGACAAACACGCACAAAGTCTCCCAGGACCTCAGCGGGCAGGAGTTCACCCTCACTGCCGGGTGCACAGGCCCTCCACACCCCGGGGAAGTGTGGCTCCCAAACGTCTTTCGCCGCCACTCACCGCATTTTGTTTCGTGTCCCCTCCCCCGCCCGGTTCACACAGACCAAAAATACGTGTGGTTTTTAAGCTGTGTTCTGAACTCATTTTGGACTTTCAGAAAAGTTGCGGGAAGACGGCACATGATTTCCGTACAGCCCCTGCCGTGGTCCGAAAGCGTGTGCCCCCTCAAAATTCATAGGTGGGAATCCTAACGAGCAAAGTGATGGTATTAGGAGCTGGGGCGTTGGGAGGTGCGGAGGCCATGAGGGGGGAGCCCTCGGGGATGGAATTAGTGCCCTTACAAGGGAGGCTCCGTAGAGCCCTCTAGGCCTTTCCACCTTATGAGGAACGTAGCAAGAAGGCACCATCTGTAAGTGGAGAAGCAGGCCCTCACCAGACATGGAATCTGCCGGCACCATGATCTTGTACTTCCAACCAAGAGGCTGAGAAATAAATCTCCATTTAAATGCCACCCAATCTGTGCCATTTTGTTACAGCAGCAGGAACCCTCGTCCTCATCCAGCTTCCCCCAGTGTAATGGTCAAAACCAGGAAATTAACATTGGTGCCGTACTATCAACCGAACTAGGGACTCCCGTTTTCTGCTAATGTCTCTTTTCTGGTTCCAGGACCCCATTCAGTGTCTCACGCGGCATTTCATTATTTCTCCTTGGTCTCCTGAATCTATGAGAGTTCATCGGCCTTGGATTTTATGACCTTGACACTTCTGAAGAGTACTGATCCATTATTTTGTCAAATGTCCCTCCCTTTCATTTGGTCTAATGTTTTTTCATGATTGTACCGAAGTTAGACATTTTTGGCAAGAATGCCACAGAAATGATGTAGCCCCCCCCCCCCACTCAAAATATATCTTTAAAAAAATTTTTTTTAACCTTTATTCATTTTTGAGAGACAGAGACAGAGTGCAAGCAGGGGAGGGGCAGAGAGAGAGGAAGATAGAGAATCTAAAGGACGCTCGAGGCTCTGAACTGTCAGCTCAGAGTCCCAGAGCCCCATCTGGGGCTTGAACCCACAAACCGTGAGATCGTGACCTGAGCCAAAGTCGGACACTCGACCGACTGAGCCACCCAGGTGTCCCAAAATACATCTTTTTAAAAATCGAAGTATAGTTGACACCCAAATATATATACCTATGTTTTTAAAGTTTATTTATTTTGAGAGAGAGTCCTGTGTGAGCAGGGGAGAGGCAGAGAGAGAGAGGGAGAGCGAGAATCCCAAGCGGGTTCCCACTGTCAGCACAGAGCTCAAACTCACCAACCCTGAGATCTCTTTCCTTTCTCTGCCTCAGTGGCACCACACTGTTTGTGCTTCTTCCTTCCTCTCTGACCAGCTTTTCCCTGCAGGCTTTTGGACTCTCTGTCCTCCCGTCTCTGTCTGATCACAGTGAGCGGACCCCCTCTTTCATTTCCACTCCACGCAGGTGACGTGACCCCATCCCCGCTCTCCCCAATGTGTGTCAGGCCCTGACTTCCAACTGTCTCGAGGCATTTTGATATGGGTGCCCTGCCCTCACACTAAACTCAACAGGCCCAAAATGACCTTTATCTGGCGCTCTCCCCCTCCCAAACTGAATCCTCTTCCCCATATCCTGTACCCGTCGGTGGTACACCTACGTACCCCCGTGTTTACACACGGGGAGCTCAGCTCTCACTGCCCCGCACTTGGACTGCCATCCAGGCAGCTCCTTCTCCATTTCCTAATCCAGGGCTTCCCAAACTTTATAGAACATCAGAATCACCCACAGGGCTTCTTAAAGGCTGAGGCCCACCCCCAGAGATTATGATTCAGTAGGTCTAGGGCGGGCCCTCAAATTTGCATTTCTAAGAAGTTCCCCGGAGGCCAGAGCAGCTTTGAGACTGGCTGCTTTCACAGAGGAATTTCCAGAGGTTCCATGCACTTCTCGGACTGAGGAGGACCGGCCGCGGGTCCCTGTGGGTCACGTGGTCCACAGACCCTACCTGGCCAGTAGCATCTCACCTTAAGCCACTGTTTTCCTGAAATAGAATGCCCTGTTCGTCCCTTGCCTTCCAAGGACTCCAATTCCCCTCTTTCTGCAGGGATTCGCTCCAGACCAGCAGCCCCAAGAAGACTTTTTACTTCTTCAGTCTTCATGGGGTTCTTTCTTCTGGTTCGTGGCAAATGATGAATAGGAATTGCCAGGTTCCCACCAGCCTGTACTCCCAGGCTCATTCATAGTAAGGTATTTGTTCTCAGGGCACTTAACTCGCATTTTTCATTATGGCTTCACAGGCAGTTTTTGCCTTGTACATCCTCCCATGCATGGGCAGAAACCCAGGGCGCGGGGGCAAGCACCCGTTTGGGACTCCGCCTGAAGCCGAATACCGGTGAGGGTGACTGTTTCCCAGAAAGCAATCCGGCTAACCGATAACGTTAAAGAAACCTAGTGGGGGGCGCTGGATTGACTCAGTCTTGGTCTGGGGATCCTGAGTTCGAGCCCCACCTTGGGTGCAGAGATTACTATTTAAAAAAATAAATAACTGAAAGGAAAGAAAGAGAGAGGAAGGAAGGAAGGAAGGGAAAGAAAGAAAGAAAGACAAAGAAAAGAAAGAGAAAGAGAAAAGAAACCTAGTGAGACTTTGCCCTCTCTTTCAAGGACCGCTGAGCCTGTTCTTGTACTGCCTTAGCCTAGCAACTGCCAGAGAAGCAGGCCTGGGGAGTCTCGCTGGCTCAAGATGTCCAGAAGGGCCCAGGCACGGGGACACTTGGTCTCCCCTATACGTAAACATGTGTGTGTTTAAAAAAATAAAAAAATTAAAAATCCGAAGAACGTCCAAAGAAGAGATCATGCCGGGTCCTTGGAAGCCGAATCAAGAAGTCGTGCGCCGAGGAAGGGGGGGATCCGTGCTGCGCGGCCCCCTCCCCGCCCGCGCCGCCTCCCAGGGCCCTGCGTGCGCGTCCCGAGGACTCGCGAGGACACGCACTGCCGCGAGTCACCGGCAGGTGTCTCTCTCCTGGCTCTGGGGCCCACGGTGAACTCACCAAATGGAGGCCCCGGGAGGCGGGGGCCGCGGAGAGCCGCGTCGCCCTCTGTCCCCCCCCCCCCCCCCCCCCCACCACATTTCTCCCCGTCCTCGCCTTTGGAGCACTTGGTGGCCGCGCGGGGTAGGAGTTACCTCGTCGCGCGGGGGACGAAATGCCTTCCTGGCCTGCGAACCTGACCGCTCTCCTTTCTGGGGCTTTTATGGTCTGATGAGCGAGGCCGGGGCTCCGGGTCACCTCTGAAAGGCCATCGGGCAGTGCAGGACCAGGACCCTGGGAACCTTTGTCCCCTGTTTCTCCTCACCTTCCCAGAAAGCAGTAGGAAAAAGGGCCTGCTGTCCTCACAGATTTTCCCTTTAGGGAAATTCAGTTTCCTAACCCCTCGAGTTTTGAAAGAGGCCCCTTCATTGGGTAATGTCAGCAGCCGGGTAGGTGCAAGTGAGGCCGGTAGCGATTACTTTTATTTTTTTAAACTTAATTTAATTTTTTTTTTTTTTTTTTACTTATTTAACGAACGTTTTTTGATCATCGATGGGGTGCCGGCCACCGAATGGGAGATTCCGTGGTGAGCAAGGACTCAGACGCTGTGCTCACTACCCAGACCACCAGAGAAATCCATCAGGTGACAAGATGTATGCGATGCCCATTACTTGAGAGTCCAAAACAACATGGAGGAAGAAAACCACGCGCTCATAAAAAATATGTAATCCGTGCCATTGGTTAGAAGAAGGTTAAGGCGGGCTCGCATTTCTTTGGACCTTTTCACTGTCATTTAACAATAACAAAAATACCTGTACGGAGGGCTGACTTTGGGGCTGGGGCTGTGCTAGGTGCGGGGGAGACAATGGTGACAATATCGTCCCTGTCCTTAAGGGACTGGCAGCCCAGCGTGCAGTAGGCCAGTAAAACATAATGAACAATTGCGATGCATCTCGGACCCCCGGCCCACCCTGGTTAGCTGTCTTGATTCCACTGATTTACTCTGTAGGGTACAAGAGGACCCAGGAAAGGGAGGCCCAGTCAGCAGCACCGGGTAGGACCCGAAGGCCAACCCAAACAACGTAGAGTCCCCTAGGAAAGTCACCATGAGGTGCTGGTGTCCAGGGAAGTACATCAGTTGTCCCATGTCCTAGGACACCCAGGATGTCCTAGTTGTAATAGAAGCACCCCCATTTCTCGTCTTGGGTCTGATCTGGCTTCACTGGCTCCCTTTCTGTCCAAATTCATTTCCTGGGACGTCCCTACGAACTATTACCACACATCCATATATTCCCTCCCCGTCTCCTGAAATCACATTCTAGAATCTGACTGTTGGGAGAGAAAGAAGTGTCTGCCTTTATCTCGCTCAGTAGTGGTTGATTTAACGTGCTGACATGATGTTTGGGCTTTTTGTTTGCTTTTTGAAATACGTTTTATAAATTTAGAATTTCGGGAAGGACTTTTTTTTTTTTTCTCCCTCCTACTTTTTAGGTTAACGGAACACTAGCCATGGGGTTCCAACCTCAGACATTTACAGGCAGCTAAAATCTCATCACACAGCCAGAGAAGCAGTCACAAATTCCCATGGCACACTTTCAAGCGTATCTCTGTTCTTGGCCTGCTTCAGGACTGTGGGAGTAAGTCAGTGCTGGAGATACTAACTGGAAGGCGCCTGGAGTCCCTCCACACTGATATTCTGTCCCTTTTTCCCCAAGTGAGAAACACAGAGTCCTCTGCAAGCACTGTTAAGAGTTTCTTGTTTGTTTTAATTTATAAAAATACACAGGCCTCTGTGTTCGGTGTTCTCTGAGCTCTGGGTTAAATGGTTAGTGCGATGTTCAGAAAGAAAACTTTGCCTCGTTCAAAAAGCATACCAAAGGGGTGCCTGGGTGGCTCAGTCGGTTAAGCGTCCGACTTTGGCTCAGGTCGTGATCTCGCGGTCCGTGAGTTCGAGCCCCGCGTCGGGCTCTGTGCTGACAGCTCAGAGGCTGGAGCCTGTTTCAGATTCAGTGTCTCCCTCTCTCTCTGCCCCTCCCCTATTCATGCTCTGTCTCTCTCTGTCTCAAAAATAAATAAACGTTAAAAAAAAAAAAGAATTTCTAAAAAAAAACCAAAAAGCATACCAAAATCTGGTTTACCCTTTTGTCTGTCTGTCCATCCCGGGATAATGCCTGACTACCTAAGTCGCCCTAGGAGCCACAATGGAGAATTCATTTCCTTTCTCAGCTATTGAGTGCTGAAATCATTCTCCTTGGGACAGATGCCATATCTTATCTAGAAAGATACTGAGAAGGCAACATTTGCAATTATTTACAAGGCTGGGAAACACTATTCCAGCAGACCAAATCAGAAATGTTTTCACAAGAAAGGGGTGGTCTGACCTGTGACAATCTCATAAAATTTGGAATAGAAAAAAAGTCTTTTTTTTAAATTATTATTTAAAGTGGTTTTTTTTTTTAATGTTTATTTATTTTTGAGAGAGAGAGACAGAATGTGATCGGGGGAGGGGCAGAGAAAGAGAGAAGGAGACACAGAATGCAAAGCAGGCTCCAGGCTCTAAGCTGTCAGCACAGAGCCTGATGCGGGGCTCGAACTCCCAGGCCTCGAGATCATGATCTGAGCCAAAGTTCGGATGCTTAACCGACTAAGCCACCCAGGCACCCCTAGAACAGAAAAAAGTCTTAAGTGTCATTGAATTCAAGTCCCAAACAATGCCTCTGCCGGGTAACTTTCTCACCTCTGAGGAACCATCATGACCTGTGGTGGGGATGGTCCAGGCGGCCCGCCCACCCTTTCCAACTCTGAGAAATGTTTGAGAGTCGGTCCCAGGGCTCCTTGGCCTTGAGCGCCCACTCATCGTTGTGGCCTGGCCATGTGGGAGAGGCCTCTTCCACAAAGTAGTTCCTTCAATGTTTGCGGTAGCTCTCGGAGGCCTCCCTTCTGTGGGTTTGCAGTGTGGCCTTCGAGTTCGTCAAAAAGCGCTCAGGGAGTACCTAAGGTGTATCAGCAGCAAGGGAATGGCTAGGGGAACCAAACGAAGCCCCAGCCCTCCTGGGACCTGCATTCTATTGACGAAGACAGAAAATAAACAGGTAAGTAAATTTATAATATAATGTCAGGGAATGATAAATACACTGAAGGAAAAGCAAGGTGAAGAGACTGGGAGTGTTTAGATTGGGAGGTTAAGGGAGGTCCAAATGAGGAGGTAACATTGGGGCGAAGATGTGACCGAACTGAGGGGTGAGCCATGTGACTATGTGAGGGGAAGAGCAAAGACCCCACAAGGATAAATGCTCGACGTTTGAGAAAGAGCAAGGAGGCGAGCCAGGCTGAAATGGAGAAGTAAGGGAGAGAAGGGAGGTTTGACAGGTAGCAGGAGTCATGTGGCCTTGAAGGTCTAGGGCCGTACTTTGCCCTGTTGAGAGCGTCACGACAGAGAGACATGACATAATTTCAAGACTTCTTCCATATTAGTTGCGAGATTCTAGCTGGTCAAAGTCTCCGTAAGAGGCAGTAAGCCAGAATCGCCCCCAACATTTCAGGAGAGGGCTAACTTGCGGAGCAGAGCGGGCCAATCCCCTCCTTTATTCTAGACATACGATTTCGAATGATACAATCTAAAGCCTCTCGTGGACCATTTTAAGAAGGCTTTTATTTTGGGGGCGCCTCGGTGGCCCAGTCAGTCGGGTGTCTGACTTCGGCTCAGGTCATGATCTCGTGGTTCACGGGTTCGAGCCCCGCGTCGGGCTCTGTGCTGACAGCTCAGAGCCTGGAGTCTGCTTTGTGGATTCTGCCTCCCTCTGTCTCTGCCCCGGCCCAGCTCATACTCTGCCTCTCTCTCTCTCTTTCTCTCTCTCTCTCTCTCTCTCAAAAATAAATAAAACATTAAAACAGAGGAGTTCAGCCTTAAAAAAAAAAAAAAAGAAGGTTTTATTTTTTCATTTGCATATTGCCCTCTTAAACCATACTCCCCACTTCAGTTTCTTCTCTCCCCTCAGCCTCCTGTTCCCTGGAATAACATCTACCGATACCAGGGAGCTTCGGGAAACATCCTAGATGCCAGGTGGTGGCCGACTCCTAACGAAGTCTTTACAGGTACATTTTGGTACGTGCCTTATCCTGGTTCCATTTAAACATGCCAGCTTCCAATCATCCTCACCTTGTCTGGATGGCTTTTAGGTGCAGAACTGGGGGATGCTTCCCTATTAAAATTCTATCTTATGAGACGTGACACTTGGTTCCAACTTTGAAAATATTTTTGGACCCTGGCTCTAGCATCTTAATGTGTTAGCCGTTCCTCCCACATGGGTCACCCACAGATGTCTTCAGGATATCGCTTATAACAATATTGTGCTGAGTGGGGCTGAAGGCAGAGTCCGGTGGCAAGTCACTAGGGACCTCCATCAATATTGAAATGGATCCATTTCAAGACTTTTGGGAAGTTGATTGTTCAACCAGCTACGAACCAATCTAATTTATCCTACCTCTACCCTACGTCTCTCCAAGAATCAACAAGGACACGCTAAGAGAATTTTGTCTGAAGCCATACTGAAATTTACATGCCCTGCCTTGACCTTTCAGCCCCACCATACTGTCAAACAAAGAAATGAAGTTCCAGTAGAACACCTCACAGGTCATATTTCCTCTGGCCCCTCTCTTTTACCAGTTCTCCACTTTGCCTCCTGTCCTAAGGCCCCACTGACGTTAGTCACTGGCCACAACTAGAAACTCTCTTCCTGCTTTTTTACTGTAACCGTACAATACAATTTTACCTTCCTAAATGTATGATGCACGTAACTGAAAAGTTGTGAATCAATTGTGACAATGCGAAGTGTATTTTAAGTATGCATGAACTGTTCAATAAGGTTATTGAAGTCCACTCTAGTATTTCCAAAATGAAAAGCCCTTTTGTAATGCAAGCATAGTACTTTCTAATGTAGGTTTCTGTTTACCTACACTGAATTTTCTCAAAACACATCATACTTTGAAACACAATAATAACAGATCAGGGCTGCTATAACTTGAATCACCAGTAAATCTAATACCTGTCAAAGATGTACTCCTGTCAGGAAACTCTTTAACCTCAAATTTTCGGACTCAGTAAAATAATAGTATATATATAACATATATATTATATGTATAAATAGTATATATATTTTATATATATGTATAAATAGTATATATATATTTTTATATATAAATGTATAAATAGTGTGTGTGTGTGTGTGTGTGTGTATACACATATATAAATGAATGTTTATTCATTAAAAAAATTTTTTTAGGGGTGCTCGTGTGGCTCAGTCGGTTGAGCATCCGACTTCGGCTCAGGTCATGATCTCACGGTTCGTGGGTTCGAGCCCCGCATCAGGCTCTCTGCTGACCACTTGCTCAGAGCCTGGAGCCTGCTTCAGATTCTGTGTCTCCTTCTCTCTCTGCCCCTCCCCTGCTCACGCTTTGTCTCACTCTGTTTCTCAAAAATAAATAAATGAAATAAATAAATTAATTAATTAATTTAAAAAAATTTTTTAATTTTTACTTATTTTTGAGATAGAGATAGACAGAGGACAAGCAGGGGAGGGGCAGAGAGAGAGGGAGACACAGAATCCGAAGCAGGCTCCAGGCTCTGAGCGGTCCGCACAGAGCCAGACGCGGGGCTCAAACCCACGAACCGTGAGATCATGACCTGAGCCAAAGTGGGACGCCCAACTGACTGAGCTACCCAGGTGCCCCAGAATGTTTATTCATTTTTGAAATAGAGAGAGGGAGAGAGAGAGAGAGCGTGAGTGTGCAAGAGCATGAGCGGGGGAGGGGCAGAGAGTGAGGAAGACAGAAGATCTGAAGCGGGTTCTGCACTGACAACAGCAAGCCCGATGTGGGGCTTGAACTCACAAACCTTGAGATCATGACCTGACCTGAAGTTGGACACTCAACCTACTAAGCCACCAGTCACCCCTAGCATATATATATATATTTTTTTTAATTGGTACTTTATGTGAATATAAACAAAAGCAATTTCCATCTGGTTTTATATTGATCCTGAATTATTTTCAAGTCCTCATTGTTCCTCCTTTGCAAATTAGATCACAGATCTGCGTGAGGACGGGGTCATGTTTCTCTTACCTTTCACTATCTTCACAGAGTCAGGCATAAACCTGGAATATATGCACCGGGTGCTCAATAAGTATTTCTTGAACAGATATAATGAGGAATAAACGTATGTGAATGTATGTGTACAAAAAAGATACTTCATCTGTTCATAAAATGATTTTAATTTTGCAGGGGAGCAAATGTAGCCGTGACCACTGCCTTCTAGAAAGGAACTTTTGGGGCAAAAATGACCATCCCAGATGCATAAATAATAGTAATACTCTTGATCAGCGGTTCTCGACCCTTTTGGTCACAGGATCCCTTTACGCTCTTAAAAAGTTATTAAGAATCCTAAAGAGTTTTTATGTATCTAGGCTATATCCAAGGTATTTGCCATATTAGAAATTAACACAAAAATTAACTCTTTACTAATTCATTTAAAATAATAGCAATAAACCCATAATACACCAACGTAATTAATGTTTTATGAAAATAAATTTCCAAAACAGGAATAAATTAGCGATGGGGCGCCTGGGTGGCTCATTTGGTTAAGCGTCCCACTTTGGCTCAGGTCGTGATCTCACGGTTCCTGGGTTTGAGCCCCACGTCGGGGGTGGGCTCACTGCGGTCAGCACGGGGCCTGCTTCGGATCCTCTGTCCCCCTCTCTCTCTGCTCCTCCCTGGCCAGCGCATTCTCTCCCTCTCTCAAAAATACAATGAACATTTTGAAAAAAGTAAAAATAAATTAGTGAGAAGAGTGACATTGTTTTAAAGTTTTGCTAATCTCTTGAATGTCTGGCTTGGTAGGAGCTGGATTCGCGTATTTGCTTCTGCATTCTGTGGTGTTATTACATGACACGTGGCTCCTAAAAACTCCACTGGACACGCACCACGCAATGGGGGCGAAAGAAGCAAACGATGCCTTTGTATCATTACGGAAACAGTTTTGATCTGCAGACCCCCCCGAAGGGGTTTTCAGGATGACAACAGTCCCTGGACTATATTTTGAGAGGTTGACACTGTTTAAATAATAAGAGCAATGTCATTCATAACATTTTCTTCTTTGCCTTGAATATTAGAAAGTTCAGAATGAGGTTTACGAATCAGTTCAGGCCGGGAACTCAAGCCTGTCCAGCCTCTGTCACTCCACTCATCTGCAACCTGTTTGCTACATGGCTTTTACTTTTTTTTTTATTAAATTTTTTTTTTACATTTATTTATTTTTGAGAGAGAGTGAGACGAAGTATGAGTGGGGGAAGGGTCGCGAGAGAGGGAGACACAGGATCGGAAGCAGGCTCCAGGCTCTGAGCTGTCAGTACAGAGCCCAACATGGGGCTGGAACTCACAGACCACAAGATCATGACCTGAGCCGAAGTCAGACGCTCAACCGACTGAGCCACCCAGGCACCCCCTTTTTTTTTTTTTTTTTAGTGTTAATGGCTTTTGGTCACATTTCTTCTGTGTTTTTATTAGAAGTTGCTTCCAATCCTTTTTGGAAATAGGTGGGGTTTTTAAAAACATATGTGTGTGTGCGTATATGTATTTCAGCACCCATAAGTTTCAAATTACACTTTTATTTCATTTTCATATCTGTCTAAGCTAGCACACCATCAACAGGATGAAAACATATACGATAGTCACATAAAACATTAAGATGTCTGGGGCGCCTGGGTGGCTCAGTCGGTTGAGCGTCTGACCTTGGCTCAGGTCATGATCTCACAGTTCGTGAGTCCAAGCCCCAGGTTGGGCTCTGCGCTGACAGCTGGGAGCCCGGAGCCTGCTCCCGATTCTGTGTCTCCCTCTCTTTCTGTGCTCACTCTTTCTCTCTCTCAAAAATAAATAAATAAACATTGAAAACACAAAAAAAGATTAAGATGTCTGTTTGATGGGCTTTCTTAATAGTGCCCAGAGGATAGGCGTTGCATCATAAGGAAACTGCTACCTAAAAAGACACAGCTCGAAGAGAGACAATTTATCACTCCGGAAATTAGGCTCCAGTGTCTGAATCGTTCCTCAACACTCCCACCTGCACCATTCCACGTTTTCTATGTCAATAACTAATTTGATTGAAGCCCAGGATAGTCACGCTTTATAAACGTCTGCCCATCGCGTTTCCTTCTTCTGTCTAGAAGACCCGCGTGGCAGCCAGTCACGCGGTAGGGGATCCCACCTGTGGCCACCCTGACTTCGATCGGGCTGTGCACCTGACCCAGGCTGGACCCTTCACACTTTCCGTCCTGGGCCAGAATCTCTTCCCTAGAGAAGAGGTAGATGTGGTAGTTGTTAAGGGGGTGTCTTGCCCTGGGGCTGGCGGCCCGGCCCGTGGAGAAGGGAAAGCTGACTGCACAGAGAGACCTGATGTGGAGACAATTTCCCTCTATATCGGGTCCAGTAAAGGATCCTGGAGAGCGCTGTGGGTCCTAAATATGGATTTCCTCTCTGAGGGCTTGCATCCGGCAAAAACTGCTTTCCGTCCGAGGCCAACTAGATTAGCAAATATTTTCTCCGGCTTTTCCTCCCCAGAAGGCAAATGTATAGATTAGGAAATATTTCCCCCAGCTTTCCATCCCCGGAGGACAAATGTACGGGGGACCAGAGTTGGATGGAGTTCGCAATTGACTCTGCGGGGGAGTATTTGCCGAGGGCCACACACCCAGGGACCTGAGTGACAGAAATCCCCAGGTGCCCGGGAGAAGACTGGCAATTATGTTTCCAATCACCTGCCTGTTCCCGGCGCCTCCAAATCAGCACTCCCCAGAGCCCTGACCCTCGGTGGCTGGCAGGGCGACCCACTTTTAACGGTGCCAATTTTTAGCAGCTGGAAACAATAAACGCAGAGGGAGGTGAATTCCAGGAGGACTGATTTCTCCTTGACTGGTTTTCGAAAGCCAGAAGATGCTGTGGGGCTACAGCAGGGCAGCAAGGACCGTGGGAAGCCGGTGGCCCAGGCTCCCTCCTGCCAGGGACGGCGGTCGACACGCTTCCTCGGGCCTCAGGTTTTGCAGCGGCGGGATGAGGAGCTAGAACTAGATGGTCTTTCATATGCCTTTCGTCTTCCACTTTCTCCCATCTTTGTGAGCTGGGAAAGATTTACGCAGAACTTCATCTTGATTTTATTACTGTTAGTTCATCTTCTCGTGACACGGCCAGCGGCGGCCTGAGCGCGGGGAAGTAAGTGGCTCTCTCTCAGGGATGATTTAAGAGGTGCTGAAAGCCCAGAGTAGCCTCCCTCTCTGTTTTGCCACAGCAAGGGCCTGAGGCTCCCTTGCCCCGAGCCAGACCTGGGATCCAAGCATTGTTTGCAGAGGGCCTCGGTCAAATGGCAAACACATGCCCATTGTGCCTCTGGGAGCCCATCAGCCTGGACTTGCCCTTGGATTCCCTAGGAATGCGAGCAGGCATGGCCAGGAAGGGTCTGAGGCCCAGGGCATCCCAGCGGGGACCCGGCCTCCTGAGCACAGGGAGGTGGCTTGTCAGCCGCAGGCATCAGCCTAGGCTTTGCTTCATTTTGACTCCCCTGATGGTTTCCCCCTCCTCAGGGGGCCCTGCGGGGAAGGAGGAGGTTCTCTGACCGTGTTCCGGTGTCCCTCCTCTATGCCAAGAAAGCAAGACTTCAGGCCCCCGGAGGAGGAGTTTCTTAGAGGAAGCCTCAGCTCTGTCTCCACGTAGGCCGTCCTGACAAAAAGATGAGGCCGAGTAGGCCACCCTGGAGAAAATGGCCCGAATCTGTGGTGGGGCAGCCCGGAACCAGAGGCCCCTTCCATAGTGGGGACTCACGACTGCTCCCAGAGCCGGTCATGAGAACTGGTGTCCCCCTTCACTGGGCCGGCTGCCTCAGGAGCTGCCTCACGCACCCACCACCAAAAAATAAGGCTGGGGTGTCAGGCTGTGTGGCAAGCCTCCTTTTGTTCGCTTCCGTTCTTAACTCATAAACATGGAAAAAGGGTGACCAGAAGGATAACTTCCTAGCATTCCTTTGGGGGGGGGGGGTTATTTATCAATATGGCAGCCAAACGCGCTTTAGAGATAAACGAACCATGGGATGGCACCCTGAGGTATTATTCCACGACACAGAGTTTTAAACACCGATTCCCTCTGCGCTCCGTCTGAACGGGTGTAGAACATTGTATGTTAAGAACCAGGCTTCCCGCCGACTTTCTTAGACTGCTGGGCTGATCAAGGCTTTATCTCATGGCCGGGTGAGGACTAGGGCGTGTTCCGGTGACGTATGAGTGTGTAGATACCAAGTAGTAATGAAAACGCAACCGAAGCAAAAAACATCCCGAGGGGTAGCGCGAAACCTTCTGAAAAGAAACCATCTGAGGAGCCTAACAGAAACAGGTGTGTTTTGTATTTGCCGGGGATAAACAGGAAAGGAACAGGCACACGTGCGGAACCACAGATATGCCATCGCCACCACCCGGCACCCGTCTCCTTAGTCTCCAGGGAAAGTCACCCCGGAACGCAGTGTAGGACCCAAGAATCCCAGTTTTTCCCAGGGGGTTGCTCATAATCCAGCAGAGATTTCTGGATGTGTTGCAAGGGCCCCATTAAAACCCCCAAGTTTAACTTGCCTTGGCCGTCACCCCCTCCTCACTACTGTGTATTTCTTTTGTGGGAGAGTGTGAGTCCTGGGTCTGTGGCCAAAGCACTTAGCCTATCGGGGCCTCGGTGTCCTAAAGGGCAAAATTAGAATAACAGACCCACGTGATTTACTGAACCTGCGGCGGGCGAGGGGAGGGGGTGTGGGGAACCAGACGGTGGCCGTCACTTCTGGCAGCACAAATACCATACTCTCCTTCCCTGGAACTCCGCGGTCCAGGCCACCTTATCTTTCTATCAGCCCACCCCCGTGCAGGTGTCCAAATAGGAAATTCTGCCCTAAACGGTCTACCAGCACACCGGCACCAACTTGCTCCCCTGTTCTCTCGCCTCTCTCCCAGCCCCCTCTGAGACCCTCATTGTCCTCTTTACCATAAGGACTACTGCGCTTTTATCTGTGCTAAACTTCAAGAGCACAATCATCGCCAAATCGAGAAGAAAAGCGGAGGGCGCGGCCCTTGGGGCTGGGCTTTGATACAAGGGCAGGGCTTTCCGGGGGGGGGGGGGCGCAGGCGGGAAGGGGAGCAGAAAGCAGAGAGCGGCGCTGCGGGGGGGCCCTCCAGGACACCCCTGCGGTGGGGGTGGGGGTGCCGGGGAAGCTTTCGCCTCTCTCTTCTTGACTGAGGGCCTGAAACCACACTCGGCCCAAATCTGGGGAACCGAGGGGCCACCGGCTACCCTGGGGAGGAGAAGGGGTGGGAGGAGGTGGGGCAAGGAGGCGGGAGGTGAGAGGAGGTGGGGGATGGGCGGAGGGGGAGGGGGTGCAAGTGGGGGCTAGGAGGAGATGGGAGAGAGGATGTGGGAGAGGAGAACGGAGATGTCAGGGAAGAGGAGCTGGGGGAGGGTGAAAAGGGGGGAGGGGGGAGAGGAAGTGAGGGAAGGAGGTGGTAGGCGTGGGGGGGGGGGCTGGAAGAAGAGGACAGGGAGGTGGGAAGAGAGGTAGGGACACAGGTGGAGGAAGGGGGTTTGGACAAGGTGGGGGGGAGTAAAGGAAGTAGGGAGAAGTGAGAGGGAAGGAGGGAAGAGGAGGTGGGGAGTGGCAGAGGTGGAGGAAGGAAGACATGGGGGCAGGAGGAGATGAGAGGAAGGAAAGGAGGTGGGGGGGGAGTGGGAGAGGAAGAAGCGAGGGAAGGAGGTGAGAGGCGGGCGGGCGGGGGAGGGGCCGGAGTGGGGGCGGGGTGGTAGAAGGAAGGAATGGGATCGGGAAGAGGTGGGGAGGGAGAGAAGGGGGTGCGAGAGGGAGACGCGAGGGAAAGAAGAGGGGAGACGCCGAGGGGGTTAGAAGTGGAGGAAGGAGGGGGGAGAGGGGGCAGGGCGGGAGGAAGCAGGGATGAGGAAGTAAGAGGAGGGGGCGGGGCGGAGGCGGTGGAAGGAGGAAGGGGGCAGCCGGCGAGGGCGCAGAGCCCGCCCGGCGGCAGGAGGACGGGGCGCGGACTGGAAGCGCCGCTCGCGGGAGCGGAGACGCTCGGGCAAGTCCGGGCGGGCCGCGCAAGTTGTCTAGTTTCTCTCAAGCCCAGGGCCGGCCGGCGGCTCGGGTTGGCCCCGCGGGGCCCTCCCGCGACGGCGAAACCCCCCAGCCCAAAGCGGCCCGCCGGCCCCGCCCAGCCCGGGCAGCCCCCGGCGGCCGGGGTGTCTCGGGGCGGGCGGCCGCGCGGCTCCGGGAACTCGGCTCCGCCAGACTTCCGGGACAGAGGAGGCTTTTCTGCTCAAAATCCACCAGACTCCTCCGATGCGCTTTGCTCTTACGGTGGAAAACTCCGATAACCATTTCAAAAGGCACACACAGCCCTGAAAATAAGTGAAATTAGAACCTGCCGACTTCACTTCCTGGAGGCTTTTTGTTGGGGCTTGAAACTAGGAATCTGTGCGGGTCATCCTCGTAAGTGCCTTTTTTATCCGTTCACACCGATGCTCGGGCGTCTACACTACGTTTAACGTCGTTAGCCTGGTGGCGTTTTGACAGTGTATTAACGTGATTTAATGATGGTTTCTGCCTTGGTCGGTTAACGTGGCCTCACTTGGTAACCTGAAATAAATGCATACGCGTTGCAAAAATAAAGGCGCCGAGAGAGAGTTCTCTTTTTAACCCTGCTGCGAAATAGATAAGAAAATATCCCCTAAGGCGATGCCAATATTGGGAAGAGTCGAGTATTAGGTAGACCTTGGAAATAAATGTTAGAAACAACAAAAACATTGGCTTGTTCATAGCCATTTGTAAATTAACGTTATAAAATCATTAAATAATACTAGGGATGAAAAAAGCTCGTTTCTTGTGAGTTGCTGTTTTAGAACCTGAATCCTATGTAGTGCAATCACTCATTAGCTCTGAAACAGCAGCTTCAATGGTTCTGTACCCACAAGTTCAACTTAGGAAATCTCCAAATGCGGTTACTACAAAGCGGATGCAGTATGGGGTGCTTCCTAAAACCGAAGGTTCTTCCCCCCCCCCAGAGGCGTTACTCCATTTTCCTTTAAAATGAGCTGAAAAGCCAGGGAATCCTAAATTTTCAATTGGCTAACGCCAGTTGACGATCACTGGCAAACTGGCACGATAAGGTGAATCATCCCTAGATGATAAGTTAATTGGTCCAATTCAGTTTACAAAAATTTGGCCGTCAGGCCACATGTGACACACGGTATAAAATCTAAAGATCCATGTGGTGTGGGTTTTATCAAATCAAACCAGCAGTACTGATAGGATATAGCTTCTTATAAGCATAATGCGGAGACACGTGCCTCTGATCGAAACCATTTTACACGGAACAATATTCCACTGACTCTGTGAAGCTTAACTCCCTGGGATTTGTATACTCCAGACCTCAGACTGCAGGCTGGAGCTCCATAGGCCACCATGTTTTCCAGACCTGTGTGTTCGGTTTTCCAGGTGTGTTTTAAACCTTTGAATTAGTTATCTATATTTTAAAACCAGGATATTCCCACTTGCAAAGCTGGACTTTTGGCTTTTCTTGGAGATATGAGACCCGGCCACAGGGGAGGGACTTGTTGGCTGGAGCCCAGCCTTCTGTAAGTTATCCACTCCTCCCCACCCCGCCTTCATTCGTCAGGTACTTGTCTGCCCTGTGCACTTGAGTGTTCTAGTTCTGTCCCAGACAGGCCACTTTACCCACTGCTTGCCTTTTTATTAGGATGATTCAAGTCATAGGTGATTTAGGCACGCTAGGTCTATACTTAATGCGTGTGTAATTGAAACCGCAAATCTTGACTTTCAGAAACTGATCTTGACAGATTCAACCAATCAGTAACTGACTCTATGCACATTTCTTGAAGACAGGCACCACAGAATGTCCCGGCTCTCTCTATTCTGCCTTTGCAAAAGATGCAGGAAGACGTAGGGGAGCAGGTGATCTCCGGAATTAAACGTGGTTTGGATTCCCGCTAGGTACTTGTGCAACGTTAGGCAAGTTAGTTACTGGCCTTGAACTTGTGTCTTTATTTTTTTTATTAAAAAAAATTTTTTTTTTTTAAATGTTTGTATTTACCTTTGAGACAGAGCAGAGCAGGGGAGGGGCAGAGAGAGAGGGAGACATAGAATCCGAAGCAGGCTCCAAGCTGTCAGCACGGAGCCGGGTGCGGGGCTTGAACTCACAGACTGTGAGATCATGCCCTGAGCCGAAGGTGGACGCTCAACCGACTGGGCCACCCAGGCGCCCCGAACTTGTGTCTTTAAAAGTAGATGTAGTGGAACTACCACCTTGGATTATTGAATATTACATTGTTCTATGTGATAACATCTTAAAAAAAATTTTTTTTTTAAGTTTTGTATTTTGAAAGAGAAACAGAGAGAGAGGGCAGAGGAGGGGCAGAGAGAGAGGAAGAGAGAGAATCCCAAGCAGGCTCTGTGCCCTCAGCATGGAGCCCAGTGCAGGGCTCAGATTCACCAACCACGAGATCATGACCTGAACCGAAACCAGGAGTTGGACACTTAACCAACGGAGCCACCCAGCCACCCCGGTATATGACAGCATGCTGAACAGTACCGGGTCCACGGTAACCACCCAGATTAGTTTTCCTTGCCCTTGGGATTTCAGTTACTAATGTGGGTCCTTGAGAGAAATTCTAATTAGATCGTTTTACTTGCCTACAAAATCCTACTTTAGTAGAATCCAAACTTTGACATGCAGGAGACTTACCTGGGTACTTGGTTAAAATCTTGCTGGTTTCTGGGTCCCCCTCCCCACCCCCTCAGGATTTTGATTCCAGAAGTCTCAAATGGCACCCCGGGGCTTCACATTTTGGTATTGAATTCTGGGACTAGAGGTCTTCTCAGACTTCATTCTGACAGTCTGAGATGCAGCCTGACTCTGGTCATTCAAGTGAATGAGGAGGAGAACAGGAGGGAACAATGGGCCGATTCCCTGGCTGGTGCTGGCCAGCATGCTGACCCTGCATCTAGATCCCGTGTCCTCCTTGGGTCCTGATTGCCTGCTCATCAATTCACAGACATTTAATGAGCACTTACTAGAAGTTCACTGAGCCGGCATTAGGTATATGAAGGTAGCTCTAGTGGTTTCTGTGCAGGGATCTCAGGGAACTGAATGCCAAGCCCAGGGCCTGACACAGGTGTCAGTTTCAGTGTTTCCTGCCGATGCCATTCTTTCCAGGGACGCCCTTGAGCCCGTCACCAGCCCGTCCTCCAGCCCAGCACTGTGCATTTTCACTTCTCCTTGCCGGGCTTCCTATCCGTTACTTCTGCATTATAGGTGGGTACTTAACCTAGCACTGCTTAGGCGCTCTTTAGATATTTGGGGGATTTAATTTCCTTTGGCAAGTCTATCTTCTGTAACTTGGTCCATGTTCATGGAACCATCACATAGTTGAGCCGGGAACTGTCCCAGAAGCTGAGGAGGCGACAGTGCACAAAATTTAAAAATCCCTGCCTACGTGGGGAAGAGAGGCCATACGAACAACCTGTTTGGACTTCTGTATTTGATTGCTGTCCGTACCCTGAAATGTGCTGCAGGCTTGTTTGTTCTGGCTCCTACCTTAGTTCCCTGCCAGGTGGACTTCTTTCTCAACCCTGGTCTACACCAGCCCTGTCCTGGGGCAATTCTCTGTGTGGCGGAGAGCTCTCGGTTATCCAAGCATCTGCAGCTCCTCTAGGCTCTAACCTCTAGGCTCTGACCACGATCAGTCATTCATTTCCAAATGCCAGAAGTTTCTACACTTTTTGAGAGAGAGAGAGAGAGAGAGAGAGAGAGCGCGACCACAAGTGGGGAGGGCCAGAGAGAGACAGAGGATCCGAAGGGGGCTCTGCGCTGACCACAGAGAACCTGATTCATGGCTCGAATTCAAAACTGAGATCATGAGCAATCAGTTAATTTTTTTTTAAATGCAGCTTGTATATCCTCTCTCTCAGAATATTAAGGGAAGACTTGATAAAGCCAAGTGATTCCGCGGTCTCTCATTTGTTTTGTTCTTTTGCAATAGTGCTTTTCTTTTGAAGTGTCTCCGCTATTACACCAAATATAAAAATAACTCTGCTTTGCATGCATATTCCATAACTTATTTTGAGCAGAACTTTTAATAATTTATCAGTAAAAGATAATCTTACCTTTATTATTTTTTTAATTAAAAAAAATTTTTTTATGTTTATTTTTGAGAGAGAGGGAGCAGGGGAGGGGCAGAGAGAGAGGGGGACAGAGGATCCAAAGTGGGCTCTGTGTTGATAGCAGACAGCCGGATGTGGGGCTCGAACTCATCAACTGTGAGATCATGAGCTGAGCCAAAGTCAGACGCTTAACCAACCGAGCCACCCAGGCACCCCAAGATCATCTTACCTTTAAATGTGTGATTTGGGGGTACCGCATATGTTTTGCTGCATTCTTTTTTTATTTTTATTTATTTTTATTTAAAAAAAATTTTTTTTTTCAACGTTTATTTATTTTTGGGACAGAGAGAGACAGAGCATGAACGGGGGAGGGGCAGAGAGAGAGGGAGACACAGAATCGGAAACAGGCTTCAGGCTTCGAGCCATCAGCCCAGAGCCCGACGCGGGGCTCGAACTCCCGGACTGCGAGATCGTGACCTGGCCGAAGTCGGACGCTCAACCGACTGCACCACCCAGGCGCCCCTGTTTTGCTGCATTCTTGAGCTCCTTGTATTTTTAAATCCAAGTCCAGTTTTATTCATAAAAATGAGAGGGGATTTCAGTTTTCCAAATACTCTACAAAGTGAGTTGCATCTGAAAATTCAGGTTAAAGAAGTCTAACTTTAATTTTTTTTATTAAAAAAGTACTTTGAGAGACAGTATTTTTTATTAGAAAAGTATTTTGAGAGACAGAGCACGAGCAGAGGAGAGGCCGAGAAAGAGGGAGACACAGAATTGGAAGCAGGTCCCAGGCTCCGAGCTGTCAGCACAGAGCCCGCCGCGGTGCTCGAACCCACAATCCTTGAGGTTATGACCTGAGCTGAAGTCGGACACTTAACCGACTGAGCCACCCCGCGCCCCCAAAAGTGTGATTTTAACTACTTCTCTAAAGAGTCAACTTTTTGTGAAAATGCCCCTCAAATATCTTATTTCTATCTCTTCACGTGGGTATATTTGTATACTTGACCTCTGTCTGTTCTTGTCATTGACTCTTTGCATGTCTTTTATCATCTTCCAAGTCTGTATGATTTCCTGTTGAGAAATATGTGAACCGGGTTAATGGAAATTCTTTGAGAAACACATTCAAACACAAGGATTTCACTTTTCTGCTGTGACGTACGAGATAAGCAATTTATTATTTTATTTTATTTAAAAAAAATTTTTTTTAACGTTTATTTATTTTTGAGACAGAGAGAGACAGAGCATGAACGGGGGAGGATCAGAGAGAGGGAGACACAGAATCTGAAACAGGCTCCAGGCTCTGAGCTGTCAGCACAGAGCCCGACGCGGGGCTCGAACTCATGGACCGTGAGATCATGACCTGAGCCGAAGTCGGACACTTAACTGACCGAGCCACCCAGGCGCCCCTATTTTATTTTATTTTTTAATGATTATTTATTTTTGAGAGAGAGAGGGAGAGAGAGAGAGAGAGAGTACGCAAACCGGAGGCAGAGAGAGGGGATCCAAAACGGGCTCTGCACTAACAGCTGTGAGCCCAGCGTGGGGCTTGAACTCGCAAACTGTGACATCATGACCTGAGCTGAAGTCAGACATGCAACCCGACTGAGCCACCCAGGGGCCCCCCCAAGATAAGCAATTTAATGTGCACATAGTATTAGTCTTTAGTAATACACAGTGTTAAAACGCCATGAATCCCTGATGGTCACTCTAAAAAGCAGCCAGGTTGCCGTGCTTAGCACAAGTTCAAACTGCTACATTAGAACTTAATTTGAGAGTCTGCGCGTATGCACCATGGAAAGCGGCCAGCGCTGGATGGAACCACCCGTCAGAGCAGTTGGGGTTGGAAAAAACCCCAAGATCTGGCTGCTCTGATATAATGAGAATGCAGACATCATGATATTGACACAGTGACACGTTCCCACAACAACCCAAGGTTTACTTCGAGAACCTGAAAGAGATAATGCGCTGCATTCTTTTCTCTTCGTACCCCCTCCCTCCCCCCCCCCCCCCCCCCCCCCCCCCCCCCCCCGCTGCCCAGGGGTGACGGTTAAGAGGGGGTGTGGGGTAAGGGTGAAAAATCTGAACCTGGATCTGGACGGGCCACAATAACAACCGTGAGAAATCCACTCTTGTTGTACCTGGTGCTTCCCCTCACTGAACTGACATTTAGTGATTGGAATACCTGAACGCACACCAAAACTTGGGTGTCTTATTTTAGGCTGAAATCGGGGCTCAGGTGGCCTTGGGAAAGGGAACCGGACAGATGCAAACTTTACAGGCAAAAAAAAAAAATAGTGTCTCCAACTCGAGGTTTGGCCCAGCTGCTCTGAAGGCTGTTTCTGTTTTTTGTTTTTTGTTTTTTGAATCTTGCCTCGGCTTTCGTTCTCTTTAATGACATTTTCATGCTCTCCCCCACCCCACCCCCAGTACCTCTCCAGTAAAATCTTTACCAGGCACGCTGGGACTCCTGCCCTTCCCTTCAGTAATTAGTGATAAGATTTCTCCTGTAGTACAGATACATACAGATTTGTTCCCTCTCCTGCTTTTATGATACTATTTTAGAAACGGAGCTGCCGTTAAAGGTTGTGTTTGAACACATCTTTGGAACAAGAACTTTAATTAAGGGATCAAAAGGCTTAAGCTCATGCTTTTTAATAACTGAAGCGAGTATATAATTTTTCCTATCTAAAATCTATGGAAATTCTTATCAGCATAGCTTCTTTTACTTCCAACTTGTAACGAAACTTTTCCTTCAAGCTCCCTTTTTTATGCCCAGTAGGACCAACTCTTGTGATTATCATCAGCTAGAGGAAATCCCTACGTCTCCCCGGGTAACATGAAGTCGCCATGTTGCCAAGGACCCTAGGGATTTTCTTCTGTGGTCATGGTCACAGCCAAAGTCTTCTTGAAGGACACATTTTCATTTCATTTGCCATATTCGGTGGCTAAGAGCCTTCTGGTTACGTTGCTAAACTTTTAGAATTTAATTTGCTCGATTCAATGGCCGAAGAAACCCACCGATGACTGCATGTACTCATACATATGAAGTAAATGACACGTGCCAGCCCCCGGAAGATGAGCCATTCCTCCTGCTAATCTGGGGAGATGCGTGTGAGTTGTCTTGCTTTTTGTTTTGGAGGGCGAGGGCTGCTGGTGTGGGTAGATTTCCAAACCACCGCAGAGAACCTGATGGGGGGAAACTCACAGCAGGCTCAGGGAGCAGTCCTACGTTGGGGGGGGAGGGGTGGGGGAGAGCTAGAAAAAGATTGGAGAGTTCAGGAACTGGAATGGTTTAGCATGCAAAGCAGGGACAGGAGAATTGTCGTGTCCTACCACAAGTGAAATTCAGAGAAAACAGGGATTTCGACCCCCGTGGAACATAAAAGGGCAGACTTTAAATTTAGAACCAATAATCGCCATGAGTTGATTAATGACATGAACCAGCCTAAAGTTGGTATCCCAAACTTCTGGCGTGTGGCTTTTGTGTTCTCTTAGCTCTGTAACACTTTGTCTGGAATACAAGCATCTAGGTAAAGGTAGATTTCCAGATCCTTGGAAAGTCAGCTTTCGCCCACACATAAGAAAAACTGTAAAATGTCAAGTGGGCTCAGATGTGGGTCTTGCCCCTCGGGGTGTTTTGCTCACAGTGTCACTGTTGGGATGGGGTTGGGGGGTCTGTCATGAGGGTGCAAGCACACTCCGTGAAATCACCTTCAAAAGCTTGAGACAGCTTTTTAAAAAAAATGTTTATTTGTTTATTTTGACACCCAGAGAGAATGGGGAGGGGCAGAAAGCGAAGGAGAGAGAGAATCCCAAGTGCACTCCACGCTTAGCTCATAGCCCGACATGGGGCCCCATCTCACGTCCGTGAGCTCACGACCTGAGCTGAAATCAAGAGTCAGACACTTAACCGACTGAGCCCCCCGGTGCCCCGAGACCTCTTTCAAATGGACTTTTCTAGCTTAATAATAGCCAACTGTAGATTTGTCATGAGAGAACCATTCTACCAACCTTATTGAATATATTTTTATTTTCACTTTGTTGACTTGGAGTAGTGAGTAAAAACGAAATGATTTCCCTCCCTTAAGCTAGATGTTGACCATTTAGAAACACAGCCTAAGAGACTTCCAAAAGCGAGTAAATATCTCCTGCTGTTTGAATGGCCAGCCTTCAGACTGATTAAGAAAGTGCTCAGGCAGGTATTCTGAGTCACTGTGTGATTCCAGACATGCCCACTGACCTCTCTCCAGGCGTAAATGAAGTTAATGTTTTTCCTCTGACCAGCTCACAGTGGTGCTTGGGGGACGGGAAAAATGAATGTGGCAAAGTCCAGTGCAGAGTTTTTAAATGCCGTAGGAAAAATCAGGTAAAAAAAAAAAACACAAAAAAAAACCCAAAAAACAAACCAAACAAACCACTTCTTTTTGGTGAAATGTAGCCTGCTGGGTGAAAGACACAGGGCATACGGTCTTCTTGGCTCCCGGACAAAAGTGTCCATCCTTCTGTAACTCCAAATGAAAGGGAGAGAAACACCACGGAAGGTTTTAAGAAAGGAAGCGGAGTGTTCTGTAGACCTTCGAGGCGAGTCCTGTTCTTTTCTCGTGTCTCCGGGACAGAAAATGTGGTCAATATCAAGATGTTTCATTGCTGATACTTACATAGAGAGACCTCAGCGCTCGCCTCTCAAAACACATGTCTTCGGATGCCAATTTCACCGCTGAAAGTGAGCAGAACTGAGCTGTCCTAAAGGGGGGTTGGTGGTGTCATTGTGGGCGTTGGGAGGGTGCCCAGGCTGTGTCTTTCGTCCGTTCTCAACTGTCGCTTCTTAAGACATACACATTCGTGCCCCAGCGTGGTGTCCAGCCCGTGCTGACACACACATACTCTGCTGGAACGCCTTTCCCTACCAGCGGGCCACGGGCACATCGTTTTACGACACAGGGTTGCCTGAATGGCCATCTTTCGAGCAGCACGCGCTCTGAAGCATCCTTCGCCACTTCGTGGGGAAATGTAATCAGAAGTCAGGCTGGCTGGGCGTCTAACGAGAGAGAAGCAAAGGCTTCATTAAAGACGAGTTGTTTAAAATGTCAGCAAAGGGGGGGGCACCCGGGTGGCTCGGTTGGTGGAGCATCTGACCTCTGCCCAGGTCATGATCTCGAGGTTCTTGAGTTCAAGCCCCACGTCAGGCTCGCTGCTGTCAGCTGTAGGCGCAGGGCCTGCTTTGGATCCTCTGTCCCCCTCTCTCTGCCTGTCCCTCCCCCCCCCCCCGGTTGCACTGTCCCAAAAATAAATAAATAAATAAAATGTTAACCAGGAAACAAGCGTTCAGTTTTTTTCTTCATGGGAACACCATGCTGCGTGCAACCCCACCAAGGCAAGAAACCTGGAAATAAGTTACCATGAAATGGATGGAAAAGTCTGAGAGTGTTTGGTTTTCTCTTTGGCTGGTTGGTTGGTTTTTTGGTCTCACCAAAAGTAGCCACCAGCCCATCAAGTTTGGGAGACACAGTTTCAGAAAGCACAAATGCCTGCCCCCACGTGAAGCTGCTTTTCCATACCCATGGAACATTTGGAGAACCGAAAATGTAATTTGCTTCTTTGTTCTTTCTTTTTTTTTAATCACTTGCATTTCTTTTTTTTATACTTTTTTTTTTTTTTTAATTTTAGAGAGATGGCGGGGGGAGAGAGGGGCAGAGGGAGAGAGGGAGAGGGTGGGGGAGAGGGGCAGAGGGAGAGAGAGCGAGTGGGTGGGGGAGAGGGAGAGACAGAGAAAATCCAAAGTAGGCTCCACGCGTAGCTTGGAGCCCGATGTGGGGCTCGATCCCATGACCTCGGGATCATGACCGAAGCCGAAATTAAGAGTTGGACGCTCAACCAACTGAGCCACCCGGGCACCCCAATTTGTTTATTTTTTTGTTAATTTGTCCAACGAACTTTATCGAGCACCTACACTGTACCAAGCAGTTAGTGCTGGAGATACAAGCATAAAGGAGACCCAAATACTGCCTCGAGGAGGCTCCAGGCCCATACTCCATTGTGGGTTCTGCATGTGTGGTTTAAGCTAATTTCCCCAACTGGACTATGCACACTGAACATCAGAATCAGAGACAAGTGATTTCTTCCACTCACCAATAGCTTAATTTTCACTAAAAAATGCTGTGTCTAAAGAAAGACATTCCCGTGACCTATTTCAAAGACTTCGTTTAAAAACACACTTGGAAAACACCAGTACAATAGTGGTCTTTTTGATTCTAAAGTGAGGTGACGTTACTGGGCACCCATAGAGCCTGAATAGCTACAACAGCGGATCAGAAAAGGTGAGGTTAAAGGGACACTTGTTGGGCCCCCTTTGGTTCAATGATCTTAAATCCTAATCCCTCTTCTCCATATCGGAGAGGCTTACAAGGCCGTCACCCCCAAGAGGCCAGGGAGGCAAGTCCAGCAGTAATGGCTTCACACGGACTGAGTGCCATCAGATAGACGTGTTTTTTCAGAGGGGGAGAAATGCCTTACAAATAATGAGATCGACCAGACCCTACCTATGGAGGGGTAGGCAGAAGTGGAGCGTGGGCCTGGGCGGCTCAGTCGGTTGAGCGTCCGACTTTGGCTCAGGTCATGATCTCACAGTTGGTGAGTTTGAGCCCGGCATGGGGCTCCCTGCTGTTAGCTTGGAGCCCCTTTGGATCCTTTGTCTCCCTCTCTCTCTCTCCCCTCCCCGGCTTGCACTCTCTCTCTCTCTCTCTCTCTCTCAAAAATAAATAAACATTAAAAAAAAAAAGTCCAGTGTTGGCCTGACCCCTCTGATACTGACCACGTGCTCCGGCCAGTCACCTTACCTCTTTGGGCCCCAGGTTCCTCACTTGAGACGTGAGGTCACTTTGCCAGATGACGTCTGAAGGCCCTTCTGATTCTAACGTGTTATTCTGTGATGAAGGCACCACTAGGTAGCATGTGGGCCAGGGTGGCGTCAGTGCTCCGAATAGAATAATTGTGGTGCGGCTTCTGGGTTAATAATTTACCGAAAGAAATGAGCTGTTTCACACCTCTGCTCCGTGTTCTCCTTTCCAACTCTCAGCAGGAAAACAAACGGCAAACAGCAATGCCTTAATTCACAAGCAAAGATTATTTTTGGCAATTGGAAAAGTGAGGCACTTCTGTGTTTACACACACCCATTATAGACATAAATATGAGTATACATTTGTAAATGTGTCCATACGTGCTAGCAGTTGTCATTAATCGTGAATATCCCAAATCATGAAGTTATAATAGCTAATATTTATTGAGCACATATTATGTGCCAAGCACCAGTTTACTGGTTAAGGCTTTGTGTACCTTATCGGTAACTTCTTTTTTTTTTTTTTATTGGTAACTCCTTTTAATTAATTTATTCTGTTTCCATCTTTTTTTTTTAAAGGATTTAAATTTTTTTTTTTAATGTTTATTGATTTGAGAGAGAGAGAAAGTGAGAGAGCTCACACGTGCCAGCTTGGTAGGGTCAGAGCGAGAAAGAGAGAATCCCAAGCAGGCTCCAGGCTGTCAGCACCAGAGCCCAATGTGGGGCTCGATCTCAGGAACCTGAGATCATGACCAGAGAGGAAACCAAGAGTCGGATGCTTAACTGACTGAGCCCCCCCAGTCACCCCTCTTCTATTTCCATCTTAACGCCCACAATTGACTTCCCCAAATAGGGAAATTTATAAAGTTGATTGCAAACGTTTTGTCTGGCAGGCATAGCCGT
This sequence comes from Prionailurus bengalensis, assembly GCF_016509475.1. Taxonomy (NCBI): domain Eukaryota; kingdom Metazoa; phylum Chordata; class Mammalia; order Carnivora; family Felidae; genus Prionailurus; species Prionailurus bengalensis. The sequence continues at coordinate 9,686,229 of NC_057343.1, forward strand.
TAGAGTGTGGGAAACAATATTTCAAAAAAAGCGCCCTCCATTTTTCTGATCTTTGGTTCAAGGCCTCTCTAGAAATGCATGCATTTGACCATGTTCATGTGTAAGGGTACGGACTTTGCCTCTAAAACGCTCTCCTCTTTGGGACAGAGAGGGAAGCTCTCGGGAGGTTCTGGAGGGTGGGAGACCTTGCCCTCTCCGGTGAGATCAGAAAAGAATGTCCACAAGGCTCAAGGAAAATGTTTCTGGCAGTGAGCGTTGTGTTTGGTAAGTTACTATGATATTTGGATCACATGTCCTGGAAACAGTTGTAGAATACATTTTCACATAACTGAGACAATTCAGGTGTGCTGCTTTCTGTCTGGACCCTGCCAAAATCCACACGAGTACTGAAATGTCACGGGATCGCCAATTCCCACATGCTTTGCTCGTGCGGCACTCCCAAACAGTTACGGAACATTAAGTAGCAGAAGGGACGTGGCTCATCTTACGATGATTAGCATTCTACGTGTTTCCCCAAAATGTACAAATATAAAATATGCTGGGTTCTCCTCATATGCTCGCATATGGAAAATGAATAAAAACTGTTTACGTTGGCTTCAACACGTGTCATTTTCTTGCTTAGTGGGTTTTGATACTCTTCAGCTTCTCAAGATACCAGGATCCGTATTGACTACAATAGTGAATTTCATGCTCCCAGCCTCCCTCCTCTCTTTTCTTTTTTTTTAATGACTCCATTGTTAAATAAATGGATAATGTCAGCTTTCCCAATAGCACCAATAGTGTTTGTTGCTGTTTCATAAGTAATTTAGGAAAAGCAACTGAAGCAGAGAGAAGCTAAATTTTTTATGACTGTATTCTCCTCTACTGGATATCACTATAATCTTCAATATTAACGCCTTCCTTACAAGTGTAAGGTTGGAAAATTGAAGTCGGTGGGTTAGACTGATAAATGCAACGATTGGGAAATGTTCTCAGGTGCCTAGCCGATTCTGCTTTGATCATTAAGTGAAGAGTGCTTCGCTTAGTGTGTGCATTATCTAAATACCTAATGTGTGTTTATGTACTCTTAATTGTTGTAATACCTTTTTTATCTTTTTTTTTTTTAAGTTTACGTATTTATTTTGAGAAAGAGAGAGAGTACAAGCGGGGGAGGGGCAGAGAGAGAGAGGGGGAGGGAGAGAGAGAATCCCAGGCAGGCTCTGAGCTAACAGCTTGGTGCCACAAACTATGAGATCGTGACCCGAGCCGAAACCAAGAGTCAGACGTTTAACCGACTGAGCCACCCAGCTGCCCCTGGAATACCTTCTAAAAATTATTCCCTCTTAGGGGCACCCGGGGGGCTCCGTTGGTTAAGCCACCGACTTCGGCTCAGGTCATGATCTCACGGCTCGTGAGTTCGAGCCCCACGTCGGGCTCCGTGCTGACAGCTCGGGGCCTGGAGCCTGCTTCGGATTCTGTGTCTCCCTCTCTCTCTGCCCCTTCCCTGCTCCTACTCTCTCTCTCTCTCTCTCTCAAAAACAAGTAAACATAAAAAAATAAAAATAAAAAACAACTATGTTATGACCCCTAGCTCGCTCCAAAGGCTAAGCGTCTCTTGTAGTCCTGAGCTAATCTGTGTTTCAGCCCCCTCTCTGCACGGCTTATCCAGAGCCCAAGCCTTACCAGTTGCCCCCAAGTTTCCATCTCCCCCTGCTTGCGTCCTCCCGCTGTGGCCTCTCTTCCTTTTGCATTTGAGGGTGTGTTGGTTGCACGCTTCGCTTTGGGGCATGTCTGTGTTTAGGGCATAGAGTCCGAGCAAGCACTCTGTGAGTGGAGGAAGGCGCACACGAACGAATGTTGTGACGGCAGAGGCAACGTGGGTGGTAAAGTGGTATTTGCTCCTCAGTTTGGGGCGATCTAATAATATTTTCCCCAGCACACATTACAGAAAATGCTATACTGAAGCAAATGAGCGTATCTAAAGTTTACGTAGAGTGCAGTAGGAATTCGTTTTTATTTATTTAAAAGAACATTTTTTTTTTTGGCCTTCATTTTTGAGAGACGGCGTGAGCAGGGGAGGGGCAGAGAGAGAGAGACAGAGAATCCGAAGCGGGCTCCAGGCTCCGAGCTGTCGGCACAGAGCCCGGCGCGGGGCTCGAACCCACGAACCGTGAGATCATGACCTGAGCCGAAGTCGGATGTTTAACGTGACTGAGCCGCCCAGGCACCCCCCTACTCCAATTAAAGCAACTTCCAGAAACAGTTCGTCTTCAAAAGTGCATTATCTAGGCAAAGGATTCTTTATTAATAATCTGCATCGGGGTTCGACAAACTATCCACGGGCCAAATCCAGCCCACCTCTGCTTTTCGCAACCAAGATTTTCTTGGAACGCAACCTCACCTGTTTGTTTCCGTGTGGTCCACGGCTGCTTCCCGCCACAATGGCAGAGTTGAGTCATTGTGACAAAGACCCCGTGACCCACAAGATCAAAAATGGCCCCCTTCACGGAGAAAGTTTGCTAATCCTTCACCTACGCGATCTAAGGATATAGTAATTTGTCTGGAAGTGCTATTGACTTGGAAATGTAATACGGTCGGATATTTTATTTTCTGAAATAAGGGAGGGATCTGGGCCCTCTCTGTGGCCCTCCCACCGGCTATAGATGTAGGGCCTGAAATCTGGCCGACTCGCTAAGGGAGCGGTAACCTCTGGTTACTAAGTATAGTAACCAACTCGTTCTGGTTTTTCGGGGACTTTCGTGACTTTACAACTGAGTTCCACACGTTCTGGGAAATCAGTCCTGGGTAGACCAGTAGGGTTGGCCACCCTGACGTAGGGTGGGGCCTGGGGCAGACTGACTTGGGTTCAAATCCCATTTTTGTGACTTTACGCTGTGCAGCTTTGAGCAAGTTAATTTGTCTCTCTGAACCCCAAATACCCTATCTATGAATTGGGGTTGGACTATTTTGAGGGGTCATCATAAGAATTAAAGGAGATTGGGGCGCCTGGGTGGCGCAGTCGGTTAAGCGTCCGACTTCAGCCAGGTCACGATCTCACGATCCGTGAGTTCGAGCCCCGCGTCAGGCTCTGGGCTGATGGCTCAGAGCCTGGAGCCTGTTTCCGATTCTGTGTCTCCCTCTCTCTCTGCCCCTCCCCCGTTCATGCTCTGTCTCTCTCTGTCCCAAAAATAAATAAACGTTGAAAAAAAAAAAAAAAAAAATTTAAAAAAAAAAAAAAAAAAATTTAAGAATTAAAGGAGATTATGTACAGAGAGCGAAGCACCTAATGGGCACTTACTAAAGACCCGTTCCATTCCTACACTTTTGACCACTATGAACTTTTGTTAATTCAGTCTTTAACCAAAATTCCTTTTCTCACAAAACTCTCAGGAAGAAAAATTTAAACTACTTTTCTTATGGCCTCCATTTTTTTTTTTTAATTTTAAAAATGTTTTATTTTATTTTTGAGAGAGAGAGAGAGCGTGAGAGCAGGGGAGGAGCAGAGAGAGAGACACAGAATCCGAAGCAGGCTCCAGGCTCCGAGCTGTCAACACAGAGCCCAACGCAGGGCTTGAACTCACAAACTGTGTTTTCATGACCTGAACCAAAGTCCGATGCTTAACCAACTGGGCCACCCAGGCGCCCTGTCCTCGATTGTCTGACGTTATTCCTGTGCCCCTTACAAGGAAATGCTCTAAAATCAAATAACTTGTTCTGCAGTGGGGGAAAAAGCCCATACACAAAAAATTGCCTGATTTTTAGCTGTTTTATGTTTTAAAGTTTATATATTTTTGCGAGAGGGAGAATGCACACATGAGCAGCGGAGCGGCAGAGAGAGAAGGAGAGAGAGAATCGCAAGCAGGCTCTGTGCTGACAGCGTGGAGCCCCACAAGGGGCTCAAACCCACAAACCGTTGAGATCGTGACCCCATGAGCCGAGAGCAAGAGTCAGACGCCCAGCAGACTGAACCACCCAGGTGCCCCGTTTTATGTTTTCAATAGAAAACATTTGGAGACAAGTGGTTGTTGAATTTTGTTTTGTCCAACTATGGGTACATCCCAGAAAGGTTTGGTCTGCCCAGCTGGTTCAAGAGATCACGATGCTCCAGGTTCATGGCCAGATGCAGACAAAACTTCTGGGGTACGAGGTTCAGGGGCTTTTTCTAATTGAGCATTTGGTGCCCGTAACGGAAAATGTTGACGGGATGTTGATTGAGGCTGTGAGTGCTCCCTTACTCGTGATTCATCTGATGGAGCAGGGTGGCCAACGCGCTAAGTGGACCGACACACTCATTAATTTTTTAAAGAGGTTAATAATACACAGACAACGGTGGACAAATCCACTAGCAACCCACGTGCCTTCAAAGGCCCCCAGGACAAGATCGAAAGGATGAGACAACATTAATCTCATTCCAACGACCAGCATTTTGACTTAACCTCCAGTTGGTTAGCAAATGTGCAGGACAGAATTAAATAATGTGTACTCCTGTCGTGATTTATATTCTAAATTACGCTCGTAATCCTAGCTGGTCCCCCAACAAATCCAATCTTCTGTAGGCTGTGGCTACAGGAGTCTGAAAAATCAAATTTTTGCTAAAGGAATTGGTCAAATCAATCCAGAGCTATCAGCATTTTTATTTAATACCCAGCTTCTTGGTAAATGTGTAGACTGGAATTCATTAATGTGAACTTCTGTGGTAACGTATTATCTAAAAGTTTCCCGACACCCACTCCATCAGAGCTGGTTTTCAGACAATTTAATTTACTGGAGGCTATGGCCATATAACTATAATGAATCAAACTTTTTCCTGAATTAGTTGGTCAAATCAGTCAACACTTACGGATTCCGTGAAAAGTAAGTGCGATTGAGTGGCTGAGTTAAATGGCTAATGCGGCAAAATGAGTCACACTGTTAGCTCCTCAGACATGTTGCTTTAAGTGGATTTCAACTCTACCCCACCGTTTGCCTTTTTGATCAGGACAAGACCACAAAGCACTGGTTCCCAGCGCTGGCTGTACGTTAGAGTCACCTGAGGAGTTTCCAAAACTTCCAAAGCCCAGGCCACGCCCAAGATCCATTAAATCAGGATCTTGGGGGTGGGACACAGGCTTCGGTACCTTTGTAAGCAACCCAGGTGATTGGGAAGGACTGACGTCAAGTTCAAATAATTAGGAAGGAAGTCACTATACTATGTTTTGCCTTATTAAGGTGAAGCCCAAGCTGGGGAAGGGGAAAAGGTAGCAATTATTATAAGCTAATAATTTATCATAACATTTGTTATTATTATTTTTTTTAATTTTTTTTTTAACGTTTATTTATTTTGGGGACAGAGAGAGACGGAGCATGAATGGGGGAGGGGCAGAGAGAGAGGGAGACAGAATCGGAAGCAGGCTCCAGGCTCTAAGCCATCAGCCCAGAGCCCGACGCGGGGCTCGAACTGACGGACCGCGAGATCGTGACCTGGCCGAAGTCGGACGCTCAACCGACTGAGCCACCCAGGCGCCCCATGTTATTATTATTTTAAAGAGCGATAGCTAACGATTTATGAAGTTCTCACCAACTGCGAAGCACCGTGCCTGGCATTTTACACCGATTCTTTTACTAAATCCTCACGCACGCTAGTGAAACCTTAGGAAATCAGTACCCGTCTAATTTGTGCCCGTCTTACAAAGGGGGAAACCGAGGCACAGGAGATGAGATATTTGCCCAAGGATACCCAAGTACCAGGGAGCCCCGTGAGTGCCAGCACAAAGCCGTGTGACTGTGCTTGAATTGTTTTTCAAGGCCAGTCACTTACAACTCTGTTTCTTTAGGTCTTGGGACTTCGCTGTCTTCTCTCTTTGGGGCGTTGGGTTCTTTCACTCTTCTTTTGTTTCTGGATGCCAAGGCCTCTCCAAACAGTGCCCCAAAGCAATTTCTGGTGGCCCTGGGAGAGAGATAGGCCTGGCTCTATGGATATAATAGGCAGAGGAGTTAATATTCCACAGTAAGCTCGCCTTCTGTCTCAGGGGGGTTTCGGGCATACTTAAAACACTCCCAGGCAGCAGGAAGGAAGCCTGAAACAAAACACCCACCTGGAAGAAACAGACATATGTGCTAAAGTGTGTTTAAAAGTTAATTGAAAAAGAGTAAGAATTTAATGGGGCTTCCCATCCGTGGCAAATCATGTCATTTCCTAATAGCATTGGTGTTGACCTGTCAACCCGTACGGGTTTGTTCAACGTTTTTTTGGGGTTTTTCTTTTGAGGCAGGTGCCCTAAATAACGTGTATTTATTACCAGCTGAGTGCTTAACGTAGATGATAAACATCAGTGTGTTTTGTTTGCATAATGAAAAACCAAACAAAAAGAAGAAAGAAAGATGAAAATACAGTATAATGTCACGGTCATTTGCAGCAGTTTCCTGTGACAATTACGAGGCGGGACACTCCTTTCTGAATTATGTCTTTTTTCTCCTTTTCGCGTAGAAGCTGAGCGAGGAGCAAAAACTGCCCCGAGCAGCTCCCCCAGGACCGAGGTCAGGGCAGAATCTGGGCCAATCTCAGTAGCTGTGTTTTTCCTTCAGCCCACTGACCTCAGGAGAGCGGGGTTTCTCCTTCCGAGGCCTCACTCACACCCAGCACGGCCCCCCTCCGGGCGCAGGGAGTGAGGGCCCTGTCCCGCACCCCAGCGGGCCACTGCCCAGATGAGGCTGGCCCCCCAGCACCCACCCGGGGTTCCTGCCACCTTGCCCAGGCACCTCGGCCTCAAAAGGGACTGGGACTCCCCTCCAGCACCAGGCGGGGCCTCAGAGGCCACAGTCCGTGCCCTCGCGGAACGGTGGGTCTCACGGGGGTCAAACACCTGCCTCCCCGCTCAGCTGCCAGGCAGGCCTCTGTTTGGGGGCCGAGCTCACACTCGTGCAGATGCGCACGAACCTTGGAGAAGGGTAAAGCCCCTGGGTGTCAACCACGTTCTGCTTCCGCTTACCTCTCCCACTTTCCTTTGGGGAACTCTGACTGGGGCTGCGCATGACTGGGCCCATCTCGGCTCTGACTGCGTGTGGCAGACCAGGGGGTCTGTTTTCATTTCCTTTTATGCCTCTTTCTTTCTTTCTTTCTTTCTTTCTTTCTTTCTTTCTTTCTTTCTTTCTTTCTTTCCTTCTTTTTCTTTCTCTCTCTTTTCTTTCTCTCTTTCTCTTTTTTCTTTCTTTTTCTTTCTTTCTCTTTCTCTCTTTTTCTTTTTCTTTCTCTCTCTTTTTCCTTCTTTCTCTCTTTTTCTTTCTTTCTTTCTCTCTTTCTTTTTCCTTCTTTTTCTCTCTTTCTCTTTCTTTTTCTCTTTTTCTCTTTCTTTCTTTCTTTCTTTCTTTCTTATTTTTTAAAGTTTATTTATTTCTTTTGAGAGAGAGAGAGAAGGGGGAGGAGCAGAGACAGCAGGAGAGAGAGAGAGAATTCCAAGCCGGTCCTGCCGTGTTGGTGCAGAGCCCGACGCAGGACTTAAACTCACGCACCGGGAGATCGTGCCCCGAGCCGAAACCAAGAGCCAGACACTCACCCAACTGAGCCACCCAGGTGCCACCCCCACCGCTTCCTGCTTTAAAGACAACCTGCCCATGGGGCCTTATGGATGATGCTTGTATTTTTAAGTTTAGGAAAATGGCCGGAGGAGCAAGTGAGCCTTGAGGCTCGGGGAAAACTCAGGTGGACGCGATTTTAAGGTGATAATGTAAAAAGCCTGAGCCGATCCTGAGGCGAAACGACCACGCACCGAGAGCACAGAGGGTTGGATTTGATTCCCGGTTCCCTGTTGATTGCCTCTCCTCGGTCATGCCCGCCTTCGCCCCGGACGAGAGCGGTAACTATTGGCTGCAAGCGACCCCTGGGTCTGTGTCCAAGGTAAACAGAAAACCCTCCTGGGCGCGCGTTCCTCCTCTTCTTCGCCTGCCTTCGTCATCACGCGTGCACAAGAAAATAAGAGCCATGCTCTGCCCTAGTGAGGGGGCCTAGATCAAGGAGGGTTGTGCCGGGGCGTGAGGAGGCCCCGGGCGGCCTGGCCCCCGCGGTGGCAGCGGCTGGCGGGCCTCCCGACCCCCAGCGGCAGCTGTCCGTGCTATTTGCGGCTCTCTGCATCCTGAGAGCTGGACAGAGGCCTCTCCTCGCAGGCCGTGAGTGAGACACAACAGCGGAGAGTGGGGGGGGGCAGGGGCGGGGGCACTGGGCAAACTGGGAGGACGGGCAGGGCCTTGAGGGGCCAGGGGAAGGCCTGGGGAGGTTGGGCAACGGTGACCTGCGGGGTCCCCAGGGCCGGCCCCAGGGGGGTCACCACCGAGCAGAGCCTCTCCTCACCGCGCCCACTGGAGAACTCCTAACGAAGTTTGCACGGGAACTATCCCCGTCCTGGATCTGCGGAGAGAACTTTCCAGACCCTCTAGCTAGCGCGCTCTCTCATTCACCCTGTTTTCTCATCTTCGCGGCCCTTAGTGGCCTCCGAGATTCTCCTTCCCGTGGATTTGTTCACTCGTTCGTTGTCTGTCTTCTCCATGAAACTAGAAGGCCGCAGAGGTGAAGGAGGCTTCGCGGGGTTTCTCTCGGAGTCGCTCTTGCCGGGCTTGTTTGCAAATGAACGAACGTCCCAAAGGGGCAAGCCGCCTACCGGCCCACCTCAACTTCACGGTAGGCGGAGGTGTTGTGAGAAACCTATGGAACGAAACTGGATTTATTTGGGGCTTAAAACGATTAATTCTTCGTGGGCTTATATCTTTTGCGACCCATAGGGTGGGACCTGACTAAATGCTAGTGGTCTTTACAGTCCTTCATTTGATATGTGTCATCGTCACTCCTTCACGTCATCTCACGTCATTTAAAAAAATTTTTTTTCATGTTTATTTTTGAAGGAGAGAGAGAGAGAGAGAGAGAGAGTGGGGAAGGGGCAGAGAGAAGGGGAGACACAGAACCCGAAGCGAGCTCCGGGCCCTGAGCTGTCAGCACGGAGCCCGAAGCGGGGCTCGAACTCACGAGCCATGAGATCGTGACCTGAGCCGAAGTCGGACGCCCAACCGACGGAGCCACCCAGGCACCCCTGGAAAATAGAAATCTTGTGCACAAGGACTTTGGCACAAAGGTAATGTGCCTAGAGATAGGGAACTGTGGATCTGACACCACCGCCTACAGATTTTTGGAGTCCAGAATTCAGGACAGGGTGAGGGGAGTGAGGCTACGACAGCCATTGATCTCTTTGGAGAAATCCGTAGGATGTGCATCGGCCCTAGAGGTACCTGAGGTCCTCACCAGCTACCTCAGTGGCCCGGGCACCTGTTTCTCTGGAGATTTGTGTCAGGAGAGGAAGGATCTGGTGGGATCAGCAGAACCTACCTGAGTAGAAAGGAGAGACCGGGGTCAGCCTTAACGCAGAATTTGCAGACCAGGGGACATTCTTTCGTACCTTGGACTCTCTCTCAAGGAAAAGACATTTGAGCGTTTGCCCTGCTTTGATCGTTTTTTTGTTAGAAGTCACGGGAGACCAATTCAAGTGAGGGAGAGGACACCTCCACACAATAAAATCATACACTGACGGTACCTCATGTACGTAAAGCAGCCGTATTTTGGTGACGGAATGTCTTTCAAAATCCTTGTATTTTAAAATACGAGGCGCCCGGGCGGCCCAGTCGGTTGAGCGTCCGACTCTGGATTTCAGCTCAGGTTGTGATCCCAGGGTTGTGGAATGATGGAGCCGGGCGTCGGGCTCGGCACAGAGCATGGAACCTGCTTGGGATTCTCTCTCCCTCTCCCTCTGCCCCTCCCCGACTCAAGAACGTGCGCGCGCGCTCTCAAGTAAAATGAAAAAAAAAAAAATTAAAAAAAAACCCCTTGTATAAAAAATCGAAAGACTTCTTCATCCTGGGTGTGAACTTAGACTGCAACGGTAATTTTGACCAGCCTCATCGTGAAAATATTTTGCTAGTTTATGTCTTAAAAATCTTCCTCGGACTTTCTCCTCTTAACTCGCTGGAGTGACACCGGCTGGGTTCTATTTTACGTTTTGAGCCAAAATTGGGTGCTGGGAAAGCATCCAGAGTAGATGATAAGCTGTCATCTGACAATTTCTATGACTTACCTGCCTGCCTCCCTCCCCAGAATTAAAGAGCCCAGAAACTTAATGGAGAGCCACACGCCTGAGCCCTCAGGAGAAAGAGTAACAGTTTTAGAAATTTGTTTGAATTTCTGAAAACCAGCAGAAGTTACTCCCATAAAGTCTATTGCGGTGAAATCACAACATGTTGCACCTAGCAGCCATTTGCCTACCTCTGGAAAAAATGATTCTAGATTTTTCCCCCTGGAATGTGGATCTAAAGGGCTGTTCCATCTCAAAGGAAGTGCTTTGATAGGCTACTCAGTGAGTCTCTTCCATCAAGGGAATGTTAACAGCTGTAGAAAATATTCCCTGGCACATGGGCCCCTGGGAGGCTCAGTCGGCAAAGCGTCCGACTTCGACTCAGGTCATGATCTCACGGGACTTGGGTTCGAGCCCCTCGTCGGGCTCTGTGCTGACAGCTCAGAGCCTGGAGCCTGCTTCGGATTCTGTGTCTCCCTCCCTCTCTGCCCCTCCCCCGCTCATGCTCTGTGTCTCTCTGTCTCTCCAAGATAAATAGATGTTAAAATATGTATATTCCCTGGAACAGGTCCTGCATAGTCAGTTACCTGGGAGCTCCCGCTGGAGCTGTGGTCCGCCGTACCTCTGGTCATCATCTCTGGCCCACATGTTGTCCCCTAACCTGCCAAAGCTTGACTAGAATATCCCCCAACTCCCATCTCCTATCACCGGCTCCTTGACAAGTCCGTGTAGTTACCACATGCCTTACTCTTTCTTGTCTACAAGTCTAAATAAAAAGAAGTCAAGTCACATGTTAAACTCTGACATGAGCATTTATTCATTTTTTTTCATCTTTTCATCCTAATTTGATGGCGGGGGCATGAGAGCTGGTAAAGATATATTTTGAGATTTATTTCTGTTTGTAACGGTAGTTTCTTAATAATTTTTCCCATTGGAAAGAAGAGCTATTTATAATAACGCAAAATGGAAATATTCTTATGATTTGTTTTTAGGGAGGTTTTAACATTATTTAAAAAAATTTTTTTTTAATGTTTATTTTTGAGAGAGAGACAAAGTGTGAGCAGAGGAGGAACAGAGAGAGGGAGACACAGAGTCCGAAGCAGGCTCTAGGCTCTGAGCCATCAGCACAGAGCCCGATGCGGGGCTCAAACTCACGAACTGTGAGATCATGACCTGAGCGGAAGTCGGATGCCTAACCGACTGAGCCACCCAGGTGCCCCGTTAACATTATTATTAATAATAGCCTACTAAGACAGCTTGGCCCTAAATGTGAGAAAAAATTAGATTTGGCCTAACGATGAAGACAAAGCAAAAAATAATAGTAAACAAACTGCATCTTTTGTTTTTTTTCAGGTTAGTTGATTCTTAACTGCAATTCTTTAAAAACCCCTAAGACCTTAACGTTTAATTTTTTAAAAACCGTCATATGTTTGCAATAGAGCTATTGTGCAACAACATATCTCTAATTTTTAAAAACAGAATCCAGGGCGCCTGGGTGGCGCAGTCGGTTAAGCGTCCGACTTCAGCCAGGTCACGATCTCACGGTCCGTGGGTTCGAGCCCTGCGTCAGGCTCTGGGCTGATGGCTCAGAGCCTGGAGCCTGTTTCGGATTCTGTGTCTCCCTCTCTCTCTGCCCCTCCCCCGTTCATGCTCTGTCTCTCTCTGTCCCAAAAATAAACGTTGAAAAAAAAAATAAAAACAGAATCCATTTTATTTCTAAGGGTCCATTATAATTATCTATAGAAGCTCAGTGCATAAAAATTCATGACATCAGGTTTCGGAATGTTGATCTCTAAAGTTTAGGTTCTTGAAAGAAACATGAAACTTCTACTACTTTGCAGGTTTGATCTATATAGTGTCAAGTCCAATACTCATCAGTGTATGAAATGGATTCCTAGGGGACTGACTAGAGGATGATTTTTTTTTTTTCTTAACGTTTATTTATCCCTGAGAGAGAGACAGACAGAGAGACATAACATGGCGGGGGAGGGGCAGAGTGAGAGAGGGACACAGAATCGGAAGCAGGCTCCAGGCTCCTAGGCTCCTAGAGCTCCTGTCAGCACAGAGCCCGATGTGGGGCTCGAACTCACGAGCCGTGAGACCATGACCTGAGCCGAAGTCGGATGCTTCGCTGACTGAACCACCCAGGCACCCCTACGAGAGGAGCTTTTTATGATTAATGCAATTTAATGTTGATCTGTTGGCCACCATTCGCTAAGATGTACTCCCCAGAAAAACTGGAGATCTACGTCTTGGGTGAAACTACGGCTTGCCTTATTTAAAGAAAAGAACTCTGATACAAATGATTAATTAGCATGTTTTGGAAATTATGTAGATTATTGTTAAGAACAGTGATACAGTGAAATGAAAAGCAAGAAAGCTCTAGGGCTTTTGCAAAATTGTCGGTTTTTTCACGCATTCCCATTGATCTACACGTTCTCCTTTTGTAGTCCTGCAATTACTTGGATATAAAAGCTCTTTCCGTTAATCTTCAACCTGAAAAGTAGTAAAATAAGTATAAAGGGGAATGGACATTTCAACCCAATGGCTCTCCAGGCTTTTCAGGCTTTTCATCTGCTGGCTTTTGAAGGTTTACCCCTTTCACAATTTCCCCCACTTCTATAGGCTTGAACCTTTATAAAACCTTAGAGACCATGACCCTACTGTGTATCCCTTATATGTAAAAATTGTCTGAATAGCCCTTTTTTTTTTTTTTTAAGTTATTACATTTGGGTGAAAACTTTCTGAAGGCAGCTTGGTAAAACTCCCCAAATTTGGCTCATCCTTTGCTTCAGCAATTTCACTTTGAGGAATATATTTGCGCAGCCCACGAAATAATCATGGGTACAGAGGTACACGTATAAGGAGAGGATGGTCATCTTAGCCTTATTCACAACAGTAAAAAATCGGAAACTACACAAATGTCTAATAACTGATGAGACTAACTGGATGATTTATAGGATTTTACATTTATCCAGTGGGATACCACGCAGGCACGAAAAAGAATGCAGAAGAGCAATAGCTCATGACATTAACTTCTGTTGAAGGCGGACTGTTAAGCAAAAAAGGAATATGTCACCATTTTTATAAAACAAAAGTATCTATACAACAGCCAAAGACAACCCGATTTACAAATGGGCAATGGCCTTGAATTAGAGAGTTTTCCAAAGGTAGACAATGGCCAACAAGCAATGAGAAGAGGCTCAACATCTTTAATAATTGGGGAAATGCGAACCCAAACCACAATGATGTTACTTCACACCCACTAGCATGGCTAGAAAGAAAGAAAGAAAGAAAGAAAGAAAGAAAGAAAGAAGAGGGAGAAAGAAAGAAAAAGAAGAGAGGGAGAAATGAAGGAAGAAAAAAAGGAAGGAAGAAAGGAGAGGGAGAAAGAAAGGAAGAAAAGGAAGAAAGAAAGAAAGAAAGAAAGAAAGAAAAAGGAGAGGGAGAAAGGAAGGAAGAAAAAGAAAGAAAGAAAAAAGAGGGAGAAAGAAAGGAAGGAAGAAGATAGGGAGAAAGAAAGAAGAAAGAAGAGAGAAAGAAGGGAGGGAGAAAGGAAGGAAAAAGAAGGAAGGAAGGAAGACAAAAGAGAGGGAAAAAAGGAAGGAAGGAAGAAAGGGAGAGAGGAAGGAAAGAAGGAAAGGCAGAAAGGAAGGAGGAAAGAAACATGGGAAATGTTGAAGAGGTTGTGCAGAAATTGGAACACTATAGGGAATGTAAAATGGTTCAGCTGCTGTGGATGAGTTTGGTGGTCCCTCAAGCAGTTAAACACAGAACTACCATATGATCCGGCAATTCCACTCCTAGGTATACACCCCGAAGAGTTGAAAATAGGGATTCCACCATATAGTGTCCACATATCATCATAGCAGCACTAGTCACAGTGGCCGAAGGGGAACAGGCTCAGGGGCCGCCAGTGGACGAGTGGCTAAATGAATTGTGAAACATACACACCGGGGAACATTCAGCTGTAAAAAGGAATGAAGCACAGATTCGTACTACAATGCAGACAAACCTTGAAAACGTTATGCTAAGTGAACGGAGCCAGACACGGAAGGCCACACGTGATTGAATTTGTGGGAAATATCCAGAAGAGGTAAATCCATAGAGATGATGCAGGCTGGTTTCTGCCAAATGCTAAAGGGGAGGGGTAATAGGTATGAGATCTCCTTTTGGGGTGATGAAAACGTCTGGAACTAGACAGGCGGTGGTCGTACAATATTGTGAATGTACTAAATGCCACTGAATTGGGGCGCCTGGGTGGCGCAGTCGGTTAAGCGTCCGACTTCAGCCAGGTCACGATCTCGCGGTCCGTGAGTTCGAGCCCCACGTCAGGCTCTGGGCTGATGGCTCGGAGCCTGGAGCCTGTTTCGGATTCTGTGTCTCCCTCTCTCTCTGCCCCTCCCCCGTTCATGCTCTGTCTCTCTGTCCCAAAAATAAATAAACGTTGAAAAAAAAATTTAAAAAAAAATGCCACTGAATTACTCACTTTAAAATGTTTCATTAAAAAAAATTTTTTTAAAATGTTTTTGAGAGAGAGAGAGACACACACAGAATCCAAAGCAGGCTCCAGGCTCTGAACTGTCAGCACAGAACCCGACGTGGGGCTTGAACCCCAAACCATGAGATCATGACCTGAGCTGAAGCTGGACGCTTAACTGCCTCAGCCACCCAGGTGCCCCTTAAAATGTTTAATTTTATGTTATGTGAATCTCACCTCGATTTTTAAAATTATAATGATATATATTCAATTAATTAACTCTACGCCAATGTTATATATAAAAAATTAGAAGGGCACACAGTATATTAAGTCTGACTAGTAGTATTGTAGATTTTAATTTTCTTGCTTGTTATCTTTTAGTGAATGCAAATTTCATTCATTATAAGGGGAAACAGTTTTTCAAAAGTCCTTGCAGTGTGCGGTGTATTGCATTCCGTCCTACTTGTATAAGCTCATGTTGCAATTCTTTTGTTTGTTTTTGTTTTATTTATTTTTGAGAGCCCGCAAATGGAGTGGGGGAAGGGCAGAGAGAGAGAGGACGACAGAGGATCCGAAGCGGGCTCTTCGCTGACAGCCAGCGAGCCCCACGCGGGGCTCGAACCCACAAACCGTGAGATCGTGACCTAGGCCCAAGTCAGACACTCCACCGACTGAGCCACCCAGGCGCCCCTCACGCCGCAATTCTTAAGGACGCAGCAGCAGCAGCACATATTTTCCTGATGCTTCACTGCCCTTTAGAATCAGGTAGCTGATAAGTTCCTCTGATTGGTCGTATTTTTGTTTTGCCTGGAAGCGTTCTTCTGAGCCCAAGTAAATAATAGGAGGAGGAAGTCCTGAGAGGGCTCACAGCGATGGCAGAATGTGCTTGCGTATCAACAGGAGAACCCAGGCAGGAAAGGAAGGAGGAGGGAGGATGCCTTCCAGCTCCTTCCTATAGTCCTTACAAGGAAGGGGAAGGAACTCCCGCTCTTTTTTGCGCCTACTGTGAACTTGGCACTGCTCCATTGTTTTGATGCTGCTTTGGGTCCTTGCGCCGGCCTCGGAAGCTCTGTGGGCCTCTCCACCACTATTCTACAAAGACACGCAGGGGCTGCCGGAGCCCTGGAGCCTTTACCACTCGCGTGCTGTGAGCCTGCAGGTGCCGTACGAAGGCCACCAAAGCCACGACGACTGTTGTTCCTCCTGCAGCCACCCGCTCTCCGGTGTGTGCCTAGCCCTGCACTATGCCCAAGTCCCAGGAAGGCTGACTTCAGACGGCAGGGCAAGGCCCGAGCCTCCCTGAAGCTCGGGTTGCGGGGTAGGGAGGGGACTGGGACTGGATGTCCTTGCTCTGAGGAGCCTTTCCCCTCAACTCTTCACCCCTTCCTGGGCATCGCACTGGCACCGGAGGGTGTTTAATGAAGCTGCCTGTTTTTCTCCACCTTTAGGAGTATTCCCTCACACCCAATGGTTATTTTGTTTTAGGACTTTTCTTCTCTTACCTGGTTATGTTCAGAACACCTTAGAAGATGATCTCTGAAACCAAATGAACAAAAATATGGTAAAGCCTGGAATGAGAGATTCTCTGTAACTTTGAGGAACTAAGTTTAATTCCACTTTAAAGCTTCTTAACAGGGGCGCCTGGGTGGCTCAGTCGGTTAAGCGTCCGACTTCGGCTCAGGTCATGATCTCGTGGTCTGTGGGTTCGAGCCCTGCGTCGGGCTCTGTGCTGACGGCTCAGAGCCTGGAGCCTGTTTCAGATTCTATGTCTCCCTCTTCCTCTGACCCTCCCCTGTTCACGCTCTCTCTCTCTCTCTGTCTCAAAAATAAATAAATGTTAAAAAAATAATTAAAAAAAATAAAGCTTCTTAACACAATTGTATTTGTAAATGCACTTAGAGTATGACCTTCTTTTCTAAAGTACCCTCTCTGGCCAGGAGGTGAAGCAGTGGTCAAGTTTATTCCATTTCAGGCAGATTCTCAATATCTGTCCCACTTTGCAAATAACATGCCATCCTTCTAAAGCCCAGAATCGGGCCCTGACTAACTACAATTTGTAGCCTGACTTGCTTCCCAAAACTGCCGGCTGTAGCTCCTATAATGATCGATACAAAATCTCTCGCAATCTTTGCTAAAAAAAAAAAAAAAAAAAGAAAAAAAGAACACCCTCCTCAGATAAAACTATCAGATTAGGATGAAGGGTGTTTCTCATTTTTACACAGTGGAAACCTTAAGTATTTCCTTATCACAGTAACTTTTGAGAGAAATACTTTGTTCGGTAGTTTAATAATCAATAGCCAACCCAAGAGTCTTTCAGTCTTTCAGTTGTGATTCTGCCTTTTTGTGTTTGGGTGGCTCTAAACAAATGGCTATATTTCAGTATTTGAATTTCTCATCTTTAAAAGATGGATAGTATTTCGTGGACCCAAAGAATAACCAGGAAAAATCCTGATTTCTCATAAAAATTAAGATGTTTCACAGGAAGCATAACCTTTTGGGGGGCAATCTGTCAATATCTGCCACAAATTTTATTTTATTTTTAAAGTTTATTTGAGAGCCCAAGTGGGGGAGGGGCAGAGCAAGGAAGAGGAGAGAGAATCCCAAACTGTCAGCCCCAAGCCGGACGTGGGGCTCAAACCCATGAACCAGGAGACCGTGACCTGAGCCAAAACCAAAAGTCGGACGCCCGACTGAGACAGAACCACCGAGAGGCTCTGGTCTGCCCCAAATTTTAAAACACACATATCCTTCAAGTCAGCAATTCCACTTCAGGAAGTGTAAAGAGTTATGCCTAAAAGGAATATACACCGATACTCATCACCGTATTGTTAGACACAGCAAAAAAAAAAGGGAGCGTGAATGACCATCAGTACTGATCAGATTATGGGACAGCATACTATGTGACGTCACTTCTATGTCTGAATTGTACGACTAAAGAGGAAAAGAAAGTACATCATAAAAACTCACAAGGATCTCTTTAACCAACCCCCCCCACCCCTTTGCGGATATTCTGACCATTACTGGCTTCCAGTCTCCACATACTCGACCCTTGCCTACCATTCCTCGTGTCATTATTTACAGATCTATCATAATCCCTTCATGTTGTCCCAGATCTTTATTAGTACCTCCCTCTTTTTCAGTGGCTGGCCAGTAAGTTCAATTTATATAGAGGATCCAAACCAACGGGCATGCCCAAAGGCCCAAGTTGATTACACTTCCTCCCGACAGAAATGGTCTATTTTATTTTAGACCGGAATATGGGCACTGCATATTCTGGCGCGGCCCATTAAGCCGTGCTTGTGTCATCCGGTGTCGTGTGGTGTAGATTTCTACACCACGGCACGTGGTTAAACAGCAGCATTCCTAGAACAGAGCAACATCTTTGTCTTTTAACTCCAGGGAGCAACTTGGCTCCGACCCAGGGAATTTCCCAAGTTATGGCAAGTGTTAGCGCTACCGTTCGTGTCTTTGCTATTGGAAGAGGACAAGAGAACGAACGAGCCTGCATCTTTTGCCGCATAGGGATCCAAACCATCTTCTGGCTTTTCCGTAGTTTTAAAAGGCCTTTCAAGTCATTTAAGAATGAATTAAAAAAAACCCACAAATAAAAAAAGCTTGAACTCCCCGCCATCCCTTAACTAATAGAAGACCCTAATTACTAGCCAATGGTTCACACCCGAGCAACAGGAGATTCCCAGCTATAGGCCGCATTCGATTTATTCACATTCGTAGTGATACCGTCATATGCAAAAAGCGGCTGCCAGGTACCGGAAAGAGAGCTATTTCAGGGCCTTTCAGAAGGCGTGTTGTACCAAACTGACCTGTATCTGAACTTTCATCATAGATTATGTGATGCCAAGCAAGGGAGTTGGCCGCATTTCTCACTCAAAGCATCACTATTTTGTCTCTCCAGTGTAGTTTTCCATATAGCTAGTTGCTATACAACTCTACGACCATTTTTCATCCCTGTGGTGCACAGGACACAAAAAAAGACTTCCTTTCTCAGACTTTACTCAAGAAAATGAACAGGTCCGGCAAATATCAACACCTCGATGGAAGACTACCAGAATTACAGCAACTAACCTGCCACCGTGCCACCCTTACAACAGGCGAGTCAGGGAACTGGGACTTGGGTTTTGATCCACACTCTGACGTTAAGTGCCCCAACTTTAATCCTCAACTTTATACCGACTTTCTTCAGAAAATCTTTATGCCCGGGGCGTCTGGGTGGCTCAGTCGGTTGAGCGTCTCTGGCTCAGGTCATGGCTTACGGTTTGGGAGTTCGAGCCCCGCGTCGGGCTCTGTGCCGACAGCTCGGAGCCTGGAGCCTGCTTCGGATCCTGTGTCTCCCTCTCTCTCTGCCCCTCCCCTGCTCATGCTGTCTCTCTGTCAAAAATAAACATTAAAAAAAAAAATGTTTTTAAAGAGTATCTTTATGCCTCTCGTGCTGTGACTACTTCTAAACATGAAAATAGTTCTCGTACATAAACTTGAAAACAAATCCTCCCAATTGCACAAAGGCTTTATGCTGAATTACCTAAAATTCCAAGCCCTAGGGATACTGCTGAACACTACACAGGACTCTGTTAGCTTCCTGATTGAACTTTTTCCTGTCAAGATCTGAAGCCAGTTAACACACCAAAACACTCGTTCCCATTCCCAGCATCTGACAAAACTCGTAGATGACATACCCACCAAGCTGCAAGTTTCCTTCAGGCAGAACCCACTTTTAATTGGATCCCTTACTAGCAACAGATGTCGACCGTGGCGGTGCCTCTGCTTCGGCAAGGATGCGCACGAAGTCAGGAGACGGGCTTGTTCCTCTTGACTTAAGAATTCCATGAAGTTTTACACAATCGAGGCGTCTCCGTGGACTTAGAAAATTGGTAAATTCAGCTTTATGATCACTATTGTGTTTTAACTGCTTCGGGTGCCTCGCTTTTGAAGAGCTACTATCTTGTTTAACCCAACATACTGAAAATAAATTTTTCCGCACCTAGATCTATAGCATCCTCTGAGAACACGCTCAATGTTTGACAAAACGTTTTATCATTAAGCTATTTGTAGTTATAAACCAAGTATTTTTAAAGGGAAGAACTTTGCCAGACCTTATACTTGTTTAAATGGTGTCGGCTGAGAGATACTATTGGAAAGATTAAAATATGTATATATAACAAAACCTTAAAATCTTAAGTGAAAGCCATTTAACTAATATTTAAAACCTCTGCAATTATTAGTTTATTAGTATCATCCAGGACTCAGATGTTCAGTATTCCTCCTGAAATTACATAAACAAATGCAAATGGAAAGAATCCAAGTCAAAATTATATAACAAAACAGCACTCCATCACAAAAGCGTGTAAAATTACAAGAACGCTATTTTAAAACACTGGCACTTTAAGAGAACGATAATCTCAAAAACCACAAAATTGCCAAATTGTTCCCTAAACTGCTAAGTAGATAAACATGACTCTAATGAATGAGTTTGGGTTTCGTAAAGAAAAATCAAATTCAAATCCGATAACTCCTACTGAAATACAAAGTTTTAAGCGTCTTCTTCCCTCAGGCCTGTTTGATTTATATAAAGGAGCAAACTACAATATAGGAAAATATACCGGATTTTCAGTGTGGCATACATTTTAGAAGTTGGCCCAATTAATTAAAAATACCTTTAATGGAGAGTCAAGTTTCCTAAGAAATCCGTATTTAGAGACATAGAAGACATTTACAGCCAGCACTTTTTTTTTTTAAATTTTTCCAGAGCCTTTGCTGGGACTAATGTCAACAAAAAATCTAATATGGCAGTCTTGTATTTTAAGCTCACGCTTTTGGGGATACATTCTCAGGTCTTCTTTAATGTGGGAACTGCAAATATAACTGCCATTACATGGTAATGGGAGTTAAAGAATGTAGAGTCCTCATGTAAAGATTAGAACATACTTTTTCTCTTAGTCCTTCAAGGACAGACTTTCAAAATGTTTGATTCGACTAATCCCATGCTGTGGTTACTCTTCACTTCGTAAATGTGACTGGGCTATGTGAAATCTGCCATCAACTGATCAAGATTGGAGTTTCAGTTATGGATGAAAACTGTCTCAATTCAACTTTTATTACCCTCATCATGAGTATGCAGGGTGTAGACAGAGCTTTTTAATCAGCTAACTATATGAAAAGATAAACACTGTAATAATCCATGTGATCCAAAATGGGCAAAAGCAAAAGACTAGCTTCCCCTCAAGAAGAAAAATTTCAGACCTATGAAAAGGACAACAATACTAATAAAAAAATTGTATTTACTTAGAAGCATTCAGAATGTCAACAAAACAGCTGCAACTTTTTTTTTTTTTTGCAATTACAGAGTGGTATTCAGTTAACAGAACAACAATTATTTCGTATAAGCTGCATCAGAGACAACTGAAGATGAAAAAACTACCATCCCCATATATAACTAATTTGTGCTGTGCACCAACAAGAACCTGCTTTAAATTTCCATGCCAATTTACAACCCCCATACTGTACCAGGCAAGGTTAGTGGCTATTGGAAATACCACCGGGACAGGGCTATCTAAAGACACATTCGGTAGTGTGTTAACTATACAAAAAAAGACACTGTACAGTTTAAAAACAAATCTTACACAGCCTTACATTTCAATTTTTTTCTTTAAAAGGAGTGAGTTGTGTACAGGGGGGTTAAATGCTTTATAGACAAGAAAAAAAAACTGCGCTAGAACCAACTTATTCATCATCATCATCTTCTTCTTCTTCTTCATCTTCTTCATCTTCCTCCTCTTCCTCATCCTCTTCATCTTCCTCGTCCTCCTCCTCTTCCTTCTTTTTCTTGCTTTTTTCAGCCTTGACGACTCCCTTTTTTGCCGCGTCAGGCTTTCCTTTAGCTCGGTATGCAGCAATATCCTTCCAAAATAAAGTCAAGAAAAAGTGGAAGGAAAGACAGGACAGTTAAGCAAGGGGAGAAGGGAAAGTAACTTACGAAAAATCAAGATCCCAGTTACGCGAAAATAACCACGTATCTGCACTCACCCCGATCCCATAAACGCCTAGGACGGAGGAATGCATATGAATGCACCCAGAGAACTGCAATTAATAACCCGTAACTCATGGAATGACATGGTCCAATATTTGCAATGTTGTGCGCCTCACTGAAGTACAATTAGGTACCACGTCCTAACTTTAGTTGATTAAAACTAGAATGTAGAGACTTTGATTAAAGGGTAGACACTGCCACCTTCTGAATGCAAAACAGCAATCTACAGGTTTCTATCAGACCCTAATCCAGAGAAGGAAATTTTGTCTTAAAAGAAAAAAAAAAGTAAATCTGCCAGTAAGCATGCAATTAAGAAACATCTAGAAATCAACATTTTTCCAGATGACTCAGTAAGCTAAAATTTAACTTGCTACTCCTATTCAAAGTATAGGAGATAAAGCTTTTTCTTTATCAACTTACTACACAGTTCAACATTGTAACTTTTTTGAAATTAATAAAGTTGGGATTTCTGTTATTGAAGGAAGGGAACACAAATACTTCAGGACAGGTTTATGAAGGACACGGTCTTCATTATCTTGCCCAGACTATTTTTATGTGTCTGACCATTTAAAAAAATCACTTGACTAAAAGTGACTACCAGTAAATTTAAATCAGAGAATAACAAAGCCAGCTTAAGTGTATGGAAGCTGTACCCAAGTAAAAAACAAAAACAAAAACAAAAACAAAAAAACAAAAACAACTGATCTGAACTTCTATACTCTCTGAAGGATGGAAAAGATTTCAGATTCAGCCAGCGGCACACGGAAAGGAGCTGAGAATCTGAAAACTGCATTACACCCCGAATTCTTAGAAATCCGCAAGAAAGTAGGAAATTGAGATGAGGTACCAAGTATAATCTAATGTCGGGCATACCCTTTCCTCATTACACCGAACAAATGCACACTTCTTACCTTTTCATATTTTTCCTTCAGCTTCGCAGCCTTCTTCTCATAAGGCTGCTTGTCATCTGCAGCGGTGTTATTCCACATCTCTCCCAGTTTCTTTGCAACATCACCAATGGATAGGCCAGGATGTTCTCCTTTGATTTTTGGGCGATACTCAGAACAAAACAAGAAAAAGGCCGAACTAAAAAGAGAAATTTAATTTTAAGTTTACTACGGAATGTGTGTTGTCCTGCTATATAAAAGCTGCTGCTGATTTCTATCAGGCACTGGACAGGGTGCAAATATTAAAATATGCTAAATACCTTTTACAACCAAACCTCCATTCACGGCTATCTGACTTAGGATGCTACTAGTTGAACATGTACTATTAATAAATGCAAGAGCTCCAAAAGCAATTCTGTGAAATTTTAAGTATTTCGGAGAGATGGTATTTCTCAAGAAACAAAACAAAGTTACATTTAGGAGACAGATTAAGTGAAGAAGGTCAATGTCTAATTCAAATGCTCCTCCCATTCAACAGGAATTCTACTTACAATATCCAAATAGACCAATGTAAGGCACTTACCAGCTAAGAAACTTTTGATTATACACTCCAAACCCACAAGGTGGCTTGCTAAATTTCTATCTGATTCTACCGCAAAACCCTCCTGGAAATAGGTAAGATACTCACGGAGGCCTCTTGGGTGCATTGGGATCCTTGAACTTCTTTTTTGTTTCCCCTTTAGGGGGGATATAAGTTTTCATTTCTCTTTCATAACGGGCCTTGTCCGCCTTTGCCATGTCTTCAAACTTTCCTTTCTCTTTAGCAGACATGGTCTACAAAAGAATCATTTGTAAACTGAAATCGGTAACCCAAATCCTACTAAACTGTCGCAAAAGTACTAACATGACTAAAACCGGCATCCTTTGCTATGTACTCACTCAGCAGCCTGTTCTAACATCCCTACTCACGTTATGCAAACGGCACCGAGGCTTTTTAAAGACCTTGATTTGGATTTAAGTTTTTAAAAATCCCTCAATTATGTTTTAAGCCCCCTTACCTTCCACCTCTCTGAGCACTTCTTAGAAAACTCTGAGAAGTTGACTGAAGCATCTGGGTGCTTCTTCTTGTGCTCCTCTCGGCAAGTTTGCACAAAGAATGCATATGATGACATTTTGCCTCTCGGCTTCTTAGGATCTCCTTTGCCCATGTTTAATTATTTTCTAAAAAGAGAGAAAAAGAAATGGTGGAGGTTAGCAATGAAATTATGGGATTCTATGAGCACTTGAATTTTGTGGGGAGTGAATGAAAACCAAAGTTGGGTTATTTAACACAGTAGTGGCATGAACCTCCGATAATATACCAAACAAGAAAATGGCAGGGATAGCTAATGCCTAGAAGAGGCTATGCCAAGCAAAAAGAAACACACACACACACACACACAAAACGGTCCTCCAGTGTGATCTCAAAAAAGTGTAGACACAATGGCATCCTCATACAGTATTCGTTACTCATCTGCGGGTATCCGCTCCGAATGAACACCTAGGCGGACATTTAAAAACTTTTTAAAGGCACAAAACCATTTTGTGATCCACAGAACCAGGGACCGCAAAACTGGCGCTGCCGGTTCGTGGATCGGCACCACGTCGGGCACAAAATAGGTGAGAGCCCGAGCGGGTCGGCGTCTCCAAATTACGGGCCTAAACCACCGTCTATCTCAAGTTTTCCCAACGAGGACTTTAAAAATACTCTCTGCACAAAACTTTGCCGGGAGGAGGGAGGAGGGAGGAGGAGAAAGCTCCAGCGCCGGGACCCAGGCTGGGGGGTTGGCGGTGGTATTTGTGCGGCTGCCACCGCGAGGCAGCCTCGTTTCCTATCGGTTTGGCCCCGAGATGTATTTCAGTTCTGACTAAACACGTCCGGTCTGAAGTTTCTTCGAGTAAACAAGGATGAGGGACAAAAGCCACTCCTGCTCGTGGCTCTGCCTGCCCCCCCCCCCACCAGGAGTGTTTTTTTTTTTTTTTTTTCAATCTGCGAAAGTCGGGGCGCCAAGCGAGACGGGCCCCGCACACCTTCCCGCCACTCGGCCCCCACCCCCAGAACTTCGGTGGCGGCGGGGCGGCCGAGGAGACGCGGGGCCGCGGCCGGGCCTCCGGGCCCGACCCGCCCGCGCCGGGGCCGCCACGTGCGCCCGCCCGCCCGCCGGCGCAGGCCCCGCAGGCCTCCCCCATTTTGTCAGGCTCGGCGGAGGGAGAAGCCCCGCTCGAAATGGGGGCTGGCTCCGCCCGCGGCCGCCGGGGCCGGCGCGCACGGAATGGCCGCTGCGCGTCTTCCCCGCCTGCGCCGCCGCCGCCGCCGCCGCGAGGGCGAGCGCGAGCGAGAATATGGCTCCTTCCCTTTGTGTGTGTGTGTGTGTGAGTGTGTGAGTGTGTGAGTGTGAGCGCAGGCGGGCGGGGTGCGCGCCGCGCTCTGGCGCACACACTCGGCCATTACAGCCCGGGGGGGGGAGGGGCGGGGGGCGCGCGGGCCCGGACCCTCCCCCCTCCCGGCCCGCGGGGGTGGGGGCCGCCCCGGGAGGCGCCCACCGGCCCGCCGCTCCCCGTCCCCCTCCGCGCGGGCCCGCGCGCCCCGGCCGCCCCCGCACGGAGAACGCGGGGCTGGGAAGAGAGGAAAAAAAAAGTTGCCTCGGAACTGCTGCGCCCAGCTCCCCCGCCCGCTCCCGCCCGCCTTGTTTTCTCTCCAGCCAGCAGCGCCGGGCCGAGTCAGCCATGTTCCAGCGAGCGCAGCGGCGCCGCTCCCCCCGCCGCCGAGCCGCCGCCGAGCCGCCGCCGCCGCCGCCGCCGCCCGGGCACAGGCCGGCGGGCCCGGCCCCGCGCCGCCGCCGCCCCCGGCCCACCGCGCCGCCTCGCCCGCAGCGCCCGCCCGCCCGCGCTCGCCGCCGGCGCCCGGCTCTCTGCGGCGGCCAATGCAGCCCGTGGAAGCGCCGCCGCCTGCCCGCCTGCCCGCCCGCCCGCCTGCCCTCCCGCCGCCGGCCCCGCCGCCCGCCGCCCCCCGCGCACGCCGGCCGCCCGAACATTCGGCCCGGGGGCCGAAAACACGTTAAAAAAATTTTTTTTAATTAAAAAAAATTTTTTTGCGCCAGTCAGCGCGGACGCCGCCGGGGGTGGAAACTCGCGGGGCTCGGGGTTCGCAGCGCCTCAGGCAGCCTGTGGGCCGGGGTTCCGGCGCGGGGCAGGGCTCCCGGCGCCCGAGAAGAGGCTCGCTCCGTGCGCAGTTCCCCCCACGGTCCCCCCTCATTTGCCTTTGTGTGGATCCTGACCCGCCGGCTCCCGGCCGCGGGGATCCGGCCACCGCGCGGGGTGGGGAGCTGCCGGAGGCGCTCTCCCCGCCGCGGCGCTGCCCCAGACTCACCCTCAGCGAGGCACAGAGTCGCCCAGTGCCCGTCTGGCTCTCACTTGCCCCGGCGCTGTCTCTATGGAGCTCAATGTACTGCAATGGCTGTGAGAGCGGGAGCCAGACGCAGCCTCCTCACTCTCTCCGCTCTGTAACATTACTCTCCAGCCAGCGCGGCTCCTATTGGCTACCGCCAACTCACGGGGCTCGCTCATTGGCCCGATACCTCCCATTGTCCTGACCAGAGCCCGTTTGCTATTGGCTGTCTCCGGGGACACGTCATCAAGGATTGAAACAGCGCGCAAATCTGAATGTGTGTGTATGCCGGGCAAAGAGGCTGAGGCGGGAGAGGCAGAGGCAGAGGCAGCAGCTGCTACGGGAAAGCAGAGCTCTATGGTGTATGTGTGCATGTGTCTAACCCAAGCCAGCCCCACACCGGAGCGGCCGCCGGGGCGGAAAGGGCCTGACTTTTCCACAAGTGTCTCCAACTCCTCAGGCAAAAGAGACACTCACAGGCCTCCCCCCCCCTTCTTACCCCAAACTCACTTCCAAAGCCACTGAGATAAGAGGCCCCAGAATTTTAACAGACCTTCAAAAGTGAGGGCGACGGTACGAGATCACGTCCCCTGAAAACTGGGGTGTCTGCTAATGCAGAGGGGTGAAGGCAGCCAAGATTCGAGCCCCTCAACAGCATATGGTTGCGTTACCCTCTAGATCTCGGGAAAGGCAGGGCTTTTCCTCTAACCAAGTGACACGATCCAGTCAGCCGGTTTTAAAATACCCCTTTTCTGGGCTCATAAGCCGGAACGACAAGCTTGCTGAGCAGCCGAAATCTTGACTCCCTGAACAGGCGTTCAGTTTCACTCTTTCTCTTGGTTTGATCGAGTTTCCCAGCATGTCTAGAACTTTTTATGTAAATACAAAGCACTGTCTTAACTTCCTGGAAATCAAATAATTATTCCATGTAATTAAAGCACAGCTCCCTCGTTCTGATACGGGGTACTCTAGCAGGAACCGTTCGTGAGGGCCTGCTAGAATTAGCAAATTCATTAGAGACCACATTTTTAACTGTTTGGCTGTTTTCTTTGACTTGGTGTGGATTACTGTTATAATCAAACGAATCCTTGTGATGCTATCTTTCCCTCCCATCACACCACTTAGTGCATCCATGTAACTGCTCTAGGATTACAGCAGTTGTAGGTGTATTGTTACCCGAGGATTAGATGCAGGCAGAGAGTGCGTATGCCCAAATCCACAGGCTGTGGTTTCTCTAACTCACCAAGCTGGCTGGTATTAACAGACATACTTATTACGTCTGTAAAGAAAATGTACTAGCTATAATGGCCAGTTCTGAAGGCTATACTTCTATGAGTCTTTTATGAAACTATTATCTATTCCTCCTTAGCCTATGCAGACCACACCCCTATTCGGTTATAACAGACTTCCCCTTTTTCACTCTCTAATGGAATGTTTATACACTTTTAAATCCAGCAGCCAATTCTTCCCAAATGTGATAGATCTAAGTTAAAACAAGTCATTTTCTTATGTTAATTTCATTTCTTATATCCACTCTAAGCATCCATAACCTAATGCGTTTGCTCCCATTTGTTAGGCTCTTTGAGAATAGGCTCCGATAACCTTTCCTGACCTATAGATAACCTTTTTAAAAAGGCTGGTCTCAGGGATTACAGTCCTGTGGAAAGGACAGTACATACAAATGCACGTGAAAATCAGCATACTATTAATATGTAAACTAGCATAACGTACATGCAATATTTAAAAAGCAAGCATCTAAAGGTAACTTTTATTTTGTTATTTTCACACATATTTACCCTTGTCTACTTTCTCTATGAATCACATTTTGCGCTCCATTCGAATCTACATATCTACCTCAATTCTGCTTTACCTTCTCGGGGCCTATATTACAAAATATTGATAAAAATTGTCTACATTTTAAACGGCGTCCATGATATCAAAATCTGACTATTATTTGAAGATAGCACTATCAGCATTTTTCAGGAGCAATGTTGGATTTGCCCTGTCCCAACGACACGACTTTTACCAGTTTTCTGTAATAGCTAACTCCTGCCAGGCTAAGTTCATGGTCACAGAACTGCAGGAAAGTATGGGCCCACACAGGTTTCTATTTCAGCAGGATGGTGCGGTGAGTAATAGGCACTAGATTTAAATAGAGACCTGGGTTCAAATCCCAGCTCTGCTACTTACCAGCTTTATAATCTTACGCAAGTTTTTTTTTTTTTTTTTTTTCCCTTCAGGTGTTTATTTAAATTCTAGTTAGTTAACACACAGGACACCATTGGTTTCAGGAGCAGAATTGAGTGACTCATCACATACATACAACACTCAGTGCTCATCATAATGAGTGTTTTAGGCAAGTTTTTTTAACCTCTTTGTTGCTTCTTCAATTCTCTCAGTATAACAGGGAGGTGGTCACAGGGTTGTTGGAAAGATTAAACTTTCCTTTCAAAGGTTTCAAATTGTGTCATGCACATCCCTTCAAACCCATGATTTAGAAAGCATCAAGTACAGTTAACTTGGAGTTTTTCTTTATTATTTTTAATTTTATGAGGGCAGTGGTTGCAAATATAATGAAGTCTTTTTATTTCAATCCTAGACTCAAACACTAATCTTCATCCATTCTAGTGAAGATGCCTTTATATATTCCCAAGTGTAACAGAGGCCAGGTCAGAGGAACATAAAAACCTCCACTTACAGGCACAACGTTTCTCATGTTTGTTTTTCCATTATATAGGGAGGGAAAGGCATAACAAGGAAAGAAGCTTTTCAAGAAACCCTACAACTTCTAGCTCTAATCCTGCAACCTTGATGTTCACTTACTCATGATGGTAGACCCCTTCCTTCCTCAACATGAATCACTGGCCAGAAACTGGCATACAGTTTACGTTAGAGTTCTTGGGTGTTTGATCTTAAATTACAAAGATACCTAATTCAAAAAGCCTGAATGCTCTCTCCCATACCTCATTTAGCTAACTGAACTGCAGATCTTCACTAATACAGTTTACACCCTTCCTGAAGCCTGCCTCAATCTCCTCTACAGGGTAGGCGATCCCATAATATTCTGTGCGTTATTTATCGTGTTCACAAGTGTGCTTATCCAGTTATGGGTCTTTTTGTCCTACTGCACTGCATCCCTTAAAGGCAGGGACCCTAGCTTATCTTTGTATCCCAAGCACCTACCAGGGTGCCTGGCATCTGGCAAGCACCAAATAAAGTCTGTTGAATAAATGAATTAACAGCTGAAAGAGTACTTACTGCAAATTATTGTTTTAATCTTCCTCTTCCATCTTTGGAGATAAGCATTGGGGTCTCTCTAAATCAGAAGGCAGGAAAATAGAGTAATAAGTAATAAGTAAATGTTAGGATACTAAAAGTGAGGATAGATGCCAACTGCATCATCATTTTTTGTTAAATGTTTATTTGTTTTTGAGAGGGAGAGAGAGTGCACGCAAGCAGGGGAGGGGCAGAGAGAGAGAGAGGGGCAGAGGATCCGAAGCGGGCTCTGCGCTGACAGCAGCTAGCCCGATGGGGGAATCGGAGCTCGAACTCATGAACCACAAGATCACGACCTGAGCCGAAGTGGGACGCTTCACTGAGTCACTCAGGTGCCCCCGCATCTCAGTTTTATAACTTAACATGGGGAAGATGGGACTGGGGGGCTGGAGGGGATCTCAAATTTAAACAAACACACACATTTTTAGCAGTTAACAGTTTCCAACTCGGCCAAGGTTATTCCTTGTTGGATACAGTGGACTATGGCAAGCCAAATAAGAATTTATCACAGAAAACTGCAAGAATGTCTGCCCAAAGGTTGCTTCCAACAGACATTTGAAACTTAACCCTAACGTAAAAAAATACAAAATGCAGACGGGGCTGTTAAGTCTTTGGCTGAAGGATATTAATTCCTCCCCCAATGCAGTGAGTCCTAAAGTCAAGCTATGTGAATTGTCCTGTTGTTTCGCTTCTCGACAAGGGCCAGGTTCTGAAAAGGAGTAGAAACAGTAAACCAAAATGTCGGATGAGGTCAACCATACTACGGATCGTACATACTTAAAAACCTTTTTTCTTCAAGGGTGCTTAAAACAAAGGAGAGAGGAAATCAGGAAAAGAAGAGCACAGGTTTGTGAAGTTTGGACTCCGAGCTAGGACACTGAGTTCCAAGTGCCCTCCTCCACCCCCCACCCCCACGCACATGGACTTCTGGTAGCCCCTCAGGCCTGTGCTCCGTTTCCCCCACTCTTACTTAGGACTAGTGAAACCTTATCTAATTCGAAAGGATGTTACGGGATAGGCACAAAGCAAGACCAGAGGCAGGGGGCTGAGAGGTGGTGTTACATTTGTCAGTGCGTGGAGAAGGCCAAGCTGGTCCTGAGTTGCTTAAGTATTTCTGCCCCAGCCAGAGTTTTCTGTCTGAATGTGGCTTGCAAGTAGGGAAAGGAGTGAGATCAGCTGCATTGATGGCGGAGGCAGAGCAAACAGTCCTGAAGCTAATTTATACCAATAATATCTCTAGAACTGGAATATTTCACTGGTGAATAAGGAAGAGATAGCACACCTTTTCTTAATAAGATGCCTGTTCTCTCGCCCAAGAATGGTACACACGAGGAGGGGAAAGCTTATCCGCAAAACTTTTTGTAAAACAATGATCTAAATTCTTTTTTAACGTTTATTTATTTATTTATTTATTTATTTTTTTGAGACAGAGACAGAGCAGGAACGGGGGAGGGTCAGAGAGAGAGGGAGACACAGGATCTGGAGCAGGCTCCAGGCTCCGAGCTGTCAGCACAGAGCCCGACACGGGGCTCGAACTCACGGACTGCGAGATCATGACCTGAGCCGAAGTTGGACGCCCAACCGACTGAGCCACCCAGGCGCCCCTCCCTGTAGAACAATGATCTAAATCCAACAAAGATCACTCTTTTAGGTCTCGATCTCACGAACCACACCCACAGCCCAAATTCAACTGCTGTACTGAAAGTGTCGCAAACCTTAGGAATCAATGTCTTAGCATACCTAGGACGGCTGTAAGCAAAAAGACAGACGACAGCAAGTGTGGGTGAGGATGTGGCGAAATTGGAACCGTCATAGACGGCTGGTGAGCATGTAACATAGTGCAGCTGCTTTGGAAAACAGTCTGACAGTCCCTCCGAAGGTTAAACATAGAATTACCATATGACCCAGCAATTCCCACTCCTAGGTATGTATCCAAGAGAAACAAAAACATGTCCACACGAAAACCTGCGCATGAATGTTCACGGCAGCCTCATCTGTAATCATCAAAACGCAGAAACGATCCAAATGCCCGTCAACTGTGGCGTGTATGAGTGATTAATGAAATGTGGTAGATCTATATGGCTGCATATTATCAGCCATAGAGGGGAATGAAGGACTGATGCATGCTGAACACGGATGAACCTTGGAAACATCAGTCTCAGTTAAAAAGGCCAGTGACCCAAGGCCACGTATTGTAGGACTCCATTCATATGAAATGTCCAGAATACAAACATTTATAAAGATGGACACTGGATCAGTGATAACCAGGGGTTGGGAGCTTGCAGGGGAAGGGAGTGACTGCTAATGGTGATGGGGCTGCTTTTAGGAGGACAAAAATGTTCTAAAACCGTTTATGGTAATGGTTGCATAACCCCGGGAATATACCAAAAACCATTGAAATGTATGGGAGTTATAGTTGCATAAAGCTATTTTTTTGAAGAAAGGAATAAATGTTTTTATGAGTGGTTTTGATTACCAAACATAGAAGGGGATGACAGAACACTACCCAACTTGCTAGTTTTGTCCAGAACTTTCCTGTTGCCCTGGTGTTTAACACCTCGTGAAAACGAGAACCGTGCTCTTCGTTAGGTGAAGATTTCATCTATGGTTGGAGTTACACGTTATATGCTTAAAGTGTATTTGTGCTACAAAATAATGTGAAGAGAGTACTGTCCAGGGGTACGTTGGGAAGTTTTTCTTTTCTTTTTTAAATGTTTATTTATTATTATTTTTTTTTAATTTTTTTTTTCAACGTTTTTTATTTATTTTTGGGACAGAGAGAGACAGAGCATGAGCAGGGGAGGGGCAGAGAGAGAGGGACACACAGAATCAGAAACAGGCTCCAGGCTCTGAGCCATCAGCCCAGAGCCTGACGCGGGGCTCGAACTCACGGGCCGCGAGATCGTGACCTGGCTGAAGTCGGACGCTTAACCGACTGTGCCACCCAGGCGCCCCAAATGTTTATTTTTGAGAGAGAGAGAGAGAGAGAGAGAGCACGAGTGGGGGAAGGGCAGAGAGAGAGACAGAATCCAAGGCAAGCTCCAGACTCTGAGCTCGTCTCTCTCAAAAATAACTCGTGCTCTGTCTCTCTCAAAAATCAACATTAAAAAAACATTTTTAGGGGCGCCTGGGTGGCGCAGTCGGTTAAGCGTCCGACTTCAGCCAGGTCACGATCTCGCGGTCCGTGAGTTCGAGCCCCGCATCAGGCTCTGGGCTGATGGCTCGGAGCCTGGAGCCTGTTTCCGATGCTGTGTTTCCCTCTCTCTCTGCCCCTCCCCCGTTCATGCTCTGTTTCTCTCTGTCCCAAAAATAAATTAAAAAAAAAAAGAAAAAAAAAGAAAAAAAAAAAAAACACAACATTTTTAAAACATCACGTTTTCCCACCTAAGCCTACCTCCTCATATCCTCATGGCAATCCTGACTTGCATTTACAGCCTTGGCTTTCAAGGTTTCTGGATAGGACCAATACAGTTTGTATATATTAACATTTGAGAAGAAGTTCCACGGAACAATACCTACCATTACTGTGACAGAGTCTGATTTTTCTCCTTAAAATCCTAAATTTACTTCGCAGCCCACCATCAGGCCCCTCGGTTTGCAAAATGCTGCATTAGGGCTGTAGTAAGCAAGCCCTGTTTCCCGACAAGGGTAGTAGCATCAGCCCTTAGTAACAAGTGTGGGTGCTGCAGGCTGACTGGACAGGACTGAAGAGACGGGCAGGCCGGGAGACATGCCCAGCACCCAGGTCCTGCAGCCAGAGTG
Organism: Prionailurus bengalensis; assembly: GCF_016509475.1. Taxonomy (NCBI): domain Eukaryota; kingdom Metazoa; phylum Chordata; class Mammalia; order Carnivora; family Felidae; genus Prionailurus; species Prionailurus bengalensis. The sequence goes on from NC_057343.1 coordinate 9,719,170, forward strand.
CCTGCCGCAGCCCAGCAAGGGAGTTTAGGCACCAAGACTGTGGGACTGCCCCAAGACTCTGAAGACGGGAAAGGGGAGTGCTCTGCTCTGCCAGGGAGACCCAAGACAAAAACCAGTGCTCCAGGCCACAGGCCTCTGGGAAATGCAAAGAGGTTGACTGCCAGTCCCCAAGGCCTAGGAGGGCCATCCGGGCAGCCCCGGTAAATATCCTCACCGGAGCGAGATTCCCCACCTTGCACTTGCCGCGAACGAAAGCCAGAACTCGGAGTCCCCTCTGCCCATCAGGCACTGGACTGGCGGGGAAGTTGGCCTCATCTCCCAAAGTACCAGGCCTTTCTGTTTCCAAACACAGAGCACCCAGAATGCCTTGCGGGACTAAACAGAAGCTGATTGCAGGCCCATACCTGTTGCTCAGGAGGAGGTTAATAAAAAAAAAGAACAAAACCAGCAACACAACGATGTGTATACTTTTTCGGAAAGGTTGCCGTTGATCCTTGTTCTAAGGTTTTCCTTTGGCTTCCAAGAATGAGAATAAGGAAGTAGGAAGGAGACAGAACAACTTGCTATATCCTAACATAAGTGCTACCGGCAAATTGGTACCACATTTGGAAGCAGAACTCTGATTTGGAAACATTCATGGCATTTCACCAGCGGTTTTGCTCCTAGGAACTATTTAGAAAATAATCAGAAAGAAGTAAAAAGCACAAAAAGTTTGATGAAGAATACTAACTGTAGCATTATCTACAAGGTGGAAACGACCTACATTATCTAATAACAGGGGCTTGGTTAAATAAATTCTGGTCCATCCTTCCGACGGATTACCACGATGCAGCTACCAAACTGTTACGAATACTAAATTTAACGACACGTAAAAATATTCACAGTATCTTATCAAGGATCCCTGGTTTGAAAAAAAGCGTGTACGTAAATCCAAAACAGAATGGAAGGATATACCAAAAAAAAAAAATGTTAGTAGTGTTTATTACTGGCAAAAGGTTTTCTTCTTTACTCTTCAGTATTTCCTCAGTTTTCTACAATCAAGTTATATTACTTCTATAGTTAGAAATAAAAGCCCCTAGGGGTGCCTGGGTGGCTCAGTCGGTTGAGCGTCCGACTTCAGCTCAGGTCATGGTCTCACGGCTCGTGAGTTCGAGTCCCGCGTCGGGCTCTGTGCTGATGGCTCAGAGCCTGGAGCCTGCTTCGGATGCTGTGTCCCCCTCTCTCTGCCCCTAGCCCACTCACATTCTGTCTCTGTCTCCCTCAAAGATAAATAAACATTAAAAAAAAATAAACATTAAAAAAAATTTAAAAAAAGAAAAATTCAGACTTCATTACTCTAGAAACTCTTCCCTATGAGGAAATATACTATATATATATATATATATATATACTATATATACATAAATCATGCACATTTGTCATAGCCTTGAAGCAAAGGCATCTCCATTGTTATCAAAAGGTGACCATCCTGATAACACAAATCAGAATTAGGTAATTGTTGGAAAGAAAAGTATTAGCATCGACTTGAAACAACTTTTACCTCTCATCTCTACTGAGGTGTCTTCTTTAGTGGATACTCCTTCTTTCTCCATAATTCAGTCCCCAGTCGTCTTTTTGCTTCTTTGCTCTCTTAGAGACCTAGACAATCCACTCCACATTGACTCTTAACCTCCATCTCTATGTAAATAGCCCCGAACTTCCCTTTTAGCCCTGGTCTCTCTCCTGGACCCCACCACTTAAACTGACTTCTCAAGCTCACCTTCCTGCCTGCTCTCCAGAGGACGCCTCTTTCCGATTTCTCCATTCACTCCAACTTCCCATGCTGGCTCCTATTCTAGGAGTCTGTGATTCCCCCTTCTAGCTCTTTCCTCACATTAAATTCTATAATATCTATGTCACAATACTTTGAATCATTTCCTTTTTTCATTTTTATTGGCCCCAACTCTGGTTCTGGCACTTATTATTCTGTGGGTCACGACGGAGACGTTGGAACCAGACGCCCATAGGTTAAAAATCCTGGCCCTGGCACTAACTAGCTGTGTCACCTTGGGCCAAGTGAATTAACCTCTCTGAGCCCCAATTGCTCCTGTAAAATGGATCATACTCACCTTTTCAAAGGGGGGTTGTGAATTTAAACTAGCTCGTATACATAAGAGCTGAGCCTAGCATGTAAATTGCTTAGAACACTGTGGACGATCAACAGATGTTGGCTGTTTATTTTAGATTATTTTAAAAACTGGAATTATCAATGCTTTCCTAATGCATAAAACTCCATTGCTGAAAAAATTTCCATTTAATTACAACATTTTCTTCCAAACTAACTATACAGTCTTCCCCTGGCCTTCAGGGCCCTCCTAGTAAGGCACATTGCTCTCTGCTTTCCTTCCACTGCTCTATTTTCCAATCGACCTGGACCTTGTACTGTCCTACCTTTGAGCGTCTGGTCACGTTGTTTCTTCTGCTGGTAGTGTCCTTCCCCCACCTCTACGTAAAATCCAACCTGTCCTTTAAAAGCTTCCCAACCTTTTGTAACTCTGAACTTGGTGAGCTTTCTTTCATTTTTGAGCTCTGCCTTTCCAATGGTGCTCTAGTGCTGTGCATAGAACAATATATTATATATGTTGGAACCTATATAAGTATATTACATATCATCCTCTCTTCCTCATTTTTATTTCCCCAGCACTTTGTTCATCATGGGCACCCAATACATGTCAGCTGATGTAAAGGTGATGCCTGACTTTCTGTCCACACCTACCACGCTGTCGATGCTGAATTTTAAGAAAGGGCACCTAGGATTCCCTTCCCTTCAGAGATTAAATTACATTCTTGCATGTTGGCTTTAGGGACATGGAGCAAAATGTATTGTCATGTTGTCATTTTTGTTGGTCAAAATCAGTGGATATTGGCAACTTCACGTTCAATTTCTATTTAGGGTGGCCCCTATCCTGATGATTTGGGGCAGTGTTTTTATGAACTGCTGTTTTAACAGATTTTCTTTTCTGCTTTTTACGGTGTGAGGTGTTGCTTTAGTTTGTAAGGTCAAAAATAGATTCATATTTTCATTCATGTATCTTCTTAAAAATCTTTCAGGTCAAAATACCAGGTTTCTTTTTTTTTTTTTTTTTCTTTTTTTTTTTTTTTCAACGTTTATTTATTTTTGGGACAGAGAGAGACAGAGCATGAACGGGGGAGGGGCAGAGAGAGAGGGAGACACAGAATCGGAAACAGGCTCCAGGCTCCGAGCCATCAGCCCAGAGCCCGACGCGGGGCTCGAACTCCCGGACCGCGAGACCGTGACCTGGCTGAAGTCGGCCGCTTCACCGACTGCGCCACCCAGGCGCCCCGATACCAGGTTTCTAAATGGTTGCATTTGTGTGGCAACAAAGACGCTTTCTGAGGTTAACACACATTTTTTTCCTACATATTCCCAGATATCACAAGAGTTCATGAACTCCTCAAAAGCGTTATCATTGTTCCTGTGTAGAACATTTACTTTGACACCAAAGCGTGTGTTCGCTGAATTCAAGGGGTTCTCTCTAGGTCTTAGATTTGGAGGGAAACAACCCAACCGGTTATATTTGCATGAAGGTACTCCAGATTTAACAGCAGCAGTGGCTTCGCTGGGTGAAGCTGGTGTGGGAGAAAGAGGGAAGCTGACCGAGTCCCACTTGCAAGGTCCCAGGAAGGACCCAGTCTCCAGTATATTTTGGTCACTCCCACCATTGGTGCGTTCCTAAGTACCGTCACTTTCCCCTCCCTCCTCCCTCTCCCTCCACCCCCCTTCCTGCCTTCTCTCCTCCCCCACCCTGCTTCTCTCCCAACAATGGTTGCTGCTTCACAAACACAGTGCTTAAAGCACCTAGTTCCTGGGATTTATACTTGCCAAGTGGCTTTGGGGAACAAGCTTTTCTCAAGCCCAGGCATCAAAAGGCACTTATTCCAACACTTCAGGGAAAAATAGTAACTAAGGAAATTAATAATCTCATCCTCGGCAGAAGAATAGATTTTTGAGAGGCTACAGTCTCTTTTAAAAGAGGTGTAATAGTAGTCTCTTCAATCTTTTTCCTGTTGTGTTTTCTTACCTTACCTGAAGAAATGAAACCTTTCTGCAGGTAGAAACCGTATCCTGACCTAAGTGGTATATACCTAAGTGATGACAAGCTGTCATCATAGGCTATATATTTACTAACGACAGAAGACTCAAAAAACATTTTCTGGAGCTATTCAATTTCTTCAATGGCTGACACTGAACTTCGTATCTTTCCCAAAGGGTTTTTTTTTTTTTTAAATTATTACTATTAATGGAGCAAAATAGTACAAATGAGATTAGAAGAGGAACTTCTAGAACAACAGAAGCAAAGAATGCCAAGAAGGGCAAGGGGAAGGCTGCAGAAGTAGAAGCCAGTGCCAAAGAGCGTTCCACTCAAAAATGTTCCCTAAATCTATCCAAATCTAAGAAAGGTGGCCTGAGGGAGGGAGTCCTGTGAGCCCTAAATGCAAGGGTTAGATGCTATCTACCTCCAGGAAAGGTAATAAGAAAGAATTTACATGCATGTCTCTAAAAGCTGAACGATTTGGAGCAGACTCAAGGCAGAAGACCTGCATTTTTCTGAAGTGAGATGCCAATCGCATTACGGCTTCACACTGTAAGTTTCCAGGACAAAGAGTGGGGGGGGTCAAAGTCAGTCTCTGAAGGAAATGGGAACTGTCCATCCCATTAGCCTGATAGTCCAGCCCAACCCAAGTATTCTTAGTCTCAAGAGACTAAGACGCACGACTGTCACAAGCCACAGGTTCACACGCAGTGGAGAAAGAACTGACGTCAGCCACGTGATGGAACTCTTTCAGGCGGAACTTCCACTCGGAAAAGTTCCTAAATTGAATTTGGATCCCTTCCCCTCCCTCTCTTTCTCTCCACTGTCTAAGAAATGGAAAGCAACAGTAACAGCAACAACCAACCAGTTATTAGCAAGACGGTAAAGGTAAGAGCATCACGGAGCTTCCTTTCTCAGGGTGAGAAGGCCGCGTTGTTTGGAATGTAAGTGCCCATGGATGGGGGTTGTGGGGGCAGAAGGTAATATTTATTGGGCATTTACCATCTGCTGGGCACCATACACGTTTTACCGCATTATAAGGCTTACAGCAAGTCCTTGGAGTTGGTGTAACTTTCCTTGTTTTGCAGAGGAGGGAATTAAGGTTGCTTAGGGCTTGCTCAGTTGGTCTCTCTGACTCCAAAGCCACGACACCATGGGTATCTCCTATTCTCTGCTTTGGCTCTAAAATCCAACCGTCACAAAGAGATACGTTCCAAAGGTAGTACGATGACAGCTGTTAGTAGAAGTTGTGCAGCACCACCTCCTTCTAGAGTCTCTGTGCGGAGTGAGGAACCCTATGTTCTTTGCCGGTGATGGAGGAGAACTCATGGCACAGAGGACAGATCAGAGAATCTAGCCAGGAGGGTAGTGCCCCAGCACGCTTTGCCCAAAGGTAAATGGGCCAGGTAGGCACAGAAAACCCACTTCATTCTTAGAATAGTTCCTCATCAGGGGCGCCTGGGTGGCTCAGTCAGTTAAGCCTCCGACTTCAGCTCAGGTCACGATCTCACGGTCGGGGAGTTCGAGCCCCGCGTCGGGCTCTGGGCTGATGGCTCAGAGCCCGGAGCCTGCTTCCGATTCTGTGTCTCCCTCTCTCTCTGCCCCTCCCCCGTTCATGCTCTGTCTCTCTCTGTCTCAAAAATAAAAAATAAACGTTAAAAAAAAATTAAAAAAAAAAAAGAATAGTTCCTCATCATTCTGGGTCCACCAGGACTTAAGAACTTGGTACTGCCTCAGGGGAGCCGTGAGAGTCGGAACTTCACTCATCTCTGCATTTACCATTAATACCCTCTCGTGGTGCTTTCCAGCTCAGTAGCTTGGTGCCCCAACCCGATCGTTTCATCACGGACTCCTCCCTTTCCCTAACTCCCAACAATCATCAAACCATCAAGTCCTGTGGATTCTGCCTCTTTCGTTTATGCCTCTGATCTACCCACTTCCCTCCATTTCAAAGGCCACCCTCCCAGCCAAAGCCACAGTCTCTTGCCTGGTCTACTCGAACAATTTCTAACTATCTAATGTCTCTGGGCCTTGGCCTTAGAAAACTTCAGGTGGCTTTTCTTCGAAAGTAAATATGATAATACGATCCCGATAGATCTCTCCTTAAAACATCCCTCTGGGACTTCCCATGGTCTTCAAGAGAACGTTCCAACTCCTTAGCAGAGCATCCTAGGCCTTTCCCGGTCAGCGTCTGCCTCTCTCTCCAGCCCCACGCTCCAAGCTCCCACCATCTTGAACCACTGAGAGATCCTGGCACGGACATGCTCCCTCGGCCACTTATAAGTCCTCTCGTTAGAACAATCCTCCACCCATCCAACTCCCATTGGCCTTTCAGCTTAGAGGCCACCGCTCCCAGAAGCCTTCCTTGACTACCCCGATCTGAGCCCATCCTGGGCGTGGCACTCCCTGCCAGGCCGCTACTCCACTCTGTGTCCCTTCCTATCACGGCACGCTCACCCAGGCCTGCAACTGCCCATACTTCTCGTCTGTAGGTCCTTCTAAGGCAGGCCGTGCGGTACTCACCTTTTCCCCCAGCATTTAGCCTGGAGCCCGGCCTGTAGGAGCCACTCAATTCACAGGCAAAGGCTCACATACGACAGAGTGGAGAAAGTCGTGAAGAGATGGGAGTCTAATCATGACTTTGCCACCAACCACTGTAGAACCTGCTACTAAAACCCATGCTAAAATGAAATGCTGTTTTCCCATCCTTCAAGAAGGATCTTCACCTCGTCCCTCACTCACCGTCCCCCACCAGCTGCTATTCTCTCCCAGGGATCAGGAGGAGTATGAGAGTTTATGGTTTTGATTTGTTTTCTTTTTTTTTTTCCTTCAGCATTAAAAAAAAAAAAATGACACGCACTCCTCAGTGCCATTTTCAATTCTGTAGATGATCCTCCTGCACGGTGACGAAGCAGCAGGGGGATAAACGGCCAGAAGATCTCCCAAAGCTCTGTGAATGTGCAAAGAGCGGGAGACAGGTATTCATGTGGCAAAGTACTCTTTGCTTTACTAGGCATTTGGGCAAAAAGAGCTCACATGTCCTTAGAAGATGAGGGACTGTGGGGCGCCTGGGTGGCGCAGTCGGTTAAGCGTCCGACTTCAGCCAGGTCACGATCTCGCGGTCCGTGAGTTCGAGTCCCGCGTCAGGCTCCGGGCTGATGGCTCGGAGCCTGGAGCCTGCTTCCGATTCTGTGTCTCCCTCTCTCTCTGCCCCTCCCCCGTTCATGCTCTGTCTCTCTCTGTCCCAAAAATAAATAAACGTTGGGAAAAAAAAAAAAAGAAGACTCCTGCAATTGTTGTTTTTTTAAGTTTATTTATTTATTTTTGAGAGAGAGCACGTGAGCAGGGGAGAGGCAGAGGGAGAGGGAGAGAGAGAGGATCACAGGGCAGGCTTTGCACTGTCAGCGTGGAGCCCCACGGATGGAGGGGGGGGGGGCCTCGAACTCACAAACCATATCATGACCTGAGCCCAAATCAAGTGTCAGACGCTTAACCGACTGAGCCACCCAGGAGCCCCAAGACTCGTGGAATTCTAGAACCCGGTTATTATCACTTCCAGCTGCCCCCTCAACCCCCCGTCCATGCTTCAGATGAAGGAAGCAGGCTCAGGAAACTCGGAACGAGGCCTTACTGGAGGTCACCCATCACCGTATGGCAGGGCTACAGATTGAACGCGGGACTTCTCACTCCTAGTCTAATTAATGCTCCTTCCTTTAGATTATTTAATCTAAAGACCCTGCGACAGACGATTAAGACCCCAAATAGAAAATCTGGAGACAAGGCCAGATAAATAACATGGTGAAGGAAAGCCAGAGGTTGTCTGGTAACCGGGAAAGCCTGAGGCTGACGTGGGAAAGAGCAGCACTGTTTTCTCACAACACGGCCCTTTATGCCGCTGTCAGAGGCAGGAGATTGGCCGGGATGATGTGCAGCCCCCCACCGATGTGCGTTCCTTACTCCCAGCACCTACTCCCTGGGCTCCAGCGATCCGGCCTGTCCACGGGAGCACAGCGTCGGCCGCTTCACTGTGCTACATTCCCTTCAAGGTTGGATGTTCAAGCCAACTGCAGCCATTCTAGGAATGCTGAGGTCAATGGAATTCTACCAACACTTGCGGGGTGGGGAGGGGAGACAGCTGCCAGTGGCAGTGGCACGGAGGATGGGAGGGCTGTCCATCCCAGAAGATTCTGCTGGGAGTCTGGGAGTCAGAACGCTTAGCACCCAGGGAGACGGCGACCGGGAAATATCTTAAGTATTCCAGTCCTCCCCTCTTGGCACTGCAGAGGCAAGAGGGTATAAAGCAGAGGAACCTGTCGGACGGGACCGTCAAGGCCGCCCGCTGGCTGGCTTGTCGTTGGAGGCCTCCACCTGCTAGAAGAGGCCTGAGCTTGGGCTGGAGAGACCTGCGTGAACAGGATGCCAGTGGCCAAGATCTCCAAGAGGTGCTGGGAAACGCTCCCCGAGAACGCACGCAGCTTGAGCCTCGCGTTCTGGGCTGGGGCGGCGCACACAAATGCCTCAACGACATCATCACAAATGCCTCAAGGACATCATCACGGGTAGGAAAGGGAGCTGCGCAGACAGACACGCGCGGCTGCAGAGGCGCGCAGCTGAGGGGTCAAATTCCAGAAGTTTGGCCCCGGAGGGAAACAGAGCTCAGTTTCCTTCACGCTGGTCCCCTCTCCTCCGGCTCCCCCTCTTTTAATGGGAAAGATGGTTGCAGGGGCAGGAAGAAGGGCCAGGAGGATCGTGGTAGGGAGAGATGTGAGCCTGGAGTCGGAAGAACAGAGATCAGTGCAGGTGAGCGCGGAGTGTGTGTGCGAGCCTGGTTTGGGGAGAGGTCTTGGTGTCCGTCCCTCCCTCCCTCCGACACCTTGCAGAATGAGGAAGTGGCTGTTCTCAACTGCCAACAACATCTATGTGCTAACAGCCTAGACCCACGGTGGCCGGGGTCTGAGTTCCGCGCCCGGGGAGTTTTGCATTGAGCGCTTCGCCTGGCGTCTTCATCTCCCAGGAGGGGGATGGAGTATTTAGCCCAGAGCAGACCACAGGAGACGGCTTTGTTGGACACCCTTCTCGAAGTGGTGACCAAATAGGATGCTGTTTCCCACGTTTTCCTCAGGAAGGGGCTGGGGCTCATTTGTACGTACGCAGAAATGTGCAGGAAAGAGAGGTGTTTGAACCGAACTCTGACTTGGTGGTTCTGACCCACCTACACCTAAACTTCACATAACCCAGCATCGAAGGCATACAGTATTTATCATTTCATTGTAAGGGAGAGGCTAAATGACTCCCCCCACCCCTCCTTACCACTCTCCTTCCCGTTCAGAAAGCTGCCATATCTAGTTTACAGTCTAAAAAAGGTTGCATCACATTTGGTATTCCTTAAAAGGGGAGAGGAAAAAAAAAATTATTAAAAAGCGAAGAAAAACAGTGCTGCTTGCTTAGAAAATAAGATGTATGAACCCTGAAGAATGGGAAAACACCAGCTACTATGGCAGAGAGAAGACATTTTGCCAAATTTAGAACCCACTTGAAAATCACGGGTTCTAAGTTTAGAACTGAACTAAAAAACTTGAGCTCGCATTGCATTTGGCATTGGTTAAAAAAAAAAAATCTAAGATACTAATTAAAGGGGAAAAATTTATACTCTTAGTAGTTCTAAACGCTGGGAATTATTTTCAAACAAATTCTTTATTGGCTCAATGGAGGGGCCTGCATTTAGAAAAAAAGCCATTTTTTACCTAATTAAATTTTCCTTACAAAATAATGATTTAAAACGGAGGGGGAAAAAAAAAACCCATGTTGGCAAAGTCTGTAAAGAGTTACAGAATTGTTGTGTAACCTTTGGACCCCACCAAATATACCAGGTGGTCATACAAACTTGATGTTTATATATTAAATGGTGTCTAGAATGTAAGTAATGACATCCTATTCCTGGCAAATTTTAAATAATAAAACTGCACCTGGAAACTATCATTCTAAACAAAACAAAACAAACTATTACCAGCATTAGTTTTGTTTTCTAATTTAGATGCTAAGATACAATTATTACAACATCATTAAGAAATGGGTCGAAGTCGCCATGGAGATAAGCGTGATTCAAGGGAGCTGACGACTTTTGCAATTATAGAAACTCAACCTCCATACCCCTAGCATGTATTTATTATATACACCACACATATATAATGGCTTGAGAAGAGGAGTCTTACTACATTTTTGGGTGTCTTTAAAGGAACAGGCTTAGCAGGTGGTGGATCTGACCCTCTTCAGAAGATCATTAACAGTTCAAAACTCTGTAACTTTAATTGACGGGCACTTTTTTTTTTGTTTTTTGTTTTTTGCACTTTAAAATTGTATTTATTTATTTATTTTGAGAGAGGCAGAGACAGTGCAAGTGGGGCTGGGGCAGAGAGAGGGAAACAGAATCCCAAGCAGGCTCCACAGCGTCAGCACAGAGTCTGATGCCTGAATGCGGGGCGGGGCTCGAACCCACAAAACGGGGAAATCATGACCTGAGCCGAACCAAGATGCTTAACCGACTGAGCCACCCAGGGGCCCCTTCCAGGTTCTTTCAAAAACTCTTGTTGAAGGATATAAGATTAATTCCTGGGTCGACTGATTTTTTTTTTTCCTACCAAAAAGATGTAACTGAATTCGTGGAAAGAGGGTCAGAACTTAAAGTGTGAGAGTAAAACCAAAACAAAACAAAAGAAAAAGCAAAACAAAACAAAACAAAACACACTGCCGGGCCGCCTGGGTCGCTCAGTCGGTTGAGCGCCCGGCTTCAGCTCGGGTCATGATCTCACGGTTCATGAGTTCGAGCCCTGCATCTGTGCTGATGGCTCGGAGCCTGGAGTTGCTTCAGATTCTATGTCTCCCTCTCTCTCTGCCCCTCTACCGCTCACACTCTGACTCTCTCTCTCAAAAATAAATAAACATTAAAAAAATTAAAAAAAAAACACTGCTGGTGGAAGTAGAAAAGGATTTGTCTAGAATATATTTCTAAATTTACTTGTCATTAAATAAGCATCGTGAAGCAATCATTATGTCCCGCTCCTAACCACATGGTGGCTCTCATTAAGAGAGGGGAGAGAGGTTAACATTTCTAAGGTGTGCGCCCAAATCAAATGCAAATTCTGGACCCCTGGGCCCCATGCTTCTGAATACACATTCTTCAACATACTCCTCTATCCTTTTATTTATTTAAAAAAAAATTTTTTTTAAACGTTTATTTATTTTTGAGACAGAGACAGAGCATGAACGGGGGAGGGGCAGAGAGAGAGGGAGACACAGAATCGGAAACAGGCTCCAGGCTCTGAGCCATCAGCCCAGAGCCCGACGCGGGGCTGGAACCACGGACTGCGAGATCGTGACCTGAGCTGAAGTCAGGTGCTTAACCGACTGAGCCACCCAGGCGCCCCTTCCTCTATCCTTTTAAATGACCCACTAAAATTGAGTTTCGTATTTAGTTTCTTCTACTCCTACATCCTCCATATTGCTCTCATATTTATTTCAAACTCTTATTTACAATAAATTGGACTAGTTTTCTTCTTTTCTCAGGCCATCTACACCAACGCCAGGGAAACAGGGCCAGTGATCCGGTGCCCTGACACACGACTTCCTGCGACATGAGGAATAAGAAAAGGCTGGGTACTTTGCCAACGTCCAGATTCCTGATTGTCTTTGCAGAGAAAGTTCCCAGATCCTTAAGCTGTCTGCAGGCATGTCCAGCTCTTTAGCCTGTAAATCTGTCCACAGAAATAATACACGGATAAGTTTAGCGCTGTAAACAATTAGGTCTCCAAAGACTTTGTGACATGGTGTATTTGACCAAGTCTAGATTCATGTTTTCATATTTCCCTTTGCCTTATTGTTGTGGGTCTTGCCTCTAATGCTAGCCCGTAAGAAACATGCATTTCAATCAAGAATTTAAGAGTCTTGGGGTGCCTGGGTGGCTCAGTCGGGTAAGCCTCTGACTTCAGCTCAGGTCATGATCTCATGGTCCGTGGGTTCGAGCCCCGCGTTGGGCTCTGTGCTGACATCTTGGAGCCTGGAGCCTGCTTTGGATTTTGTGACTCCCTCTCTCTGCCCTTCCCCAACTCATGCTCTGTCTCTCTGTCTTTCTCTCTCAAAAATAAGTAAACATTTACAAAAATTAAAAACAAAAGAATTTAAGAAACGACAAGCAAACTTGACAGAGGTAAAGAAAGATGCTTTCTCCAGGGGCTGGGCAGAGATGCACGGCTAATACTCAGCAAAAAATATCTCTCTAATTCCCAATTTCAAACATCTCATTAGATGCCTCCACCTGGAACAGAAGAGAGACTCCAGAAACAGACTCACACATAAATGGTCAACTGATTTACAACAAAGGTGGTAAGACAATTCAATGGGGGAGAGGAAGATCTTTTCAACAAATTCTGCCAGGTAACTACACGGCCATATTGAGGGGGGAGGGGAGGATGAACACTGACCCTGACTTCACACTATGCAGAGAAATTAACTAAAAACTAATGATAGACCTCCATGCAAAACCTCAAACTAAATGGCGGGTTACACGGAGGAGAAAACCTATTCAATATTGAAGGAGACAAAAATGTCTTGGTACATAAAAACAAATTTTCGTAAACAAGAAAACTTGATAAACTGACCTTTATCAGAATTTTAAATAAAAAGCTGACAATACCAAGTGCTGATGAAGATACGGAACACCTGCTGGTGAGAATGTAAAACAGCACAAACACTTGGGAAAAACTAACAGTTTCTTAAAAAGTGAAAGGTATGCCTCCCATTCAACCAAGTCACATCTACTGCTGGGTAGGAAAATGGGATGTCCACTCAAAGTCATTATAGGAATGTTCACTTAGCTTGATTTGTTAATAAAGACTAGAAACAAACCAAATGCCCGATGACAGACAGGTGCATGCATAAATCAGTTGTGTGTACCCGTACAGTAGATTATCAGTCGGTAATAAAAAGGACTGAATTACAGATACAGGCAACAATACGATGGTTGTCAAAATCATCACGCTAAGTGAAGTAAGTCGGACACACACGCACACAAACAGGTACGTTGTTGTATGATTGATTCCATTTATATAAAATTGCAAAAAATGCCAACTCATTTATAAGTGGCAGAAAGCAGATCAGTCATTGCCTGGGGCAGGAATGGAAGAGGGTCAGGGGGACCAGAAGACTTTTGGGATGGTAGAAACGTTCAGTACCTTGCTTGTGATGGATACGTGGGTACATGCATTTGTCTAAAGTCTGAATTGTACCGTTTAAGATACAATTTACATTGTATACAACTCCATAAGGTTATTTTACAAATCTCCAACTGAGGGGCTCCTGGGTGGCTCAGTCAGTTGAGCGTCCGTCTTCGGCTCAGGTCATGATCTCGAGGTTTGTGAGTTCGAGCCCCACATCGGGCTCGCTGCTGTCAGTGCAGAGACTGCTTCAGATTCTCTGTCTCCCTCTCTCTGCCCCTCCCCCGCGCTCTCTCTCTCTCTTTCTCTCTCTCTCAAAGAGAAAAAAAAAATTAAAAATCTCCAACTGAATGTTCTTTAGGCCACTCAAATGTCACATTTCTAAAACCAAGTTCATGAGCTCCTTCCAAGCCTGTTTCTCTCTCTCTCTTTTTTTTTTTTTGGTTAATACTCTCTTGACTAATGGCATCCTCTACCCAGTAGCTAGGCTAGACAGCCTGGCAACCACATTCACTCCTCCTTCACACCTTTACTGTCCTTCTCGAATTTACTTCTCTTAAAAAAAAAAAACTCAGAACAGTGTATTTTAAAAATGCGTATAACATAAAATTGACCATTTAAGCCATTTAAAAATGTACAGTTCGGTGACACTAAGGACACTCACAGTGTTATGCAGCCATCATCACCATCTATCTCCATAGCTTTCGGATCTCCCCAAACTGAAACCCTGTCCTCATCAAACAAGAAGTCCCCATTCCCGTCCCTCCCCAGCCCCTGGCAACCACCACCCTCCTTTCTGTCTCTATGAATTTGACTCCTCACGGTACTTTTATAACTGGAATCACACAATAGTTGTCCTTTGTAACACTGGCTTTATTTTACATATTTTACAACATTCCTCTACGTCCTAGCATGTATCAAAATTTCTTTCCTTGGGGTGCCTGGGCGGCTCAGCGGGTTAAGCATCTGACTTCGGCTCAGGTGATGATCTCACGGTTCAGGAGTCTGAGCCCCGCGTCGGGCTCTGGGCTGACAGCTCAGAGCCTGGAGCCTGCTTCGGATTCTGCGTCTCCCTCTCTTTGTGCCCCTCTCCTGCTCCCATTATGTCTCTCTCTCTCTCTCAAAATAAAATAAACATTAAAAAAATTTTTTTTAACTAAAAAATTTCTTTCCTTTTTAAGGCTATGTAATATTCCAATGCATGTATACACAGCAGAGGCTGTTGAACCATCCATCTGTTGATGGAAAGTCAGGGCATCTACAACTCTGAACGCCCATGGCTACTACCCCAGCTTAGGGTCTCACCATCTCTTGCCCGGATTATTTTAGCAGTCTGTTAACTGGCCATCCTTGCCACCTTCTCTCACAAATCTTCTCACCTGCTGCCAGCATCGTTTTGCTATTGCAACGATCCTGTCCCTCCACTACCCAAAAGACCTTTGTGCACAATTTCAAACTAAGATGGAAGCAGATGTCTCATGCTGTTCTGAAATTTGTTTTTGCCCCATTCCACTTTTGAACAACTCTGATTAGTAGAAATGTTCTTATTTTCATCCAATATGTATTTCCTCACCAGTTCGGCCCATTGCTCCTAGTTCTGGCCTCCAGAGGAATGCCGAATAACAACGCTTCCCTGTTCAACATGGCGGACGACCCGTGAGATACCTGAAGATAGCCTGAGGGCCTTCTTTATCCAGGCCTTGGCTCATTCCTCAGATAACACGGTGGCCCTGGCTATTCCTCGCTGATCGTGACCCACGTTGGTCAGTGTCCCTCTCAAAATGGGCCGCCTAAGACAATATAATCCTACCGATGGAAGGTGGACCACCATCTCCTTTCTTCCTTTGCTCTATTACAACAGTTCAGCCTAACGTGCCATTGACAATTTTTACCTCCAAAGCTGATAATATATTAACCTACAGCGAATTCGAACATTTGGGTGGGTTTTGTTTTGTTTTTTTTTTCCCCAAAATAAATTTTGATGATCCCAGGGGGCACCTGAAGAATGGAGTGGCCAAATTGTGTCCTCACCAGTTTTGCCTCTTTATTAAATGTCGATGGCTCCTGCTAGCAAATGCAGGCTCCTGCCTCAGCCACTCCCCCCTTCCGGTCTCCTATCGGTTACTTACCAAACTCTAGACCCTAGGAAAGTAACTGCCTTTTCAACAATCTGCCAAGACCCACAATCGAACACATGGGCCTCCTCCACGCACCGTCAGTGCTATCCCTGATAGCTACTGGGCGCTTGCAGCAAGTGATTAGAAGCAGACATTGTTGGCAATGGCCACGAAACACACACGTCCAGGAAATGCATTTATGCAAAATACCTGCCAGATCAGACACGGAGCCTCAAATAAAAGCCTTACCAGAAAATGTGGAGGGGAATGGACCAAAAAGCCCGTCTCCCAGCTTGCTTTCTCTGGGTAGCTCAAAAGCTAAGCTATGGGGGGGGGGGGGGGGGGGGGCGGGGAGAGAAGATTCTTTGGGAGCATTGCAGCTGTTTCTTGGATTTTCAAAAGTAAAGTACCAACATATTCAACGGGCGAAAAGAAGCACTGCTTTTCCAGGCAATTTTCTTCGAAACTTTGAGTCATTTAAGAGGAAAAGACGATTGAATGTGTTTTGGCACTTTTGTTCTTTATGGTCAACTTCAGGCTGACGGTCATTTGCACACCCTCCTCCCCCACCCCCCGCCAATATGCTCATCGTTCCCAGGGTCTCGCATGACGTGTCTTTTCTACTCTTAGAAGTTCGGTGCTAATATTCCTCCACACAGGAAAACCATCCCCTTCGCTCTTCGGCCCTCCTTCCCTTCAATCCTAGAGACAGACCGTAAGGTCCTCAGTCTCCTCTTCTTCTTCCAAAATTATCCCTTAGCAGTTTCCATGGGCTCTTTCCTCTTCCCCCTTACATATAACCAGGACTCTCCAATGTGGAAGACGTATCTCAATCCAAAACCACTGCACGAACCCATCTCTCTCCCTCTCTCTCTCTCTCTTTTCACGTGCGGAACACCTCGAATGATTATCCAACATTTATTCCCACCCCGGATTCAGCACGTACTCCATTTTCACTAACCCACAAAAATATATTTCCTA
The DNA here is from genome assembly GCF_016509475.1 of Prionailurus bengalensis. NCBI lineage: Eukaryota > Metazoa > Chordata > Mammalia > Carnivora > Felidae > Prionailurus > Prionailurus bengalensis. The sequence goes on from NC_057343.1 coordinate 9,735,571, forward strand.
AGGTGAATAAGGACCTTTGGTTGGACCAATTCAATGGCTTTTTGGAATTTGTCTTCTCATATACTTTTGCTTTTCCTGTTAGGATCCAGCAGGATTGGGAGAGCCTTGAGAGGAGTGATAGCTGCTGGGGGTATGAGGGAGATTGCTGGGTCTGTTTTCCTCTGAAAATCATCATTATTCACTCTATTCCCCATAGGGTTCCCCCACTGTTCAAGTCTAGTTATAGAGCAGGATACCTATAACTAGGTAGAAGTATTGCCCAATACTTCTTGCCCCAAATACCACGAATCTAGAAAAGTTTTTTAGAGCAGGAAACCAGCAAATTCTTTGCTTTGAAGATGGGGGTCAGTAATCACCCAACCCCTTCCCTGCCCCACTAACTTAACTGAGTGACAGCTGTGGTTAGGTCTGTGATGGGCCCGCTGAATCTCTCACCTGTAGATTGGATGGTTCTGGACTAGCACATCTCTGGATCATCAGTTCAAGGATTGCTGCTCTCACCCATCCTTGACCCTCAATCCAGTGACTTCTCCAGTTTCCTTTTTTTGAACTGTGTTTCTCTCTGTATCTTTCTTCTTTTTTTTTTTAATGTTTATTTATTTTTGAGAGACAAGAGAGAGACAGAGCACGGGTGGGAGAGGGACAGAGAGAGAAGGAGACACAGAATCCGAAGCAGGCTCCAGGCTCCGAGCTGTCAGGACAGAGCCTGACGCGGGGCTCGAACTCACGAACTGCAAGATCATGACCTGAGCCAAAGTCGGATGCTTAACCGACTGAGCCACTCAGGTGCCCCTGTATCATCGCGTTTCAGGCAACCTTGTAGCCTGTCCCAACGTTCTTTCCATGATCATAAACATTCCCCAAACCACTTTTATTTATTTAAAAAAAAATTTTTTTTTAACGTGTATTCATTTTTGAGAGACAGAGTGCAAACAGGAGTGGGTGGGGCAGAGAGAGAGAGAGGGAGACACAGAATTTGAAGCAGGCTCCAGGCTCTGAGCTGTCAGCACAGAGCCCAACGCAGGGCTCAAACTCACAAGCTGTGAGATCATGACCTGAGCCAAGTCAGATGCTTAACAGACTGAGCCCTCCAGGCGCCCCTCCCCAAACCATTTTTAAAAACCACAATACCCTTCCCTTGTTCTCATAAGAGCGCAAAGTATGAGAAATAACCCTTCACTGATTGTAGATTCCCACTTCTTTCAAAACCAGAATGGCTAGTCTTGAACTTCTTAGCATCATAAGCCCAAAAAGGGAATCTTGAGAAGCCGATCCTTTAGTTATACTCCCTTTAAATAATTATGTAATGACTTTCTCTGAAGAGTTCAGAAAACTACTGAATTCACTTAAACAAAATTAAAATCTGCCCAAAGCCACTGGAGTTTGGTTAATGTGAGTCTGAAGCCCATCTGCCAATCACCCTACAGCTCTATCTGGAGAAGTGAGTATGATATTCTAATCACGGAATTTGCTAGCTTGAAGAGCCACAGGGTAAAGATGAAAGTCGCCATCCATACATAAGCTAGAAGCCTTGGTCAAATTACATGCTTCTAAGTTAAATATTTATGAATGAATATATGGAAACTATGGGTGTGAAGATATCTATGGAGAGCTGCATGCATTTTAATGATTTAGAATAGGAGTTATTAACCCTGGTCTGGACCATCTTCAAACATCTACATTTTTCTGGTACAAAAGTTTAAGGGGTTTATGGCCTATAAAAGATTTAAGAACTTTTGTTTTAGAGGAAAGCCAAGATTAAAATCAAGATATTATTATTTTATGTATTTCCAAATGCATTAGAATAGCAAAACACTTCCATTTTAGCAAACCACAAGATAAAACATGTCAGATCCTGTAACTAATCATACATGACCAGTGGCCATGTTTAAATACTAATACAGATAATACCATTCCAGCATTTCTAATACCTATCCACAAGTATTTACCTTAACATACATAAAACAAATTTATCTGGGAAAGAGAAGTTCAAATACCTATTTTAGACTACGTTGAAAACTCCTGATTTTCCACTATTTCTAAAACTACCATATTTCCACTATTATCTAATGTCTAAGAAAAACTTTAACCAGGTAATTCGAAAGTAATACTGAATACAAATGAAATCACAATTTTTCCTCAGTTACAGTCTCATCTTCCCGTATTAGACAAGAAGAATAAATTATTCTGCATGCCTTATAACAGACTGATTAAAAGACATACTGTGGAAACTCCTTTCAGAGCCAAATTTTGCAGCCAAAAATCAAATTCAGAGCCTGAATTTTGAAAGCCGGGGCCCATTCAGAGTATTCCAAGAATAGTTCTCAAATTGCTGGAAAGCATCACCGCCATAAATCTATCTTGGAGATGGATCTTAGAAATTAGCAAGTTTGAGTCAGCCATACACAAACCTATCAAGTTATTGTGCACACTATTTGTGTTTTACGTTTACAATGTAATTTATTTATTCGTTCTTTTGACAAATATTTACTGATCTTCTGCTATATGCAGACACCGATCTAGGTGCTGGAGTAACAGCAGTGAACAAAACAGATGAAAAATACATAAAAATACATAAACACAGGTTCACTCTAAAGCATTTCGCTACAGAAATGTATAGAATAAAAAATCAAAGCTGCCCTCGGGACAGCTCATCTCAGTTCTTTCCTTATAATAACTGCTATCATAATAATTATATAATATACATACAATACTGTTAACAGTTTAATATTTTTCTGACGTTGCGTTTCTTTACACAGAATACCTTATATAGGATTTTAAAACCACCTTTATTGCGACTTGATGTAAAGTTCACTTGTGTCACGTGCACAATTCAGGGATATTTAGTAAATGTGCAGGTTTGTGCAACCATCATCATAATCTAGGTTAGTGGATTTAAAAATTTTAGGGGCGCCTGGGTGGCTCAGTCGGTTGAGTGTCCGACTTTGGCTCAGGTCATGATCTCACAGTTCGTGGGTTCGAGCCCCGCATCAGGCTCTGTGCTGACCGCTTGCTCAGAGCCTGGAGCCTGCTTCAGATTCTGTGTCTCCTACTCTCTCTGCTCCTCCCCCGTTCACGCTTTGTCTCACTCTGTTTCTCAAAAAAAAAATAAATAAATGTAAAATAAAAATGAAAAAAAAATAAAAATTTTAAATATATATAATATTGTATAGATGATAATTTATTTAAAAACTTTGTTCTTCAGGTTATGGTGATACATGGATATATAGGTATATAGAATTTTCATTTTCCAGTTAGTACTAAACCTTGACGTCAGCATGGAGAGATTTCTGATTACTTTCTAAAAAGAGAGGCCATCTTCCATGTCAGTTTCCTTAGAAAAAGAATGCCTGAAGACTGCAATTAGATTGAATTGTTTTGGTAATCCTGTGATTCCAATAGACAAAGAGAAGTCAGTTGATTTACAAAGTCTTAAGAGTCCAAAAATGAACTGGAAAATGGGGGGGAAAAAGGGGGGGGGTATAGAATATATTTTAAAACGCATACACAAAACACAGCAACTTTGAGTATGTATTTTGAAATAAATAGCCAACAGTTCTATAACCTAGACTGTGGGCAAGCCACTATTGTAAAACCTTAACACACAGTAACTGTTAAAGTTCTCACGACAGTTCTATTAAGTATTTACCATTATCAAACCCATTTTGCAGATGTGGAGACTAAGGCACAAGAGGTCAGGAAATTTGTGCGCTAAACTAGCTAGAAAGAGGCAGGCTGGCTTCAGAGCTCACACTCTTAACTGATCTGATGGAACGTGGCGGTGCAGGTGGGTGGAGGAGAGAGAGGAGGATAAAAATACTTGAGGTGAAGTAGGTAGTGTTTAGCACGGTGGCTGGATCCTAGCAGGCACACCATAAAAATGAATAAAACAATGATGTTCTGTCATATATTTTAGGCTGAGTGTTCTTCCACTGCTAGAAAAGTAATAGTTCTGTTGCCACCCTAAGGGTTTGTTTAATTACTTGTCTTCATTTGGGGCTGTAACCCTTCTGCAGGGGAACTGAGGCTATTAGGGGGAACTTCGCAGGTGCCGAACACAAGTACTACAAAGGCAACCAAGACTAAACCTGAGCTCAAAAAACTTGTAGAAGGGAAAACAAGAGTTAAGATGGGGGGGGGGGGGGGGAGGGATAGATGGAAGCTCTGGAAGCCCCAATGGTGAAATCTGTATGATTTTGAGGCATCAAGGAAGGGTTCTGGGAAGGAAACCTTGAGATGTTAAGTGGAGAGATACATGGAGTCCGATCTCGACTAATTTTACGTGCTCTTTAAGAAATTCCCGTTTTATCCTGAAGAAATGCAGAGCCATTAAGAAGGTGAAATGGAATAGGGTAGGCCCGGAGGAAAAGACATTCACAAGGCTGAATGTGAATTACTCCGCCCCAGCCCGTGACACAGGCTCCACCCAAAACATCTGCTATTCTCGCTAGTTGGTTCCTTATCTTTTGACTCATAACTTGTCTTCAAGTTTCTCAATAAAATGTGATCTCACCTGAAAATAATCGTTTGTATCTGAAATTTGTTTTGCATGCCCATATGGTTAAGCCTCTTTTTGGTGCAGAAGAAGTTCTAGACACTTCTTTTTAAAACATCAGAGACCCATGAAAAAGCTGGACAAAGGAGGATTAATTTTGAGACGCCCAAGGTGGGGGGTGGGTAATTGAAAAACAGGACGACCAGGAACTCCCCATCACTTCAACGTCACAGCTGGGGTGGAAAGAAGAGTCCAGACCAGGGAAAGGTTAGGCTTAGGTTAAGGTTTAAATTTTTTTTTTTTCAACGTTTATTTATTTTTGGGACAGAGAGAGACAGAGCATGAACGGGGGAGGGGCAGAGAGAGAGGGAGACACAGAATCGGAAACAGGCTCCAGGCTCCGAGCCATCAGCCCAGAGCCCGACTCAGGGCTCAAACTCACGGACCGCGAGATCGTGACCTGGCTGAAGTCAGACGCTTAACCGACTGTGCCACCCAGGCGCCCCTTAGGTTAAGGTTTAAATGGCCCTTCCCTACAATAGGGTTACCCTTTCAAATTAAAAAAAAAATTTTTTTTAATGCTTATTTATTTTTGAGACAGAGAGAGACAGAGCATGAACGGGGGAGGGTCAGAGAGAGGGAGACACAGAATCGGAAACAGGCTCCAGGCTCTGAGCTGTCAGCACAGAGCCCGATGCGAGGCTCGAACTCACAGACTATGAGATCATGACCTGAGCCGAAGTCGGCCGCTTAACTGACTGAGCCACCCAGGCGCCCCTACCCTTTCAAATTTTTAACAGAGATAAAGGAAGGTGCTCCTTTCACAAGCATGCACAGACAGAAGGAATGAAGTTGGTGATTCTGATTAAGACCAAGAAGGAAGAGTACAGGTAACACCACCAAAGACTGGAGCCAGAGGTGAGAGGGCAGGAGAGATCCGACCCAGCAATGTTCTCATAAGACACTTCCTGCATTTTTTTTTTTTTTTTACATTGCTAAATAATGTATGTTCTTTCACTTTAACCGGCAAAAATGAAGTACTATTGTAAATTCGCAATTCAAATCCCAACTATTTATTTTTCAACTTTTTAATCATGGCGAGTTGCACACAGGCAAAGGCATAGAGAGAAGAGCGTAATGAAACCCCGTGAACCCATCGTCCAGCTTCAGCAGCCGTCGGCCCACGGCCAGTCCTGTTTTCACCTGTACTTCTATTTATTTACTGGATTATTCGGAGGTCACCGTGTCATCTGTAATGACTTCAGTGAGTAAAACCATCTTAAAGCAAGCGTGCCTTTTGGATTCCCCCTTTCCCTTCACTCACTCCCATCCTCTCGACGAGTAATCTGAGGACAAGGAGACAGATTTGAGGAGAGAGGAAAACAGTCTCCACGGAAATACCAAACTGGCTGGAAGGGAGTGAGTGAGTGAACGCCCTTTGAATCAGGACTCGTGTAGGAGGCGGCGGAGGAAAGCATCTCCCTGGGCTGGGACGTAGAGCTGCTGTGAAGGCTTCCTCACCCCCTTCCCAGGTCGGTGGCACCTGGGATGTCTGATAGAGGTCCTCTGAAGTGGGGAGGGCCAGAGCACGTAGGTGCAGATTTCTGGGCAGAAGCATTTTAGATCTGCTGGTGGTCATCTGGCTTCTGTGGTGCTAAGGGTATACATACTATTACACGATTGACTAAGCAAATGATTATTGAAACTGTCTCTATCGCTGACCCCCTCTTTAAACCAATCCATAGTCACATCCACCCACCTTTTCCTCCAATCTTGCAGGAGGACATGTTCCTCTTTGTTCCTGGCCAGCATGTCTCCTTTCAGCAACCCCCAACCCCCCAGCCTCCTTCCCACCCTCTCCAGGGTCCCGCACCTGCTGTCATTCCGCACTTGCTCCACGACACAGGTATGCACGGGCACTCCGGCTCCTGTCCTTCCTCCCCTGGCTGCACCTGCCGCTCTCCTCTCTCTGAATGTCCCCCAGCCCTCCGTTGCCTCCCTGGACTGCTGATTCTCCAAAGCCTCCCCTTCTTCAGGAAACCCATGACTCACCGCTCCGCTGTGAGCAGGTGCACGTTAGCATCTCTCTCCCAAGCGCCCTGACAGCAGGGGCTGAATCGAATTTCTCCTGCATCCCTGGCTTTCAGGTGCCCGTTCAGAAGGCGCTCGAATATTTGAGGGGAAACAGTGGCGATGAACAAAACCACCTCTGCTCTCAAAGTAATTCAGCCTACAGAGAAGCGTCTCCCCCAAAGCAAGGAGATCAGAGTGTCTGCCCGCTAACTGTTCTTTAGGAGGCTTCCCATTACATTCACGGTAAAAATCCAGATTTTTTTTTTTTAGAGGGTCAGGCCCTTCTAGCCCTAACCAGCTCTTCAGCTCAACCTTCCGCCCACAAGCATACAACCTCCCACTGCAACGTGAACTTTTCCAAGCCCCCTACTGAGTCTTCTCATGTCGTGGGTTCTCTCCCTTGCCTGGGATTTCAACCCTTCACCCACTGGCCACGTCCTGCGGATCCCTGAAGACTCCCGTTTTCGTGTTGACACCTGTGTGAAGTGTGCCCTGAGCCTAACCCTGGCATTGTCTTCTCCTCTAGACGGGAAGGTTCCTAAGAGCAAGGCCTTCTTCTTCATCCGTGTATTTCTAGCAGTTTGCACACTGTCTAGCACGTATGAGCACCTCAGCGTAGGCTGCACGAGGAAATAAAGCATTCGGTTCTTTCAGTTTCTGTCACGGCAGAAGCACAAATAACACAGACATTTCACACTAATTTCCTCTAGTCTGAGGAAGACTAGCAGCATTGCCGTTTGAGTATGTGAGGTCTCCAAAATTAAAGTTTCAGGAAACTACCCACGGTGTTCTGTCGGTAGAAGAGTAAGCCCTTTTGTAGTATGTGGCGACCCGACTTCCTCCTCGTGTTGAACGTCTGAGGTAGAGTGGCTACTTGCTCAGTAGACGAACCAATGCTCCCAGTTATCTGTCAACACAAGCCAGAAAACGCGACGGGCCGACTGGCCACAGCACCCGACCTTTGCTCTCCTATCACCCTGCATAAAAAATTAAAAAACTGAGCGTAGGTGTGTTCCTCATCATTCCCAGTCAGGTCCTAACACATGAAGTTAGCTGTAGTCACATCATCTGAAAAATACAGATTACCCTAAGAGAGTTGTTTTTAAATCATAGTCTTCGGCAGCCGGAAACGGCAAAAACAAACACAAAAAAACACATCTTAAGAAAAGGAAAAACCCTCCTGGTCACTATTTCATCCCTGCACTCAATCAAAACAGCACTCCTAAATTTAGTCTCCTCCAAGTCTGCTTTGAGTATTTTTCTGAAGGTATCCTGGCTTTCCCCCTGGCTTTCATTTTGACGATCAGGGGGTTTCCTGGTCATAACTTGAATGTTCCTCTCAAATTTCGATAAATTTCCCCTCTTCCTCACTCTTCGATGGTCAGGCTCTCTGAACATATTTCTTTCCTATTCATTCTTCATTAGTTGTGTTTTCAGAAATCAAGCTGAATGAAAGTACAACCTTCTGCATTGCATTATCTTCCTGCCTTCGTTCCTGATCAGATACATCTCTCATTTCTAAAAGGATTTTTTTTTCAACGTTTATTTATTTTTGGGACAGAGAGAGACAGAGCATGAACGGGGGAGGGGCAGAGAGAGACGGAGACACAGAATCGGAAACAGGCTCCAGGCTCTGAGCCATCAGCCATCAGCCCAGCCCAGCCTGACGCGGGGCTCGAACTCACGGACCGCGAGATCGTGACCTGGCTGAAGTCGGACGCTTAACCGATTGCGCCACCCAGGCGCCCCTACATCTCTCATTTCTAAAACGCACTTATGGATTAGTCTGATATCCTTGATTTTCTATTCAAAGCCAAAATATCAACACCGATTCATATTTAGCTCTTGACCTCTGCCTAGAGGTGTGATGATAGTAAGATAAAAGAGGGGTATTAGTGCAAAATTTGGTCTTTAAGGAATTTGCTAAGCTGTTCGGTTAGAGAAGGTGCACACACTATAGTAATGAAATATCAGTAATAGTATTTTCTTTTTTTTTTTTAACATTTATTCATTTTTGAAAGGCAGAGAGAGACAGAGTGCGAATGGGGGAGGGGCAGAGAGAGAGGGAGACACAGAAACAGAAGCAGGCTCCAGGCTCTGAGCTGTCAGCACAGAGCCCGACGTGGGGCTCGAACTCACGGACCGTGAGATCATGACCTGAGCCGAAGTCGGTCACTTAACCGACTGAGCCACCCAGGCGCCCCTCAGTAATAGCATTTTCGATATCTATAATACTTCGCTGTTTCCAAGGCCCATTCACATTCATCTGATCAAAGACAATCCTGTGCTATATCTTCTCCATCTCCCACAGAAGGAAACTGAAAACGCAGAATTGTTAAATGTCTTAACCAAGATCTCCCTAGGTCGCCTAACCCGTTCTCAGTCTTAACGCTCACCTCCAGGCTAACGATTTCCAAATCTATTTCATGTCCCAGACTTCTTTCCTGAAAAAGCCAAACTGTTCTGTCACATTACCTACTTGCCAATTTCGCCTGGGTGTCCCACAGGCGGCCCGAATTCACAGGGTGGAAATCTGAAGGACAGTCAGCATCAGGCATCCTCCCTCCACTGCTGCCTGCGGCAGGCAAAGGCACTCTCATCCACCTGATAGTCCCAGCCAGGAATCTGGAAACCCAGCGCTGGAGCATAGAGCAGACACACAATAGACCCTCAAGAAGTACTTGAACAAGTGATTTAATGAGTGAATGAGTGAGTGGGGGCGGGTCATCCTCAGCTCGTCCTTCACCCTCAACCAGAAGATTAATTGGTCATAAAATCCTGCTGTTTCTACAGCATAAATCTCTCCCAAATCCTCCCCCCACCCTTCCCCTTATAATCCCTACCTTGCCTCCCTTGCTGGATTGTGTCAAGGCTAAAATGAGATTAATACACATAAAAGTGTTCTGCAAAGAATAAACCTCCGGGGGGAACAACATAGAGAGGATAAATCCTTCTGGAATCTGTTAACTAAACTTACCAGTCCCAGTTTGCCTATTCCTTTCAAGCTATGATTTTTTTGTCCTCCTAACCTTGCTGTTTTCTCGGCTATGGCTTCCAGAGGCCCATCACTCATCTGTACGTAAATACCGTTAATCTGTACGCACGGCTTAGCGGCTCAGTTATACACTCTTTTATGTTGCTTGCTTCTGGTTATTTCTTAGAGTAGGATCTGGCTCCAGAGATGGCGTTAAGCTCTTGCAAAATGGAACAGCTATGTAGCTTTTGTAGCCTCCACGGCACCTCACGCCACCTTAGGCATCTAGTAGGTGACTACTAAAAGCTTACTGAGGGGCGCCTGGGTGGCGCAGTCGGTTAAGCGTCCGACTTCAGCCAGGTCACGATCTCGCGGTCCGTGAGTTCGAGCCCCGCGTCGGGCTCTGGGCTGATGGCTCAGAGCCTGGAGCCTGTTTCCGATTCTGTGTCTCCCTCTCTCTCTGCCCCTCCCCCGTTCATGCTCTGTCTCTCTCTGTCCCAAAAATAAAAAACGTTTAAAAGCTTACTGAATGACTCTCCCCCCCACTCCCCTCTCCACTATTCTCTCAGAATTCTATTCCTTATTCTTCCAAACTTCCTGCTTCTACCAGGAACATTTCCTCCGAAGAGATCTGAGAGAGGAAAATATTCCAGATTAGCCTACAGGTTGGAGTTTTTAAAAAAATAATTCTCATTCTGTTAAATGTCCTAAGTAAATCAGGGTGGGAGTGCCAAACTCTGACAGACTGTTCATCCCACTGAAACCACAGTTTTACGTACGTAGTGCTTATAAACATACACCTAAAGTGAGTATAGTTAAGTACCTGAAACACTGCCAGGAACAATCATACAACTCAAGAAAAATAGCGTACCAATGTTTTCCTCCTTTGTATTCTCTCTAGCCCTTGAGTCACCAAGTCTTGTTGCTTCTGTCTTTGCAATGATCATTCAACGTGGCATTTCCATTCCATACCTTGTCACCATTTTAATTCCAGCCTTGCATATTTCATCCAAGTGCATGATCTCAGCTTCCTGGCTGGGCTCTTGGTGTTTGGTTTCTCCTTATGTGAATGCACTTCACCCCCAGCCCCAGATCAATGTCCCCCGAATGTGGATTTCATCAAGCCATCCGCACTGCCCCAATCCACATCTCCAGGGGCTCCCCAGTATTTACAGGACAAGGCACACACTCCTTAGCCAGATTTTCAAAGACTTTTACATCTAAGCCGATGCTCCTCATCTAAGCTCTCTGCAACTCTTCTTTACAGGGGGGTGACTGTGGACCGCCCCGTGAGACCTGGGAAGTTGTCATCGTGATTTTCCTGGGTAAAACTACACAATCGATGTAACCCGCAGGAGGGAATCAAACGATTGCCTACTCTGTAAATGAGGGACTCTTAAGAGCTTGGGGTAACGCCAAACTCCAATCAAAACCTGTGAGTCATACCAGGGAAACGGGGCTAAAAAGTGATTGTCACTTGGCAAGCTGAAGCAAACAATGAGCCTGGTTTAGAGAAAAGGTGTGACTAGAAGGGCCAGCAAGGGGAACCCAAAGAGTAAGAAGTAGGCAATGCCTGCGTGTTAGGTCAACTGGAATGTCTATCCGTGCCTGTTGAGGGAGAACATGATAACTCAGGGTCTGCCACTAGAGAACACTGGAGTCACCTAACAATCCCCATCACTAGCCCATGATCCCACAGCAAGCTCCTAGCGTTTGGCTTCCCATGGACTGGGTCCTGGTCGGCCAGACAGCCGACGATAGTTGCCCCTGCAAGTCAATGCACCGCGTTCAGGCGTGTGCTTACATGTGAGTAATCAGTCTTGCTGTGCTGGGTCAATGTGAGGCCACTGCTGAGAAATGGAACCACTTCCAGTCCAACAATAATGATAACAAATACAATAAATCCCATTTCTGAGCCCGAGGAAGAGCTTCAGGACCACAGTGAACCGACCAAGGTAAACGGGTTCAGGGAAGGCCTCAGAGTGAAGAGTCTGCTCACTATTTGGGCACAGTCACCGCATGTTGATTTCACCACTGTGAAACCGCATCACGAAACACCAAACTTATCTTCACGTGGATCCTGTTTTCTCTTCAGTTCCCCCCCCCCCATTTTTTGCTCTCTAGTCACTTTTCGCTTGCTCTAGAGAAGATCCGTTCCACTATTCCTTCCTGCTCTTACTCCTATCCGGCTGGAACCACCTGTTTTAGGAAGTCACTCCCCATGAATGCTCTTGTATGCTGTGCGTGTGCCCATCGTGACGCTGCAACCATCCGCACGTGTGTTTGGGCGTCTCTACTTGGACGTGATACAGATAACCCAGCCTTCATCGAGCCAATACTGAATTTGCTTTTCCCTCCTTATGCCAGTTAATGGCACCATCACCCAAAGAACATGCTAAGTCAGACCCACGGGTCATCCTAAATCCCCTTCCTTGTTCACGCCCCACATCTAATCAGTCACTAAATCTCATTCACCCACTGTCCCTTCACGTCTGTCCACTTTGCTCTTACCTCAGGTCCTTGACGTTGCTCATCTAGACTGTGATGGTAATCTTCTAACTGGTCTCCCTGCTCCACGCCTGTTCTTCTCAAATACATCCTCCACATGAATGCTAAAGTTATCATCTTTGGATACAACTCTGTCCATGTTATTCTCCCGCTTGAGACAACTCAATGGATCCCTTGCCTACGGGGGTAAATCCAAACTGGCCATTATGTCATGCAAGTCCCTTTATGAATGGACCCCTGGCCTCCTTTCCAGCCTCATCTCTTATCTTTTCCAGTTCCTCGAGATCCAGCCCTACAGAACCAGGAGGTACATGAGCATTTCCCTAAATAGGCTACACGGTTTCATTCTTCCTTGCCTTTGCTCCTATCTGGGATTCTCCCTTGTCCATCACAACACTCCACATTTTCCAGGAGCACTATTCATTCTTCAGATGTATCTCGAGTGTCACCCCTCTGAGAAGCTCTTGGTGACCCACTCAAGTGGAGTTGATCGTTCCTTGTTTAGTGCAGCCATTGTACTTAATACGTGCTTTACATACTCCAGGGTGATGATTTGTTTCCTTGACCCTGTCTCTTACTATGAAGTCCTGAGGGCAGGAATTGTGGTTCACTTTTGTATTAAGGGCACCTAGCAGAGTGCCTTGCAGCAGGGTAATGACCTAACAAAGGTCTGTCACACTGAATGGTGACAAGGAGCACACTGGCTTGGCACTGTTCCTGGTTCTGTCGCTTGCCAGTGCTTTTGCCTCTGTAAGCTTCTGTTTCTTCGACTTTAAAACAGGAATAATTATACTTGGACTTTGTAAAGATCAAATGAGATAACACACACACAGCACAGTATCCAGGGCTTATAACTCAATGACTGTTAGCCATTGCTACTATTATCCCTTAGGGTCAAGTGCAATTTCTTTTTAAACTCTATGTGACCTTTCTAACCAACTGATTCCGCGGATGTTGTCCTTCTATAAACTGCTGCTGCACTCATTGAACTGTTCATTTAAAAATGTATCTTCTGGGGGCGCCTGGGGGGCTCAGTCGGCTGAGCCTCCTACTTCGGCTCAGGTCACGATCTCACGGTTTGCGAGTTTGAGCCCCGCGTCGGGCTCTGTGCTGACAGCTCGGAGCCTGGAGCCCGCTTCGGATTCTGTGTCTCCCTCTCTCTCTGCCCCTCCCCTGCTCACGCTGTCTGTCTCTGTCTCAAAAATAAATACACATTGGGGCGCCTGGGTGGCGCAGTCGGTTAAGCGTCCGACTTCAGCCAGGTCACGATCTCGCGGTCCGTGAGTTCGAGCCCCGCGTCAGGCTCTGGGCTGATGGCTCAGAGCCTGGAGCCTGTTTCCGATGCTGTGTCTCCCTCTCTCTCTGCCCCTCCCCCATTCATGCTCTGTCTCTCTCTGTCCCCAAAATAAAAATAAACGTTGAAAAAAAAAAATTAAACCCACAGACCTAGCCTGTGGATATTTAAATAAATAAATAAATAAATAAATAAATAAATACACATTAAAAAATAATAATAAAAAAATAAAAAACAAATCAAAATGTATATTCTGTTCATATTTGGAGATCCACATACTAATCTTTAGATGTTGAAGAACTGGAATGTATCTTATGTTTTGTGGTATGCAGAATTCTATGAGGACCCCACGTAACCCTCTTACTTGTAGAATCCCCTCCCCTTTGAATGTGGAGGCATCTGTGAATGTGGTATTATTCCCATGATCAGGTTATGGTAGACAACACAGCTGACCTTACGAAAGGGAGATTGCCCAGGTGGGCCAGATCTAATTATACTGAATCATTAAAAGCAGAGAGTTTTCTCTGGCTAGAGGCAGAAGAGGAAGTCAGAGGTTCAAAGTCCAGGAAAAAGGTGGGCATGCCCTTGCGGGTTTGAAGGTGGCGGGGGCCACACAGGAAGGACCTGAAAGCAGCCTGAGCACCAGAGAGTAATGCCCTAAGATAGTCAGCGAGAAGACAGAGGCCTCAGTTATACAGTGGCAAGGATCCGGATTCCGACGATAACCCGAATGAGCTGGGAAGTGGGTTTTTCCCAAAGCCTCCAGAGGAGAGCTCCGTTTGGTCAACGTCTTGATTTCAGCAATTTTTTTTTTTCCCCAGATGTTTATTTTTTTGAGAGACAGAGCACATGCCTGAGCCAGGAAGGGCGGAGGGAGAGGGGGGGAGAGACAGTCCCAAGCAGGCTCCGCACTGTCAGTGTAGTGCCTGACGCGGGGCTCAGTCCCACAAACCGTGAGATCATGATCTGAGCGGAAAACAAGAATCGGACGCTTAACCGACGGGGCCACCCAGGTGCTTCCATTTGTGACAATTTTTGTTATGTGGCAACATAAGACTAATACCTCTTTTTAAATGGCTTAATTATTAATATATTATTTAACATTACTGTCAATACCTACCCACTGAGAAAACGTTAATAATCGAAATAACTTTACCTTATCACCAGTAATGTCAAAATGTCAATTAGTCTTCTCTATCATCAAAAAAAAAAGAGAGAGATTTAACAAAGATTTTAATTTGGGCAATATCTGGCATGCTCATTTTATATTGATTAAATTGCTTAAAATACATTATTCCAGAAGTGATGTTTTTATAAAACCTAAAAAGGAATTACTTACAGCTAGATGCACCAGCTACACATTTCATACACCCAGGGGCTATATTTTAGTTTCAGGACACCAAAATCCAGCTAGCAAAATATGTCACAAACTAAGGTAATCATCAAAGGGATTTACAGGTAGCATTTCTTTGCATAAATTAGCATTACAAAGAAGGATTCCATGTCACAATTCTATCTCCATGTCAACGCAGAAGATCCTTAGAAATGATGCTTGTGTTGGTGTGTTTCCAAAAGTTTTTATTTGAGGAATCTGGCAAAGGCTGTGTATTAACTACCCCCTTGGAGAGACACGCTGCATGTGACCGTACTAAGAGCTCAAAGAAGCCATGAAGTGAATCTAGTTAATTTTTTTGTAACACAGCATTTCGCAGATGTATTTACCCCAGATTCTTTGCTTCGGGACAGGGCTTGACATCTAGCGACACCATCTGAGAAATGCTGACCTAAACAAATCCCTCGCTTTCCCAGACCAAATGTCAAATCAAAGTATTAGTCCGGAAAGAAATGTTTCAGAAACTGAATCGATTACAAGATACTCAGGAGAGTGTCTTGCCTCTTTCCCTATTGGCTGTCACAACTTTTCACTATACTCCCTACTGTCAATGAGCTAGAAAACTGATTTTTAACAACTGTATTAATAAAATACCTCTATGGCAAAATGAATCTCCCAAGGAGACTTCGAGAAAAGTGATGCCATACCTATTTGTGCCTCACTAAAGTGGACATGTTTCAAATGTAAGTGGAGCAAGGTGGTTTCTGTCATCTAATACTTTACAACTGAATGCAGAAAACACATCAGACTGGGGCGCCTGGGTGGCTCAGTCGGCTGAGCGTCCGACTTCGGCTCAGGTCATGATCTCACGGTTCGTGAGTTCGAGCCCCGCGTCAGGCTCCGTGCTGACAGGTCAGAGCCTGGAGCCTGCTTCGGATTCTGTGTCTCCCTCTCTCTCTGCCCCTCCCCCGGTCATGCTCTGACTCTCTCTCTCTTAAAAATAAACAAACATTCAAAAAAATTAAAAAACAAAAAGAAAACATGTCAGACTAAACAGCTTTTTAAGAAAGGATACTTTTCATCAGTGATAACTGAGTCGAGTAAGGCCCCATGGAAGAGAGGAGAATAAGATCAGAATTTTAGGCTAGGATTCTTGTGCTTTTAAGTACTATAAATTCTAAAAGAAATTTCATGTAGAAAAAAATGAAAATAAATATATATATATATATATTTTTTATATATATATATATTTTTACTGAATGTGAAACAGAGCTGCTATATACTTCAAAAAGGAGGACTAACCTTAGGATCCTGTCCAACTTTCTGCTCTAAGTCAGGGGTTCTCAAACTTTAGGAGGTTTTAGGAACTACTGGAAGGCTTCATAAAGCACAGATTGCTGGACCACAGCCCCAGAGTCGCTGGTCCACAGGCCTGGGGGGTGGGGGTGGGGGGCCAAGAATGCAATTCTAACAAGTTCCCAGGTGACGCTGAAGCTGCTGGTCCAGGAACCCTATTTTGAGCACCGCAGAGAATCTAACTCTTATACCGACTCCCTTGAGATTCTCACTCAACAGGTCTGGGAAAAGCTGCAGAGGTGGTTTTGATGTGTGCCAATCTCCGAGATCCCATTTAGCTCTAAAGCTCGGTGTTTGGGGATTTTGTCACAGGAGATCCTTGTTCTGGCTCTGCATCTCAAATCCTCTGCAGTTCCCTCCCTGGGTATTTCAGCACACGAAAGCAGAGCCAGAATGCTCAGAGAATGAAGGTGGGAGACAAAAACTTGGTTTTACAGCTGTTGGCAGAATTTGCAGAAGGAGAAAGCCGGAGCCTGAAACTACAGATTCTCACTTCTCTTGCTCCCGCCTCCATCCAGAACACAGGAAATGCAGAGTTGGCCTCGTTGACCATCGGTGTAATGAGAGAATGCCCAGAAGTCTGCAACTACCATACGACTTCTATGTCCATTTGTTTCCTTGTCTGTGGTTTTAAGATTCAATTTGCAATCGGCCGTACGATGTGCTCTGGAAGAGTGGTCAAGAGTGATCTTGTGGAGTCAGATGGATTCAAGTCCTAGCTCTGTCATTTGTTCCTGAATGACTCTGAGAGGGTTATTTGATATTTCTTTTTCTTTAATTTTTTTTTTTTTTCTGAGAGAGAGAGAGAGAGAGAGAGAGAGAGAGAGAGCACGCACAAGTGGGAGAGGGGCAGAGAGGGAGGGAGACACAGAATCCGAAGCAGCTCCAAGCCCTGAGCTGTTAGCACAGGGCCCGACGCGGGGTCTGAAGTCATGAACCGCGCGAGATCATGACCTGAGCCAAAGTCGGATGCTTAACCGACTCAGCTACCCAGGCGCCCCAGTTATTTAATATTTCTAAACCTCAGTTTCCTTTTCTATAAGATAAGCAATAGCTCCACCTTCTCTACATATCATTGTTGTCAGGGGCGAATGAGAAAATGTACAAAAAGCACACAGAGTAAGGGTCATAAACCACAAACAATCCTTAACTACTAACAAAAATTCTACGAAAGTCTGAGAACAGGTGTCAATTTTAACGTTTGAGAAGCTAGAATTACACTAAATATTTATTGATTGATTTGTGTGTTTGTATGTTTATTATTTGGCCCTGGCCCCCCGGGCCTGGACTCACTACGATTATTTTTCAATGAGACAGCTAAGAGAGGTTTACCTTCAACTTAGAGGTTCCCACCACCCTCATGAGCTACTTTGAATAAGTACCAGATACCATCAAATATAAGACCTCTGATCCTAAGACGCGACACTGTATTACGTGGCGGTTAAAAAAAATGTTGCCAATTAAACTATCAGATGATGCTTTCTTATCTGTACTTGCAATTTTCATTTCAGACCCTATGAAGTCGCTCTTTCAGACTTCGATTTTTAAAACATTTATCATCCTTTTGCCCACAGAAAAAGGAAAACATAGGCAAAATAAAGTCATTTAAAACGTTCCTACGTGGGGCGCCTGGGTGGCTCTGTCGGTTAAGCATCTGACTCTGGATTTCGGCTCAGGTCACGGTCTCACAGGTGTGGGATGGAACCCTGCGTAGGCTCTGCCTGAGCGTGGAGCCTGCTTGGGATTCTCTCTCCCTTTCTCTCTGCCTCTACCCCCTTGTGCGTACGCTCACTCGCTCTTTCTCTCTCAAAATAATGAATATTAAAAGAAATATTCCTATGTTGTCTTCACGCTCAGTGCCCCCATCTTCCGAATCCCTTGTTTGACTCAGAGTGTGTGTCATTGCTTATTAACTCCGTATCACCCTTGGTACCGTCGGGGGTACTGGTGAGGCAGCATTTCTTAAGAGAATCCTACAGTACTAAACGCTCTCGGGGCTGCACTGTTTGTTGGCCTAGTTTTGATTCCTGCCTCAAGGATACCGCCAAGCATGTGATGACTTCTCATTTTCCCCACTCCCTCTCCCATAAGCATTTGGCTCTTGGGGTTTAAAGAGGGCTTCACCCTTCCTTCTGGGAGTTGGCTGCAAGCAACCGATACCCATTTCCCAAGTTTGGACACTGCTGCATTTGAAGTTCATGGACATGTAGGTAATGACGGCTGTGGCCTGGCCAACAGACTGAGGCATCTTCGATCATAAGGTGCATCGCGATTTTACAGACATTGGGGTCAATCAGGCCCTGAATGGAACCCGGCTGAGATTCCGCTCTGGTAAGCGCAGAAAACACAGGATTACTATTTAACGGCCTTTGCCTTGCACTATTTTTTTTTTTTTCCATAACAGCTTTGTCGAGATAAAATTCACATGCTCTACAATTCACTCATTTAAAGTGCAACATTCTACGCTTTTCAGTATCTTTGTGATGTATACCAATAAATCAATTTTAGAACAATTTCATCACCCCAGAAAGAAATCCTGGACCCATTAGCAACCTCTCCCCATTCTTCCCCCAACTCCCAGTGCTCCGGTCATTAATCTACTTTTCCTCTCTACGGATCTGCCTCTTCTGGGTATTTTATATACACGGAATCACGATATGCGGCTCCTCTCACTCTGCATAACGTTGTCAAGGTTCACCCGTGCTGTAGCCTGTATCAGTTCTGCACACCCTTTTCCCGTTGACTAATATTCAACTGTATGGATATACCACATTTGATTTATCTACTGGAGCCAATGGACGCTTGGGTTGTTTCCACTTTTTGGCTACCGTGAATAATGCTGCGAGCATTCATGTGCAGATTTCCGTGTAAATGGATGTTTTCATTTCTCCCGGGCACATCCCCAGGAGTGGAATTGCTGGGTCTTTCAGTGACTCTATGTTTAACTGTTTCAGGAACTGCCAGACTGTTTTCCAAAGCAGCTGTACCATTTTACAATCCAGCTGGCAAAATATGAGGGTTCCAATTTCCCCACATCCTTGTCAACATTTGTTATTATCTCGTCTTCTTGCTTATTGCTGTCCTGGTGGGTGTGAACGAGTATCTTCATTGTGGCCAACGCACTTATTTTTAAAGGATTTCTCCCTTGCATTTGCTCATTCGATCCACACAACATCTGTCCCCATTCCTTACCCACAGTCAAGGAAGCAAACACAAAGACTGATTCATTGACTTGCTCAAGATAGCTCAGTTAGAGACAGCACGTCAACTAGTAAGATGCTTCTTAGATTCTGGGCCCATTGCTGTTTCACCATAGCAGGCCACTGGAACCTCAGGAGAGCTATCTGCTACAGAGTGGGGACAAGGGCGATGACAGATCTGGGGTGAGCTGGGGAGTGGGGGGAGGACGCAGCATGGCGCCACCCCATGAGATGCTGTGATACCGCTGCTGGCTTTCACAAGACGGCTACAGCTAGTACACCACATTGGCCAGGAACAGCTCACTAAGATGAATCTGATTTTGGGAAAAGGCCCGGTTGTAGCTTGCGAGGTACAGAGGCAAAACAAAATCTACGACTTGCAGCAAAGTCTACGGGGCGGTGTTCACAGCTTGTAGTGAAAGGCTGTACAATCCAGGTCGGTCTCTTTTGGGCACATCTGCTCTTGGAATTATGACATTGAGGAAGAATAATATTCTAGCTCTGCCCCTCCCACCCCCCCACCCCCCCCAGAAGGAATAGATGTCAGCCTCAGTTGGTAAGCGGGATTCATTACTTTCCGTGTTCATGAACTGAGAGTGCGAAAGAATTTTTGCTGATGCTTACATTTTCTATTCATGAACTATCTCCTTTATGTGCAAAAAAATCAATATTTTATGAAATGATCTCCTTGGAGGTTATAAGCTCTACAGCACCACTCTTTTCTAGTCAAAGAAAATCTGCATGTTACTAAACCCCAGCCGAGCGAGGGTAAAGGCCTCTAAATGGAGAGCTTCCTTACCTCACTAGCAAAGTCAACTTCTCAACACTGGACCGTGACCTTGTGTTGGGTTTACAGAGTCCAGCAGGTCGATGAGCGTGTGGTGTATCTATTGAAACCAAAAAAAATTCTTTTTTCAGGATTTGTCCAAAAGATGCGTTCCATTCTTAGCATAGGAACAACAAAGAGATGTTATTGAGAGGGCCCACTCACTCTCTGCAGAGGCTGGTGTGGTTCAAAGCACTAGAATCCTTTTCATATCTGACACCTGCTAAGGTCATCCCGATCATGCCCACAGCAGCTGCTACCTGTGGCCCCTGGCACCGCTTTTGTTCTTGTTGGGCTTTTTTGGTTTGTTTGCTTTGTTTTAAACTGGAAGGCAGTACCTCTCAACATTAAAGAACCTACATCTAACAACTTTTAATTATTGTATTTCTTTTCCAAACTCCTGTCTACACTTGAAGCGATGTAGGGGTCATTGACGTACACCTGCGATTTTGCATTTTGCTTTATTGACCTGACATAAAATCATGAATGCTTTCCATTTTACGTTTTTTTTTTTTTTCATAAATATTTTAGTGGCTGCATAACACCCTGTCATCATCTGTTACACATTTTCCTGGCGTGGGACACAAAGGTGGCTTCCAGAAGGCCCATCTATATGCTGTCTACAAGAGCCTCGACTTCGGATGTAAGGATACATGCAGACGGAAAGTGAAGGGATGGAAAAGGAAATGAAAAGAGAGCCGAAGGAGCTATGCTTACATCAGACCCAACAGACTCTAAGACAAAGACTGTGATAAAAGACAAAGAAGGGAATTACATAATGACAAGGGAGTCAATCCAACAAGAGCACATACCATCGGTAAATATTAACGCGCCTAACACAGGAGCACCTAAGTATGTAAAGCAAATATTAACAGACCTAAAATGAGACGGCGGCTTCCAGGTTACGTCCTCGCACAGAAGGAATCTCTTCTGCTCCTTTTTATTATTTCATTAGGACCCGTCCTCCTAGAAGAAAGTTCGCATTTACCGAACACCTGCTGTATACCGCTGACTTGATGGGAACCACCCATTATTTCCCCAACTCTGCGAGAGAGTGTTTTTTAATTCCCAATTCGCAGGGAAGAGAGTACCTAACACTGCTCGGCACAGAGTAAGACCTCAGCACTTGCCAACAGCGAGAACTACTGCCGTGGCCCCGCCTCCACCGTCACCGCTAAGGTACTTGGCCCAAGACAGAGACCAGAAAGGGGCCTGGTCTGCCTGACGCCAAAGGGCCTGCGTTCCCACCCCCGGCTGTACCACACTGCCTTCCCGTGGCGGGGCCAGGTCAAAGGATCGAGCACCTTCATTCTCTTGCTGTGTTCCACCGTCGTCTTAGCGATTTAGAAATACTTGGTGCTGTTTTGTCTCAGCTTCTCAGGTCACAGTCAGCCTGAGGTCTGTGCTCCCAGAAGTCACTCATCCATCGCTTATCTCGATGTTTCCAGCACATCCTGCTGAGGGTCTTTTTCTGTGCATCCCAGAGCCGTGTAGGCTTCTGGGCCAGGTAGGTCAGGAGGGCGGCCGAGGGCCTGCACGTTGGCAAGCAGCCGAGGTACTGGGCAGCTCAAGAATCCTCACCACAGTAGGGTCTATAGTGGCTGTGGGTCCGGTGCTGAGTCTCCTTGCTCTCCAGGGGGCGGTAGGAGAGAGAGCTGGGAAGAGTATTTCTCTCAGAAGGGAGACAGGACCCTGCCTGGGGAGGTAACTGCTGGGACCCAGCAGGTAGGTCCATTGGTCCTTGTTTGCCAGAACTGAAGCCTGGGTTCTGAGAGAGACTTCGGGGAGAAAGGCGCCGGCCAGAGGCAGGACGATGGACAGAGCCTTCAACTTACTCTCACCTGGCCCTTGAACTAATCCCGGGAGGCACTGCTTCCCCCTCCCTGTAGGGGACGGCCAGAAGCCACGTGACGTGGCAGTGTGATGGGGTGAGGAGAGCCTGAATACGGCAAGAGCTCCCACCACTGAGCCTCTTCTGACCCCCCTCAGAGGTCTGCTAGTCTGCAGTGGCTCAGGGGACTTGCTTCTAGGGGTACAATGGCATGGCCTGTCTTCTACCCCCTTGTCCCCTCATGGACTGTGGCCTCCTCAGTCGGCATCACCACGTGGCATCCAGGGTTCCCTTAAATACACACGGAACAGAAGGCTCTGATTCCGAAAGGGGACCCCTCTTGCGCTGCTGGTGGGAATGCGAATGGGGCGGCCACTCTGGAAAACAGTATGGCGGTTCCTCAAAAAATTAAAAAGAGAACTACCCTACGACCCAGCAATTGCACTACCAGGGATTTATCCAAAGGATACAAAAATGCTGATTCGAAGGGGCACATGCACCCCAATGTTTACAGCAATGCTATCAACAATAGCCAAAGTATGGAAAGAGCCCAAATGTCCATCGACGGATGAGTGGATAATGGCATACTACTTGGTGATGAAAAAGAATGAAATTTTGCCATTTGCAGCAACACGGATGGAACCAGAGCATATTATGCTAAGTGAAATAAGTCAGAGAAAGACGATTATCATACGATTTCACTCAGATGTAGAGTTTAAGAAACAAAACAGATGAACACAGGGGAAGGGAAGGAAAAATAAGATCAAAACAGAGAGGGAGACAAACCATGAGAGACTCTTAAAAAACAGAGAACAAACTAAGGGTTTCTGGAGGGGAGGTGGGTAAGGGGATGGGCTGAATGGGTGATGGGCATTATGGAGGGCACTTTTCGGGATGAGCACTGGGTATTATACTTAAGAGATGAATCACTGGGTTCTACTCCTGAAGCCAACACTACACTGTCAGTTAACTAAGTTCAAGTTAAATGGAAAAAAAAGAAGGAGGCTCTGATTCTATGAGTCATACAGAGAGATAGGAATGGATAGGTGAGCCGTCCTTCACTGAGCTCCGACCAGTGCCTTTTCTGGCACTATGCTGTGCCTCTTCATTTCCGTTATTCAAGGCTCAAAGAAACGAGACTTCAAGGAAATAGTATCCCTACTTACAGATACGCAAATCGAGATTTAAAAGTAACCTTCCCAAGGTCACACAGCCAAATATTTGGTGAAGCCATGGTTCAAAGTCAAACATGCCTAATCACGAGAAACTTGTGTTCTCTCCCGATATTACAATGCCTTCCTTAACCCCCAAACCTACACCCTCCCCATGCCCAACTTTACACATCAGACTTTTTAAAAAGCAAACCAGGTGTTAATTATTTTTAAATTTTATTTGAAGCTGAGAACAACTGTTTAAAGAAAACTGTCAGTGGATTTATGTACTCTGGGAAAACTGAACTGGAGAAGGCAGACACTTTTACGGCACCTCATCTGCATGTGGTCTTAACAACCTGATCCCAAACAGGGAACTCAGTGTGCTGCAGGGCCGGTGACACATCACTCACTTCCAAGGCTGTTTTCTACATAAAACTTTCCACTCGGGGCTTCCTTTGCCAGCAAAATGTAAATGTGCGCTGTCTTGTTTTGGGTGCAGGGGTGAAGTGGGTGATCGTGAACCACTCACCCTCTTTCACAGTCAACCACATACTAGTTAGGAAAGTCAGAGGGGTGGGATAAAGGAAGTGAGTTATCACTTAGAAGGGGTAACTTAAGGCGTTCTCAGCCCAGAATCTTTCCCTTTTTAGGAAAACAAAGAAGATAACGAGTGTGGTGGGGGAGGGTAAGCTCAAGTCTACCTACCGAAGTACTAACCTATCACCTTCCCTTGCTTTTGATTGAGTTGACTCTTGCGTGAGTTAACACTGGTTGTCGCAGGTTGACCAGAAGCCCTATGTGCAAGTTACATTATGTATCTGCTTGACTTAAAAAAAAAAAAAAAAAAAGGAATAATGAATTAGTTGTGAGCGCAGTGTGTTTGGAAGACATGAAATCTCAAGACATGAAGTCCGTGGGGGAAAAGCTGATAGGTATAAAAACAGAGGAGAGGGGCGCCTGGGAGGCTCAGTCAGCTGAGCATCCGACTTCGACTCAGGTCATGATCTCGCAGCTCGTGAGTTCGAGCCCCGCGTCGGGCTCTGTGCTGCCAGCTCAGAGCCTGGAGCCTGCTTCGGATTCTGTGTCTCCCTCCTTCTCTGCTCCTCCCCTGCTTGTACTCTGTCTGTCTGTCTCTCTCTCTCTCTCTCTCTCTCAAAAATAAACATTAAAACAAAATTAAAAAAAAAAAACAACAGAGGAGAACCACTGGGCTTACCTCAGGAAGCTGCAAAACAAAACAAAGCACAAATTCCTTAACTAAGATCTGCGTGAGACTGCCATGTTTTGGGAGGTCCTGAGTAGTCAGAAAGAATCATGTCCTTTCCACAAGTAGGTCCCTCTGGATCCTAAGATGGAGAAACCAATAAGGGGATAAGAGGGGACCGAGCGATCACCAAACAGCTGATGGTAAAGATATCTGAACACTCTCTGCATTGAAGGCTCTGCCTACATTTTGCCGCGTTAACAAGTTTCTTTACAGAGGTTTCAAACATGACCAGTTCAAGCAGTGATTCTAAAAGGAAGTTTTGTGAAATCCCTGAGGCATATGAGGCACTGCTAGGTGAGGGGATGCAGGTTTGATAAACTGGTGTTGGCTCTTCCAGAGGCTGAATCAATACCGTGCTAGATTTCTGTGGGGAAGAGGACACAGAGAATAATGGACGAGATTTCCGTAGTTTCAGAAAAGGTTGAACTGGAATATTTCAGCCAGGTGAGGGACTGGGGACTGCTCAATCAGCAGCCGCACGGTTATTATTTCTATGCATAGAAATATGCCACCATCCAACCTGTCCTCCCCCACTGCCATGGATGTCCAAATAGGAAACCATGAATATACTAGATCATAACCATCTGCTCCGTCTGTTCTTCCTAATGCTCTATCCTGGACCACATTTCTAAGCATATTAATAGAAGAGTACCACCATTTAACCAGGAACGCAGACTCCAGACCAAACTTCCCACTGGATCTGCAGACACGTGTGACATTTCCCAACAGGTGTGGCAACAGAGATGTTCAATTTCACTCCAAGGAAATTCAAATGAAACAATCAGATCCATTTTTCATACATCGGGCTGGTGAGGACTTTAGGATGACGATAATTACAATACTGGTGAGGAGGTGTGTGTGGGGGAAAGGGAATTCATATAGTCACTGCTGGGAGAAGTGTAACTTAGGGCAACGTGACAACAATTATTATTCATGTAGGGATCTTTTGAACAACACTAATTCCACTTGTAAGAATTTATCCTACAGGTCTGCTCACTGAAGTCGGCAATGATATATGTAAAAATATTTTTGGAGCACTGCTAGCAATGGCCAGAAATAGAACAATAGAAGGAATGGTGAAATAAATTATGATATACCTACGAAGGGTACTATTAAGTGCTTCTTCGAAAGGATGCACTGTAATTACAACTTAATCTAGGGTATGGGAGGATACTTATTGGTATACATGATATGATCTCATTTGTGTAACGAAAATACACACGGACGTTTGCATATGCACAGAAGTTCTAAAGACCATACACTGAACTATCTCCATTCCTGAGTAGCGGAACTGAAGAATGGGGACTTTCAGTTTTTACTTTATATACTTCAGTATTGTTTAAATATTCAAGATGAGCTTAAATTGCTATTATAATTTTAAAAATTAAAATGAATGACGGCATATCCTGTGAGGGGTGCCCCGAGCCCACTGAGTGAAGGGGAAAAGAGAACAGGCCTCAACTAGAATAATCAGTCTACCAGGAAGGAAAAATGGGTATATTTTCACCGAGAACCCCCAGGCACAATGGTTCCACTGCTACAGAAATATTTGATTTGAAGATTCAGAACACCTATGCTGAAAGCAAATACTTACAGTAACTACTAACTACAAAGAGTGTCTAGGTATCTGCTCAGAATTACTATGCCAGGTAATACAAGCATGTGAATGCATATAGGTATATCAAGCTAATTTTTTTCTAAATGTAAAATTCACACGTGCCCACTGTAAAAACAGAAAAACTGATAAAACAGAAATTTAAAGTTCTTCGTAATTCTGACTTCAAGAAATTCCTACAGCCATTTCTTGACACATATCCAAAAATCTATGTATTCTTAAAACGGGATCACGGTTTTACAACTTATTTTTTTCCCACTTAATAGTGCTGCAGATATCTTTCCATATCAGCAGATCTAGGCCTACCTCATTCTTTTTTTTTTTTTTAAGTTTTTTTTTTTTTAATGTTTATTTACAATTGAGAGAGAGGCAGAGAGAGAGAGACAGTGTGTGGGCAGGGGAAGGGCAGAGAGAGAGACAGAGACAGAATCGGAAGCAGGCTCCAGGCTCTGAGCTGTCAGCACAGAGCTCGATGCGGGGCTTGAACTCACGAACTGCAAGATCATGACCTGAGCCGAAGTCGGATGCTCAACCGACTGAGCCACCCAGGTGCCTCTACCTTACTCTTTTTAGTAGCTACATAGTATTCTGTTCTATTGATATATCATAATAAAAAAAAAATCAATCCCCTATTACGGATTTACATGCTTCTGAAGTTTTGGTTCTGTAAGAAAGACTGCCAGCAACCATCCACGCATATGAATCTTGGCACGTGAAGACTTACACAGATACCCTCCCAGAAGTGGAATACATAGAGCTTGTTTGACGGGGACATCAAATCTTCCCTACAACCCTATGAGATAGGTATTATTTCTCCCCATTTTTCCAGAAGAGGCGACTGGGGCTCAGAGTGGCTTCACGACTTTGTTAGTAAGTGGCTCAACTAGCCCAGATCCGCTGAGACTAAAACATGTACTCTTTCTGCTACATACTGCATGGATCCACCTTCAGGGGGGTCGAGTGAAGGCTTCAACAGAAGCGAGGAGTGAGGCGGAGCAAAGGCTCTTGGAGCCAGTACCCCTTGTAATGTCCCCTGCGGGGAGGAGCTGGGATTGGAGCATGGGGAGACATCTGTGTCACCACAGCCTGAGGACTTCCCAATACTGTGGTGCAGTCTGATGTGGCTCAATGTTAGGGCTTCCCAGTACTTTAGATCTGTAACAGAACCGTGCAGTTTCTTCTACACCAGTGTCTTTCACGCTTTTTGATTGCATTTCACGCTGTGACCCAGCACACACACACGCAAGCAACTGCAACCAGACTTCTACCTGCTATCTGCAAAGCATTGTGAAATTTTCTCTTTCATTAAACAACACAAACCCAAAAACAAACCCAAAAAACCCAATGCTGGTCAAAACCCCTAGTTTGAAAACCCTCCACTATATCCCGGAAGATACTGTCTTTATCTCCCCAGGTAGGTGGGCATGTGAAAAAGATTAAGGTCCATCCGAATTCCTCATTCCGGTATTTGATTCCTTTGTGAGCGGGTCCCCTTCCACCTTCTCATTCTCGGTCTCAGTCTAGTCACACCCTCTGGCCCAGGCCAGGCTCAGTCCTGTCTCTCATTGTAGCCTTACAAGCCTCCTCCTTTTGAGGGAAAGCTCTGTTTTGTCTACCCTCTATGGCTATCAATCCAAGCGCTAACATTCCTTAGACACCCAGTCCGAGTACAACCTACCCTGGACATTCTGTCCCACATTGTTCTCTTCCTTTTCTATCTCCCAGAGCTTAATACTCGAACCTGCATGTGGTGACACACGTTCTGTCTTGCATTGTTCCACGTGTGAAGCCAACCTCTTCAATGAGATCGTGAGCATCCTCGCGGCTGTGTGTGATTGACGGGTTACGGGAGTGATGCGCTGTCTCAATTTATCCATAAAGCGCATAGGGCACTTCACGATAAGAGCATATACCACAGCATACTAATAAAAAAGAAATATGGATCAAGAATCTGGACCAGGAGAAACTTAAAGGAGAGAAAAAGTCCAAGGCCATGGCAAGAAAAGAAGAGAACATCAACTTTCACATCGTGAAGGTCCACATTCATGTTGTAGTTGAGCTCTGAATTTAGCTATCAATTAACTTACCTGACCATCAAAGGTAAAAGGGGATTAAAAGGAGATATATAGACCAATGGAATAGAATAGAGAGCTCAGATATAAAACCTCAAATATACAGTCAAATGATTTTCGACAAGGGAGCCAAGATCATTCAATGGGGGAGAGGACAGCCTTTTCAACAAATGGTGTTGTGAAAACTGGATATCCACATGCAAAAGAATGAAATTGGAAGTTTGCCTTACACCATATACAAAAATTAACTCAAAATGAATTAAAGACCTAAAACTATAAAAACCCCAGAAGAAACACAGGGAGAAAATTTTGCAACACTGAATTTGGCAATTATTTCTTAGATATGCTACCATAAAAAAAAAAAGCGCAGGCAAAAAAGCAAAATAGACAAATGAGACACCAAATGTATCAGCTTCTGTGCATCAAAGGATATAATCAACAGGGTGAAAAAGCAATCTACAAAAGGGAGAAAACATTTGCAAATCATATCTGGTAAGGGGTTAATATCCAAAATATATAGAGAACTCCTATGACTCAAGAACAACAACAAAAATCAAATAACCTGACTTAAAAATGGGCAAGAAACTTAAATAGATAGTTCTCCAAAGATGATATACAAATGGCCAAAAGCATACGAAAAAGATACTCAAGGGGCACCTGGGTGGCTCAGTTGGTTAAGGGTCCATCTCTTGATTTCGGCTCAGGTCTTGATCTCACAGAGATTGACTCCCGCACCACCCAGCATGGAGCCTGCTTAAGATTCTCTCTCTTCCTCTTCCCCTGCCCCTCCCCACTCCCCCCCCCCAAAAAAGATACTCAACATCACCAGTCATCAAAGAAATGCAAAGCAAAACCACAAGGAGATACCACCTCACACCCGTTACCATGGCTACTATCAAAACCCAGAAAATAACAAGTGTCGACAAGGATGTGGAGAAACTGCAAACTTGTGCACTGCTGATAGCCACCGACAGTATAGTGGTTCCTTAAAAACTTAAAAAATAAAATTATAAAAGGATCCAGCAATTCCACTCTGGATATATATCCAAAAGAAACAAAAGCATTATCTCAAAGAGAGATTTTTATGTTCGTGTTCATAACAGAATCACTTACAATAGCCAAACGATGGAAACAACCCAAATGTCCACAAACAAAATGTGGTACGTCCATACAACAGAATATTAGTCAGCCTTAAAGAGGAAGGAAATTCTGACACGTGCTACCACACGGAGGAACCTTGGCGACATTACGATCGGTGAAATCAGCCCGTCAAAATTACAAACAGATAAATTGGCCGTTACAAAAAGACAAACACTGGAAGATTCCACATATATGAGTTCTCTAAAGTAGTCAAACGGAGAAAAAAAGTACAATGGTGGTCACCAGGGGCTGGGGCTAGGGGGAAATGACTGCTGTTGTGAACACAGAGTTTATGGCGTTTCAGTTTTGCAGAACAAGAAAGTTCTCGAGATCCGCCGCAGTGTGGCTTAAAGTGTACATTTAAAAATGGTGAAGATGATAAATTTTGTGCGTATTTTACCACAATTTAAAACAAAAGGTAAAAGGGGAGACACGTAAGTATTATTAGAGAAGAACTAGATACTTCTTCCAGGGATCTAGGATTTTGCCTACGTTCTGAAAGAATCTTAAACAATGGGGCGCCTGGGTGGCTCAGTCGGTTAAGCATCTGACTCCTGATTTGGGCTCAGGTCATGATCTCGCAGTTGGGGAGTTCGAGTCCCACACAGGGCTCCACAATGGCAGTGTGGAGCCTGCTTGGGATTTTCTCTCTCTCCCTCTGTCCCTCCCTGATTGTTCTCTCTCTCCAAAATAAATAAACATAAAAATAATTTTTAAAAAATAAATAAAAGAATCTTAAACAGTGAGTCCCCTCCCATTGGTCTAGGGCCATGCCACCTACAGTAAAAACAATTGCAGTTATCTTACTTGGCTGAGGAAATTGCTCTAGTCTCTGCCTCCAACCCTTTGTGAAACCTTTTTACTCTTCCTTGGGCTTCCACATCTGCCCCCTTGACTTTGTAGTGTATTCACCCTTTTTTTTGGCCCTAGAGCCTATGACATGCACCCCTGCATTCAACCCAGGCTTCCCAGCTAGTGTACCTCAGGGCAAAGTACCCACATCTGAGGCCCTACTTAAATGGGGGTGGAGGGTGGGGTATGGAGGTGATTTCACAAAAATGATGGAGAAAACAACGTTCTAAACCCCTTTTGTATGGCAAATGGGAGTTAAAATTTCATTGTATATATATGAAATTTATTTCTTACAATGCCTCTTAATAAAAGCCAGGGGCAGAACATCGACATGCAAATCAGTGAAGACAGAATAGTTTCCAAAGATTTGTATTCTGAGGTCCATCTTTTCTAAAGAAAAGACTCCCTTTGTGCCCTCAGAGAATCACTTCTTCAGTGGCCATTTATGTACATTTTACCAAATTCTTGCATTGTATCATTTTGTTTTCCATTAGACTGTGAGCTCTATGAAGGCAGGAAATATTTTCTTTTTAAACTTTTTAAAAATGTTTATTCATTTAAAAAAAATTTTTTTTCAACGTTTTTAATTTATTTTTGGGACAGAGAGAGACAGAGCATGAACGGGGGAGGGGCAGAGAGAGAGGGAGACACAGAATCGGAAACAGGCTCTGAGCCATCAGCCCAGAGCCTGACGCGGGGCTCGAACTCACGGACCGCGAGATCGTGACCTGGCTGAAGTTGGACGCTTAACCGACTGCGCCACCCAGGCGCCCCTCATTTTTTTTTTTTAAATACAGAGAGAAACAGAGCACAAGCAGGGTGGGGCGGAGAGAGAGGGAGACACAGAATCTGAATCTGAGCTGTCGGCACAGAGCCCGACATGGGGCTTGAACTCACGAACCGCGAGATCATGACCTGAGCCGAAGCCGGATGCTCAACTGACTGAGCCCCAGGCGTCCGCCAAATAATGCATTTTAAAAGTACTCTGGGAGATCCTTATATCCAAAAAAAAAAAAAAAAAAAAAAAAAACAAAACAAACCCCAGACATCAGAAAAGGCCACATG
The DNA here is from genome assembly GCF_016509475.1 of Prionailurus bengalensis. Classification (NCBI taxonomy): domain Eukaryota; kingdom Metazoa; phylum Chordata; class Mammalia; order Carnivora; family Felidae; genus Prionailurus; species Prionailurus bengalensis. Next base: position 9,766,626 of record NC_057343.1, read on the forward strand.
AAACGAATTCACTTTATTCAGGGCTAAATTTTGTAATAAATCTCTTTTCGGGGGGAAAAAAGGTTTATTTGATGAAACTTTGTATCATGAAAACACTGACCTCATTTTAGGCTGATCAGAATTTAGACATCGTTGCAATACCATGCTAGTTCTCAGAATGAACAAAGTAAGTATATTCCTGACTTCAGGGGGTACACTTTTATCTGACAAAAATGTATGTTGGCACAATGTAACACCCTTCCCTTCAGGCTTGAGTTGTACAGCTTAACTGTTAAAATGTTCATTTTCCCCACCAATATTAAAGGAAGGGCTCGTCAATTTTCCAAGGGCCTCCCGCACATTAAAAAAAAACATTCACACCACTCTTTTTGAGGCATCATGGGATCATCCATATGGATTCTTTTTTTCCCCGTGAATCTCCCTCTTTCCTGTGATTCTGGCTGTTTTTGAATATCGCTTTCATAGACTCCATAGAATTTCCCATCTTTTGGAAGATTTGCGTTTTCACCCTCCTATCAATTCGGTTTGCACTGTTCCCTGTTTACAACAGCGGAGGGACTGGTCAATGGCGGACACAGGTTAAGAGAGGGAATTTGACTGAGAGCTGATTTTCCAAGTCAGTGTTGGGTTACTCGTCAGTCTTTTCTGGGGGGACCCTGATAATGACAACTTGAAGGAGAAGGCTCCTCTCTCGAGTTTCCGCCGTTTGGGCTTTCTCTTTCTCCCCTCTCACAGAGTGATCGCAAACCTCAACCCCCCCTGTCTTGATAAGCCTCCAACACCATCTGAGGGGATTCATCTGAAACCCTGCTTTGTCAGCCCTCGGAGAAGATAAGGGGGGGGGGGGAGACTTCCATACTTGCTCAGTTCATTCTGAAGTTTCACAACTGTCACGATTGGGAAAAAATAAGCTGCCTATCATGAAAATGATAGAGAACTTCTTCTGAAATTCAACACTCTGGGGGAATGGAAGACCTCATTAAAAGGTGTGTGTGTGTGTGTGTGTGTGTGTGTGTGTGCGTGTGCGTGTGCGTTGCTACTTTCTCTAAGCCAAAAGGATGAGTAATACTACCGGGAAGAGGCGAGGGAAATGGGCACCTTTTCCCTCCGGGCCCATTTTAACCATTTGGGCCTCAGGAAAAAGGCTTCTAGGATTAACTACTTCAGCAGGGACACTGCAAAGATGTTAAGTGCCATGCTTATGACATCTTCTTATTCCACTTATTGGAACTGACCAACACCTTTTTCTCCCCCTTCTGTTCCCTGCCCCCCCCCCCCACAGTTGCGACCTGAATACACTAAGCTAAGCAACACACACTCAAATAATAAAAGTCCACTTTTGTAATGATTACAGATAACATTAACTCAGAAAACAGAAGCATGTTTTCAATGTGATTTTTCTAACATTGGGCTTTACAAAGCTGGACAAAAACACTAAAGTGCACTTTAGGATCAAGAAATGGAAAACTTTATTTTCTCCAGTTAAACAGAAGTTACTGCGAAAAACAATTCTCACTGTGTTGCAATTATTATCCAGTTATTTTTCTTCTGATGACCAGTGTTGAAAAATTAATTATCAAAGTAATATACACACATAGTATACATAGTATTGATCTCGTATCATAGACTATTAGGGCTGAGACGTTTTCCCCAACTTCTTTCTCATGACACATTGCACTTTCCTTTTCCTGGTTTCCTAATATGAAGGTTAAAAAAAAATTAAGTCAATATTCAGAATTTATATTATTTTTTTAATTTTTATTTTTGAGAGAGAGACAGAGTGTGAGCAGGGGAGGAACACAGAGAGAGGGAGACACAGAATCCAAAGCAGGCTCCAGGCTCTGAGCTGTCAGCACACAGCCCGACGCGGGGCTCGAACTCACGAACTGTGAGATCATGACCTGAGCCGAAGTTGGAAGCCTAACCGACTGAGCCACCCAGGCGCCCCTCGGTATTTATATCATTAAATGTAAATACTGTTCACTGTAGTATACCTCCATGACATTTCCTTCCCTATACATGTTTTCCTATAGTCCTTTTTTGCTTCCATTTGCTTATGCTTCTAGGTGCTCTTCAGGAGTCTTAAGTTATTTTCCGTCTTGATCCTTTTATCTCCCCACCCCCACTGAAGGCTTTTATCTGGTTCTACATTTCACTATGATGTGTTTGGGTAGGAACTTTCAGAAACGTAAGCTTTTTACTGAAGAACAACATAATCACAGAAGAGGACATGAATCATAAGTATCAACTGGATGATTTTTTACAAAATTCACACATACTGTGTAACCAGTACCTAGATTAAGAAAGAGAGTACTACCAAGAGCCTGCTTCTGGCCACTACCTGCTCCTAGTGGTAATCACTATCCTAATTTCTAACACCACAGATCAGAGTTTGCCTGTTTGTGAATTTTTATAGAAATGAAATCATACAAGGGCACCTGGGTAGCTCAGTCAGTTAAGCATCTGACTGCGGCTCAGGTCATGATCTCATGTTTCGTGAGTTCGAGTCGTGTGGGGCTCAGTGCTGACAGCTGGGACCTGGAGCCTGCCTGGGATTCTGTCTCCTTCTTTCACTCTGCCTCTCCCCTGCTTGCATTCTTTCTCCTAAAATAAATAAAGGTAAAAAAAAAATGCAAAAATGTTTTTAAAAAAATGAAACCATACAATATATTCTTTTGCTTCTGGTCTCACCGGTTAAGTTTGGGAGATTCACATGTGTCACCTGCATGTAATGGGTAACTCATTCATGCTTGTTCCTTTTTATGAGCACGCTACGATTAATTTATGCAGCGTTAATGTGGATGGACTTCTGGCTGTTTTCAGTTTTCGGCTACTAAAGAGGTGCCACAAACATTTGTGTACATGGCCTTTGCTGTATCTTTACAACAGATGTATGCATTTCTGTTGGCTGGGGTGAGTCTTTTCCCCAGGTTTTGGCTGGGGACTCAGCCTTTTCAATCTGAATCTTGACTTTTTTCATCTTAGAGAAATTTCTGCAATTGCTTCTTTGTTAAATCGTTTCCTTTTTTTCTTTTCCACTTCTTTCTTTCTGGAGCTCTAATACTCACAGCTTTTCTCTTGGATTTTCTTTTTGGTTTATTTTCTGAGAGGACATCTCAACTTTATCTTCCCGTATATCTCTCCTGTGTTTTTATCTTGGTAAATTTTTAATCTCCAAAACAGTTACAATTCTTTTTCTCATCTTTTATTTTATTTATTTATTTTTTTAAATTTTTTTTTCAAAGTTTATTCATTTTTGGGACAGAGAGAGAGACAGAACATGAACGGGGGAGGGGCAGAGAGAGAGGGAGACACAGAATCGGAAACAGGCTCCAGGCTCTGAGCCATCAGCCCAAGCCCGATGCGGGGCTCAAACTCACGGACCGCGAGATCGTGACCTGGCTGAAGTCGGACGCTTAACCGACTGCGCCACCCAGGCGCCCCCTTTTTCTCATCTTTTAAATCGCACCCTGATCTTATTTCATTGCTGCAATAGCTCCTCCTTTCGAAGAAATTTAAGAAAAAAAATTTCTTTTCCTTCCGCTGTCTGTAATGTCAGCTCCCTTTTTTTTGTTATTTGTCTCTCTTTTGGCCTGGCCAGCTGTCCTCAAACGTGTGGTGATCTTTGGCTGCCTTGTCATATTTAAGAGTGAGGCATTTAAAAAACTGACTGAAAGCTCCGGGTGTGGGGTGGCCCCTGCCGTGTACAAGATAGGGAGAGAGAGTGCCAGACGTGTCGTGGGGGTTACAGATGTTTCCTCTTCGGCAGGTGGATGTCCTCAGGAAGGAATCCCCCAATCTAGGCCCCGAGCAGTAGGAAGGGTTGGGAGCTCTCGCTATTCAGTATGAAGAACTTTACCGAATTTCCGTTTCTCCGTAAGATGATCCATCCCTGTTCTCAGCAGCGCTTGGTATCCCTGGGTCCACAGCTGCACTGTCTGGTGTGGTAGCCGCTAGCCACGTGGGGCCATCTGAATTTCAATTAATTAAAGTTAGGGGCACCAGGCTGGCTCAGCTGGTTAGAAGCGCGACTCCTGATTTCGGCTCGGGTCATGATCTCACAGTTTGTGAGTTCGAGCCCCGCGTCGGGCTCTGCGCTGACAGCAGGAAGCCTGCTTGGGATTCTGTGTCTCCTCTCTACCTCTCTGTCTCTCTGTCTCTCTGAAAAATAAATAAACATTTTAAAAAGTTAATTAATTAAAATTAAGTTAGAAATGTAGTTCCGCAGTCACACCAGCCACGCCGGCCACTGAGCCACGTGACAGTGGACAATGCTGACAGAAAACATTTCCTTTATCACAGAAAGTTCTGTTAGCGCTGGAGACTGAACCTCGTATTTTTTGCTTTGGGAGAAGTCGTTTCTTAACTGTACTGTTGGATAAGAGGATCTGAAAGTTTGCCTACTTTTTATCTAATGTTTTCATTAATTCTTTAGTTTTCAACCTTGCCCCAAACCCAACTTCACAGGTCCTCAAAGGACTCCATTTCTTGAAATTTAACTTAACCACTCTCCACTCGAGCGTACACTCTTGAAGGGAGGTTTCAGCCTTCTGCTGTTAGTTATCACTTGTCCATCTGTCTTCGTCTTCCAAAAGGTATTTATACCTATTTCATTTATTTTACTATCATTTTAATGGGTTTTAGGCAGGGACGTGTTCAATCTGCCACATTAAACCTGAAGTCTTCCTGAGAATGTTTTGAACGTGAGTGGGGGAAGGGAAGGAGAGAGGGAGAGAGAATCTCAAGCAGGCTCCATGCTGAGCGAGTTGGGGCTCTATCTCACAAACCAAGCCAGAATCACGTCCTAGCCAAAATCAAGAGTCAGACATTTAACCGACGAAGCCACCCAGTTGCCCCTCTGATTTTCTTTTTTATATTCCATTGCTTTGTCTTTTTCCAAATATTATTTAAGAACTTACTGCAGGCAAGGTAGTGCTCTGGTAATAAGTTTTATTACTTTTCCTTTCATTTCATAAAAAACACTGGTGCTAAACATTTTTAGTGGAAGTTTAACGATTATGTATGGTGACAAAACCTAATGAACTTAATATAGGGCAAGGTTATTTCCATTTGACTAAATAGAAGTGTCCTTTACCCACGGTCTGGAGCAGATCAACCCAGCTGAGCCTATCCTATGTAAGCTACCCCCGATGAACCTTAAACCTGTGGGTGTAAGAATAAATCCATAAATATATACATACATAAATAAGCCTCTGTGTTTGGGGTAATTCGTTAGATAGTGTTACTGCCGCAAAAGCTGTCTAATAACATGGGATAAGGGTCTTTACAAACAGTAGACTCTAGCATTAAAAGAAAAGAAAATAAAGGTCTGAGGTAGTCACTTATGTTTAGGAGAAAATAAAAATTCTCACTCCATAATGGAAAGCCCTTTCATTTATTGAATTTTCTAATGGTGTTTTCCCTACGAGAACTTGTGATAGGAACACCACTATGTTTCAGGTTTTTATTTATTTATTTATTTTTAATTTTTTTTTAACGTTTATTTATTTTTTTTTTAATTTTTTTTTCCAACGTTTATTTATTTTTGGGACACAGAGAGACAAAGCATGAATGGGGGAGGGGCAGAGAGAGAGGGAGACACAGAATCGGAAACAAGCTCCAGGCTCTGAGCCATCAGCCCAGAGCCCGACGCGGGGCTCGAACTCACGGACCGCGAGATCGTGACCTGGCTGAAGTCGGACGCTTAACCGACTGCGCCACCCAGGCGCCCCTCGTTTATTTATTTTTGAGACAGAGAGAGACAGAGCATGAATGGGGGAGGGTCACAGAGAGAGGGAGACACAGAATCTGAAACAGGCTCCAGGCTGTGAGCTGTCAGCACAGAGCCCGATGCGGGGCTCGAACTCACGGACTGCGAGATCATGACCTGAGCCGAAGTCGGATGCTTAACCGACCAAGCCACCCAGGCACCCCTGTTTCAGGTTTTTAAATACAGGCATAAGCGCCTGTTATGGGAAACTCTGACGTCACTAACCTTTTTTCTCCTCAACTAACAAGGATGTTTCATTCATGAGCAGTGACCAGTACACAAATTACCTCCAGATCTGTGTGCTTCTTTCCCAAAGACAAATTACATGCATTGTGACAAAATTAGAGAATAAGTATTGCTTGCAAAAATCTTACGACAGAAGTTCTTCTTTGCCCAGGATTAGGCTTGCTTGCTTCTCGGTGTTTCCACTGAGTTATGGTAAGATGTCACTCAGGACGTTCAGTTGTTGCCCCAGGGGACATATAAAAGAGCCAGAAGATGTCTCCCACAGAAGCAGTTGTCACAAAGCTGTGCTGTGCATTGTAGACTAACTCCTCGGGGTCTGTCCCTAAGATCAACCAGAAGTGCCTGCCTTGGATACCGTCGTGCAGAGAGCTAGAAGCAGTCCTATAACAGTGTCCCTGATAGTAAATAAAGGGGACGGTGTGAATTCCTTTTGGCTGCTTTATCTCATGGTGTCCTGAAGTTTTTGCTTCATTGGAATCAAAAGAATCAGAGAAAGGTCCAAGGTAGCGGCCCCGTATTTGGCAGATTCTAAAACAACACTTTAAGTAATAAATCCTAATTTGTAAAAAGCATATGGGCTTAGATTATTTTACAAGTGACTATTCATATTTACTAGAAGGACTCCAAATATGTGCATATGTACTACTAAAACACGTCATGTCTTCTTTAAAGCACTAAATTGAAACTCATTACAAAGAAAGGGTTTTGTAAGCCGGTTTTGACTGTTGGGAACTGTGATCCTTTTAGGAAGCCACGCATGTTTATTCGTCCATGTATTCATTCATATATGTAAAAACTGTGGAGCACTGACCTTGTGCTAGGCACCACGTTAAATGGGGAAGCCACAGGTGGATGGGTTTCATAGTGCTTATATAAGGTAGGAGGAGGAAAGCAGACAATTACAAGCTATTATAAGTGTGATACGTCTGTGGCTGAGTGGGACGGGAGCACATGGTCTCTGTAATGTGGTGGGGCGGGATGTCAAGGACAGAAAGTCTAAACTGAATCCTGACATCTTAGTGTTGAGTCTCTTGCTGTAACTACGTTATCATTTACTTGCCTTCTTTTTTTTGATGTTTGTTTTTAATTTTTTTAATGTTTATTTATTTTTGAGACAGACAGAGACAGAATGCGAGCAGGGAAGGGGCAGAGAGAGAGGGAGACACAGAATCTGCAGCAAGCAAGCTCCAGGCTCTGAGCTGTCAGCAGAGAGCCTGACGTGGGGCTCGAACTCACAAACCGCGAGATGACCTGAGCCGAAGTCAGACACTTAACTGACTGAGCCAGCCAGGTGCCCCAATGTTTTTTATTTTTATTTTTATTTTTAGAGAGAGAGAGACAGAGAGACAGACAGAGAGAGAGAGAGAGAGAGAGAGAGAGAGAGACAGGGCACATGAGTTGGGGAGGGATACAGAAGGGAGGGAGAGAATCCCAAGCAAGCTCTGCACTGTCAGTACAGATCCTCACGTGGGGCTCGAACTGATGAATCCTGAGATCATGACCTGAGTTGAAATCAAGAGTTGGACGCTTAACCAACTGAGCCACCCAGGCGCCCCTTACTTGCCTGCTTTGTTCAGCTCACCACCCATCAAAGGAATCGCGCCCATCCCTAGGGATCCTCTGATGACACAACCAGGCCATCTCTTTAGTTAGAGATGCAACGTCTAGGTAAGCTTGGCTTCAGTACCGTATCTGTTCGTCACTGTTACTCAAGCATAGGAATCACTACCAAGAGGAAATTTTTACAGTTGAAAAATCCATGTTATATGAAATAGAAATGTTTCTACTTTGCAAGTGCAAATGCACATTTACTGTATCACGTTTACTAAGACACAGAAATATCTGTACTTTCTGAACCGAGTCAATAAACTAAGACAAAACTAATTCTAGACACATCTGATAGATTTTAAAAGTGCAGGTACCTTGCTCGGCCCTACCCTGGCATGTGTTCATTTGAGATTGCACGTAAACCAGTCCAACAGGTGTGAGGAGACAGATGCTCACCAAATGCTTAACCCTCAGGGAGAAGACATTAACAAAATGTAGAGCATATTTCCCCTGAGGAACAGCAACCGAAGGAAGCATGTTACTACCGACTATCATGACTTCTAAAAATGGTTAAAAAAAAGTTATCGAACACCTACTATATGCCAAGCAATACTAGATATGGAGACGAAGGAGAAGTAAATCCTTGATGTACAAACCAGTCTCCTTAAGTTATCGGTCGTGGCTAGAGAAGTTAGACATTTTACCCTTCCGCAAGTTTTCCTTTTCCTTTGGGTTTAAGAGAGTCATCAAACCAAACTCGACCAAGCCAGCCTCCTTCCACACTGAGTGAGCCTGACCGCCGAGTCCTGTAGATTCTTCTGCTCTACCTAGCTTCAGAATTGTCTTCTCCACTTGACCTGTGGCACGATTTTCCTCTAGGCCTACCGAACTTGTTCCCGGAACTACCATAATACCACACAAACTAAGCCTTCTGCCATCATGGTGCCCCTTTCTAAGCCAGTCTTGTTAAATTGATGCTGATGTGATCAACCTAAAACACAAAAGATGCGTGGAACCTCTCAAGGTCAGCCCGAGGCCTTCAGGAAGCAGTGCCCACGTGCTCGCACAGCTCACCGCCTTGTCCCGCCTCACTTTCGCCATGTCCCTGCCATCAGCTGTCTCTGTTCCAGCCATACCTAACCATTCGAAATTTCTGAAAAGCCCCAAGCTTCCTCACGCCCCGGTGTCTGTCACAATCTCATCCTAGACCCCTCTTCTTCACCCCCTCCCAACTCCTGCCCATGGCTCCCAATTAACTTTTCCCTCCAGTTTTTTTTTTTTTTTTTGGGGGAAAATTTCAAAAAGTTGTAAGATCAATACATAAACACTCATTAAGCCTCCACCTGTATTTATCAGTTGTGAACGTTTTGCCACATTTATGTTCATTTGCTCTGCCCCAGCTGCCATACACATATTTACTTTTGTTGAATCTTTTATGAGTAAGTTGCAGGGGACCCTGGGTGGCTCAGTTGGTTGGGCTTCTGACTTCGGCTCAGGTCATGATCCCATGGTTTGTGAGTTCGAGCCCCGCGTCAGGCTCCGTGCTGACAGCTCGGAGCCTGGAGCCTGCTTCGGATTCTGTGTCTCCCTCTATCTGTCTCTGCTCCTTCCCTGCTTGTGCTCTCTCTCTCTCTCTCTCTCAGAAATGAATAAACATTAAAAAAAAAAAAAGAGTAAGTTGCAGACATTATGACACTTTACTTAAAAATTTTTTTAATATTTATTTTTGAGAGAGAGAAAGAGAGACAAAGCACAAGTAGGGGAGGGGCAGAGAGAGAGGGAGACACAGAATCTGAAGCTCCAGGCTCTGAGGTGTCAGCACAGAGCGCGATGTGGGGCTTGAACCCATGAACCGTGAGATCATGACCGGAACTGAAGCTGGACGCTTAACCAGCTGAGCTACCCAGGAGCCCTGACACATTACTCTTAACTTCTTCAGTATGCATTTCGTAAAAACAGGACATTCTCTTACACAACCAAAACACTATATTCTCACTTGCGAAATGTAATATGAAAATGTTAAAATTTAATTGGAACATACAGTCAATAAATTTCTCCCCAAATTTCCCAAGTGGCTATTATTATTAATGTTTTAAGACTAAGGTTTAGTAAAAGGACATGACATCCTAACACACACACACGCAGATACACACACACGCGCACACACACGCACAATGTGTCGGATGTCTCACCTCTGTATTTTTATTACCTTTTAGCGTTGAAGCACTCACCACATTCCATCATTTTGTCTGTTTCTTTTTTTTGTTAGTATCTGGAACTCAACTAGACTCATTTCAGTTTCTCTTGCACTTCGTATACTGCCTGGCATTAGTTGTTGGCTGAATGGACGAATGAATGAATGAATGAATGCGTGAATGGTGACATTCACGATCCTCATTCTACATTCCCTTTATAACTGGTCAATGTCTTCCCAGTTTCGCCTCTTATTTCAAAAGTGTCAGTGGTGTCCAGTCCTGTACAGGCTTCTGTCAGCCTTGCGCAGATGCAGTCCGACAGCACCTTACTCTGAGCCTGTGCTGCAAACTCCTGTCTGGCCCCAGGGCTACACTGGTGTGGTGGCAAAGGACTCCCACGGAACCACTAGGCCCTCAGACACACACGATCTGGAGACCAGGCCGTCAAGGTTTATCGGGCACCCTTGACCACGGAGGGACCGTGAAACATGCTTCCCCGGTTTTGATCTCCAGGGTGGCCGATTCTGAGACGCGTTTTGCAAGTTTCCTCAGAAGCTGTTGTCGGACCAAGTAGCAGATATTCGTAACGGCTGTCAATTTTAAAAAAGGAACATTGGATTGGCTTTCCCTCCTTCCTGGGGTCATCCTTCTGTTTCTCATAACCTGCTCACATCCTCCAACAGCTACCTGCAGGAGAGCCCAGACTAACAGAGTGTGGTAAGGTGAACAGAACACAAGCTTAGGATTAGGCAGACTTGAATTTGGACCTAAGTTCGGTCATTCGTTACCTATGATCTTGAGCTGGTTAATTTCACCTCTCAGCCTTACTTTCCTCTGTTTATAATGAAGATAATAATACCGTGCAGGACTCTGATCATTAGAAATTAGAAATTCCCTCCCCTGATATGTGTGTGTGTGTGTACATGTGTGTATAAAGACATACATAAATTTCTAGAGTAGTACTTGACTATAATAAAGCACGTTGGATGTCTGCCCAGAGAGGAGCTATCTCACCACTTCTTAAAGTTTACTCCTATTTCCCTTAAAACTTACTACTCCTCCCCTCAGCTCCTTGGAAGTGGGCTTACGTGTCCACATTTTTACTAGGAGACTTTGTGATCCTCCCCCTCATGCTATAGCTAATTAAACTATGAGTAGATTCTTTATCTGGGGAAATTGAATTTGAGATCAAGAAAGAGGCGGTTCGCCTCACATATGGCTTTAGCTATAAAATGAAATCCAGGATCTATGGAGTGGCCGGCCACACTTTGCCGCATCGAGGAACAAGCACAGCGAGTCTGCTTTATAGAAAGGAGCAAATATGAAGCATAGTGCTTCATTATGATACTTCGTGAAGAAGCAGAGACAAGAGACAGAGAGGACGTGAGCAAGAACTTCTCAGAGTTTTGATGGCTTCTAGTTCTAGGGTCTATTTCCTTCTTGAGGCCCAGCTGCATTCTTCTACCTCCAACCCTCTTTTGCACTGGCTAATTTTAGTCACTTTCATTAGCAACCAAAATTCTAGCCAATGCACTGAACACACTCTTACCCTAATAAACAATGTCCCGGATTATTTTTTATTTTTATTTATTTTTATTTTTATTTATTTATTTTTTTCTGTTCTCAAAATCTTTTTTTTTTTTTATGAAATTTATTGACAAATTGGTTTCCATACAACACCCAGTGCTCATCCCAAACCGGATTATTTTTTAAAATAATCATCCTAAATTTACGAAAAGACAAACCACATTTCACAATATACTGGGATATATTAAATCTAAATTTCAGGAAGAAATTCTCAACTTGTAGACGGATACTTAAGAAAACTAGTATGACCTCAATACCTCAGAGAAATGTGTTGTCTTATTTCTACCTAAGATTTTCAAAGCTTTGGGACCTCGAAAGTGCTCTTAATTCAAAACCTTCATGTCATTACCATAATCTAGTATGTATAAGGACTATGCATACAATGTATAGCCAAACTAGGATGTATAAGGATTATTGTGCCTGAAATGTTAATCTGTATGGATCTCACAAAATACTCAAGGCTGTTCATGCACTTAGTGGGAAATGAGAATTATTCAAAAGACAGAGTCTACTGTCTCAATAGGAGAAGTGTCAGAAAGTCACAAAGACTTCAGAAAAAGCAACTTTTGGAAGCTTCTTCCATAGCTGTCAATAAGCAGAAGGCACAAGTGAGTCTTTAGAGAGTATACATTACAACAATTTATTGAGTTCTCAAGACACTAAAATCAATTTACTTACATAGCAAAATAAAAACAAATTATTTCTTATTCTGATGTTTTGTAACATCATAGCTTTTCATGATTTTAGGTAAATTTTTCAAATGTGTGTAATGGGGAAGAATAATCGTACAATTTGTTTTCGTAGGCTAATAAAATTTGCACGGAAGCCCACATATTTTTAAGGTTACCTTTTTCCATGTTTTCACCTTTACTTTTTGACACAAGCAGTGTTCACGGGAAATAAATTGCCCAACTCTAGTAAAAAAATTCATTGGCTGCTGTATATCAGTCGAAATAATGTAATCTCTAAAAATTTAATTCAAAACTTAATCATAGGATCCTCAACACCAGATCCAGGACTGAAAAATAATGGTCTATATTATTTTGCACTGTTATTTGCTTTGTGTGTGTGTGTGTGTGTGTGTGTGTGTGTGTGTACTTTTTAATTTTTTTAACGTTTATTCTTTTTTTGAGAGACAGAGACAGCGAACGAGTAGGGTAGGGGTAGAGAGAAAGGGAGACACAGGATCTGAAACAGGCTCCAGGCTCTGAGCCATCAGCACAGAGCGTGACGTGGGGCTCAAACCCACAAACTGCGAGATCATGACCTGAGCCAAAGTGCGATGCTTAACCGACAGAGCCACCCAGGTGCCCCAATATACCTCTTGAAGGCAAAGACCATGCTTTATGTCTCTGGTATACGCCCAATGCCTAATGCGATGCTCTGTCCATGGCTGTGCTCCAATTAACGCTGACTAAAGAATCCTAGATTTATAGATTCGCCTTGGAGTTAGAGGCTGTTGGAGGTCGTCTAACCCAATGCTCTAACTACCGCTCTACTTTCTGAACAGCCAGGCTTTGCAAAAACACATCCAGAGAAAAGAATGCCTCTGTGCCAAGTCAATTTTATTAACCACAACAAAGCTAATTGTTATATAATAGTCAAACTGAGTCAAACTCTCTTTTTTTAGTCTTTTGTCCATTGGTTCTATGTCTCCCCTTGGGAATTATATCGAATACAGTTATGGGCGGAACAGGGAACCTCAGGGCGAGGGGCGGCGGAAGAAGGGTTATTCCTCCACATTCAGAGATGGACTCGAAACGCAGGTCCATCAATTTGGTAGGTGTTGAAGTGGGTTTTGAGTTTGGAATATTGTTACATCAGTGCCCCAGAGGTTCCAATGCTTGGCTCGCTCCCTCCCCTTTTCACATGTCTGGCATATCTTGTGTATGCCTGCGAAAGATCCAGGCTAAAACTGTAATGACATATATACCTAAATTAGCATCATACAACTTCCAAAAATCAAGCCGATGCAAAAGCTATTAAAAAAAGGATAATGTAGGGAACAAGAATTTGAGTTGCTGCCTCTTGCCTCTCCCTTGGAGCAAATATGGAAGGGAAAGCTTTTCTTGTCAATTCTGACTTGTGGCAACCTGGAAACTTAACCCTTGCTTGCTTGAGATTTGCTACCTTGATTGCCCGACTACCTTCCTCCGTCAAGATGTAAAAATGATCAAATAAAATATTCTAGATACTGTGTTCTCTATAATTTGATGCCACCCAAGTTTATGTTTGCCTGGCAAAACTGAACCGTGCTGAATTTTAAGGACTAGTGTCTATATCTCGCGTCTCACTGTTAGCCAAAACGGTGGAGTTGAAAATCATTTGCTCACCAAGACCTCAGGAGAAATATATAAAAAGACAATTGAAATGAACACATCATTCACATAAAAAAGAGATAAACATTTTTTTTAAGATGACAAAATGTACAACCTTGCTGGCTTTAGAGAACTAGAAATGAAAACAGCTGGGCTTTTAGCAATAATACCCGTTCTCACGGAAACACCAAGTCTACCTTCAGCAGCCATGGGCCACGAAATCCTCCTTCTTACAACCCAAGACATTCTGACAGATACAATTCAATCTTTCAAGCGTCCACAATTACTGCAAATGTTAATCCTCAAAATCTGTTTTAGCTCAGCTGCCCTAACGAATTGCCATAGACCGTGTGGCTTAAACCACAAACATTTATTTCTCACCATCCCGGAGGCTGGAAGTCCCAGATCAGGATGCCAGCCTGATAAATTTCTGGCAAAAGCCCTCATCCTGATTTCCAGGTGGCCATCTTGTTCTGTGTCTTCACCAGGCAAAGAGCAGAGACAGGGGAATAGCAGCTCTCTTCTGCCTCTTCTTAAAAGGGTACACTCTCCACCCTCGTGACCCAACCACCTCCCAGAGGCCTTCCCTCCTAAAATGATCACACTGGAGGTTAAGATTTCAAACTATGCATCTGAGGGCGGGGTGCGGGGTGCGGGGGGAGGAACACAAGGATGCAGCTCATAACAAAACCACAGGTGTTTGCACAACTTAGTGCAATGGTTCTCAAAGTAAAATTCTGGACCAGCTTCTTTGGCAGTGCTTGGGAGCTTGTTAGAAATGCAAATTCTTGGGTCCTACCTACTTACTGAATCAGAAACTCTGGTGGGGGGGGGGGCAGCAATGCATTTTGACAAGCCTCTAGGAGATTCTGATGCACTTTAAAGTTTAAAGACTACTCCTGCCGACTGGATTATGCCCTTGAGGGCAGGCACCAAGGCTTGTGGAGAGTTGAAATCCCGGCACGTGGCTCGTAGTTGAATGGCTAGCCTACACATTTCCTCAGAACTCTGAATCTATGTTGTTTTTTTTTTTTCAAATTAAAAATAGCTTTTGAGTGCTTCGCCAGAAATAAGAGGATGTTTGCCGCATCCACCTGTGGTGCAAAGTTACTAAATTATTATATTTCCATCACTCCTTAAATTAGGATTTTCCAACCCTGTCATTTTTTCTCAGCCTTGGCATTGTGGACCAGATCGATTCTGTGCTGTGGGAGTCTGTCTCCTGCCTTGCATGTTTAGCAACATCCTCGGCCTCTATCTCTACCTAGAGGCCAGCTGCACCCACCCAGTCAGGAGAATCAAACATGTTCCCACATGTTGCTAAATGTACTCAGGGGTGGGAAGCGAAATCCTTCCCTGTTGAGAACCACTGCTTCAGATCATTCGCTCCCAGGATAGATTAGGCACTTGCCTCTCCCCAAGGCTAGTTGCTTTTGCTTTCAGACCGGCTAGTCAAGGGCACCAGGGGAGAACTGCCTTCTTGCCATGACAATGACCACTGACCAAACAATGGACTTACAGGTTAAACCCCCAATCTCAGCCAGATTGCCAGGGTTTTGATGCCGATTCGCAGCGCTTCCTTGGGCAGCACATCCGAGTCATTTGTCACAATTATGAAACGACGGAGGTCAGATCCGGACTGTCCACACCTCCTCAACAATACGGCATACTAAAAAGGAGTGGTATAGATGTGCCTGTAGTAGGCTGTCTACTCTTGACGCACAAGATCTAAATTTAGAAAGCTACATGTGTAAATCCAATTTTTAAGACAGAGGATGGAATGCAGTTTCAAAGAGACGGGCACCTGGAATGCCGTGGAGTTCTACTGCTGCTCAAGTCAGGCATAAGGGAACTGAAGAAAATTTACAAAAATGTATTTAAGCCCCAAGTCTCTACATAACTACTAACAGGCAGCAGAGAAGCAGAGACTGTACATAAAAAGACTAAAAATATCTCCATTTGGAAACAGCAGATTGTGAAAGCGTACGTGACTGACAGTTATTAAATAATTAAGGGTGTGACGAAGATGAATATGCATTCATTCACCAAAATTTCATATTTTGAGAAGGTTAAGAAAAGTAGTACAGGATGATGGATGACACCTAGTATGCGGCAACCCTCAGGTACCCCCAAACTAGATCAGGCCCCTGATTCGTGCTCTCGCAGCACTTACCGGAATTCATAATGGTCTATGGTTACTTGCGTGATTATTCGATGGTCTCTCATTCCCTGTACGCTACAAACTCCATGAGGGCAGGGATTATATTCTACCCCTCACTGCAGCTCCAGGGTCCAGCTCAATAAATACCTGCTAAACGAACAAGTGGATAAAGACGAGCCCCAAAGAGCCTGCGAAGGAAAAAGCTGAGAAGATGAGAGAAGTACCAGAGAAAAGTAGGATCACGTCCATCAAAGGAGAAGACAGGTCCAAGGAGGGGCGGTCAGCGGTGTCTAATATTACAAAAGCACAACATAAGGTAAAGATAAAAAAAAAAAAAGCACAAAAACTGTCCACTGGTTTTCGAGACCATGAAACTTACTGGCAAGTTAGCAGGAACCATTTCACTGGCGTCTGGGGAACAGAAGCTAACGGCAGTGGGTTGGGGAATCAAACAGGCATAAGGAAGTGGGGATAGCCAATTACAGGCCTCTCTTTCAAGAAACCTGATTTTGAAAGGAAGCACGGCTAGGTCGGTAGCTAGGAGGAAACGTGGAATCAAGGGACTCCTCTTTTCCAAGGAGTGTAAGAGTATAACAATGGACAAAACTACTTGAGACAAAAGCCAATGTCAACAAGTAGAACACATTCCTGAAAAGTCAGGAAGGGACTGGATTGGGCTGCAATAAGTGGAAGCACATTTCTTTCCCTGGGACAAAAAATAAGGAAGAGTGGGTAGGTTCCCACGGAGGTATATTTCTAAGTATTAAGGAAGAGGCTGAGGAAATCCTGGTATGAAGGCCTCATTCTGTTTTTCTTTTCTTCCCCCCACCCCACCCCCATGAAGCAGGTGGCACAGTGGCAGGAGATAGGATAGTGGTAACGATACTGAAGGCCTGAAGAGTGATGGAAATTTGGAATAACTACTCAGGCCGGCAGAGGCTAGGGTTCATAAATTAGAACTGGCTTCATGTCATAGAGTTATATATATAAGGAGCAAGAGACCAGGAGCAGGGTGTCTGAAGAAAGGAAAAATCAGTAAGATGAGGATAGCTAGAGAACTATCTGGAGAAGCATCTGGAGAAGTGAGGAGGAGTCTGATAACCACTGAATTTATAACTCACGGAATTTAAAAACAAATGGAGCGTTTTAAGTAGGAAAGTGACAGATTTAAGATGACTGAGGAATACTTGCCACAGAAAATAGAAAGAAAACCAAGGCATTCTGGAATCAGGGAACCCAACAGAAGAGAGTATTTCACAAAGGCGGGGATGTCAACAACTTCCCCGTCTGTGGAACTCAGAGTGAGGAGGAAACTCTATCTGATGGTATCGAAGTAACGGAGGTAGCTGGGATTACCCAGCCTTTGTGTGCTGAATGAGAAAAGGACCAGGAAGGTTCCTGAGGAACACAAGAGACGCTTGCAAAGGAGACTAAGCAACTGTCAGCAGGGAGGTAGGAAAGGGGACTCCGGGAAGCCAAGGGAAGATGAGGTATCGAAAAGGAAGGACGAATGCTTAACAGTGAGCCTGCTGTCAAACATCAACCAACTGGTGAGGAGGAAGTCTCTCAAGACCCTGCTAGAACAAAGTGGAGTAGTAGGAATGAAGACACATGACGTTGGGTTGAGGAGTTAAGAGTGAGGAAGCGTGTGAGTGGAAACGGAGCGCAGACCGCCCTTCTAAGGCATTTAAGAAGCGCAGTCATGATGGGATGCCTGGGTGGCTCAGTGGGTTGAGCGTCTGACTCTTGATTTCAGTTCAGGTCATGATCCTAGGGGGGTGGGATCGAGCCTTGTGTTGGGCTCCTCACTGAGCATGCAGTCTGCCTGGGATTCTCTCTCTGTCCCTCTCCTTTTTTTTTTCTTAAAAAAAAAAATATATATATATATATACACATACATATATATATACACACACATACATAAATCCCCCCTAGCAGCCATAGCATAGCAAGAAGTCTACTAGCCGTGCATTCTAAGGGCAATTCTCAAGCATATTTTACTAGAAAAGATTTGCTTCAAGGTCAAAAGACATTCCTGCATTTATAAAAGCATTTAGACGTTTTCTTGTTAAAGAACAGGGGAAAAATCCCCGCAAATTTAATTTCTGACGGGGTGTCTGTCCCCTTATACTGCCTGGCCAATAGTAATAATATTGCCTGGGTGTTAATAATAAAGTATTTTCTTTGATTTGGTACATTATAGCCATGTGCTTCAAAGGCTAGTAATGTTCCTGCGAATCTACATTTAGATTTGAGCCAACAGGAACGTAGGACCTTCATATTAGGGGTGTCTTTGACGCAAGTGTTGCGTAGAGCAAGTGTATTAATCAATGGAGGATAAAGACACCTCACTGCTAACCGAGGTATGGTTGGAGGATTTTATGTATCCAGTTCATTTATAAACAACTTCTTTAAGCTTTATTAGCTGGTTTTCTACTCTATAACTGTGTTCTTTAATTTACAAGGCAATAAAAATTAAAATAGTAACAGGAAAACCTATCTTGCTTTTCAATAAAGAGTTTATTTTAATAACTTCAGGGGCACTGTGCCCAAAACATTTTAGCTGTGGGAATAAATCCGATTCACATTTTTAAAGGATCGATTTTACCGAGGTGATAGATTCTCAAAGGAAATGGAGACAAATGATTAGGATAGCACATGCCTAACATACCAACCACTGTCCTGTGCTTGCAAAGATGTTTTTCTTCAGTTCTGAATGGCTGGAAGTAAATTTTAGTAGGTTTAGGATAATTAAGAGTAATCGTTTCTGTCCTACAGATAGGTTCCGCTGAGATTTTTCTATTGTAGTCAGTGTGGCAATCTTCCAGAAGTCGTATTTAAAGAATACACTTAGTACACTCAGCAGTTTTTCAAATATGTACTTTTATCCCTCTAATATTCATGATTGCAATTTATCAAATTGACCTGATGGTATAACAAACAAGTGTATTCTATGATGCCTCATGGTGACAGAAACTGGAGACAGAAGTAGAAACTGAATGTCTAAATATCTGTAATCCTAAAACTCAGCATGAATTACTCAGCTTTAGGAGTTGTAACAATTCTACTGCAAAATGAGTTAGTAAGCTCTAGCGCTTTGGTTAACCAAATGGTCACCTGATGCAGCAGAACAAATAATGACTATAATTCATGGAGTACATAGTTCTTGCTACACATGGCGGTATCTCCTTCACATAGACTATCGCCATACTATTATCCCCATTTTAGAGACAAGAAAATCTTGGCTCAGGAAGGTTATGTTAAGTTACATCAAAATCACAAAATAGGGGCTCCTGGGTGGCTCAGTTGGTTAAGTGCCCCACTCTTGATTTCGGCTCAGGTCATGATCTCACGGTTCGTGGGATTGAGCCCCAAGTGGTACTGACGGTGGGGATCCTGCTTGGGATTCTCTTGCCCACGCCCCGCCCCTCCCCCGCTCACGTGGGTGCATTCTTTCTCTCTCTCAAAATAAATAATAAATTAATTAAAAAATTTTAACAAAATCACAAAATAAGTGACAGAGCTGGGGACTTGAATCGCAACTATGATTGGGGTCATGTTAAACTTCTGGTTTTGAATTTATATTAGGTCAATAACTCACTTTTGGCCCTGTGACCCACACAGGCAAGCCATCACTTGCAAACAGCCCCCTGCTCCCTCATTGTCCACTTTCACTGTCGGGACTCTTGGCGCACTGCCATGGGAAATGCTATAATTTTGGAGGTTTTAAATCCTGAGGGTTTAAGAAAGGAAGATACCAAAAAGCAGGCCTAGCCTAGGTGAGTAGGTTCCCGGATAGAGCTGGCATGTTTATGGGTAAGCTCTCAAGGCCAAAAATATATGCCCCCAAACTGTCTGAGTATTTCCTTTCA
Source organism: Prionailurus bengalensis (assembly GCF_016509475.1). Classification (NCBI taxonomy): domain Eukaryota; kingdom Metazoa; phylum Chordata; class Mammalia; order Carnivora; family Felidae; genus Prionailurus; species Prionailurus bengalensis. Next base: position 9,786,323 of record NC_057343.1, read on the forward strand.
CTCCATAATATTGCCCGGAATCCTGCCAATTAGAATTTTATTTGGATCTCGTCTCAATTTTTTTTCTAAATACTTGTGAAGATTACTTTTTACTTTTTTTTAAAGTTTATTTATTTTGAGAGAGAGAGGGCGGGAGGAGCAGAGAGAGAGAGAGAGAGAGAGAGAGAGAGAGAGAGAATCTCAAGCAGGCTCAGCACTGTCAGCACAGAGCCCAACGTGGGGCTCGATATCGCGAACCGTGAGATCATAACCTGAGCTGAAATCAAGAGTCGGACACCTGACCGACTGAGCCACCCATCTGCCCCTTGATTTTTAATGCACATACAAATCATCTGGAAACCTTGTTAGAATCTGAATCTGATTCAGTAGGTCTGGGGATGGGTCTGAGAGGCTGCCTTTCTACTGCACTCCCAGGTGATGCCTGGTGACATGCATCATGTCACCGGAGGACCCTCCGATGCTGGTCCTCAGACCACACGGAGGGGATCAAAGATACGTAAGACGTTTGATTTACATTCTCTAGCTGCCTAGCATGGCTTCCTATTTGGGGGAAATCTTCTCTTTGTGCATCATACTGGGAGGGACGAATTGAAAATGAGCAAATGAGAACAAGTACCTCCCTCGCCCGTACCCTGACAACCAGGTACGGACATGTGGCCTAGGGCCGGCCAACCAGAAACCTCCTTCCAGGGCCACGCTCCTTGGGCTGCATTGCAAAGACGCAAGGGCAATTTAGAAATCATTCCCGGCATGAGTGGCATTTAGAGTTCAACGTAAACGGGGCCAGAGGCAGTGTCCTGTTCGGACCACTCCTTGGCCCACCTGTCTAGCAATACTTGACCATTTTCTGAACACCGGGAAGCGTCTGCCCAGTTTGCCAGTGTCTGTCCACTCTTCCTCAGTCCACAGGCGGAAAGCTTGGCAGCTATCTGATACGGTGCATCCCTATTTCTCCCTATTTCCTGAAGCCAAATTACAGACGGAGGAACAAACTCAAGTTCTTAATATTCTGAGGCTCAAAATGAGCATTTTGATGGACACTGCACCACGGCAGGTGTTGACAGAATGCCGGACTTCTGTTAAAGGTCAGAGAGTAAATATTTTAGACTTTCTGGGCCACATATGGCCTCTTTTGTAACAACTCAACTTTACCACTGTAGGGCAAGAGTAGCCCATAGACGATGCATAAATGAACGAGCTCTGCTCCAGTATAATTCTATTTGTGGACCCTGGAATTTCTGCATTTTATATACTTTCAGGCAATGGTTTTCCTTTTTTGATTTTTGTCCAACGGTTTAAAAAGGGCACAGCCATTTTTATTTTTAGCCTGCAGGCCATACAAAATTAGGCAGTGAGCTGGGTTTGGCCCACAGGCTATATACTTTGCTGACCCCTGGTTCTGAAGCAGTGATACCTTGATCTGATTTATACCAACACATGTTCTCCTTGAAACCATGCATTTCTCTCTTCTTACCAAGTCAACAGGACGTTATTCTGAAAAATGAAGTGGTTGTACTTATTGAATCCAGCATTTAGATCGTGTCATTTACTTTCTCAATATTTTGATCTTTATGGAAATCAATCACAGCAACTTAAAAGGTGAGCAGTGATGGAATATACTAAATAATCGGCTGATTAAACACCTCCTCAATAGGCACTGCGGTAGGAACCACAGATACAAAAAGGAACAAGGTAGTAATTAACTTTGAGGAGATCTTGGTCGGGAGAGCTGACGAACAAATGAGTTTTGATTTTAAAAATGTGTGTAATGCTATTTTTGTGGGCAGCCTGCTATGCATATTGGTAGGAAATTTTTTCAAAACGGAGTTACAAGTCTCTACAGCCTGGGTGTCCTTGAACTAACAACTACTCCAGACCATTTTAGGTAGAGGTGCCAGGATGCCAACTATTCAAACTTTGAAGTCTTGGGCAACGGGTCCTGGTATTAGCACTGTCCTTTTCCCAGTTACAGGTCACACTATTGTGGTGGAAAAAAAAAATGCAGTAATTTCCTATCTTTCCTTATTCAGCACTGGTAGCCAATTCCCAAGCTCCATTCAGAGCCAAAGCCCCGAAGCATCAAGAATACTCATCTCCATCTTCCTGTTAGCCAAATTTCCAATTACGCATGCCTGGGGCGAGGTACATTCCTGCTGAAAAGGGGCTACCACGGTGTTCTGATGGCTGTTGGTATGTTGTTTAGTCGGGTGCTTCTTAGAACGTTCCATCATGGCTCTCAAGCGCAAACCACATCACGTGCTTCTAGCTCCACTGCTTGTTCTTTTCTTTTCCCAAATATAGTTAATAGGCTCTGGAAACTAAACAGTACTGACATATTTGACAAAGAAAACTGGACAAATCCCAACAGCAGTTCACCTGCCCCTGAAGATGAAGACCTGCCCACCGGGCAGAGGTTTAGCTGTGCCTAGAAAATTAATCTTGAAGGGTTCCATGACCACACTGGCGACGAAGCTCTACTCTAGTATTCCCACTGGGTGGAATCTTCAGGAAGTATAGTTTTCCTTTACCAGTTCATCCTCTCTTTCACCTCACATTCTGGTTCTTTCTCTTACATGGTGGTCTCTTACATAGTGGTTGAATGATGGTCTTGTGACTTGATTTGGAAAAATGGCTTTTGCCGATATAATCAAATTGAGGAACCTGAATGAGATCACCCCGGACTGAGAGTGGGCCCTAAACCCAATGGCAGGTGTCCTTATAAGGGAAAGACAGAGGGGAAGGTCTTGTGAGAAGAGAGGCAGAGACTGGAGCGATGCAGCCGCAAGCCAAGAAATGCGGGCAACAACCAGAAGCTAGGAGACACGCGTGGGACAGCTTCTCCTTCAGAGCCTCCAGAAGGAACCGATTCTGCTGACACCTTGATTTTGAACTTCTGGCCTCTAGAGCTGTTAAGAATAAATTTATGTTGCTTTAAGCCACCAAGTTGGTGGGTGATTTGTTATGGCAGCATTAGGAGACGAATTCACAGTATAAAAAATGGTTATGAAACAATGGCTCATCCTAGGACCTCGCCATGTTTTTAGTAGCACAAAGAGGTTAATGAAGGGCTGCAGTTTTGTATTCAGCAAAACAGGCACGAGCCTAGGTCTACAGGGCTGGTGGGACAAGCGATTTTAACGTTTACTTATTTTTGGGACAGAGAGAGACAGAGCATGAACGGGGGAGGGGCAGAGAGAGGGGGAGACACAGAATCGGAAACAGGCTCCAGGCTCTGAGCCATCAGCCCAGAGCCCGATGCGGGGCTCGAACTCACGGACCGCGAGATCGTGACCTGGCTGAAGTCGGACGCTTAACCGACTGCACCACCCAGGCGCCCCGGGACAAGCGATTTTAAAACAAAGCCTTGTTTACCAACTGTGTGGTACTCCTCATGTCGTACTTGGAGACTGTGTCATTATACCCTATTAGAAGGGTGAATTTTTTGGAGAGAGGCAATGCATTACAAGCTAAATGTATCAATCTTACTGTAAACAACTCTAGTTCCTTTTTCATTTTTAGTTATTTAGCGTGCATTTCTCGGAATACACTGAGCACTTTAAATACACTACCTTGTTAAAATTCTTTTAATGTGCATTTATTTTTAAGAGAGAGACAGAGTGTAAGTGGGGGAAGGGCAGAAAGAGAGAGGGGGAGACACAGAATGGGAAGCAGGCTCCAGGCTCTGAGCTGTCAGAGCGGGGCTCGAACCCAAGAACTGTGAGATCATGACCTGGGCCGAAGCCAGACACTTAACCACTTGCTTAACCTTGTTTAATCTCTACAGGATTCTGTGAGGAAGGCATTGTACCTGTTTTACAGATGAGAAAATAATGTCATTTAAATGCCTCACTTATTTGAGAGGACATACTTCCTAAGTGGCAGCGCCAGGCCATAAGCTACTCTGAGTCGGAGTCCCAAAGCCTCTGCTCTTAATTAAGAGAATGCCTTTCCTACGTTGCTTTCAGAGAGTGTGATCTGATGGATGGAGAACATAATAAGCACAGGTCACAAGACAGGCTGTGGAAGGGGGAGGAGACAAAGACAGGAAGGCTTTCAGACACCAAAACCAAGTGTATACAACCTGAATCAGTTCTTTTAATTTCAAGAAAATTTTTAACGTTTATTTATTTTTGCGAGAGAAAGAGTGCATGTGTGTGAGCGAGGGAGAGGCAGAGAGCGAGGGGAACAGAGGATCCAAAGAGGGCTCTGCACTGACAGCAGAGAGCCTGATGCGGGGATTGAACTCACGAACAGTGATATCATGACCTGAGCCAAAGTGGGATGCTTAACTGACTGAGCCACTCAGGCGCCCCAGTTTTTTTTTTTAATGTTTATTTATTTTGAGAGAGAGAGAGGGACACAGAGAGAGAAAGAGCAGGGGGAGGGGCAGAGAGGGAGAGAGAGAAATCCCAAGCAGGCTCCATGCTGTCAACGCAGAGCCAGACGTGGGGCTCGAACCCACCAGCCATGAGATCATGACCTGGGCTGAAATCAACAGTCGGAGGCTTAACAGACTGAGCCACCCAGGCACCTGGCAACTTGAATCAATTCTTGTGCTAAAGGGGTCAAAGGCCATGCATTTCATCTCTGTATATTTGTTCATCCTTGCTTACTGGAGAAAACGAAGATGGGTCTAGAGGCACAGTCTAGCCATCCACAGTTCTCTAACCTGCCAAGAAGTTTATATATGCATGGGCCTAATTAGAAGGAAGATGGGACAAAGCAGAACGTGATTACAGATTCAGTGCATTTCTTGATCCTGATGATGGGTGTTTGTGTGTCCCCACCCCAACCCAATTCACATGCTGAAGCCCTCATCTCCAATGTGATGATATCTGGAGGTGGCGCCTTTGTGATGTAATTAGGTCTTAAGGGTATAGCTATAGCCCTCGTGAACCCAATTAGTGCCCTTACAAGAAAAGACACAAAGGGCACCTGGGTGGCTCAGTCGGTTAAGCGTCTGATTTCGGCCCAGGTCATGATCTCACGGTTCGTGAGTTTGAGCCCCTCTGCTGCCAGCATGGAGCCTGCTTTGGATCCTCTGTTTCCCTCTCTCTCTGCCCCTCCCTCACTCATGCTCTCTCGCTCTCAAAAACAAACATTAAAAAAAAAAAGACATGAGACAGACGACACAGAAAGCAAGAAGACAACAGTCTGTAAACCAGGAGAGGGCCTTCACCAGAACCTGACCGCACTGGCACTCATCTCAGGCTTCCAGCCTCCAAAACCATGAGAAATAAATGTGTGTTGTTGAAGCCACTCCATCTATGATAATTTGTTACAGCAGCCTGGCCCTGTTGACCCTGACTAAGACAATGGGTCAACAGCATCTTCTTTGTATGCGAAGGACAACAGCACACTGGTCCTGATGACTCACAAGCAGAGAGAGTGGGAGTGAAAAAGAAGTCTGAGGCACCGCACAGAAGCCACCCTTCTGCTTAAACAAGTACACTGAAAGAGAAAGCAACAAATGATTCAAATTCTCATTCTTTAAAAAAAAAATATCACTTGTGAATTTCTAGATGTGGGTGAAAACTTCTACGTGTTGTAAAAGTGCTTTAGTGCATTATTGCGTTCTCATTTTCCTTAGTCTAAGGTAACTTTTTCCCTTCGAACTTCTGCATTTTATTTTTATGATCACTTAGCTTTCAGAAAGTAATTTCAGTAACTGCTTAACTTAATCAGTCTGCACGCACACCCTGACGCATGCGACTCTACTTACATACCCTACACGGAATTGGGCCCCCATAAATCCCCATCTTTCCACACAGTGTACTTCCGATTTTGTGTGCAGCTTTCTTGTTCGAGCACTGTATTAAATGCTCTGCTTCCCACACTTATAAGGACAATGAGAATATGAGCAGTTTTGGTTACTTCTTCATACCAAAAGAAGTTCATCTCCATATTATTAAAAGCTTTTCTTAAATGTCCGTCTTTTTGTGCTACTGTCCTGGGTACTCTACCAAGATGCATCAAATAGACAAGGCCCATGCTCCGTGGAGATGATTCTATATTCCATATTTTCCGAGGGAGTTCTGATTTCACCTAATTCCCTCTTACTTAAATAAAGGCAATTTTGTCATATCCTCAAAAGATTTACATGTATGTTCTCAAAATTTAGTCTATCATAGACCCTTCACAAATAGTTTTGTTCAAAAGTCAGCCTCATGAATAAATGTGTGCATTCGTTATAAATTATATTCTCATAAATTCAAACTTAAAAGAGTAAGAATAGTTGGAAGGTGATAGAAAAATCATATTCTGACTAGAAATACGGAAATTTTTGACATATACTAACATTTTATTCTATATCGTTTAAAGTTTTTATTTATTTTGAAAGGGAGAGTGGGGGTGAGGGACACAGAGAGAGGGAGACAGAGTCCCAAGCAGACTCCATACTGTCAGTGCCGAGCCCGATGCAGGACTCGAACTCATGAACCTCGAGATCATGACCTGAGCTGAAATCAAGAGTTGGATGCTTAACCAACTGAGCCACCCAGGTGCCTCTGTATTTTTTTTTTTTTTGATTGGCAGGCAAAAGATGAGGTAGGAATTCTGACAACTTATAGAAGTAATAGAAGTGTAGGAAAGCACTCTTCCAGGATTAGCAAAAAAATGACTACATTCTGTTTTGGACAATTAAGCTCACGAAGAATAAAACTCCACTTTTAACAGACGGCATAGTATTTTGTGGTTTTGAAGCCACAAACGGGGTAATGAAAAGCACTTAAATCTATTCAAGTCTAGAGAAGACAGGGATTGTCTAAACAGAATGAAAAGATGTCAAGATGAGTAAGAAAAACTAATACATTTGAGCATTATATTTCACAAATATTACATTATATTGCTCTAAACATTATACTCTAGTAGCTACTATTTACATTCAAAAATTTCTTGTGAGTTATATATAGATTTTAAAATAATTTAATGAGGGGGGCCTGGGTGGCTCAGTCGGTTGGGCGTCCAACTTCAGCTCAGGTCATGATCTCACAGTCTGTGGGTTCGAGCCCCGCATCAGGCTCTGTGCTGACAGCTCGGAGCCTGGAGCCTGCTTCCCATTCTGTGTCTCCCTCTCTCTCTGCCCCTCCCCTGCTCATGCTCTCTGTCTCAAAAATAAATAAAAACATTAAAAAAAATAATTTAATGAAAACCTGCTTGTATTTGCTTAGTAAATTTACTGTATCATCAATCTGGCTGTAGGGACCGTGAGGCCACACCTGAAACTATGTCTGTATTGATATGAACCAAAGAGCAGGTGTCACTTCGGAGGAAATGAAATAGCTTCAGGCAGAGTTCTGCAAGCTTACGATGTGAAAGTAAGCATGACCTCAAAGAACGGACATTGAGTTAAAACTTAAGGATGAATGTGATGTCACCAGGCATGGAACAACGCCAGGACGGTTCATGAGTATTAGGGGTGAGTAGTGTTAATAAATACTCCAGTTAGGAAATCCCTTTCTTTTCTCAAACACGTCAGCAACAGGCAAGGACACATCAGAGATAAAGTATTCATCTTAGCCTTCAGACACTGTTCAGTTACGTTCTATAAAGGCATTAAGAATTATTTAATGTTGAAGGCCATTCTAAATGCAAATTCTCTATCTTGCTGATAGAAATTAGGCTGCGTATTTATTATAACAATTTTAATTAAGTAAAATATATTAGCCCTACACTAGCAAAAGCAAAATTAGAATTCACGACTTTACAATCATGGCAAGATTATCTAAATGCATCTCCACTAACTAACTGAAATTTCCTTTGACTCTCCCATTTCCTTCTACTTCTCAACATATTTTCCCAGTATTTCACCAAAGCAAGGGATCGGCTGGGTAAAACTTCATACTGATGAACTTTGCTAATCCTTTGTTAACTCTGTGTATATGGTTCAAGGAAAAAGGGAATGAAATTCTCATATTATTTCTGCTTTTCCTATCTCCTAAAACTACTCTAGAGAATAAGTTTTTCTAGGTGTCATTTAACAATTTGGATTAAAAGAGACCCTGGTTATGCTTCACAGATTGTAACGAAACTTAAGTGGTTTTCATTAGAAAAGCATGGAGGCCTCCCACGTTGTTGGTTTAATCTCACAATTACCTAGATATCTATCAACAGAACTCTTAAGTAGTTTGTTAACTCTCGATGCCAAGAGCTGACAGTTTCACTTTCAGCTTTGAGAATATCTACTGTTTCAGTGGTGTAAGAATGTCATCAGAGCCTCTACAAAATAATCACTTGTAATTGTAACTTGTATTAGATTGAGAAAAATTTCCAGAGAAATGTGGAAGACGCAATTCATTAATTATGGGAATTTGACTAATAATTCTTCTGGGGGGGGGGTGTGTCTGAATTTTAAATGGAGGCATCTTTGCAAGTCAGACTCAACTCCTCATTACTCTGTGATGCAGGCTCCTCCAAATGGCAGCAGAAATGTACTACTCTCTAGAAATTCTACAGTAGTGCTAAAATTTTATGGTTTTGTAGAGATAAGCACAAATTAAAAGAAATATATTCTTAGAAGAATAGTATTCTTTAAAATAAAGACACTGTTGTGACTGCAAACCAGGATACCTTTTCTAGAATAGTAAGCTCTACAATTTTCTGTACAGTTTTTAGATTAAAATTGGATTTTTTTTCAATGTGGAAAAAAGGGTGAATTGTTGAAGATGACATTTTTTGTATATAATTTAACAAAATTTAAAATATGCAATTATATGTGATATATTCAAATATTTTTGATAAGCTTTTGATTATGCACCAAGTAGATCTATCATCAAAAACTGTCAATATTCAAAACTTCATGTAACCATAGCGATTAATACTAGAGGGAGAAAAGACAGAGTCCAATGATTCTAGCACTTCCCAAAAGGAAGACTCCAGGTCAGGGGTGAATCAGTGATCATGTTCAAGACTATCAGACATGTAGATCTAGGACAGATGGGTGGAAGGGGAAAACAATGAATACACCAATGGACGCAAGTGGTTTTGAGATGCCCAAGATCAAAAGTCACTTGCCCTGTGAACTACTACTTTCAGCTGGAATTAACTTCCCTTCTGGACTCACACAGTACTTTTTATTTTGATAATGACATAACTATATTTTGTTTGTAGATATTTCCGTTATTGCATTATTATTTTGTAGTTGTCTTCAGAGTTCTCTTATCGTACCAGGAATCTTCATTGTATCTGTTTACAAGTGTTTTTTTCCCTCTTCCATCTACTCTTCCCAATCCCACTGCTTGAAGCTTATTCATTTCTGTATTCCTAGTGCCAACACGGTCGGCATCCACACATAGATGATGTCCAATGAATGGTTGCTAAATAAATCCTCTTATGATAATAGCACGACGTTAATATAATCCGCAGTCAACATTTCTTAATGTTTTAAAATAAACAGAACACAGTCATTTAGTAAACATTTACTGGAAACCTACTCATTTCCTTGGACTACTCTACGATGGGAATATTGAGAGAATTATGGTAAGCCTCTCATTCTACTGAAAGTCTCAACTGGTGCAGCATTATAGGTCAAACTTTTCATGAAATGCCTTCAGATTTCATGTTTGGAATAACACATATTACCAGTTATGCCAAGATTCTGCTATCCTCTGAAGCTACACTTTACCTATTGCACAATTTTGTTGAGGGCTCGCCCTGATGCAGAAATTTATACTACACTACACATGAAAATTCTTTTTATGATGCTAACCTCATGCTATCTAGTCCCTTTATATAATGCTTATACATACTGAGTTTGGTTTATTTTCCACATAATGTATGCATGTGCCACATAAAAATTCTGTTAATGGTACCAAAGTTGTATCTGTTAGTGAATCAGTTAGGACTCTGTATAATTCCATCTCAATCAATATATTAAAATCTACCAAAAATAGAAGTAAAAAGCAAGAGTATCTTTAAAAAAATTTTTTTAATGTTTATGTATTTTTGAGAGAGAAAGAGGCAGAGCACGAGCAGGGGAGGGGCAGAGAGAGAGGGAGACACAGAATCCAAAGCAGGCTCCAGGCTCCGAGCGGTCAGCACAGAGCCCGACGCGGGGCTCAAACCCATGAACTGCGAGATATGACCTGAGCCAAAGTCAGAAGCTTAACCGACTGAGCCACCCAGGCGCCCCAAGCAAGAGTATCTTTATAGTATAGTATACTTATTATTTTAAATATTTGCTTATAGAGTTATAAAGTGGAAAAAATAGTATTATTAAGTCAAATTCATGTTTGTTTCATTCATTCAAGAGACAAGAAAGCAATTGATATAACAAGCCAAGTTGGTGGCTAAACCTGCTTTAGTTTTTGTTTGTTTTTTAAAACTTGGAAGTGATACATATAGGCCAAAGTGAGCTGAGGTGTTTCCAATCATAAGTCCTGAAGAAAAGACACTAGCACTCTTGACAATACTGACATCATTAAGATATTTGTGAGTCCAAAGGTTCATGTGACACAGTTTCTACCTGCAACGGGCTCTATTCGTCTTACACAGGGATGCCGTTCAACTCACTAATACAACCTGAAGTGCTTAACACAGTGCTTTATTTACAGCAGATACTCAAAAATCCTTCATCAACTGAGTTACAAGGTAAACTACTACTGACAGAAAATTTTCACTTATGGCGGGTCTATATGGCTGAAGACAGCTCTGAAATCCTGTAGAAGAGTCAGTCACTCTTCTCCATAAGCAAGGAGGTCTGTCAGTTTCAAGACCGTAAGAAGATACTGACTTAAAAGCAATTTTCTAACAACAGTATCACCATAAATCTAATACGGGATGAGCAACAGGAAAAACATAAACAGGAGTCGCATTTAAAAACATGCCTCCCCCCTCCCCCCAAACAAGACATAGCAACAACAACAAAAAAATCCACGTGCCCAGCGTGTAACAGGCGCCCCCGGTCAATGTGGCATTTCCACTCTAAATGTAGTAGGGACATCCTGTCTCCAAGCTCTCTTCCACGAGTCCATTTTCTTATCACTGTCCAAGGCCAACACTATTAATCTGTCCTCTTACATAACGTTTTCATACATTTTATATACCACTTCTTCCTCTCCCAAAATACATATAGTAGTAACACTGTGATGTGTCTTTCTCCACCTTATTTAGTGGAATTTTTTTTACAACTTAGACCTAATTTTCAAACCCCACAGCGATGGATTCCATTTGATATATTGTTAGAAGCACTGGATTGACGTCAAGAGGCCTGGGAGACCTCAATTCTAGTTCTGCCAGTGCCCGCCACAAAAGAGACAAACCATTAGGCTTTGCGAGGCTTCGGCTTCCTTGTTTGTAGAGCCAGAAGATTGTAAAATCATGCTTCTGGTCCCATTAGGCGATGAAATGCTGCGATTCTGTGACTGTTTCCTTTTCTCACCTAAGAATACAAAGCTGACACACAAGAGGCTACAGAATTTGAGTGTTAGATTCTCCATTGTTTGAAATTCTCTCTTGCTTTGCATTCGACCATAAAGGTCTCTCATTTCTGAAGTCTCTCTTTTGTGTACCTGGCATGTATTTTTCTATCCTTGGCAGCATTGCCTCCTTTTCACCCTACGTATTTTCTCTACATGATGTGACCCGACCTGTGGCTTCCACTGCCATCCACGTGCTGGTGCCTCTCCTCCCATCACCACTGCCAGCTAGCTCCTGGCTCCTTCCAGGAGCTCCCGATTTACTATCATCCCCACTGAGCTGTCCTCCCCCCCCAACAGAGTCGCTCCTTATTCTGTGTCCTCTGTGAGAAACCTGAGTCATCCTCAACCCTTCCTTCTCCTTCCCTTCGCACATCCAATCAGTCACCAGCTTGTGCTCAGTTTATCTTCTAAATGGTTTCTGGAATGTGGCTGTTATGGACTGCATGTTTGTTTCCCCTGGTCCCCATTCATATTGAAGCCCTAACTCCCCCGCGTGACTGTATTTGGAGAGGCAAAGCCTCTGAGGAAGAAATTAAGGTCACAAGGGGTCATAACGGTGGGGCCCCGATTCAACAGGATTAGTGTCCTTAAAAGACACACCGAAGAGCTTGCTCTCTCTCCCCACAAGCACACACCGAGGAAAGGCTACCATCGACGAGCCAGAAGGAGGGCCCTCACAGAAGCCAATCCCGATAGTACCTTCATCTTAGATTTCTAGCCTCCAGAGTTGTAAGAAAATCAATCTCTGTTGTGAGGTTACACAGTTTATGGTAATTTGTTACCGCAGCCCCGGCAGACATCCCTCCTTCTGCTCCGCAACCCCCGGGGCAGCTCACCATCCTCTCCCCCCTGTAGTCTGGTCGCTCCCTTCTCACCTCCTAACTACTGAATGGCACTGTGGGGTAGTCGGATCACTGGGGACTGAGTCCCTGCTCCGCCACTGACTCTGTACGCTTGGGCCAACTACTGAATCTGGGTGTCAGTGATCTCCCTGCGCAGTGAACAGGAGGGTTGTTTCGGCAAGGTGACACATGTAAAACGCTCACAGGACTGCTTGGTGCATTATAAGCATCTGGTGAAAGTGGGCTATTCTGGTCTCCATTCCCAGAACGAGCCACCTGAACCACAGAGCTGCCCACGCCATTCCCATGTTTTACAACTCTTCACTGGGCTCTCCGCCACCGACGGAATAAAGTTCAGGCTCCTTAGCATGACTTACGGGCTCCTTAAGAACCTGCAAGTTCCACAACAGGAAGTCAAGTGAACCCTCTGCTCCTAGTCTGGCCTCAGGCGTATCACTCCTCACCCACACTCTGCTCCAGCAACATTGAACTCCTGCTGTTCCGGGATACTCAGGACCGCTTCCCTCTGCCCTCTGCCTGGAACGCCCCTTGTCCTTTGCTTCACTTGGTCAATTCCTATTCATCCTTCTAGACTCCACGTGGATGTTCCCTTCTGAGGAAGCCTTTGTGAACCTCTCAGTCTCAGTAATGAACCTCTCACCTTGGTTCTCTTCATTTTGTTTTTAAACATTTTTAATGTTTAATTATGAGAGAGAGACAAGACAGAGCATGAGCAGGGGAGGGGCAGAGAGAGAGGGAGACACAGACTCCAAAGCAGGCTCCAGGCTCTGAGCTGTCAGCACAAAGCCCAACGCAGGGCTTGAACCCATGAACCGTAGATCATGACCTGAGCCGAAGTCGGACGCTCAACCGACAGAGCCACCCAGGTGCCCCTGCTCTTTTCATTTTCATGTAAGCCTTTATCATAGCACTTAACCATTATAAAACTGAAGTGATCTATTTGTGTGTCTTCATTTCCCACTAGACAGAAAACTCAAGATCAGAGACCATTTTTATTTATTTATTTTTTTTTTGTATCATAGTATTTAACAACCTGACTTGCAGTCAGCACTCAGTAAATGTTTGACAAGCTCAATGGAACTGAGCTCTGGGATCCAGATGATCTTTTCCATACCCACCACTGCTTTCTAAGTTCATGTCTCTATTTCTCATGTGAGGCCATGCAAAGGATCTCCTGCCTCTGACCTCTCTCTTCCCCACACTATCCTTTAAGCAGCTGTCAGAACTGTCTTCCTAAAGCACAAACATCTTATCTTACATGGCCTAGATCCAAAACCTCACCGGGCTTCTCCCTGCAGGAGATGGCATCTAACCTCTTTAACAAGGCACACAGGTCCTTCAACCCACCCCTCTACCTGACTTCTCTGCATGCTCCTAAACTCGATGCTACACTGAACTTCTTCTGTTGCTGGAATGAGTTCGGGCCTCTCAAACCTCCTGGCCCGTGCATGCGCAGGAGGTCCCTCTGCTTGCATGTTCTTCTCTCTTACACCTGGGAGATCTTCCCTCATTCCATACGATCCATTTGCACTAAGTCACCTCCCTCATCAAGCCTTTCTTGGATTGCGGCTGGCAGAGTTAGTTGCTTGCTCCACTGTTCCCACAGCACATTGTTCATATTGATATTATAACACACGTGACTTGTGAACATCAGAGGTTTGAACTGCGTGGGTCCACTTATACACAGATTTTTTTCGGTAAATACTGTTCAGTACTATAAATGTACTTTCTTTTCCTTACGATTTCCTTACTTTATTGTATGAATACAGTAGATAATACATATGACATACAAATATGTGTTAATCACCTGTTTATGTTCTTGGTAAGGCTTCCAGTCAACAGTAGGCTGTTAGTAGTTGTTTTGGGGAGTCAGAAGTTATATGAAGATTTTCTTTTTTTCTTAAAATTTTTTAACGTTTATTTTATTTTTGATGGCGGGGGAGGGGCAGAGAGAGAGGGAGACAGAATCCAAGGTAGGCTCCCAGGCTCTGAGCTGTCAGCCCAGAGCCCGACACGGGGCCCGAACCCACAAACTGTGAGATCATGACTCTGAGCCAAAGTCAGGTACTTAACTGACTGAGCCACCCAGGCGCCCCAGGATTTTCAACCGCACAGGGGGTCAGTGCCGCTAACCCCCATCTTGTTCAAGGGTCAACTGTATTTACTAAAAGTTATTTTAAGTTTTGTCTGTTTTATCCATTTGAGTTCGAGGGCAAGGACTGAATTCTACTGTCTGTATATCCTGGGAACTAGAACTGCATCTGGCATATAGTAAGCAACACTCAATAGTTATAAGCATATTTTTAGGTAAATTTATGAACAGAATAGCTACAAAAAAAAAAATGAGAAGAACCTTAGGCTTATTACCATACTAAGAATACACCCTGAGTAGACACACATTAGATCACTATTTTTCAAACTGTAGGTCACAATCCATCATAAAAAAGAATTTGAATAATAGAAGGCCTCGGAGGGCATTACATACAGCAAAGGTGGCCATGAAGTTGTCACGATTTTTGTTTCAGTTACACGTGCGCGTGTGTACGTGTACTGGGTTGCAACGTAAAATTCTTTTCCTACAATGGAGTGACTTTTTAAAAAGTTAAGAAAACACCGTGTATGGTCACTTGTTAGTTTATTAGTTTTTATAATGACCCCAATATAATGTCCATCACGTAGAGTCTGGGGAACATTCAGTGAGATGTGAAAACTTGTAAGAAAGACTTGGTCCATATCACAGCTCACTGGGCCACCTTACAAAACCTCTCTTTAGTTCTACCCCCAAGTTTGTCTTCTCATGGAAATCACCCAGAGGACAACAGAAGTATCCTCACAGAGTGGAGATAATGGAGTACTGTATGTAAATGTATGTAAGGCCTCCCAAGTACCAAGCACAGTGCTTGGTATTTAGTATTTACTCGGTAAATCTTAGCAAGGATGATGATGATGATGAAAGCATAGTACCTGGACATAAGATTAAAAAAACGTTGGGGCACATTGGGGGCTCAGTTGGTTAAACGTCCGACTTCAGCTCAGGTCATGGTCTTGCGGCTCATGAGTTCAAGCCCCGCACAGGGCTCTGTGCTGACAGCTCAGAGCCTGGAGCCTGCTTCGGATTCTGTGTCTCCCTCGGTCTCTCTGCCCCTCCCCTGCTCACACTCCGTGTCTCTCTCAAAAATAAATAAACATTAAAATAAAAAAAAAATTTTTTTTAATGTTAGTTTCTTCCTTTGATCAAATAAACTTAAATTGACTACTGGTACTAAATTAGGCAGGAGGTCATTGCTGGCATCTGGGAAAAGTAGATTAAAATAAAAAATGACTACTGTATAAAAGCAGTGAATTACAAAGTCGATTCACCTGCTACAATAGTGGAGTGACTCAACTGGAAGGAAAAGGAAAATAATGGGGGCGAATACGTAACCTTACATATGACAAAAGAAATAAGACACCAGACTATCTTCTTCCAAGCCTTTATCTCTGACACAAAGAGACAGCGAGAAAAGGGAGTGGCCCCCAAATAAATTACTTTTTTGGATTCAGTTTTTCATTAGTAAAAACAAATAACTACAATTTCACAGTTTTTCATTAAAAAAAAAAAAAGGTCTACGTACAACACCAGAAACCAGAACTTAGTAGGTGTTCAAAAAGTTCTGCTTCAAAAAGTTTGAAAAGTTCAAAATTAGCTTTGCTTTATTAGCCTGCAAACAGCCACCTGGTTCTAACTCCCAAATTAGCTCTTATTTCTTGTCCTAAAGAAGTATATTGTGTTTATTTAATTCAATCACTTCCCTCTACATATTTCAGGGCTGTATATGGTAGTATGAGAAAGAGATATTTCAGTAATCTTATTAAAATAGACACCACAGGCTATTTGGAATCACCTTGGGCTCATGGTTGGACATTAGCTTTGGCTTCTTTTATTTATCAATTCATCCACTGATTCATGTTAATTGAATCCATTAGACAGCAATTTACAAATAATATCAATTTACTGATTCATAACAGGAGATATTAATTCAGCCACAAATATTTACTGAGCATCTCCTACATACTAGGGAATGAGCTCTATATGCAGGAAAGCAGATACCAATAGGCATTTTTTACTGGTAAAAAAAATATTCTCAGGAGACACTGCTGAGCACCATGCTTTGCACATAATGGACATTTAACAACAATTAGTTGAATACAATTAGAGACCAGAATGATCCCCAAGAGTCAAGAAAGAGTCAAGTTTGGCTCTTTTAGAGAATTTCTGTCATGTGTTGATCCTGATGTTGTCTTCATAAAGACAACAATAGGTTGCCTTTATCTATTCTCCATATTTTTCCATGCAGCTAATCACCATCGGTCATTATAATTAAGACAGCCCTTCCCTGGAAACTACTGGCTAAATAAGGACATTCTTCCTCTTCAGCATTTCTGTTATAGATGATGTAAGACATAGCTGTATGTCTACTTGGCTAATAGCGGGAAATAAATTTTTTTTTTAATGGACAAAAGAGGGAATCAAATCCAAGAACTGAATCTTATAACTTGGATTACTTACATGAGTGGATATATGATGGCTCCTTCTAATCATACTCCATGAATAGCACAGTCCAGGTTTTGATGGTAGCTGAACAGTGTACCAGTTTGTCTAACAAAGGCCTAGAGAGTAGGGTTCAGCAAACAATGGTTTGTGGGCCAAATCCTGCCTGCTGCTGATTTCTGTAAAGAAAGTTTTATTAGAACACAGCCATGCCCACTCATTTTTGTATTGTGAATGACTGCTTCTAAGCTATAGGGGCAGAACTGGGTAGTTGTGGCAGAGGCCATATGGCCTACAAAGACTAAAAAATCTATCATCTGACCCTGTATTAGACAGCTCGGGCTCCTGTGACAAAATGCCCTAAACTGGGTAGCTTAGAAACAACAGAAATTTACTTCTCACAGTTCTGGAGGCTGGAAGTCTAAGATCCAGCCAGCACAGTAGGGTTCTGGTGAAAGCCCTCTTCCGGGTAGCAGACTGCCAACTCCTTGCTGCTTCCTCACATGGTGGAAAGGAGAGAAAAGAAGATTTTGGCCAGGTCATTAGGATTAGATGAGGTGATAAGGACACTAATCTCACTCATGAGGTTTCAACCCTCATAACCTCACCTAATTCTAATTATTTCCCAAAGGCTCTGCCTCCTTATACCATCACATGGCAGGGCAGGGTTTCAACATAGGGATATGGGGGGGATACGAACATTCAGTCCATAATAGACTCTGCATGGAAAGTCTGCTGACCCTGGGAGACTACAAATATTCTATGCTGCTGATTAAGAGCAGAACCATGTGCATCAGAGGCCAGACAAGCAGGTGATAAGGCTAATAATAATCTATAATGGAAACTGAGGTTCCTAATCAGGGCTTTTGCTTTGATAGAAGGTTATCTTAATGAGAAGGGAGACAAATGCAGGCAAAGTCAGAATTTTCTGTGGGCAGAAATTTCAAGTCCATTTTAACATGTGAACAAGCGTTCAGTTGTATTTAATCTGTAGACTATGCTTCTACAGATGGGTTCTCCTTAGCAGAGATTGCTTTCTTCAACAACCCTGACGACCTGAGAAGTGGGGAAGATGGGGAAAAAAGTGCCTCAGGACTTACTGAAGGGAGTGTTTTATGATTTTCAACAGAATCACCATCTCATGCCAGAACAAATGGGCATCAAAGCTGGAGCCAACAGCAAGCAGGCAGAGAAAACAAGACAGGAGTTAAGAGAGGTGGGATGCTTCAGAACTATCTGTGGAAACTTTTATATGTGGTATGTTTCATTGTGCTAGGGGTTGGGACACTTAACCAAGACGACATACACAGGAGTGTTGATAAAACAATGGCCTCTACTGGAACTGACACAATTTATCTTTGTTGTTGCAATCAAAACCTCTACAAATTGTTTGAAAAATATATAATTAAGTAGCAAGAAAGTTAATATTATGCAGTCATTTAGGTGGTTTACTAACACACCAAAACGGGAAGAAGCATGAAGACTTACTATCCAAGAAGGAAGGGACATAGCTGCTTAAGTCAATCTGTATGCTTGTTATCTAACGTAGCACTGCATTAGGACAGGTACTTAAGTCTCTGCTGAACATGACATTCTCCTTCCCCTATGGCCCATACCCAATCCACCTGTGCATCCTGAATTTAACCATTCTCCACCATCTCCACTGTTACAGTCTCAGTCAGCACGATCATGATCTCACTTGGACTACTGTAGATGCCTATGTCTATTCCATACAGCATTCAGACTGATCTTTCCAAGCACAAATCTAGTCCTGTCCCTTCCCTGATTAAAACCTTTTAATGGATTCCTATTAAGGAGAAAACCCAAATCCAAGTTCCTTAGAAGCCCAAAGAAACTCTCTGAATATCTCCTACCATTCTGTTTCTAGATTACTCCATATCACAGGCCCCTTAGCCTTCTCATTTTCCTGTTACCAGCCAAATACGATCCTGCTTCAAGACATTTACACTTGAACCTCTTTCACCCATTATTCAGAATAGTCTTAAAGGTCACCTCAGAGAGGCCTTTCTTGACCATTTAGCAAAAGTAGTTATCCCAGTCACTCTCTACTACATTTTTCGATTTTATTTTATTCATAGTACTTGCTAATACTACATTAAGTACCAAGAAGTATTACGTTAAGTACCAAGTGCTTTGTATGTGCTTGTTGTCTTCCCCGCCCCCAACCCCCACCTCCTAAAATGTAAGCATTTCTTGAAGGCAGGAACCACTCACTGTTGGTATTATCAGCAGCTCAAATAGTGCCTGAAACATAGAGTGTTTGATAAAAAAATTTTTATTGACTAGCTATGAAACATTCTACTTAATTTCATTTTCTCAGCAAAAGGGATACGCACTGAAATGTAATTATTTAAATGTTGGTATTTTGCAGGTATTTTCCAATTATTTCAATAAAATATCTACCATTTTTGTCAACTGGAAGGATTACATTGTAAAATGTTTTAGCAACTGGATAGCTTCTGAAAACGCTTACACTAACACAAGTTTTTCTACAAACATGTACTCGTGACCAGACAGAACGCATTGAATTTTGAAATTTAGACAGAAAACACTGAACTTTTTCACTTATGAAAAGCAAGGCAATGTGGACACTTTAAGTCCAGTATGTAAAAAAAGTATATGGCTGATTCTGCAGGGACTTTTAAAGTGTAAATACCCCTTTTAACACCACTCAGAAAGGTTTAAAACGGACTGCTAGCTTATTCCCATCAAAATACTGTCCTGTGACTTCTCACCTCTACCTGTCTACTCACTTCTCTTTTCTTTGCAGCAAAACTTCTCAAGACAATTGTGTTCTCCCCATCCCCTCACTTACCTTTAACCTACTCCAATATGGCAGCAGTTCTCCACACTCTTCCACTAAAACTGCTTTTACGAAGGACACCATCAATGGTGTCTACGTCGCCAAATCCAGTGGACATTTCCTGTCTCCATCTCACCCAATCTCCCAGAAGCATTTGACATAGCTGATGATTCCGTCCTTAAAACACTCTCTTGAGTTTTAAAAAAACCCAACTCTACTATTTTCCCACTACTTCTTACTCTTCTATTGGCTATTCTTTCTCTCTGTCCTCTAAATAGTAAGAGCAACTCAAGGACTGGACCTATTCCCTTTTCCCTCCGTGTACTTCTCCTGGGTGATCTCATTCAGTTCCATGCCTTAAACACTATCTGTAGGCTAAAAAAACAGTGTTATATCCCAATTTTTCCCCCTAGGCTCTCTTAAAATAATCGATCTATTTGACAGATCCACTTGGACTTTTAATAGGCAACTCGAACTTAATGTGTTCAACAAACTAACTGGACTCTCTCCCAAACCTGTCCCTACCTTCTTCAATAAACAACATTACCATTCTGTACTTGTATACTGAATAAATGCTTATTCCATAGAATTTGCTATAAATTTACTAAAAGTTCTTTTCCACTGGTTACTGTGATTAAAACGTTAAATTTCTTTTCTCTAAAACCTTCACATGTAGAATTATCTTTTTAAACTGAGATCAACATTAAGTCATATAACTTCTCTACTTTGTTAAAATTAGGCTCTCTCCTTATGCTCCATTTATATTTCTTTGTAAAAACAATGAATCAAACCAATATTGGTGTCAAAAAAACTCATAATTTTCTAACTTTAATAAACATAGTATGTGGCAAGGGATTTTCCCATCTCTTATTGCAATAAAATTTTTAGCTTGAATATTGGCAATCAAAATATTGGCTGCTGAGAATAAGACTGCATTTCTCAGCTTCCGTTGCCGCTCAGTGTAGCTGTGTGAACAAGTTCTAGCTAATGACACGTAAATGGAAATGTCATGAGATATCTTCAGATGCCTACCCTAAACAGAGCACATACCATGGTTTTTCCTTCATTTTCATACCTTTCTTTATCCTGATACCTAGAACGCAAATGCCACCATTTTCATCCATGAGTTGGAGGCCATGGCCAACAAAGATGGCATGGCCAACAAGCCAGAAATCCAGTTCCCTCGTATCTCAGGATATTATACCAGTCTTAGATCCCTATGCAGACTTATGTGGTCAAAGACATAACCTTCCAACTTGTTAAGCCACTGTCATTCAGAGTTTTCCGCCACCCAGAACTGAATCTATTTCTAAATAATTAACCACAATAACATCGACATTCGTGTTCCACTGTGATAAGTGTTCTCCACAGGTACATCGTGTAAGCCTAACAACCACCTTATAGCAGTCATACGTTGTCCCATTTTACAAATAAAGGAAACTAATGCTCAGACAGATGGAAGAACTTGCCCAAGGTCACCCAGCTCTCGTGAGAGGCGAGTTATTAGAATTTAGTCTCAGACCAAAGCCCGTGCCCTTTATCCATAAGGCACCACACACAACTCGTTACTTCCTATTTCAAAATAACCATAACGGTAAAACTAAATGAATACAGTTAATGCCAAATTTCCACCTTTCTATCACATATACCATGTTGTTTCATACAACACACAACATAGTAAGAACTAGGAGGTAGGACTGAGCATGGTATATCAATGGCACGGTAAAAAAGATCCGCCTCTGTAGAAAAATGAGAATAATAGAAGTTACATGGTTAAAAGATTTGACGGGTAAGGTATAACGAAGATACTAAAGAAAGGCCTTAATGTTGAGGCAAAAAGGTAGAACGATAACACAGGAAAACAGAAGCTTAAAAAAATGAGACAAAGGACTGACACAGAAGCACAGGGGATGGGCGAAAACAGGGAGGGCCTGGAGTCTGGGAAGTTAGCTAGAAGATTATGTAGCTGGGAGGGCTTAGATGAAGAACGTGGCAGTAGATATTCAAGAGGAAATGTCAAAGGCATAGTTGGATACGTGATTGATCATATCAGTTATGAAGTACACGTCTGGTGAAAATACATTCTGAAATCTTCACAATGCAAATAGATCGGTCTAGGTCTGAAAGTTCTTTATTAGAGAGTCTCTCCAAAAACTCGGAGAACTGAGAAGGTTGGATATGTACGTAATTGTTTAGAAACAATTAATTTAATAAAAATCAGTTATTTAAAAATAAATCAGAAAGGAGAAAAAATAGGTCATACCACTTTAAAATTATGTGATTCCCCCTCCTATGCTGCATTGTTATCTTTAAAAAAAAATAGCATTTACTGTTCTTTTCTAATTATATGTATTTATGACCTCTGTCTTAGCTCATGCTGCTATAACAGAACACTATAGACGGGGGTGGGGAGGGTGGGGGTGAGGGAGCTTATAAGCAACAGAAATTTATTTCTCAGAGTTCTGGAGGCCGGAAGTACAGCATCAGGGTACATGGCTGGGTTCTGGTGAGACCCTCTCTCAGTTGCAGACTGCTGTTTCTTGTTATATCCTTGTGTATCCTTGAATTAATGTATCCTTGCTGTATCCAGAGAGCTCTCTGAGGGTCTCTTTTATTAGAAAACGAATCCCATTCCTGAGGGCTACACCTGCCTGACCTAACACAACCTTGGGTGTTAGGATTTCAACATAGGAATTTTGGAGGGACACAAACACTCAATTCATAACAACCTTCAATCATTAAGTTGAATACCTAGTTTTCCATTTTATACATGAGAAAACTAAGGGCCGACAAGATTAAAGGTAAGATCACAAAGGTAGTAAATGGAGGGGCCTGATTTAAAATGAGATCTAAGACTATGCTGTTCCCACTATATTTAGAATGAAAAAAGAGACAGACTCAAGGAATATTTAGGAGGCAGAATTTGAAAAGTGACACCTAGAATGGAAGGCATACATGATATAAACCTAGAGTTTTTGTTTTAAAATGTTTATTTATTTATTTTGAGAGAGAGAGCATGCACGTGGGGAAGAGGAGCAGAGAGAGAGGGCAAGAGAGAATCTCAAGCAGGCTCCATGTTCCGCACAGAGCCTGATGTGGGGCTCAGTCTCAGGACCATGAGATTGTGACCTGAGTTGAAACCAAGAGTTGGACACTTTACTGACTGAGCCACCCAGGAGCCCTTAAACCTAAATTTTCAAACAGTAAAATCCAATAATGAAGGCAACGTGCTAAAAATAAAGGGAAAATCTAACACAGACATTGGGAATGAACAGCACTGGCTGGAAGTGTTTCTTGCACTAAATGACACACGATGTAAATCTTGAAGAAAAAGTAGGCTTTAAATAGACAAGGAAGAAGAGCAAGTTGTAGTGGAACAAAAGACTCTAAGGACACTGTGCAGTAGAACTTTCTGTGATCAGACAGCTACTAATCACATGTGGCTTTTGAGTTCTTCATATGTGGCTAGTGCAACAGGAATGAGGGTTTTAATTTAATTTTAATGAATTTAAAATTAAATTTCAATAGCTACATGCAGGTAGTGGCTATCAGAGTGGACAGTGCAACTCTAAATTGTGAAAGTTAGAGGTGAGCAAGGAAATGGCAAGCTGTTTCATGTTGCTAAGCAATGAAGTTCAAGGCAGGCTGAGGCAGGACAGGAAGCTAGAGAGGAAGGCAGAAGTCAAGTTACAAAGAAATCCATTTTAAGGTTGACTCATATAAAATTTCCCATATTCAACCAGTTTTCATTTTAAGAAGAATCACCTAGCAATGTCAGAGCACACTATGTGCGCTAAGGGATTGGAAACACTTTGCATTCTGCTCTCTAAGCTCTGTGCAAAGCAGTAAGGATTTTTAAATTTAAGACAACCTAGTCAATTCTTAATCAATATTAACAACATAAATAAGAAAGAACTTCTATGTAATCTACATTCCATTTAAAATCGGATTCAGAGTTTAGTTTACACTTCACAATACTGTCCCTACTGTGGGAAGCCCAATAACTAAAGTAGTTTGAAAGATCAATTATATTTATATACTATAGTTAACTGCATTTAAAACTACATGAATTGGGGCGCCTGGGTGGCGCAGTCGGTTAAGCGTCCGACTTCAGCCAGGTCACGATCTCGCGATCCGGGAGTTCGAGCCCCACGTCAGGCTCTGGGCTGATGGCTCAGAGCCTGGAGCCTGTTTCCGATTCTGTGTCTCCCTCTCTCTCTGCCCCTCCCCCGTTCATCCTCTGTGTCTCTCTGTCCCAAAAAATAAATAAATGTTGAAAAAAAACCAAAAAAACTACATGAATTAAAAGAATCTGTGCTCCTTTCCTTTTAGTGTTAATAAAAGGAAGACTGCTGAAGTTAGCTTATTTGAGAGATTTATTAGAGAATTATTTTAACTAAAATACACACTTATCAACAGAATATTTCTCTTCGGTCTGTATTTACCAACATATAATCAAGGACTATACACAGCTACTTAAACAAAAATCTTTCCCAATATCATATTAGATTTATGGATTCTTGAATTCCTTTCTGTTCCCTAGATGCCTTTTAAAGTCATGTTTCTGAGAATATAAAACCACAGATTCTTTGCCTTAGCTTGGTATTTGATTACTGTATTAACAAAATACAACCCAGAACCTTGAATAGATAGCATTTTCGTAAGTCTCATAATGAGAATTACATGAAAATATCAGTCTTTCCAGGAATTGCCTAGAACACTGCCAGATGAAGAATCAAGAACAAAGTCATAACTGTGTGCACAGCATCAGAAGATACAAAGCTGTTTTATCTTCAGACTTAAAAAGAACATTTTTCACCTTAAAATAATGTTTAACCATTCACCTGTGACACTGTTGGAAATGATGCATAAGTAAATAGAACTACAATTAAAAGTTTAGTGCTATTTTCTCAGTGAGTTCCTGGACATTGCACGTAATATAGAATAACTGACGATTCAAGAATTTGAGCATTAAAAGAAATCATCTGTCTTATCCTGCAGTCTTTTAAGGGATTGCCTGCACTAAACTATTCAATATGATTTAGTCATTCTTAATGCGCCAGAACAGGTAAAAATGCCAAGCAGCAGCAAGGTTAGGTTTTTCTTGCAGATGGATGTGACTCTCCTAGGAGCAACAGGGATTCCTTCCGGGCAGAAAGGCGCATCGGGCCTCCCCAACTCCAGGATGGCTACAGACTGGCCCCACACACGGGCTCTGGCCTCTCCGGGGTGCTGGCCTCTCTGGCAGTCTTCAAATACACAGTGTGGCATAGGAAGTGTGCCTTATATTCCTCTCTGTATCCCCACCATCCACTTCAGTGTCTGACAGATGGTAAGGACTTCACAACGACCATCAAAAATGTAGCAATAGTTGGGAGAAAAATCCTTTGTTTCCACAGAAAGATACCACGGGCTTTTCGGGGGGCTGAGTTCACCATGAAGCTGAAATAAAACCACTTCAGGTCATCCCAAAGCCGAGCATTTCTTGACTTTTGAAAATCCGGTTGTCGGGCCAACCAATACTACTTACAGAATCACAAAAGATAGAAAATGTTCTTATTCTAAACGTTTTCTAAGAAGTGGATGCTACAACAGGTTTCGGGTTTCCATTTCAATTTCTAATAATTCAAACTAAGTGTGACCTAAATTTTTCTTGAAAACGGATGCTTGGAATGGAATACTGTTTTCTCACTCTAGAACATTTAAATGGATACTGGATGTAATTACAAAGTAACACCAGATAAACCCCAAACGACGAACATTCTACCAAAAAATGTGTGTGAGGGGAACCTGTATTCTTCCAAAATGCCAATGCCATAAAAGACCAAGAAGGCCTATGGAAAGGTTACAGATTAAAGGAGAGCAAAACTACTTCAAATGCATGACCCTATACTTGGTCCTGTACTGGGATGGGGTGGGGGGGGCGGGAGGGGGATGGCAAAAAGGACATTACTGGATGGACGGACAAAACCGGATTACAAACAGTAAAGTATCAATGTTGAACTTAATGGAAGTTTGTTAACTGCAATTCTTAGGAACTATATATACTTAAGAATTTAGGGGTATAGGGCTACGATATACGTAAGCTACCCTGAAATGGTTTAGAAAAAATATTGTATGTGTGGACATATACACGTAAGTACACACACACACATACATATACACCTATAAACACACCATTGAGGCAAGAGGATACAGGGACATAAGTGATAAAGCAAACGAGACAAGATCTTAATAGGTGGATCTAAGTAGAAGGTATACACGAGTTCTTGTTTTTTTCAACTTATCCATATTTGAAATTATTTTCAAATAAAGAATAAAAACAAGCGAGCAAAAAAGGACATTCTTTTTCTCAGTAATTTTTTTAAATACGACCAACTCTAACAGCTCTTCCTGATTCTATGAGTCTTTTCCCCTCTATTTGTTTAGCTACTTGTTAAAATATTAAGTTCCCTATAAATAACTATATTTTTGTTTCACTTACGTTTTTAAACACTCTAACTTCTTTTATTTTACTTTTTATTTTTAAAATTTATTCATTTTTCTTATTTTAGACAGAGAGAGCACGCACGCACACGAGTTGGGGAGAGGGGCAGAGAGAAAGAACCTCAAGCAGATTCCATGTCCAGTGTGGAGTGCGACGTGCAGCCTAATCCTACAATCCCCAAATCATGACCTGAGTTGAAATCAAGAGTCGGACACTCAACGGACTGTGCCCCTTAAACACTCTTCTTTTCCCTTAAAAAAAAATTTTTTTTTAATGTTTATTTATTTTTAAGACAGAGAGAGACAGAGCATGAACAGGGGAGGGGCAGAGAGGGAGGGAGACACAGAATCCGAAACAGGCTCCAGGCTTTGGGGCTGTCAGCACAGAGCCCGACGCGGGGCTTGAACTCACAGACTGTGAGATCGTGACCTAAGCCAAAGCTGGATGCTTAACCGACTGAGCGACGCA
Organism: Prionailurus bengalensis; assembly: GCF_016509475.1. NCBI lineage: Eukaryota > Metazoa > Chordata > Mammalia > Carnivora > Felidae > Prionailurus > Prionailurus bengalensis. Next base: position 9,812,913 of record NC_057343.1, read on the forward strand.
GGTGCCCCAACACTCTAATTTCTTCTTAAGGAAACCTATTTAAAACACTACACTGGGAGCACCTGGGTGGCTCAGTCGGTTAAGCGTCCGACTTCGGCTCGGGTCACAATCTCACAGTCTGTGGGTTCAGGCCCACGTCAGGCCCTGCGCTGACAGCTCAGAGCCTGGAGCCTGGTTCAGATTCTGTGTCTCCCTCTCTCTGCCCTTCCCCCGCTCATGTTCTCTCTGTCTCTCTCTCTCTCAAAAATAAATAAACATTAAAAAAATACATTTATTTCCAAATAAAATAGTAAAGGTAATTTACATCTTTCCAACAGCAGCAATCGGTGCAATCCAGGTGTTCCAGCCTTTATACAAGTCAATCACATGGCATTTAAAATATGTTCAGAGTACTGTAATAACCTCAGTTGAGGCATATCAAAGTGAATTAACATGAACTCTGCCCTTCAGTAGATAAAAATCTATTAGGAGATAATAGATACAAACAATGATCTGAAAATAGGAGCAGAATCAACAAACGTGGTATTGCTACCTATTTTTGCATAGCATAATTGTCCCAAACCTAGTAGCTTAAAACAACAAACATTTATTATTAATGCTTCTGTAGCCAAGAATCCAGGAGGGCTTAGCTGGACGTGGCTCACTGGCAGACAAGATGTTGGCTGGGGCTGCAGTTCTCTGTGGACCCGATGAGGGCTGCACGCTCCACTTCCCGGGCAGCTCACTCACATGCCAGGCAAGTCAGTGCTGGTTGTTGAGAGGAGGCCTTAGTTCCTTATCACTTGGACCTTTCTACAGGGCTGTCTGTGTCCATATGACATGGCAGCTGACTTCCCCTAGAGTGATTCAAGAGAGCAAACTGGAATCTAAAGTGTCTTTTATGATCTAGCCTCAGAAGTCGCACATTGTCATATCCACAATATCCTATTGGTTACATAGGCAAATCCTATTGAGTATGGGAGGGGACCTCACAAGGGCAGGAAATAACCAGGGCCATCTTGGAGAGTGTCTCCCATGAAAGGTTGCCTGAGAGGTAAAAAAAAATACCAAGAGTGCAAAGGAGGTGCAATTAAACTCCATTCCTTGGGATGCCAATGATAAGAAATATTAGGTTCTCTGGGGTATAGTCTTTTAAAGTTAGCTCTTCACTCAGAAATCTGGCCGATAATTATCACAGAAAATACGACAGTCCAGCAATATTTCTCCCACTTGTAATCTAGCATACACTAGAATGCATCCAAAGGGAACTTTATAAGTTTTTATAATCAAATACTGGGACCCCACAATTAACACTCATATATACTACTCCAGGTAGCCTAGATAAGTCTTAGTCTGTATAGAGGTTTACCATATAATCTTTAGTATGAAATTAAATGTATTGTCCCAAACCAACAGCTCACAAATGCAAAAAGGTCTCATCACATTCACAGAATTAGAATCCTAGAGGTATAAGGTACTTTTAAAAACCTGATTTTTTTCTTTTAAAGAAATTGGAATTAAGGCTTAAAATGATTTGTCAAAGGTACAAAAAATGAGCCTTCAATCCTAGAATCTGTAGTACAGTTGGGACTAGACCCTCTAGAGGAGCCACCTGCCCATAAAAGTTATTGAAACAGGCAAAGCACAGGTCCAGACCAGTGCACACTCTCCACAAAGTTTCACCGATTACTACCTAGCTTATACCTTCCCTGTATGCTTAGATACTCTCTAGTAACAACAGACCTTCATAAATTCTTTCTTAACTAAATATACAAAGATTAAAAAAAATCTTAATTCCAGTTTAGTTAACAGTGTTATATTAGTTTCCAGTGTACAATATGTGGTTTTAACAATTCTATAGATTACTCTGCTCATCGTGGTAAGTGTATTTCTTAATCCGCTTCACTTATTTCATCCATCCCCCCACCCACCGCCCCTCTGGTAACCATCTGTTTGTTCTCTATAGTTAAGGGTCTGTTTGGGGGTTTGTCTCTTTTTCTTTGTTCATCTGTTTTCTTTCTTAAATTTCACGTGAATAATATCATATGGTATCTATCTTTCTCTGACAGACTTATTTCACTAGGCATTATACAAAGATGGGTTTTTTTCTTAAAAATTTTTTTTCCAATGTTTTATTTATTTTTGAGAGCGAGAGACAGAGCGTGAGCGGGGGAAGAGGCAGAGAGAGAAAGAAGGAGACACAGAATCCGAAGCAGGCTCCAGGCTCCGAGCTGTCAGCACAGAGCCCAATGCGGGGCTCAGACCCACAAACTATGAGATCATGACCCGAGCCGAAGTCTGACGCCCAATCGACAAGCCACCCAGGCGCCCCACAAAGATGGTTTTGAACAAAAATTGGTACAAGATGCGCTGGTTTCTGTAATGGAAATTATGGATTCATTCTGATCCATCTATAACTTATTATCCGTGATTATTGCAAAACACCTAAAAGACAGCTGGAATAATGCAACTAGTATAAGCAAGTACGACAGACTTGATATGAACCTCATTGTTCTACAATTGTGTATCATGGTGTAAAGCATGTAGGTGAACAAGAAGTGGACCAGTGACAGGATCTACATTTTAATACTAGTTCTGCTCCTAGATAGCTATAGAACCTGAATGACTTCTTTACACTCTCTTGGCTTCGGTGCTCTTATCTGTAAAACGATTAGAAAATGTTTTGGGTCAAATGTTTTGAGTTCTCCAAAAAGATGCTGCGATCCTAAGCCTCAGTACCTGTGAACGTGACCTTATATAGAAATAGGCTCTTAGCAGATAATAAAGGTAAGATGAGGTCACAAAGGTGGGCCCTACACCAATATGACCGTGTCCATGTAAAAAGGGGGAAGTTTGGACATAGAGACAGAAATACCAGGAGAATGCCACGTGAACATGGAGACAGAGATCAGGGCACTATGTCTACAAGCCAAGGACCACTGAAGTCTGCAAGGAAACCATCAGAAGCTAGGAAGAGACACGGAACAGATTCTTCCTCACAATGAACCATCCACACCGACACACTGGTTTTAGACATCCAGCCTCCAGAACTGTGAGACGATATTAACGATGCATTTCTCTTAAGCCACCAATTTGCGGTATTGTATTACAGCAGCCCTCACAAACTAAGACGTGAGAGAGAACTTGTCAGTATTTTATAGGGTCTAAAATTGAAGAATTCTATGAGAGACGACGAGTGTTCAGAAAAAATTCTTGTATTCAGTAGTCTGCAGTATACCACCAGTCTTTCAATGGAAAACGCAAAACGGATCCTCTACAATGATAGGCAAGGGATGACGAACTTTTCCTGCAGGGACAGACAGTAAATGTTTTAGGCTTTGTGGGCCACGAAAGGTCTCTGTCATATTGTTATTTTTTAACAACTCTTTAAAAACGTAAAATTCCTTCTTAGGCGAAGGGATGTACAAAAACAGGGCTCAGGCTAAACTGGACCCACAGTCTGCTGAACCCTGATGTAGAGGGCAAACACAACCTTAGGCTCCTTTTCTTCAGAATTCCAAGCCCAAGGGAAACCATTTCAAACTTTTTTTTTTTTCACAAGTAGGTGAAAGATATTTTACACCAGACCAGGCATGCTTCCAATATCCTTAGGGCTAGCTGTCCCTTCTTGACTACTGTTACTATTGTAACTATTAGAGTAGTCCAAAGGAGAGCAACTTTTTCCATTTTTCCTTTGGTTACTCTCCACTAAGGGGCATGCACACACAAATGACTAATGACTGTCAGTGACATATTCTCAGAAGGATTAGTACCCCCATGCTATTTCCAGGGCCACTCCCCAAAGATACCCCAAGGATATGCAGCTTTCATAGCTCACAAAATGACTGACATCTAGGGGTTTAAATAGTTAAGGTGCTTTTCATAGCCATCAGGTATTGTGGATCTGATAGTGGCAGGGCTAAGTATACAGAAAGTAGGGCAATGGCCAGAGACTTAACATTCCGAAATGATGTCACGAGTCTATTGCTGTTGCTTTTCCTTCCCTTTATTATTTTTAATGTTTATTCATTTTTGAGACATGGAGAGAGACAGAGCGTGAGTGGGGAGGGGCAGAGAGAGAGAGAGAGAGAGAGAGAGAGAGAGAGAGTCACTGAATCTGAAGCAGGCTCCAGGTTCTGAGCTGTCAGCAAAGAGCCCGATGCAGGGCTCAAACCCATGGACTGTGAGATTATGACCTAAGCCAAAGGACGACACTTAACTGACTGAGCCGCCCAGGCACCCCATTCCTTCTCTTTCTTAAAATTTTTTTTGAGAGACAGCGAGTGAGAGAGAGAGAACTCATGAGCAGGGGAGGGGCAGAGAGAGACAGAGAGAGAGAGGGAGAGACACCATGGAGCCCAATGCAGGGCTCAATACCACAAACCACGAGATCATGACCTGAACTGAAATCAAGAGTCGGACCCTCAACCGAATGAGCCACCCATGCACCCCTCTTTTTCTAAATTGGGCCACTGCTGTTTTCTCACTAGATGGTTTATGTAAAGTGAATAACCTAGTACCTAGCATAAAATAGCCACTCCATAAATGTTAAGGCTCTCTCTCCTCCTTCAACTGGGCTATTCAAGTGTTTCTTCTACAAAGTGAAGACTAAAAACAACATGGATGATTTTCCTGCTGTTTAGGGAAAATAACTAAAGCCTGTTAAGAGAACATATCTGAAAATATAAAGACTGAAGGTAAAAGAGCCAGCTACGTGGAGTGGATGTGTGCTGGATAGGGTTGGATAGGGGAGGGTGAAGGAGGGTAAGGAAATAAAAGGAAAAAGGATTACACCCATGGTGGTAGGATAAAGAATAAGAAGATACTTCTAATCTATTCTATTTCAAACACTAGATCATAACTTAATTTGGAAAAGTTTCCTATAATTCATACCTGATTTCTGTTCCTGTAACAAAAAAATTTGGCTTTGAAAAAATATCAATTATTAAACATCAGGTGAAAGGGTACAAATGGCCCCTGTATTAGTTTGCATGGGCTGCCATAGCATACGACTACAGACTTGAGTGGCTAATACAATAGAAATTTATTTCTGAAGGTTACAAGTCCAAGATCAAAGTGTCAGCAGGTTTGGTTTCTTCGGAGGCCTTTCTCCTTGGTGTGTAGATGGTCACTTTCTCACTGGATCCTCATGTGGTCTTCCCTCTGCACATGAGCAGGTCTGTATTCTAATCTCCTTTCCTTATAAAAACACCTGTCATAATGGATTAGGGCTCATCCTGAAGATTTCATTTTAACTTAATGCCCTTTTAAGACCTGCCCTCCAAATATAGTCACATTCTGAGGTACCGGGAATTAAAGCTTCGATATATGAATTTGGGAGGGGACACAATTCAGCCCATAACAGGCCCAAAACTTGTCAGCACTGTAGTTTGCATTAATAGTAGTGACTGCATCTGTGTTTACCTAAATGTCACATCTGCAAATGAAAGAATACCACATGGTGATCTGAATTCATTAAAAGGAATCTCTCCCTTTTATCTATACAAACCCAAATCTATGAGTTGTATACATGATTGACTTGATAAATTGCCAGGGCTGGCCCAGGTCTGTAGACAGACCACAAGGAACACCTCTGAAAGATCCCTTTCCTAATCTTAGCTTCTTCGCTGGCTTGCCACAAAACCTAAAATTCTTTTATTCTATTCCTTCATTGGCATTTTATTTCCTCTGAAAATGTAATTTCTGGAGGAGTAATACATTAAGTGATCATCAGACATTAACACCTTAGGGTAGAACAGCTAAGATCACAGTGTTATAATAAATAACTAATTCCATCAGATGGAATGTTCTTTATTATTCCTCTAACATTGGAATGTTAATGACCATCTCCCTTAATAATAAGTTTTAAGATAAAAAGCCAAATGACATGCATAAAAACATCTCCTAATAAAGAAACTTGAGAAGAAAAAGAGGAAGGTGGCGAAATTAACATTTTTGAGTCTCTGTTCTGTATCATGCACTCTGCTAAGTGCTTAATTTTTCTTATTATTTTTCTTTATTTTTGAGAGCTTAAGTCAGGGAGGGGCAGAGAGAAGAGAGAGAGAGAGGTTAACAGAGGATCCAAAGCGGGCTCTGCGCTGACAGCAGTGAGCCTGATGAGGGGCTCGAACTCAGAATCTGTGAGATCATGACCTGAGCCAAAGTCGGACACTCAACTGACTAAGCCACCTAGGCATCCCAAATTTTCATTATTTTTTAAATCGAGGTATAACTGGCATATAACACTTCCTAGCTTCAGGTGTACAACATAATAATTTAGTATTTATATACAATGGGAAATGATCACCACAGTAAGTTTATTTAAAAAACATTTTTTAAAATTAAATTCAAGTTGGGGCGCCTGGGTGGCTCAGTTGGTTGAGCGACCGACTTTGGCTCAGGTCATGGCCTCACGGTCTCTGAGTTTGAGCCCCACGTCGGGCTCTGTACTGATCGCTCAGAGCCTGGAGCCTGCTTTGGATTCTGTGTCTCCCTCTCTCTCTGCCCCTCCCCCACTCGTGCTCTGTCTCGCTCTGTCTCTGTCTCAGAAATAAACATTAAAAAAATTTTTTTAATTAAATTCAAGTTAATGTATAGTGTAGTACTGGTTTCCAGAGAATTTAGTGATTCATCACATATAACACCCAGTGCTCATCCCAACAAGTGCCCTTCTTCATGCCTAGCACCCATTCAGCCCATCCCCCTACCCACCTCCCCTCCAGCAACCTTCAGTTTGTTCTTTACATTTAAGAGTCTCTTATGGTTTGCCTTTTTTTTTTTTTAATGTTTTATTTGTTTATTTTTGGGAGGGTGAGAGTGTGGGCGAGGGCAGGATCACAGAGGGAGGGAGAGAGAGAATCCAAAGCAGGCTCTGCAATGTCACCACAGAGCCTAATGTGGGGCTTGATCTCACAAACTGTGAGATCATGACCTAAGCAGAGATCAAGAGTCAGACACTTGGGGCGCCTGGGTGGCTCAGTCAGTTGATCATCTGACTCCTGATCTCCGCTCAGGTCATGATCACACGGTTCATGAGTCCAAGCCCTGCATCAAGCCCTGCGTCAGGATTCTCTCTCCCTCTCTCTGCTCCTTCCCTACTTGTGCTAAGTAAATAAACATTAAAAAAAAAAAAAGAGAGAGGTGCTTAACTGAGCCACCCAGGTGCCCCCTTCCGTTTTGATCTTATTTTTGATTGCTGAGTCATATTCCATTGTATATACACACACATCTTTATCCGTTCATCAGTTGAACCACAGTAAGTTTAGTTACCATCTGTCACCATACAAAGAAAATTTTTTTCTTGTGAAACTTTAGCAACTTTCAAATATGCAAAATGATATTATTGACTATAGTCACCATACTGTACATTACAACCCATGACTTACTTATAACTGGAAGTTTGCACCTTTTGATCCCTTTCATACCCATTTTTCCCACCCCCCAAAACCCATCCTCTCTGGCAACCCACAATCTGTTGTCTCTACCTATGAGTTTTCTTTTGGTTTTTTTAGGTTCTAAATATAAGTGAAATCATATGGTATTTGTCTTTCTCTGATTTATTTTACTTTGCATAATTCCCTCAAGGTCCATCCATGTCCCAAATGGCAGGATTTCCTTAATTTTGATGACCAATCAGTATTCCGTTGTGTGTGTGTATATCACACGTGTTTCCATATCTTGGCTATTGTAAATACTTTGCAATGCTGTTGCAGCGAGCATAGGGATGCATCTATCTTTTCAAATTATGGTTTTCATATTCTTCATATAAACACCCTGAAGTGAAATTACTGGATATATAATAGTTCTATTTTTAACTTTTTGAGGAACTTCCATACTGTTTTCCATAGTGGCTGCAACAATTTACATTCCCACCAATGCACACGGGTTCCTTTTTCTCTATATCCTTGACAACATTTGGTATCTTGTCTTTTTGATAACAGTCATTCTAACAGGTGTTAGGTGACATCTCATTGTGGTTTTGATTTGTGTTTATTTGATGAGTAATTTTGAGCATCTTTTCATGTATCTGTTGGTCATCTGTATGTCTTCTTTGGAAAAATGTCTCTTCAGGTTCTCTGCTCACTTTTTAACTGGATTGCTTGTTTTTCTGCCATTGAGTTGTATGAATTCTTTATAATACTAACCCCTTATCGAATATATGATTTGCAAATATTTTTTCCCGTTCAGTAGGTTGCCTTTTCATTTCATTGATGATCTCCTTTGCTATGCAGAAGCTTTTTAGTCTGATGTAGTCCCACTTGTTTACTTTTGCTTTTGTTGCCTTTGCCTTTGTGAGTCAATTCCAAAAATAATCGTTAAAATTCATGTTGAGGAGCTTATCATCTATAGTTTCTTCTAGGAGTTTTATGGTTTCAGGTCTTACATTCAAGTATGTCACCCATTAAGAGTTAATTTTTGTTTATGGTATAAGACAGTACTCTATTTTCATTCTTATGCATGTGATATCCAGTTTTCCCAGCATCATTTATTGAAGAGACTGTCTGATCCCCACTGTTTATTCTTGGCTCCTTTGCTGTAAACAAATTGACCATATGGCCTTTATTGTGGTGAGATATGTCCCCTCTATACCCAATTTGTTGGGAGTTTTTATCATAAAGTGATGTTAAATTTTGTCAAATGCTTTTTCTGCACATATTGAGGTGATTAGATTATTTTTACTCTTCATTTTGTTAATGTGGTGTATCATGTTGATTGATTTGCAATCATCAGATATTCAACCATCTTTACATCATTGGAATAAATCCCACTTGGTTATGATATTTGATCCTTTTAAGGTATGTTGAATCCAGTTTACCAATACTGTGTTTAGGATTGTTGCGTTTATGTTCATCAGGGATATTGGCCTATAGTATTTTTTCCATGGTATCTTGTCTGGTTTTGGTATTGGGGTAATGCTGGCCTTATAAAATGAGTTGGTAAGTGTCCCCTCCTCTTCCATTTTTTGGAAGACTTTGATAGAGAACGGTATTAAATCTCTGAAAAACAAAAATCTCCTGGGCACCATGGTGGCTCAGTCAGTTAAGCGTCCAACTCTTGATCTCAGCTCGGGTCTTGATCTCAGGGTTGTGAGTTCACGGCCAGCGTGGAGCCTACTTAAACAGAGAAAAAAAGAAAAAAGAAAAAAAATAACCACTTTTTTTCAATGTCTGGTAGAATTCACTAGTGAAGCTGCTTGGTCCTGGACTTTTTGCTGGGAGTTTTTTGATGACTGATTTAATTTCCTTGCTAGTAACTGGTCTATTCAGATTTTCTATTTCTTCATGATTCAGTCTTGGAAGATTGTATGCTTCTAGAAATTTATCCATGTCTTCTAGGTTGTCCAATTTGCTGGCATATGATCATTCATAGTAGTCCCTTATGATCCTTTGTATTTCTTTGGTAGCAGTTGTAACTTCTCCTTTTTCACTTCTGATTTTATTTTAGCCCTCTCTCATTTTCTCAGTCTAAAAGTGTGTCAGTTCTGTTTATGTTTTGAAAAGATATCAAAAGATAGCTTTTCTTTTTCTGATAGAAACATAACTACCCCAGCTTTCTTCTGGCTGCCATTTGTATGAAACATCTTTTTCCATCCCTTCACTTTCAGTCTGTATGTTCTTGCACGTGAAGCCTCTTGCAGGTAGTATATAGGAGGGTCTTGTTTTTCTTACCCATTCAGCTACTCTGTGTCTTTTGATTGGTGAATGTAGTATATTTACATACAATTATTGGTAAGTGTGTATTTATTGCCATTTGTTGCTTTTTGTCTGTTTCATAGCTCCTCTCTGTTCTTTATTATTATCTCACTCTCTTCCCTTGTGGTTTGATGACTTTCTGTAGTGTTATGCTTAGATTCCTTTCTTGTTATCTTTTCTATAACTTCTACAAGTTTGTTCTGTGGTTATGAGATTTACATTTATATATATCTAACAATCTAAGTTGATAGCAAGTTTAAACACATCCTAAAACTACATTTTTATTCCTCTGCCTATGTTTTATTTGATGTCACATTTTATATCTTTTAATTGTGTATTCCTTAACTATTAAATTTGTTACTTTTTACTACTTTTAACCTTCAGACTAGCTTTCTAAGTAATTAATCCACTACCTTTACTACATATTTACCTTTACCAGTGAGATTTTTTACTTTTATATGTTTTCTTAGTGCCCTTTCTTTTCAGCTTGAAGAAATTCCTTTAACACTTCTTGTAAAGCCAGTTTAATGATGAATTCCTTCAGGATTTCCTTGTCTGGAAAACTCTTTATCCCCTCCTTAATTCTGAATGATAACCTCGCTGGGTAAAGCATTCTTGGTTGCAAGTTTTTTTTCATTCAGTACTTTGATTATATCATGCCACTCCCTTGGCCTGCAAAGTTTTGGCCAAAAAAACCCTGCTGATAGTTGCATAGAGGTTCCCTCGTCCGTAACATGTTGTTTTTCTCTTGCTGCTTTTAAGATTCTCTTTAACTTCTGACATTTTAATTATCATTTGTCTTTGTGTAGATCTCTTTGGGGTCATCTTATTTGGAACTTTCTGGGCTTCCTGGATCTGAGTGTCTTTTCCACAGCCAGGCAATCAAGGGACGTCCTCTATGTGGACTATGCACCTGCCAGCTTTAAAAAGGCAGCCGGAGAGCACAGGGGTAGGGCACGCCTGCCAGCTTTAGCAATATAGCGGGGGAGCACATGGACTGGGTATGCTTGCCAGCTTTAGTGGGGCAGAAGGGTGCCGTGACTGTTACGTGCTTGCTGGTGCCAGCAAGGTAGGAGAGCACAAAAATGGCACCTGCCAGCGCCTCTGTCCCCAGAGGAAGTTGCGACAAGTCCCTACTCCTCTGGCAGATGCTTCAAGATCAGCAAACGAAGCTCCTTCATATCAAGTCTAGGTGCTTTTCAAACCGCTGCTTTTGTGCCGGGCCATGGGGTGAGTGACTCTGCATGCAAGACCCTTAAGGAAGGATCTCGGTTCCTAGCAGCCTTTCGGTTCTCCTAGACACGTAAGCCTCGCTGGTTTTAAACGCCATTTGTTTTAAAGGTTTGTCTCTTCGACGCGGATCACAAGAGTTGGGGGGACTAACGTGAGGCAGGAATCCCTTGCTCCTCAGGGAGAAGTGCCGCGTTTGTGAGCTCTCTTCCGGCTGTGGGCTGCTGTGCTGGAGATGGGGTGTTCAGCGAGACTACACCGCTGCCTCTCCTACCGGTCTCTATGTGGCCCTTTCATCCTTTGCTGTAGAGGTGCCGTCTCTGGAACTCTTCCACATGTAGCTGTAGATCTGGCGTGTCTGTGGGAGGCCAAGAGTTTAGGGCCTTCCTATGCTGCCATCTTGAACTGCCTTTGCTCAGGACTTTAGAAAGTGAATCATTCAATCCTGAAAATAAGTCTGTAGAGTAGTAGTACCCTCGTTTTACAGACAAGGAGTCAGGCTCAGAGAAATTAACATCACAGAGTTTGCTGGTTGGTAAGGAGAGACTGAAACCCATGTTTTGCTCTGTGGCTTGCTCGTCTGGTGCCTGTGGCCAAACTACTGGTGCTGAGCTTTAGTTTTCTCATTTTGAAAATGAAGATAATAATGATATTTACTTTTTGTAGCACTGTTGCGAGGTTTACATGAGAATCAGCACACATAACAGTGTGGCAGAATGCGAGAGAACCGATAGCATACCACTTCTGAGACCAGCTTTAAGAAGCCTTGTAGCCTTCTGCTTTTGCCCTCTTGGAATACTCTGCTGCCATGGTAGGAAGCCCAAGGGAGATTACGAACGAAGAGACCCTGCTCGGAGACAGAGAGAGATGCCCAGCTGGCAGGAAGCACCCTGGCCTCAGATATGTCAGCGCGGCCGTCTTAGACCCTTCCGCCCCGGGCCAGCTGCCAGCTAACCGCAGCTGTGTGAGTGGATCCAGGTGAGACCGGCAGAAAAACTGTACAGTTACATACAGAATTGTGAGAAATAAACATTTTTTAAAGCCACAAAATTGTGGAGCAGTTTGCTGTATAACAAATGACCATTAGACTAAAACATGTTAGTTTACTCCTCCAAGTTCAAAGTAGAAGAATGAGAGAAGAACTTCATAGTCCACACCCTAAAGGTTTCACACCCCCAAATTTCCAAGTTTGAAAAACTGATTTTCCTAGGCAAACCATAAGACACTCTTGACTACAGAGAGCAAACTAAGGGTTGCTGGAGGGGAGCTGTTGGGGGCTGGTGATGGGCATCAAGGAGGGCACCTGTGATGAGCACTGGGTGTTGTATGTAAGTGATGAATCACTGAGTTCTACATCTGAGAAACACTACACTATATGTTAACTTGAATTTAATAAAATCTTAAAAGAAAAAAAAGAGAAAAACTGATTTTTCTAAGGCAGAAAATGTAGAGTCTTAGAACTTGTATGCCCCAACCAGCAGGCTCTGTTTGTCTGATGTGATCAACACTCTTGATAAGCCCTGAGGAAGAACGATTATTTAGTTTAAACCAGGCTGAAGTAAGGTAAGGAGTTCCAAAGTACGAGTGATCTAACTGACCCTAACTTATTTATTTCCCTTGTCTTCGAGAGGCACACCATCAGTCTCTCATCTACATTCTCCCCTGTGGCATGTGATCAGGAATGTCCTCAGATTATCAGACTACGTTTCAAGGTTATCCTTCCAATTATGACATGTGAACATTCTCATTTCTGCCTACTTATTGATTATTCCCAAATCTGTAGCTACAGCCCAGATGTCTCTCTTGAGATCAAGACTCACATCTCTTAACTGCCTGATGGAATAATCTCATGGAGGGACCCCAGAGTCAGTTTGAAACTGAACTAACCATTTGCTCCTCTCTTTCTCTTCTCCCTCTATTGTGAATACCTTTCTCTCCTTCTATACTACCAGACGAAGTCTTTTTATTATAATTTTTTTTGAACATTTATTTTTGAGAGACAGAGAGAGACAGAGCATGATCGGGGAGGGGCAGAGAGAGAGGGAGACACAGAATCGGAAACAGGCTCCAGGCTCCGAGCTGTCAGCACCAAGCCCGACGCAGGGCTCGAACTCACGAATCGCAAGATCGTGACCTAGGCCGAAGTCGGACGCTTAACCAACCGAGCCACCCAGGCGCCCCACTACCAGATGAAGTCTTATTTGGACATCGTTTCTTCTGAGAGATCTTTTAAAAATCTCTGGACTAGGTTAGGTGCTAAGCCTTTCTTGAAATTTCAGCACTTATTCTGGCTATATTTGTATTATGTACAACTGTACATATTATTAAAATCGTAGACTTTGTATACGTTATTACAATTGTACTTATTTTACCATTCACTCAATAAATGCAACACGTAAACTGACATATGATGCAGTAAAGAAAAATGAAGTAGCACAAAGGGCTGCATCTACCTAGTGAAAGGGGTGTCCTTTTCCATTTGCATAAAGAGAAAAAGCTTTAAACAATGGCAATAAACTGCTCTTCAACGGGGGTGTGTGTGTGCACGTGTGTAGAGAAGGAATCTGTAGGCACATGTAGATTTTGAGCCTAGTGAGAAGGGAAGCCACGGGAATGTTTTGAGCAAAGAAATGACATGACCTTACTGATGTTTTTAGTGATACACTGGTTGGCAGATGGAGAATAAACCGTGGGGAGGGAAGGAAGTAGGGAGAAGAGGAGACTACTGCTATAATCCAATGGTCCTCAACTGGAGGCAATTTTGCTCCCAAGGGGACATTTTAGCAATGTCTGGTGACATTTTTGGTGGTCACAACTGTGAGAGGCACTTGCTACTTGTATCTAGTGGGTAAAGGCTAGGGATACCACGAAGTATCCTACAAGGCATGGGTCAGCCCATCCCGCCAAAAGAACTACTGGCTGCAAATGTCAATAGTGCTGAGTTGGAGAAACTGTTCTGATCTGTCACAGAATGGTGGCATGGATTAAGATGGCAGTGGTGACAGCTCAAGACGTGCTTAGTTCTGGATAGATTTTAAAAGGAGAGGGGCCACCTGGGTGGCTCAGCTGGTTAAGGGTCTGACTCTTGGTTTCAACTCAGGTCATGATCTCACGGTTTGTGAGATCGAGCCCCGCATTGGGTTCTGTGCAGTGTAGAGCCTGCTTGGGATTTTCTGTCCCTCTCCCACTCATGTTGCTCTCTCTCTCTCTCTCAGAATAAATAAATAAACTTAAAAAAAAAAAAAGGTAGAGCTGACTGGGGATACCTGAGTGGCTCGGTTGGTTAAGCAACAGACTCTTCATTTCAGCTCAGGTTATGATCTCAGGGTTCATGAGTTCAAGCCCCACATCAGGCTCTGCACTCCCTCTCTCTCTGCCTCTCCCCCACTCTTGTGGGCACGCTCTCTCTCTCTCTCAAAAAAGAATAAATACGTTTTAAAAAAAAGTAGAGCTGACTGTATGTGTTGTGGGATTAAATGTATAGTATGAGGGAAAAAGAGGCAGAGAGGATATCAAGCTTTCTCACTTGAGCAACTGTAAGAATGAAGTGCCTACTACTGAGAGGAGGAAGAATGTGGAAGCAGTAAGTAGGGAGGAGGTGCTCTGTTTTGTTTGCAGGTGAGAAGTGGCTGATGAGACTCAAGCAATTGTTTTACACATATTAAATGCTGAACTTTGTCTATCTACCTGGTGTCAAGTGAATGTATCAAGTAGGCAGATCGATGCGTGAGCCTGAAGCTCTGGCCAGAGGCTGGGGCTGGAGACAGGCACTTGGGAGTTTCAGCATCTATACAGTACGAACAGCTACAGGACAGGAGAAGATTAGTTAGGGAGGGAATGAAAACTGAGACAAGATCTGGGTTCTGAGGCATTTCAATGCTTGAAGGGGAGGGGAATCAGCACAAACTACTAAAAAGGCAAAGGAGAAGGACTGAGGTAAGAGAACCAAGAGTAAGTGAGAACGAGGAGCTGTGTCAAACGCTGCTGAGAGGGAAAGGGAAACTGAGGGCTGAGAAATGACCACAAGACCTGGCAACACGGGTGTCGATGCTGATGTGGAAATGAACGGTGCCGGTGGGAGGCAGGAATGAAAGCCTCACTGGCCTGGAGGCCAAAGAGTTCATAGCAGAGGAAGGTAGAGACAGTGGCTGTAAGCAGTGATACACTCTCTTGCGGTCTTTGTAAAGCTGAGTGAAACAACAGGTAATATCCGGAGGAGGATTTTTTTCCCTCCCAGCTTATGGTACGTGTTCGAACCTTCAGAAAACTTGACAGTATGACAAAACTGCTTGTATCTACAACAGACTCAACATTTAACACTATCATGTGTTTTTCCTATTTGTACACATGTATACACACACACACACACACACACACACACACACACACACCCTCCCGAACACTGAAGGTAACTTCATCTCTAAATATACTTCAGATACATCTCCTAAAAAAAAAAAAGAAAGGCAATTCTCCGACACAACCGTAATAACCATTAACAACACATCTAGGAAAATAAAATGTACACTCCCAGATACAGCTTATTGCTAGGCATATTAAAATCCCCCCCAAATAGGTTTTGCAGCAGTTTTTCTCAAACCAGGATTTAATCAAAGTCTACGCATTACATTTGGTTATCATGTTCCTTTGGTGTCTCTTAATGAGTTTTTGAAAAGACCTGTCTTACAGAATGGACCTGACTGATTCCTGGTGAAGCCACTTAACTTGTTCTTCTGTCCTGGAAGGGAAGAGTTTGTAAAAAGTAGTAAATATATTCATTATTCTTGGCATAATATCCTAAAATTAACACTTCCCAACTTTCTGTATCTCTCTGCCCTTTCATTTTACAAAAATTCTCAATTTATTCCAGGATTTTTTTTTTCCATTTAACTGCCTCCTGTAAGCTCTAAAGACTCAACTGAGCAACTTACAGGGTTTATACGTTCCATGGTCAAAAAAAATCGACTACAGCCTCTCACTATAAGAATCATGGGGATCTCATCCTAAAGCTAATCAGTACTGACACCAAACATTTTATTGGTTAAGCACAACAAACTACATTTGGAAAGTAAAATGAATTCTCTGAAATTTCTTTCCTGATAAGTAAAATAGTGCCTCCTAATAATTGAGGGTGAAAGCTGCTGTGAAATACGCCCACGTGACCAGAAATTACAATAGCCAAAAGGGTGCACAGAGTCTGGTGCTGGTATGCTCTATACACCATTCTATGTAGTAAAGAACTTAAATACAGATGCAAGATTTGATTAAACTTGTATTTGGCCTTCTGTAACTGGTCAGTCAGGCATAAATGCTTTACACAACTTAATGGACGTTCTTCAAGCAACTTAAAATGCAAACTGACCCAACAATGTTTAGGACTAGAATTCTAAAGAACATTTAGGCATTATCAATTTGTCATAAACATTTTCTGCCACAATCTTAAAATTGTCTTTTCCACAGTGTCAGAAAGCATTAGAAACAGAATGATTTTATACAAATGATTAAACAGTATACAAATTTTATACTGTTTGATCCAATAAATGTTTCATGTTCCCCCTTACATTGCTATTTATTTTTTGCTATGTTACAAAACCTGCATTTAGCATGGCATATGAAATATCATAAAATAAATGAATTCATCTCATTTACGAGTTCATAAGAGTTCATCGCACATGGTGAAATAAATGACTAAAATAAAATGGTTAATGATTTTTTTCCAAAGATTTTATGGGGCTTGAACTCACAACTCTGTGATCAAGAGCCACAAGCTCTACTGACAGAGGAGCCAGGAGCCCCAAAACGGTTAATGATTTTTAACCATTTCCTTGCACTTACTTGGACTTCTTTAGTGCTTTGGCATTGGAATTTTAATTAAACCACTGATGCTTTTTTTTTTTTTTTTTAATTTTTTTTTTCAACGTTTTTATTTATTTTTGAGACAGAGAGAGACAGAGCATGAACGGGGGAGGGGCAGAGAGAGAGGGAGACACAGAACCGGAAACAGGCTCCAGGCTCCGAGCCATCAGCCCAGAGCCTGACGCGGGGCTCGAACTCACGGACCGCGAGATCGTGACCTGGCTGAAGTCGGATGCTTAACCGACTGCGCCACCCAGGCGCCCCATTATTTTAAGTGATATTTTTTAACCCTTTCGGGCCTATGGTTTATTTCAGCGAGGTAAATGACCTTCACTAGCCACCTAGTCCCACCTCATTCTGATTACTACTGCAAAAAACCCCTTACTTCAATAAATTAGAAGCTAGGGACCAGACTTCATGAAGCACCTCCCAGAAGTAAATTAATTCATGTTAAAATAAAAATTGTAGCTATTATCACCTGTAATTATAAGTCTGCCTGTAGGTCATCTCAACTTTCAGACTGTCTGGAAGATCATAAAAACCACTGGTAGTCCCTGATCACGTTATGTAAACTTCTCATTTAGATGGAGCTAGATGAGAAGGAGGGGCCAGCAGCAGAAAATTATCCTTTCAACCTATTCTCCAGCTAGGAAACTATGTTACTCAATTATTTGATCTCAAATGAAGCAAAGTGAAGTAACAAAATCAAACTAACATGTTATATAACTGTGGCAGCCAGCTTCCAAGATGGCCTCTAGCGAGTCCTGCCTCCAAGTATTCACACCCTTGTGTGGGTCCCTCCCACAGTAGATCAGGGTGGGTCTGTGCAGGAGACTGATGGCATAATTTTTTTTTTTTTTTTTTGAGAGAGCATGCATGGGATGGGGGTGGGGGGGGGGGGAGAAGAAGGGAGAGAATCTTAAGCAGGTTCCATGCTCAGCCTGACACAGGGCTGAATCTTATAACCATGAGATCATGACCTGAGCCAAAATCAAGAGTTCCAACACTTAAATGACTGAGTCACCCAGGTGCCCCAAATGGTATATTACTTCTAAAGCCAGGTTATAAAAGACACTATGGTTTCTGCCTCTCTTTCAGATCACCTACTCTGGTGGAAAGCCAGCTGTCATGTCAAAGGACATTCATGCAGCTTTCAGATGACTGCAGTCACATGAGACTCTGAATTGGAACCACCCAGCTAAAATACTTCCAGATTCCTACCCATCAGAAACTGTGTTTAATAATAAATATCTATGGTTGAAGCCTTTGGGGGTACTTTCTTGCACAGCAAAATATAACTATACAATGATATATACTAATTTAACTGGTTGAAGTTATAGCTATATAACATCCCACTTAAGTATTAAAAATCACAGCGTCCTGATGCAATGCAAGGTATTAAAAGAAATCCACTAACAAATACCTATCGAGTACCACTGACGACAAGAAAGCTTTGTCACACTGCACATGAAACTTCCTTAGAGTAATATTCATGGCTGATCTCCCCTTTCTCACTAACTCCTCCCTGGGGTAGGAAGGAGTAACCAGTCTGATAAATTTGAGAGAAAAAATTCTGGGCTCAGCCACTTCCTTTTTTCTTTTCTATTTGGGATTTGTCTAACTGAAGACAGCCATTTATTCTGGGCTGTTCTCTATCACACAGTAAATGTAGTGGGACAAACTCCATTCTTGTAGACAGAGAAAGGTGAGGCTGAAATCAGCCTAATTCCGGAGTGCAATACTAGGAAGTTCCTTGTTGCTGCAAACCTCAGCCACGTTTCCAAAACAACTTTTTGGGTAAACTTGTATTTGAATCTTCATCTATGTGATTTCTACATCTTATTTCTTACCACGATTCAAACTTCAGCAAGGAAAAAAAGGGTGTCATTACTTATCAATCTCTAAACTAAATACACAGCACTATAATGGGTATTTCGTGTCCATATGGACTGTATGGTATATTTGGGATGTAAACTAAGATAACCTGAAGGATTAAATAATAATTACCTGCCAAATGTAAACTATAAGAAGCACATAGTTATTAATCAATAAATGAGAAATTATGATCACTGGTAAGCATCAGAAAATCTGAAGAAGAAAGGCAAAAACACAGATGCCCAGACCCCATGCCAAACCCACAGAATTGGGAATAGGACCCAAGCAATTGCATTTTTAATAAGTTCCCAATATAATGCTGATTCATACCAATTTAGGAACCCGAGCTATACACAAGGAGCGCAATGACTCTGGAAAAAAAGAGACTGCTGTGAGCTATCAAAGGAAAGATTACAGCAAACAGAACTTTAAGCAAATTGTAAATGACATGCAGGGTTTAGACGAGATGGTAGATAACGGAGGGAAACCAGAATGTGCTGAGGGCCTATTAACTGCCAGGCACTGTTCTACGCATCACCTCATTTAAGATAATTTCACTGCATACATGGAAAAACTGAGGCTCAGACAGATGAAATCATTTACCTCAGGTCACAAAACTAGTTAAACGACACAGTGGGATTAGTAGACATTTTCATCATATGGATGAAATTGAGCCTCAGGGAGGTTAAGTATTTTGTTGGAAGAAACAAAATTGGAAAGTGGAAGATCTGTGATTAATAAGTGGACAAGGTGAAATCAGGTCTGTGAATCTAAAGCCTGTTTTTTTTTTTTTTTCTTTTTAGTAAGATGGAAAGGAGAGAATCTCCTTTGCTTAAAAAGAACACAAGAACAGAAAAGCAATAGTAAACTTAGAAATCAAATTAGACCATCAAAAAATAGTCTACACTTAAACTTATGATGTGGTCAGACAACCACACATTAAAGACCACCAATGATATAAAAATCAGTTTTAAAAAGATTTTTTTTAACAAAAGACATTCTTGGCGCCTGGGTGGCACAGTCAGTTAAGCGTCCGACTTCAGCCAGGTCACGATCTCGCGGTCCGTGAGTTCAAGCCCCGCGTCGGGCTCTGGGCTGATGGCTCAGAGCCTGGAGCCTGTTTCCGATTCTGTGTCTCCCTCTCTCTCTGCCCCTCCCCCGTTCATGCTCTGTCTCTCTCTGTCCCAAAAATAAATAAAAACGTTGAAAAAAAATTAAAAAAAAAATAAATAAAAAAAGACATTCTTGAGTTTTTAAAAAAATTTTTTAAATGTTTATTTTGAGAGACAGACAGTGCAAGTGGGGGAGGGACAGAGAGAGAGGAGAGAGACAATCCCAGGCAGGGTCCACACTGCTAGCACTGAACCCGACATGGGGTTCAAACTCACAAAACCATGAGATCATGACCCGAGCTGAGATCAAGAGTTAGACATTTAAGCGACTGAGCCATCCAGGCACCCCTTAAAAAAAAAGATCAAAAGAAAAAAATCAAAGGCAGTTTTGTCTGAATTGATTAGTTTACTAAATAATTACCAACTGCAATTAGCAATCAGAATCCAATTATTAGACTGAACTGATGATTCAGCAACTAGTTGGAAAGCACCAACCTAGTCAAAACAGTCAAATTAATTTTACAGTTAGTCTTATAAGCATAATGTTTAAGGCCAGAGTAATTTCATTTATAACTGAAAAAAATTTTTTAATGTTTATTTTTTGGAGAGAGTGTGCACACACGTGTGAGTAGGGGAGGGGCAGAAAGAGGAAGAGAATCTTAAAAACATTTTTTTTTTTAACGTTTATTTATTTTGAGGGAGAGAGAGAGAGACAGAGCATGAGCAGAGGAGGGGCAGAAAGAGAGGAAGATACAGAATCTGAAGAAGGCTCCAGGCTCTGAGCTGTCAGCACAGAGCCCAATGTGGGGCTGGAACTCATGAACTGCGAGACTATGACCTGAGCCGAAGTCGGATGCTTAACCGACTGAGCCATCCAGGTGCCCCAAAGAGAGGGAGAGAGTCTTAAGCAGGCTCCACACTCAGTGCAGAGCCCAACGTGGGGCTCAATCTCACAACTGTGACATATGACTTGACCCAAAATCAAGAGTTGGAGGCTTAACTGACTGAGCCACCCAGGCACCCCATAACTGAAATTTTTAAAGACTGCTTTATGACAATATTTTATAAGACTTCGTGATAAATATTACTATCTTAAGGACTTTAAAAAAAGTGTTACTTGAGAGAGAGAATGTGCAGGCATATGCAAGAGCGGGGCGGGGTAGGGAGGGAGAGAGAGAGAGAGAGAGAGAGAGAGAGACAGAGAGAGAGAGAGAGAGAATCCCAAACAGGCTCCACACAGTCAGCACAGAGCCTGACTTGGGGCTCTATCCCATGAACTGTGAGATCATGACCAGAGGGGAGATCATGACCAGAGCTGAAATCAAGAGTTGGATGCCCAACCAACTGACCCACCCAGCACCCCTTAAGGACTTTCTGAAAAGTGAAGCTAAATACTTACTTATCTCTATTCTCCATGTATCTAGGCACCTCAACTGTTTTTCCATCTTCAAGACCAAAGTCAAAATTCAACTTCGTGAGACCCTTCCTGTAATTAAAATTAACTAGTTTCTTTCCATTGTTGCTACGGAATATTGTTTGCACATCTCTATTTAGCATTTATTTCATTTTGCCTTTGTACGAAAACTATCCATTTACAAATGCTTCTACTTTTTTTTAGGGACAAAGATTATGCATTAAGCACCTTTGTATTCATCCAGCATTTAGCACAGTGCTTTGCATACTCAATAAAAGTGTGTTGACAAATAAGTTAATATTTTTCTCACATCTTCCAAAACCCTGAACTAACAAGGATAAGAACGTGGGGAAATATACTGTGGAAAACACTACATTTTAAGAGTAGGTTTTGTCAGCCCTGTGAACTGGGAACCATGATGATCATTCATTGATTAGCAAATATGTACTATGTACTAGGCAATGCATATATAACCTCGAATAAGACCGACGTAGTCCTTGCCCTCACAAGTTAGTAGACACTTAATATATACATAGGTTGTGAAGAAAACAAACAGTAGGTGGTAATAAGGAATTAGAGTAGGGATGGCAGGTAGAGGGCTGCTCACAGGGTGGACAGCTTGACAAGTGAAACCGAGGCTGACACTTGAAGGATGAGTCACATACGCAAGGACAAGGGGACCAGCTAGGAGAATTAAGGCCCTGAAGCCGGGGTGGCGGCCACATGCTACAACGCCAGCTTCAGGGGAATCCAATTACCACAGCATATTCTCTACCCTTCTATTTGTCAGTTCTTTTGCAATTGTTTCTATCACTTCTCTTTTTCTGATGGTTCAGATATTCCTGGCAAAATTGTACAAATGGCATGAACTCAGGGGGATGTAAGGCTGTTTCCAAATAATCCTAATTTCCCTCGAATCTTACGACTGATAAATTCATCTCCAAGAGACATCTGTGTCCCAATTAGGAAAAGAGTGTTTCTCTAAATCATCTTTAATTTTTTGATTTGGGAGTCCTCCTGATTGCTAATCAACATGTATAATTACTTCAATAATTATAGAATGTTCTTTTGTTTTCAGAAAAATGACCTGCTGCTTTCCGAACTGTAAATTGCTCTAGAACCTACGTAGAGGAAACCTACCTAAAGTGGTCCCTAACCACGGGGCATTCTCACATCTGCTGCTACAGCTACCTGTGAAATGGGAGCATGTGATGTACTGGAAAAAGCCCTGCATTAGAAATTAGAGGACACACTCCACACCCGAAAAACAAATAACCCAGTGAAGAAATGGGCAGAAAACATGAATAGACACTTTTCTAAAGAAGACATCCAGATGGCCAACAGGCACATGAAAAGATGTTCAGCGTCGCTCCTTATCAGGGAAATACAAATCAAAACCACACTCAGGTATCACCTCACGCCAGTCAGAGTGGCCAAAATGAACAAATCAGGAGACTATAGATGCTGGAGAGGATGTGGAGAAACGGGAACCCTCTTGCACTGTTGGTGGGAATGCAAATTGGTGCAGCCACTCTGGAAAGCAGTGTGGAGGTTCCTCAGAAAATTAAAAATAGACCTACCCTATGACCCAGCAATAGCACTGCTAGGAATTTATCCAAGGGATAGGGATAAATAGGGCCACTTGTACCCCAATGTTCATAGCAGCACTCTCAACAATAGCCAAATTATGGAAAGAGCCTAAATGTCCATCAACTGATGAATGGATAAAGAAGATGTGGTTTATATACACAATGGAATACTACGTGGCAATGAGAAAAAATGAAATATGGCCTTTTGTAGCAACGTGGATGGAAGTGGAGAGTGTGATGCTAAGTGAAATAAGCCATAAAGAGAAAGACAGATACCATATGGTTTCACTCTTATGTGGATCCTGAGAAACTTAACAGGAACCCATGGGGGAGGGGAAGGAAAAAAAAAAAAAAAAGAGGTTAGGGTGCGAGAGAGCCAAAGCATAAGAGACTGTTAAAAACTGAGAACAAACTGAGGGTTGATGGGGGGTGGGAGGGAGGAGAGGGTGGGTGATGGGTATTGAGGAGGGCACCTTTTGGGATGAGCACTGGGTGTTGTATGGAAACCAATTTGTCAATAAATTTCATATATTAAAAAAAAATAAACTAGGGATCTAAATAAAGTAGTAAACTATAAAAAAAAAAAGAAATTAGAGGACACAGGTTCTAGTCCCAGGTCTGCCACTTTGTTATGCAAATTTGGGTCACTTGTTCACTTCTAGGTTTAGTTTTATCATTGGTAAAGTGGGAATATATAGGACACCTGGTGGCTCAGTCGGTTAAGCGTCAGATCGGCTCAGGTCATGATCCTGTGGTTCCAGAGTTCAAGCCCCGCATCACGCTCTATGCTGAGAGCCTGGAGCCTACTTCAGATTCTAGGTCTCCCTCTCTCTCTGCCCCTCCCCCCCCTTTCTCTCTGATAAACATTAAAAAAAATTATAAAGTGACAATACATAAAAGTTGCAACTTATACAAAGTCAACTCCATGTGCTTGGCAAAAAGTTTAAAAGAAAAATATCAATTTAAATAGTACTCAGTGAGTATATGCCTAGAGGTAAGCATGAACTGGAAAGCCCAAATAGTTGTTCCATCATTAGTCTCAGTTAAGAGCCTTTCACTGAAAATCTTGCTGTGCTGTATGATTTTAGTGTTTAAAGATTTATATACTTATTTATATACGCATACATACACACACATATATACGTGTATACACACACACACACACTTACATACTTCTTTGCCTAAAACAAGGTCCCTGCATATCCATTTGCTTCATCCACAGCTCAAAAAAAAAAAAAAAAAAAAAAAAAAAAGAACAGTCATTCAGGTGATGTGATTTAGTTCATATGTTTACTTTAGAACCAAATAGGGTACAGACTCCACTACATGACTATACTATACTGCCATAGAGAGCACATAAGTCAAAGTGGATGGAACCCTGGCAATATACTGTTGAGACCCTGATCCATCAATTTTTTTGTTACTGGTTGCTAAATAACATAGTTTACCAACTATGTCACTATCCCAATAGACCTGTGCCACTTTTTAGGGAAAAGATATATTCACATCTGTGGAAACCGATGAATGTACAAAGTTATTCATTGCACAATGCTTTTACTAAAGACCAGGAAAAAAACCTAATGTCCAAAAGGAAAGGCTGATTAAGTGATACATCATACAGTGGAATATCATGCTGCCATAAAAATGAATAAGGAACCACTTTAGATAATGACATAGAACAGTTTCTAAGATAAATGAAAAAAACAGGGTACATACACTGTGCATAGTACCATTTACATACAAAAGGGGGGGATATATGTAGTATTTATTTGCTTATATACATGTGAAAGTTTTTTGGAAAAAAATATAAGAAACTGGTAGCATTGGTTGCTTCCTAGGGAAGAAACTCGGACAGGAGTGGAAGACTTTTCATTGCATATTCTTTTTTACCTTTTTAAATGTGAACCATGTGAATCTATTACCCAATCCAAAAGAAAATACAAAATTTAGATGAGCACCAAAGTAGTTTGAAATGAAAAAGGATCATGCTCTTAATGTTAAACATTTGCAAAAAGTAGGCATAGCAGGTAGAATATTGGAACTGTAAGTGACCATCTATTCTAAACTCACTTTATAGATCTGGAAACCGAGGCCTTGAGAATTAAGCGACTTACGTGAGGTCACATAACAAAAGAGTGAGGATTAGAAATCAGATGTTCCAAGATCTACTCTACAACTCTTCTGTATCATACCGTCTTCTCATTTTGTGTGGGCAAAATGGAAACAAGTCTAGACTACATAAAGGGTCGTCATGTTCTGTCTAAAATTCAGAGGCTCAAGTACAAAATAACTTCAACTCCTCAGACGACTCATTTTTAGTGTGGCCTTGATGTGGCAACACTTATAAACAGGCCGTGCATATCCTCATCACTGCACATATTACAGTATGATAAATGTACTGTCTTTATCCTATCTCAATTGAATCCAGTGAGGGCAAGAACTAGAGCGTCTTCTTTTAATTTTCTAAATTTGCAAACGCCTAGCACAAGTATAACTGCCAAAAATAGTAATATAGATTTACATTCCCTATGCAAAACCCAGGGTCTGGATATATTTTAGAAATAACAATTCCTTGAAATTTAAAAATGTTACAGGATACACATAACACTTCCCACACCAGTGGTCAAGGGGAGCACCCCACAGTCAAACATATAACCTATTTCCTCAGCAAAACATATGGGGTAAAAACTATGTATCACTTTTCATTAGCTTGGGTGATACTTTGTTACCAAATTAATTTTCTCTCCAAGTTTAGTAAGTTTTTGGTTTGTGCAGCCTCCTGAATGTTGGAATTAAATAGATTATAGACTGCACTCACAAAGGTGGTGCTAAAAAAATAGGGTTAGTTCCTTCAACTCTCATCTTTTTTGACGAGATCAGAACGACCAATCACAGCAGGCAGCTTTTACATCCCAGGTTTGGGCTAAAGACTTGGCTCCTGATTAAGGAATCCAATCCAGCAGAGGGGACAAAACCTGATGCTATGAAAAGAAAACATTTAAAAGAGAAGAAAGAAAATCCTAATTGTACATTATATTCCTATTTTGGCTGTTCACGAATAAAAGCTTCCTTTAATCATACTGTGTTCGTTTTTTAAATGGAAACACGTTAAATACAATTTCTGTACCACATTGCTGACCAGGAGATTGCTTTCTACTGAAAGGTAACTGTACTCTTTCTGGGACCAGTGTACATAGAAAGAGGCATTCCAAACACATTCGCAAGGAAAAAGCATAAATGTATTCAATTTTTTCAACCTGGGGCTGCTACTGTACTGTAACTGAGAGTTTCTTCCAGTCAACCTCTCCTAATTGTCCTTATTAGCATCACTCCTTTTAGAAAGTCTTGCGGAACTTTTTCTACCTTTTACAAGGGGGGAAAATTCTGGAGTCGAATCTGTATATCTAAAATCCTCTTTTCTTTCCACAACCCAAGCCCTACATCCATTTTGTTTCTGTCACTATTACATATTTTTTCCTGGCAAAAAAATCAAATTTGCACTGCAAGACTATAAATCAACTTCACAAACAACGTTTCATTGATATAATTCAGTTTGGCAATGTTGATTTTTCCATCTTAAAATTGTAGCTACAATTTTAACTGAATCAATTGTTTTGTTCAATTTACGAAGTTAACAATTCGGCAAGCATTATTTACAAAAAAAAAAAATCCTGTATTCTATCCTGAAAATGGAAATAGCAATGGTGAACAAGAAAAACGCTCCGAGTTTGTCTATTATTTCAAGAAGGAAATACTATGTTCTATTTTCATAATTCATTTAAAAAAGAGAAAACTAGTTAGATCTTACAACAAATATACCAGCATATTAATAATCGAGGACAACAAGAAAGGTAAGCAAAAATTAACCAGCCTAGTTTTCACTCTGGAGGAAAAACAAACTCCCTACTGGATTTCTTGGCCATATGCATTCGTAAGTACGGACAACTAAAATCCTTTTTACTGAAGAATTTCTTGGTATAAGGGACTTGTTTCCTCTATACCGCCCTATCAAAATTACCAGCATTATTCTAGAATATAGTTATTTAGTTTGAAACCACTAAAAACATCCCCCCCCCCCCGCCCCAGCCCAAAATGCTAACGGTGGTTACTCTGTCACGACAGGGTCACAAAATCCAAACTGTCACTCTAGGTTATAGAACCAGTCGACCAAAAGGACTTCTAGAATATGCTGCCCCAAGATTCAGAATGCAACTCAGAAATAGCACACGCGGTCACGATGTCCCTTAAGCCACATGACCTTCCTACGAAAGCAGAGCCTTAAACTTATCAACTACAGGAGAACTATCCTTTTCTCTTAAGTTCAAGCAAGGCAGGGCAGCTAAAATGAACGCAGCAGGGACAAGACAGATCGGCTGCTGACTAGCAAAAACGGGCGGTGGACAGCAAAGTCCCTGTGCTTTGGCTACTCCCCTTACCGTTAGAAGATCTGGGAGGGAGGAAAGGAGAAACACCCCAGAATCCTGGCAGAAAAGCCCCTGGCCTCGAAGATGGGGTTTAGGGAGACAGGGAGGGGCAGCTCCGTGTGTGGTGACCCTTTGTGAACACACACTCTGTGGCTGCTCGGCTCTCACCGAGGCTTTAGGAGAGCGGACTACGGGGGCCTTGCGCGGCCCACAGTCGTCGTGGAGACCGCAGCGCTGCAGGGACGCGCCGGCCGACAGGCTCCATTGCACCCTCCGCCTCTGCAGGCTGGGGAGCCCTTCCCTCGCCCCACCACCCACCCACCCAGGTCACTCTCCGCCGCGTCGACTTCCGACCCGGGCTCGCGTCGGCCCGGGCGCAACGAGGTGCGCGCCACTCTCTTTCCTCAGCGTAATCCCTCCGCTGCCGAGCGCGCACTAGTTTTAATCACGCCCCACCCCCTGGTCGCCGGCGTCACCTCCGCCACTCGAGCGCTTTCCAGCAGCTTCCAGAAACGTCGCCTCCCCAAACCCAGCCACTCACAGATGCCGGGCTCGGCAGCCACCGGCCCCGCCCCTAGCCGTCGCCGCGGCTGAAACTGCGGCTGCGACAGCCGGGCGGGCAGCCACGCCTCTGCAGAAGCCGTCCGGAAGTGCTCCCGTTCTCACCTTCCCCGCCACGCTGACGAACTTTCAGGCCCCGCGCCGAGCAGGAAGGGGAATTCTTTTGCCGCGGACTCAAACCGGAAGCCGCTTGGCGAGCGGAGAGGCCGGTGGGGGAGGAGCGGGCCGGGGGGAACGTGGGTTGAACGTTGCACGGGGTGGTGTGGACCCAAGCTGGAACAGGAGTTCGGACCGACCCGGTGTGAAGAAGGAGCGTGCACGCGGCAGGTAAGGGAGGAGAGGAAGTGGTTTCCTTCAGCTCCCGAAGTAGGGAAGGGGGCACAGAGCTGGGGAAAAGGGACCGCCGCTGGGGGGTCCGCGCGCTGAAAGGTGGGCTAGGCTGGGAGAGGGAAGGGGCTGGGACTGGGCTCGGGGGGGAAGGGTTGGCGATTAAGGTAGAGAGTTACTGATTCGTTTTGGCTCAGAGAGGTAAATGCTGAAGAGAAACCAGAGTTGTTTTGTGTTTCGTTCTTCCAAAGAGCGTGGAGATGGGGAGGGTTAACGGAACCCTGCACCTTGGGTTTCCAAGGTTTGGTTTTGAAACTGACATGTCTTGGTCCTGTGCGTCTCTGATTCTGGAGGGCCGGGCACCCAAAGCCGACCCCAGTCCTCGGCTTCAAGTTTACTGTGGTCTTGCCTTTGACAATTCATGTGCTGAGCTCTCTTGGTCTTGGAGGGCAAGCTCAGATGTAAAGTTTGAGGCTCTTCTCGGAGCCGCTGGTTCTCTGGGTTTCCCCACTGTGCACACGGGGCTGTGAAAGAAGCTTAATTGCATATCTTTCGGCATACCTCGGGGCAACTTTACATATTCTTTGTGCTGTAACTGGGTTCATACTGGGCTAGGCATTCACACTGGGGCTCCTGGAGTATCAGTGGCTCACCGAAATAAAAGAGGGAGTCAGAAGGAAGGTGCTGAGGTTGAAGTGGAGGAGAGGAAGGTAAGACTGGAAAGCCGGGCTGGTCGGTCTCAAGTACAGTGAGTTTTAAGGTCATAGTATTACCCTTAGGTCCATACTGAGCTGTTTGGACTTTCCTACAATCAGGTTGGGGTAAATGATTTTAAGTTGAGCCGTGACAGACTCAGACTTGTTTTATACTAGCGTTACTTTGGCTGCAATACGGAGTGGGGATCGGATGGAAAGAGGTGGGATTTGAGATGCTTCCCAAGAATTGTCCTCAGAATTTGGACAGGAGGAAGTGGGAAGTGAAAGTTTAGAGAACCACTCGAATTTTCTAGTATGTGTATTTGGAAGGATGAAGATGCCAAAATCTAGGTGAGATACAAGAAAGAGGAGCAGGTTATGTTTGTAGCGAGAACAATGGAGACCATCATTGAGGGCAAATTAACTTGCAAGAATCACCCCCAGGGTTTTGTGTATAAGACAAAGTAAATTGTTTTCGAAAGTCCTGGATAGCTCACCTCTGCTTTCTTTTTTTTTAAATCAGTTTTCTTTTGCCAGGTTTTGCATAGTCAGAATTTCAACCACCAGCCTATCTGCTTGTCCTATTGAAATGTTGGCTGCTGAGATCAGGATCAGAGCAGATTTGAAGGCTTCTTATTTTTACTTTTATAATTGAGAGAGAGAGAAAAAACAAAACAAAACAGGCCAAGAAAGTTTTTCTAGATCTCACAGGCAGATGGAAGTTTTCATTAAAAACATCTTATTCAAGGATTATAGCGTACCAGCTTCTACCAGTTTCTTTTGAGAATAGTGCAGAATAATACAAGATGGGCTCCATAGTTTCTATAGGGTAAAGTATAAAATTAGCACCAAATAGTAGTTAAAACGTATTGTGTGTTCAGGTGCTAAGCATTTTATATGTATTTAATTCTTAGAACAAACCAATTTTACAAATTTCTGAACCCGGATCTGCTGTTGTAAAGCCCATGCTTTTGGCCACTCTGGAACCATAAGCAGTTTGACTCTTTTCTGTCTAGTTTGTTGCCTTTTGTAAGTACATTATGAATAGAACAAAGCAAAAATGATAAATTTGTGTTTTCTGTGAGGAGCTTATAAAGTAAAAGCACCAAACTTTTATCTTTTTTTTTTTTTTTTTAGAGGTTTATTTATTTACTTTGACACAGAGAGAATGCAAGCAGGGGAGAGGCAGAGAGAGAGAGAGAGAGAGAGTCAAGAGAGACAGAGTCCCAGGCAGGCTCCGCGCTGTGAAGCGCAGAGCCAGACTTGGGGCTCAGACTCATGAACCATGAGATCATGCAGTGAGTCGAAATCAGGAATCGGATGCTTAACTGGCGGAGCTACCCATGTGCCCCTTACTTTGGTCATTTTGGCAGTGGTTCTCAGTGGGGCAGTTTCGCCTCCCAGGGGTCTTTTGGCAATGTCTGGAGACTTTGTCACAACTGAGGAGTAACACTGGCATCTAGTAGGTAAGAGTGAGCGATGCCGCTGAACATCATACCGGGAAAGGATAGCCTTCACAAGATGGTGTGGTCCAAGATGTTTTGGTCCAAGATGTTTATAGCGCTGTAGTTGAGAAGTCCTGCCATATCAATATATTTCTTTAGGAAGAGGGAATTGAGATTCACTTACACTTTTCTTCTTAAACATTTTTATTTTTGACGTTATTCCTCGGCTTGAAAGACATGTAAACTTTATATATCTGGAACAGAATAGTGTCACTGGTTTTTAAAGTGAATCTGCGAGCCACAGTTTCCCAGGAAATGGTTGTCATAGAATGATGAATTCTTAGATTTGGGAAAGACTTTTGCTTGAAATTATTTTACAACATCCCTGCTGTTTTCTGCTATAGGTCTTTTGTATCTGGTTTCCCTATATTTTAAACACATATCTAAACTACTCTTAACATATTTTTTCCTTCTACTGAGCTCCAGTCTCATAATTTCAACTTTACTGAATGTGATTCTACTCCATGAAATTAACACTCAAACCGAGCTTGTTAAATACCTAATTTGTACTATTACAGTGTTTACATTTTTGTCGGGTACAGTTCATTTATTATAAAATAGTATATTGGTGGAAACTTAAAAAATAGCATTATCCTCTTGGTGACCTGTTCTTGGTGGTTGAAAGCAGTAGGAATTTATGGGGTTCTTTTGTCTCTGTCAAGCAATGGCACAAAAGATCCTGAGTCTTTAAAGTACCTTGTAATATAACGCTGACATACTTGTTTCAGATTATGTATAGACTCTAAGAACTTGAGTTTTCAAACTCTGGTCAGTATAATTTGCTTTAAAGAATAGTTACCTTCTTTTGTAAGTTTTAATAAATTTGCTTACAAGTAAGTCTGAAACTTGGTCCTGTTTCCAGTCTGTCCTCTTCCAACAAATTTGCCAGGTTTCTATGTATAGGTTATTTGATTTCACGTCAAGATTACAATTTTAGGATATGTTTATCTTAAGACCTATGGTTTCAAAGTATATTTAATATATATACATCTTATAGCATAGCTCTTTTTCAAGGTAAATAGAATTTTTTATTTAATTGTCTATTGACTTTTTTTTTTCCAGGGTTCATTGAAAAATCCTTAGTGATATTGACATGTTTCAAGTGACATAAATTAGCCAATGACTCGGAATGATGGATTCCCCGAAGATTGGAAATGGTTTGCCAGTGATTGGACCAGGGACTGATATAGGGATATCTTCACTCCACATGGTGGGGTATTTGGGAAAAGTTAGTGAACTTATTTTTTGCCTCAGTGCAAAGTTGGGTTTTTTCCTCCTTTTTTTAGAGATTTAAATTTGGTTTTAATTTTCCAATTAACTTCTAAAAAATTATATCTTCCACGGAAATCTTAAGCAATGGCGAAAGATTATTTTAATGTTTTTACCTCTCTGTGTTTTATTGGTATGTGAAAGTAGAAATAGAACATAGACCTTGTGGTTTATTATTCTCTGAAAATATGGAACATACATTTTCCCTGGCAGTTGACATTACTTTTTTCTTGCACATAAAACTGATGGCTATTTTTAGCACTTAAAATTTAATATTTAAAACTGTAATACATTTCTTTTTGGAATAGTAGCTGTATTTTAAACCTATGTGCTTTTCTTTTATTTGCCATGTTTAAAATATCTAGCCAGAACACTTCCAGGTGAAAATTGTAATTTTTTTCTGGTTCCTTTTTCGTTTAACTTTTTGTAATTTGATATAATTTAGGAATGTCTATATTTTAATTTACTTTATTTCTTTTTTAGAATTATGATTCAGCTAAAGTCCCGTCAGATGGGTATTGTCCTGCTTGTAGAGAGAAGGGAAAGTTAAAAGCCTTAAAGACTTACCGAATTAGTTTTCAAGAATCTGTCTTTTTGTGTGAGGATCTGCAGGTAAAGTATTAATCTTAGATAGTATTAAGGTTTTAGCTTTTTGCTTTTTTCTTCAGTATTTATATTTGTACTTGTTTTGTATCTTTCAGAGTGTACATTTTTAATAGATAATCAGAGTTTCTAGATCTGTCTGGTGTACAGTTTTAAATATTTTGTGTTATTTTTCCACTTCAGTTATTTCCCTGGGGTATCGCATGAAGGTATTTGTTTTTATTATCATTAGACCTAATGAGAAGAGAATCTACATTTCAAGATTTTTTTTTTTTTTTCCCCATTAACCTTGTGGGGGTCCTTGTTAGTTGTTGGTATATAATAGTCTTTCACCTCTTTGGTTTATAAACTTTGGAACTTACTGGAAAAGTTATTAATTGAAAGTCCTTAAGGATCTAAATATCTTTTAGAATTAATTATAGACTTCATTTCCAGTGGTACAGCTTTTATATAGGAGCTCATTAAACTCCATAATACTCCACATTTTATTGTACTTGACAGTTGGTGAAATTGTTCTCTATGTATTTAGTTCTCAAAGTTTTGCAAGGTAGATAGTTCCATTTTATGATTAAGAAATCAGATACAGAGGGTTTGGGAACATAACATCTTCCTAAAGTAGCAGAACTGTAATTGGAATATAGTCTTTTAATTTCAGATATGTTTTATTCCAGGTAAAGTAACAGTTCTTCAGAGTCACTTGGAGTACTTTTTAAAAATCTCTGGATCTCACACCCAGATGCTCATTCGGTAGAGTTGACCCAGAATTTTATAGTTTTGTAATTTTTAGGGTGAGGCTGATGATCAGCCAAATTTGCAAAATACTAAACTAAATCACACTGTTGGTGATAGATACTTTTGCTGGGTATAACTTGAAGAAAATCCCAGGCATTCTCACAAATAGAAATACATTTCTTTTTGCATTTATTCAGTAAATTTTTTTTCGAGTGTCACCATATTGGCATTGTTCCAAAGGCTGGGATACAGTGAAAAAGCAAAAATTTCTTACCTCAAGAAGGTCACGTTCTAGAGTAGGAAAGAAAATCAATAAGTAAGTTATATTTTTTGTGTGTGAGGTGATGAAAAGTGCTGTGGGGAAAAATAAAGCCCAGGGAATGGAATGTTCGGGAATGTGTAGGTTGCAATTTTAAACAGAGTGGTGAAGGGAACTCTTCATTGAGAGACATTTGAGCAAAGACCTGAGAGATGAAGACAAACAAGCCATGTGGGTATGGGATGAACAAGCTTTCCAGGCAGGGAGAGTAGCAGATCGAAGGCCCTGTGAGGGGCGGTGGATGGGGGGTGCCTGTGCATGTTCTACTGCAAGGAAACTAGCAGAGCTGGACCTGAGGGAGTGAGGCAGAGTACTAGAAGGTGGGTCAGAAAAATAATTGGGAAGAGGTTGGACCCAGTAGGGTCTTACCAGGCTTTTACAGTGACTGAAATGAAGAACCATAGCAGGGAGTGACATAATCTGATTTACATGTTAAAAGGATCGTTGTGGCTCCTTTGTTGAAAGTATCTGTAATGGCCAAGACTTGAAGCAGGGAGACTAACTAGTTGGAAAGCAATTGGAGTATTCTGTGGGGAGCAAGTAGTGGCTAAGGTGATGAGACATGATTGGATTATCTACATATTTTGAAAGTAAATCCAAAAAGTATTGGCTGAAAGATTGGGATAGATACATAGTAGGAGAGAGAGGAATCAAGGATGATTCCCAGATTTTTGACTTGAATAATTGGAAGAATGGAGTTGCCGGTGACTGAGATGAGAAAGACTTTGGGAAGACGAAGATTTTAGGGGAAGATCAGGCCAGCACCAAGTCAAACTCGAGACAGATATCTGATATTGAGGGTATATGGAATAAATGGTTGGATCTGTGTGTCTGCTATTAGGTGGAGAGAGAGGTTCGATAAATTTGGGAGTCATCAGCATGTATATAATTGAACCATGACACTGGATGAGTTTACCTAGAAGTATGGGTAGAGATTCAAGGACTGAGCCCTGTTATACTCCAGCATTAAGAGTGTGGGGAGATGAAGTGGAACCAGGAAAAGGGTGAGAGAAATAGACAGTGAGGTAGGAGAAAACCCAGAAAGGAGATAATTTTGTCCTGGAAGGCAAGTGAAAAAATATTTAAGAAGAAATTATTTACTTTCAATGCCAGTAAGAACTCAATGAGGATGAATACTCACCATTGGCTAGTGTTGTAGGTCATTGAGGACCTTAATGAGAATAGTTTGGGTAAAGTATTAATGATAAAAGCTTGATTGCAGTGAGTGATAGAAAATTGGAGAGGAAGAACTGAGAAATATAGATGTGAGGTGGTACCTGGAAGAGGAAGTTTTTAAGTTGGGAGAAACAACGGCGTGTTTGTATGCTGACTGTATCCAGTAGTGAGGGGAAAATAGTGTCATGGAATTGCTGGAGAGCTGCTCTCCTTTGAGCAGACATGGGCTCTGTCGCACCATTAGAGGGCTTGATTTTAGGTTGGACGGCTTATCCTAACAGCGGACTATGCAGAGAGTTTACTCATTAGCTGGCTCAGAACAGAGTTGTAGAATGGTGAATATTGAAGAGAGAAAATAAATCTTCCTAGAAAAAAACTACTTTTTCCCGCTCTTCCAAACAACGTATAATACTTCAGTAGGGTTCTTTAACCACAGACTACCATAATGGAGAAGTCCGTGTCCTTAGGACATGAGGTTTTGGCTCGTAAAGTTAGAGGTATTTGCATTTTTAGTTCTGAAGCATTCTTTTTAAGTGATGAGGAAGAAAACATATAACCAAGAATATTAAGTATAAACTTTGCAAATATAAAAAGAGAAGTTTAAAGTAATTATTATCTAAATTTTAGAAAATGTTCTAATCAGTAAGAGCCTGGTATGTTTTATGAGGTAGATTGGTTTACACCAGGAGTCAGCACACACTTTGTATGACACCCACAGGCTAAGAACGGATTTTTAAATGATTAGGAAAACATGAAAAGAATACTCTTTTGTAATACATGAAAATTATGTGAATTTCAGATTTCCGTGTCCATAAATAAATTTTATTGGAACTTAGCTATACCCTATCATTTTTGTATTGTCTGTGGCTGCTTTTATATTATAATGGCAGACTTGAGTAATTAATGACAAGACATTGACTGGCTTACAAAGCCTAACATATTTATCTGGCCTTTGACAGGTAAAGTTTGCTGATCCCTGGTCTAGAAGACCTTTGAATCAATTTGTGAATTTCTGTAGGGTTTTATTATAAAATTTGGAGTCCACTGAACATTCTGCTTTCAGTTGCCAAATTGTAAACCACATGGGAAACTCCTCTTGATCAGAAGTTTCTTGGTTTGAAAACAGCACTAATATTCAAACTTGCTTCCAAATTAATAAATTGAAACTCAAGTTTTTTCAAACTGTAGGGAGTTTTAACTTATCTTTTCTCTCTCTCTCTCTCCTTTTTTTTTTTGAGTATTCCATGATTTAGTCTTTTATTGGAACACTTACTTAGTTTATTTTTTTAAACATGAACTTTATAAGGCTCTTAAGTCTTTAGTGTTAAGCCATCAAAAAACTCATTTTCCTGGTTTTTTTTTTCATTTGTAAAATGAATGTAAATTATTATTACTTTTTTTGTAAATTATTTTTATAACTTGTTTCTGGCCATACCTTAAGATAATTTTCCAAATGTAAGGTAGTGTGCGATGTTTTCCTTTTTCTGTTTTAGAGGATTAAAAATGGGAGTCTGTTTAAGCTACTCGACAAAATCAGTGAAAGAAGCAGCATTAGATTTTGAATGTTTTTACATGGTTGGGCTAGATGGAGAAATTAGCACTCTGTGTATTGTTTTATGACTTTTCCCTTTCTTTGAAGACAAGCCAAAAACTTCTGTGGCATATTAAGACCTAAAGTTGACGATAAAAGAGATAAACATCCAAAAGCATTAATTTATAAGAGGGAAAGATCAGGACAAGGACAAATTATGTTTTAAATTTGCCCTATGATTGGACCACAAATTATAGATTGAAAAGTTAAGATATTTTCAAATAATGTAGGGGGGAAACCATCTAGGCCACTAAATTTTGCAGCCCCAGGGCCCTTAATGGTTTGGTTTTTTTTTTTTTTAAGTTTGTTTATTTTGAGAGCAGGAGCAGGTAAGGGGCAGAAGGAGAGGGAGAGAGAGAATCCCGAGCAGGCTCCACGCTCAGTGCAGAGCCAGACGCAGGGCTCAGTCTCACGATGGTTAGATCTTGACCTGAGCTGATATCAAGAGTTGGACGCTTAACTGAGCCACCCAGGTGCCCTATGGTTTATTGCTTTTAATTAAGAAGGGGTGCTGGTAGGATGTGCACAACATTATTTTAACTCTGTTTGAGACCGATTAAGATTTTTTAGTTTTAAATTTGTTGTAAATTTTTTTTTCATTTAATGTAAAAAAAAAAAACCAACTATGAATTTTACCATCTTAATCATTTTTAAGTGTACAGTTCGGGAGTGTTACTTA
This sequence comes from Prionailurus bengalensis, assembly GCF_016509475.1. Classification (NCBI taxonomy): domain Eukaryota; kingdom Metazoa; phylum Chordata; class Mammalia; order Carnivora; family Felidae; genus Prionailurus; species Prionailurus bengalensis. Next base: position 9,849,538 of record NC_057343.1, read on the forward strand.
TATTCCCGTTATTGTGCGACAGATCTCTGGAACTTTATCGTCTTGAAAAACTCAAATTCTGTACCCACTGAATGACAATTCGCCCTTGCCCTCCCCCCACCCCACGGCAGTCACTATTCTACTTTTAGTCTGTATGGATTTGACTAGGTACCTCATGTAAGTGGAATCATACTATATTTGTCTTTGTGACTGACTCTTAGTCCTCAGTGTTTATCCATGTTGTAGCTTGTGACAGATTCCTTTACCTTTTTAGGGCTGAGTAATATTCCACTGTATGTATATACCACATTTTCTTAGCCAACTGAGCCACCCAGGCACCCCCCCGACTGTACCACATTTTCTTTATCCATTTGTTCATTCATGGAAATTTGGGTTGATTCCACCTCTAGGCTATTGTGAATAGTGCTGCAGTGCATAAGGGTGTGCAAGTATCTCTTTGAGGTCCTGCTTTCATTTTTTCTGTATATGTGTGTGTGTATATATATATATATATGTGTGTGTATATATATGTATATATATACACACACCTGTCTATACCTATGAATATATAGTTGCTATCGCTTTTAAAGTGTTCTCTGTTTTCTGACACATGGTAGGATTTAGGAAATAATCTCAGGGCATAAAGTTGAGAGACAAGTTGTTAGCTGATGGTGAGTGCATTACTAGTTGGTAACAGAAGAATCCAGAACTTATCCTATTGAACTAAAGAATTTCCTTAGTACAGCGTTAATGGCGTTCACTTTTATAGAAGCAGCTGTACTTTAAATGAAAGCGTTTAATGCATTTCAGTGTCTGTTGCTCAAAACCTAGTGACTAAAAACACTTAATGGCTTTACTTATTCCTCATGATTCTGTGGGCTCCCCAGGTAGTTCTTAACACTTTACCTGCTGTTGGCTGGGACACCTAAAATGTCCACATGGCTGGTGTCAGTACTGTTTGCCAACAGGGAACTCCGTGTAGGCAGTCAGCCAAGATCTCAGTTCTTTTCCATAAGGGTTTCTCCATGGGGATACTTGGGCTCCTCACAGTATGATGGATGGGACTTCTTTAAGAGAGAGTGTTCCAGAAGGAGGGTTCCAAAAGGACTAGCCCAATGAGCCTATACTTACCAGGCTTCCACGTGCATCATGCTTGGTAACATCCCATCTAAGCTGGTCACATGGCCAAACCCAGAGCGTTATGTTGGGGGGACTGACCCTATCAGGGCGTGAATACCGGGTGGGGTAGTTCTGTAGCTCATTAGAGGCCACCAGGGTAGCAGTTAGCATGCTTGTGTAGAAGAAAGCATTTTAAATGACACATAGTATATAGATTTCTTGAATTTGTTTTTTAAAATATTTTGCTAGTTTTCAAACTAAGTGATTTGTCTACACTTTTGATATTTGGCTGAAATTGTGTTAATACATAGTGAGATTTGATGAAGTTGTTAAAATTCACGCAGATTGACTCTTAGATCCAGTAAGGATGTAAAATTGATAATGCTGATGTGCTTTCAGATTAATACTGTTTTATTTTTTTTTAACACTTATTTATTATTTTGAGAGAGTGCAAGTGGAGGAGGGGCAGAGGGAGAATCCCAAGCAGGCTCTGTGCTGTCAGCAGAGAGCCCCATGCAGGGCTTTATCCCATGAACCACAAGATCATGACCTGAGCCGAAATCTAGAGACGCTCAACTGACTGAGCCACCCAGGCGCCCCTAACATTCAGTTTTAAAATTAAGAGACACAGAAATTACTCATGCAGCTTTTTTTTTTTGAAAACACTTTTCCAGTTTGTAATGTTATGCAGTGTACCTGCCCCAAAAGGAGTAACACTCATCATAGAATGTTTCTTTAAATTGTTGAAATTGTTAATTCACTCAGCATTAGATTTTTTATTAAAGCAGAAAAATTTATGTTTTCCTTGTTAGCTTACTCTAGTGTGGATCAGATTAAACCCTTGGTTGTTCAATTTAACTGGGGAAGGTTAACTCTTTTGGGGGCCAAACTTTTGGTTAAATTCCTAGGTCCTTTAAATTTAGATTGATAAAATTACATTAATGCTGAAATTTTATACATACATTTCATGACATAGAAACTGTAATATAAAACTTGAGCTTATTTGACTTTTTTTGTAGTTTTTATCATTTTATTTTTTCTTTCTAGTGCATCTACCCTTTGGGCTCTAAATCACTTAATAACTTAATTTCTCCTGATTTGGAAGATTATCATACTCCAAATAAGTCTCAAAAAAGAAAGTTCTTGGAAACCAGCTATAAAGATTCACCTCTTTTAGCAAATGCCAAAAAGACTAAAAATCACACTGTTACTGACGGTGAGCAAGGTTTGAACAGCAAACGCGATGGAGAAACGTATGGTGAAACCTCGTCAAGCTTACCTGATTCACCACACAGTGGACCACAGCACCCAGACAGGACAGTTGGTTCCTTGGAACAGAATGAGAGTTTGGAGGCTGATGTTATTGACATGGCTGCTGAAGAAGCTCCTACTACAGTTGATGTTTCTGGAACTGGAGGGATTTCCCCTCACAATGAAGGATGCACATCTGAACTGGAAATGCTGTTGGAGAGCAAATGTACGTCACCTTGCCAGTCTTCCTACGTCCAATGGAAAAATGCTAATGCTCTCTGTTGGTTAGACTGTATTCTGTCAGCACTGGTGCACTTGGAAGGGTTAAAGAACACTGTGACTGACCTGTGTTCTGATGAGGAATCTGTGTTCTGGCGGTTGTTTACGAAGTATAATCAAGCAAGCAAGCTTCTGCACACCAGTCAATTGGAAGGAGTTAAAGGTTGGTAATAATACTTTATTTCTCTCTTTATTTATTTTCACATGTTTTTATTTTTGAGAGGGAGAGCGAGTGGGGGAGGGGCAGAGAGCGAGGGAGACAGAGAATCGGAAGTGGGCTCTGTGCCGATGGCAGAGAACCTGGTGCAGGACTTGAACTCCCGAATCATTAGATCATGGCCTGACCTGAAGTTGGAAGCTCAACCGACTGAGCCACAGAGGTTGATCTTCAGTTTTGTTTCATACGTGTGGAAAAGATACAGATACACATCACTCATTATCCCACAACTCCCCCCAAATCTCTATTCTCAATTGAGGGCATATATAGTTTTTTTCTTATAAAATAGGATACCCATGAAGCCACCTCCCAACTCAAGAAGAATTAGTATATTCTCGATTATTTAACCTCTTATGTGTTCCTCCCCGTCCCACCCTCCATCTCCCCTAGGGGAAATCATTATTCCCAAATATGTGTTACCATTCCATTTTTTTCTTTTATGTATGTAGTGCTAAACAGTATATTGCCTACTTTAGTTTGTTTTGAACTTTATACAGACGTTGTACGGTATGTCTTCTGGGGCCTTGTTTTTCTTTTTATAAAGATTTATCTACGAAGTTGGCATGTATTGTTAGTTTGTTATTTTTTGTTGCTATAAATTTACATTTTGTAAATATATCAGTATATTTATTCATTCAACTGTCATTGAGTTGTTTTTTGCCATTGTAAATACCTGGGCTCATCTAGAGAGTTTCTCTTGAGTATACCTTAGGAATGGAATCAAATCTGAGTTCAGATTGACAAGACAATGGCAGATTGTTTTCCAAAGTGCCTGTACCAGCACTCCCATTAACAATGTGCAAGAGATCTTCCTTCTTATCTTCCCGATCCATATATTCTCCCTTGGTTATTTTCACGTTTGGAGAATTTTGCTATTTGATGTAAAATGGGTTGTCGTCTTGATTTGCCTTTCCCAAATTTTATTTTCATTCCAGTTAACACAGTGTTAGGTTAGTTTCGGAAGTACCGTAGGGTGAGTCAGCAGTTCTGTTCATCACCCCGTGCTCATCACTCCTTAGTTCCCTCACCTGCTTACCCCATCCTCCACCAACCTCTCTGCCTTTCCCAAATTTTAAAGAGGTTGGACAGCTCTTCATGTGTAGCATTGATCGTATGTTCCCTCTTGTGAAATGCCTGTGTCTTACCGCTATTTGTTCAGTTGTCATGTTCTTATTTGTTTGATTTCTATGGGTCTTTGTTATCTTTGTATCAGGTATGTGTTGCTAAATCTCCCAATTTGTATCTTGTGTTTTCACTTTTCTAAAGATATCTTTTGTACAGAAATTGTTAATCTTTCCTTTTGTAGCTAGTAATACGACATTTAAAAAGAGTCATTCCTTTTCCCAAGATCAGAAAGCTATTCACCTATATTTTCACTGAAAAGTCAGAAAGATTTGTGGTTGACATTGAATTATTTAAAGTTTTATTTGTTTATTTGGAGAGAGTGCGTGCAAGCCGGGAGGGGCAGAGAGAGAGGGAAGGAGAATCCTAAGAAGGCTCTACACCAGCAGCGCAGAGCCCGACGTGGGACTCAAAGAAACCCACAGTCTGTGAGATCATTACCTGAGCCAAAACCAAAAGTAGGATGCTCAACCAAGTGAGCCATCCAGGCATCCCAACATGAATTTTTAATTCAGCTGAAGTTACCTTTTGTGCATGATAAAGATCCCCTTTTCCCCCCATTGTCCAGCTCCGCTTTTTTCTTCAATTTACCTGCCAGGCCACCTCTGTCATATAGCCGTCCATTTATTTGTGCAGTTTTGTTTTCTTGGTTACTTTGTCCTTGTGTCAGCACCACACTCTTTTAACTATTGGGGTTTTTTAGGTCTTGCTGCCTGGAAGTGTAAGAATCCTCATCTTTATTCAGCTTGGTTTTGATCATGCAATGCTGTCTTTTATATAAATCTTACACATTGTTTTCCCAAGAATCCTCACCTTTTTCATCTTGTTTTTGGTTAATGCAGTCTGTTACATCAGTCTTATACATAGTTCCCCCATTGTTGACCATGTTTTCGTCCTTGCACCGATGCCACACTATTTTAATTATTGTGGCTTTTTGAGGTCTTTCTCAGGTAGGGGCAAGAATCCTTAACGTTTATTCAGCGTGACTTTGGTGTTGCAGTCTTTTATATATACGTCCTGCATACGTAAAATATATATATTGTACTTCCATATATATTGTTGACCATTCAGGCTGCTTATTATTTTTTCAGTTATGAATAAGCTTCATGACAGATATCCATATATCCTTTGAATCCACTGCTGATTTTATCCTAGAAGGGGTATTAAAATGTGAATATAAAGAATCTTTCTGAAAGGCTTTACAGAAGGGTTATATCAACATATGATTCCATTATATGTAGAGGAAAACATCCCAGAGCACTCAGATCACCTTTGGGTATAAACATTTTAAAAGTTATAATTTTGTCAGATATTTTGTTTCAATTTGAGTTTCCTTGAGATTGAATTTTTTGTAATTTTTATTTTTTTTTAATTTTTTTTTTTCAACGTTTATTTATTTTTGGGACAGAGAGAGACAGAGAATGAATGGGGGAGGGGCAGAGAGAGAGGGAGACACAGAATCGGAAACAGGCTCCAGGCCCTGAGCCATCAGCCCAGAGCCCAACGCGGGGCTCGAACTCACGGACCGCGAGATCGTGACCTGGCTGAAGTCGGACGCTTAACCGACTACGCCACCCAGGCGCCCTGTAATTTTTAAAATCCAGTTTTTCATGAGCATTTTTGCTTTTGTTTTTTCTTTGTATTTCTGTGATTATAGGAACCCCAGTATGGAGTTAGCTGACAGTTCAGTTGGTTATTGCAGAAGAGCATATTTCTCGTTCAAAATTGACTTGCATTCATTTTAATTATGTTTATTTTTTTATAAAGCATAGCCACTTTTTTTTTGTGTTTTTTTTTTTTTATTCCACTATAATTAACATCCAGTGTTATATTAGTTTCAGGTGTACAATATAATGATTCAGCAGTTCCGTGTATTACTCAGTGTTCATCACAATAAGTATACTCTTAATTCTGTTTACTTCACCCATTTTATATGTTCAATCATTAATTTTTTAACAGAGTAGTTGTAGCTTGTATAATATGGTTGTAATTACATTTAAGTTGACTTACTTTGAATTGTAAGTTTTCTCTTCTCTTTTTGGCATGGTCAAATAAAAGTTCCAGTTTATGCTTACTTCATATTATAGGGGAATCCAGGTATTTTCGTAGTAAAACATACCAACAGAGTGTGATCAGGCTATATGAATTATTTGTAAGAGGTTTCGGTGAAGTCTTTTGTAGCTTAAGAATAACTAGAGTCAGGTGCATATGGTGGCTTTGATTCAAAATAGTTTTCTTATTAATCTTAGTTTTCTGTCACAATAGTTCCATTATGAGGACTTTAACCCTAAAGAAATGAATAAAAACGTGGACAGGTATGTGCCCCAAAGTCGGTTATCACGACAGTATTTATAATAGTGAAAAAAGAAGCAACTTAAACGTCCGGCACTAGGGAAATTTTTAATAAAACTGTGGTTCAGTTGGAGTGTAATAACTAGCCTACAAAATTTTTAATGATGCAAATTCATGTGAAGTAAGCAGGATGTGTAAACATTAAGTAAGCAGAACTGTATAAACATTATGCTGTCATTGAAGACTCTTTCACCGCCTGCCACCCCCCAGAGACAATAGAAGGAGGGAGCTATACATACCAAATGTTAGTTTGGGAAATAATTATACTTTTATCTGCTCCTGTGATCTGGCTAAGTTTGATAAAAGTTCTACAAAAAAATAAATGACTAGATGTCTCTAACATAAGTAATAATCACAAGACAAGACGTAGCTTCAGCTGTTTCAGAGGTAGGCACACTATCTGAAAGCTTAGCTCTTTTGCTAGGCCTGTGGTTATTTGGATGAGGAAAGCTTTGCACTGAGATTTACTCAAGCACAAAGATGTTAGCTCATGGAATTGCTACTAATGATGCTGGGCTGAGGAAATATTAAGGCAGTAAATGGTATAACACAGAGGAATAAGAATCAAGGAAATTTTGTGTTTTCCATTTCGTCTCTACAAAGTGTATTGACTCTGATGAACTTTCATTCTTGGTAATGTCTTAATTTTCTGTGGAAGATACAGATTGATGAGAAGTTGATAATCTGTATTTCATTTTTAGGTGGAGATTGTAAAAAGCTTCCTTCAGAAGTATTTGCAAAGATAGAGACCTGTCTGAATGAAGTCAGAGATGAAATTTTCATTAGGCTTCAGCCTCAGCTTAGATGCACATTAGGTAAGTAATTTGTGTAATTTAACTGTTTTACTCATCTATCATAAAGAAATCCTTACGTCATAAGGAAATACACTATTTTATTACTTTGGGTGATTAGATTCTTGGGAGAAAAAAATCTGTGTAGTTTCGTTTAGGAGCCTCCCGCTGGTTAAATCATTTGTTGGGTAGAGCTGTCCCGTATGAATATGCAGGCTTGTGTTCTACCCTTGAAAGTGGATGCAGTTCTCAGAACCAGATGGATACTCAGGGGGTGGACACCATTGGTTGCTTTTCTAATACTTACCTCCAGTAAACTGATTCAGTGTCTTCAACCTTGACGATGCTTTAAAAAGTACCTAGGGCATTGAAAAGTACTTGACGTCCATTAAATAAGAATCTCAGGGATGCGGCTTAGAAGCCCCGTGTGATTCTTTTTTTTTTATTTAAAAAAAAAATTTTTTTTTTTCAACATTTATTTATTTTTGGGACAGAGAGAGACAGAGCATGAACGGGGGAGGGGCAGAGAGAGAGAGGGAGACACAGAATCGGAAACAGGCTCCAGGCTCTGAGCCATCAGCCCAGAGCCTGACGCGGGGCTCGAACTCACGGACCGCGAGATCGTGACCTGGCTGAAGTCGGACGCTTAACCGACTGCGCCACCCAGGCGCCCCCTTTTTTTTTTTTTTTTTAAATTTTTTTTTTTCATAAGCCCCGTGTGATTCTTAAGGATGGGCAGGGTTGAGAAACTCTGATCTAAACCCAGCCATAGTAATTGGACTTCCCTTGCTGGGGATCGGTTGAAGAATTGCCGTACCCAATTTTCACCAAGAGAATATGAGGAGAAATATCCTGATGAGCTTTTGGGAAGGCTTTCTTTTAAGAAGGGCACAGTAACGAGACCTGCTTTGTTCTCTATGATCTGGCCTTGGAGCAACGTGGAGCTAGGGGTGCTAGAGTCCCGGGGTTTCTCAGTTTTTTGGGTATTGCAAAGAAGAGCCAGTAGTGATTTTTTTTTTAAAGGGTATTGTCTTTTTGTTTTATTTCTCTTTATCCTTGTATCGACTCTTCTACTAATATTGTATTGTGGTAAAAAATACAGGATACCTCTATTAGTATATTAGCCATATTAAATTATATAAAATATCAATGCCTTCAAATTTTTCTCTCAGTGAGAAAAATCTATTTCATCAGACTCAGATACTGCATCTGGAAGCAAGGTCTTTTTGTAAAAAAAACCTTGGTTTTTACATGGTAAAAACCATGTAAATGGTAGTATCTTTGGTCTCACATTTCTGTCCCCTACTTTTATTATTTTGTTTTCCGTGAGCTCCTACGTTTGTGTTTCCTCTGTCCCTAAAATAATAAACTGAAATTCGATTTGCCAAATCTTTGGCATTATCTCCTTTAGGTCTAAAGGGCTTTTGTAACTTATTATCAGGTAGGATCTCAGATGCGATGAGAATTCTTTTTTCCTTTTTAGCAAAGTATAATTTAGATGTAGTAAAACTCTTTTTAAACGTATACGGTGTGTGGAACCATTACCACAATCAAGGTAGAGAGCACTGCTGTCAGCCTAAAAGTTTTCTTGAGGTTCCTTCAGTCCCTGTTCTTACCCCCAACCCCTGATCTGTTGGGTGGATACTCATCGCAGAGGAGCCTTTTCCGTAAGATTACCAGAGTGCAGACTGAGGGGCTCCCGTGGTGCATTTTGCAGGTATCGCCTCCCTCCTGGAGTGACCAGAGATGTTTTATTCAGGGTTCCTGCTCCAGTTCCCAGTTGAATTCGAGAGTGGTTTCTTCCCAAGTCTGAATCGCCACCCTTCTTAGTCCTGATCATTATATTTGGAGCAAGGTTGTGTCTTGCTCCACTGCTGCCTTGGGCCTGGTTTTCTATGTAACAGAGAAGGGATTTTTAAATGTTGTGGGTGTTTTTTTTTTAATGTTTATTTATTTTTGAGAGAGAGAGAGAGAGAGAGAGAACATGAGTGGGGGAGGGGCAGAGAGAGAAAGAGAGAGAGAGGGAGAGAGAGAGATACACACACAGAATCTGAAGCAGGGTCCAGACCCTGAGCTGTCAGCACAGAACCTGATGCAGGGCTCGAACTCACAAACCGTGAGATCATGACCTGAGCCGAAGTCGGATGCTCAACCCACTGAGCCACCCAGGCACCCCCAGAGAAGGGAATTTTAAATTCTTATTTTGTGCAGTCATAGCAGTTGGGCATGCGTACAGCTCTTCTAATACAGTAGAATTCCTCTCTTGTTTGTGTTCATATTACTCATTGCACAGTACTGGGTGCTATGTTAGAGCTTAAGATCTTACCAGTGAAATCCAATCTGTGCTAAATGAATACAAATAAACTTAAAAAGAGCATTTTAAAATTATACAGTGTTTGTGTTCTCATTCTGAGTGTCAATGTGTGTTTGAAAGTACTAAAGAAAGAGAAAGAGAATCTGTACTGACCCCGAATGTTGGTTACATTTTTAAGATCAGCCATAGCATCGTTTTGATTATTGGTTTTTTTTTGTGTGTGTGTGTTTTTTTTTTAAATTTTTTTTCAACGTTTATTTATTTTTGGGACAGAGAGAGACAGAGCATGAACGGGGGAGGGGCAGAGAGAGAAGAAGACACAGAATCAGAAACAGTCTCCAGGCTCTGAGCCATCAGCCCAGAGCCCGACGCGGGGCTCGAACTCCCGGACCGCGAGATCGTGACCTGGCTGAAGTCGGACGCTTAACCGACTGCGCCACCCAGGCGCCCCTTGATTATTGTTTTTAAAAAATGCATCGTAGCCTGTCCTCTCTGTTCCCCCTCCCTGCAGTTTAAGAAATATAAAACATTACAAATACAAGCTAAGCCCCCTTTGTACGCTTTCCTGTTCAGTTCTTCCTTACCTCTCCACAAAGGTAACTGCGCTCTTCAACTTAGTTTTCTCTTTCTAATGTCTAATTTTTTTTTTTTAAAGATAAAGCTAATATTGTTCTCGTTTGGATTTATTTATGTAATCTTAAAGATTAATTTAGTCTTTGAGATTTGTGTACTAGTGTAAGGATACACAGACCAGTAGAATAGAATAGAGTCCAGATGAAACCCTCCCTTTTTGCTTACCTCCTGTGACAGAGGTGGTGATGTAGATAAGTAGGGGAAGGAAAAAGGCCGTCCGGTAAATGGTGTTGGGACAGTTTGTTCCTGAGACAGGGGGGAAGTTGGGTCCCTACTTGACACTGTAATCAGAAAGAAATTTCAGCCCATTTAAAGACTTAAACTTCAGGGGTGCCTGGGTGGCTCGGCTCAGGTCATGACCTCACAGTTCTCGAGTTGGAGGCCCACATAGAGCTCTGCGCCAACAGCAGGCAGCCTGCTTGGGATTCTGTCTCCCTGTCTCTCTGTCCCTCCCCGACTTGCGCTCGCGTGCGCTCTCTCGCTCTCTCTAAATGAATTAAAAAGAAAAAAGACCTAAACATGAAAAAGCAGAATTCTAACACTTTGGTAAAGAATATGGCTGAATATTTTTCCACTCAGTGGAGAAGAATTTCCTAAATAAGGTACATAAAATAGTGGTAGATACGATTACATTGAAGTTTAAAGCCTCTGGGCAAAAATAGAACAAAGAAATAATACCCTGGATATCTTCTAAAAAAACTCTGTACATTGGCTTAAAAAAAACAAAAACAATGAGCAGAAGAGAAAACTTGACTAGCTGGGCAGCAAAACGTCACTGAAAGATTTGCATCGTGGCAAGTGATAGTATTTTAGGGAAATATGAAAAACTAGGTAGTTGGGTAGGAGTTGGGCTGAAGATACTAGAGTCAAACCACTTAACTGATTTCAGCAGGAAGTTATAAAAATTGGAATTAATTGGTATTACGTGTTCTCTAGTAAATGCTTTATGCTTAATACCCATAAGAGTTGTAAACAAAGGAAAAATAATTAAGGTTAATTTAGGAGCTATATAAATTACCGAAAGTGATCTGTATGCATATAACTTATTTAACAGTGTGTTTTGAGCTCTTTTATGATTTTTTTCTTTTATGGTATTTTGATTTACTGAGAACTTTATGTATTTTTAGACTTGCAGATTCTATGTTGTCATTAAGAAATATAAATTAGTTGCTTCTCAATATTTAGCTACGGTAGAGTAAGCATTTAAATGCTAGTAACTGTTACAAACATGCTGTACTGTTCCCTGTTTATGCTGTTTATATGTGTTTAGGAGATGGATTTGCATTCATTTCTACGTACAAAAATTTTGTTTTGATTTTTATTTTTGTATGGAAATAGCTGTGGGGCTGTACCACAAAGGCGACTGTTAAAATAGCCTTTGTAACTGCTGGTATAGAGTGTGCTCCGGCAGTAACACCTGCTCTGCATTTGCATCCTGCCAAGGTGACTCCTCCTGGCCACGTTCCAGGCTGTGGTAGCTGCAGGCCAGGGGGAGAACTGGACCGTGGAAGCAAGACTGTTCCCCGGCAGGTAGGGAAGGGAAGGACTCCAGTTCTTTCTAGGGCTGGATCAGTACGGCACCATCTAAGCTCCCCTGAGGACAGAAAGGCAAGAAACCAACTGGAGAACAAGTGTAAGAGGAGAATGTACATCTTCCTATTTGATTTGCCTGCTGATCTCTAAACTGGAGGACCAGATTCACGGTCCGCTTTTTGTTTCAAGGACACCAGAATTCTGATCTTCTCTAGTCTTAAAGTCATTGAAGTTTAATTTTAACTGTTTAAAGATTTTAAGAAGAGTGATAGAAGAAGAGCAGGGAGATTTGAGGCCGGCCCTTGAACCCTGTGTGTCACGTCCTTCACACGTGGAACAAGACGGTTGGAATAGAAGTGGCTTTTTAATGGTTTTGTCCACGTCTGCCATTGTCCTACAATGTTTCGCCAGGTGTACTATTTTTAGTATCTGTGGCAAGCTATGTATTTTTGCTTTATTTTTATAATACTCTAGAGCCGTTAACAGCTCTGAGGAGATAGTATGGGTCTTTTGTGTCTTTTGTCTTAAAGAGTTTTCGGACGTGTCCGCCACGAAAAATGGAAGACAGGGACTGAAGTGATAATTAAATCTTTATGATAGACATTTGTAGAGAAATGCTTTAAGAACTTGCCCTTGCCCCACTGTGAGTAACTTGCCCTGTCATATATTTGTGTTTTCACATACATTGTACTGTGAATGTAGTGAGAACAGATAACAGTTAATGATTTGGGTTTACTTTTTTCAGTCAGTCATGAACAATAGTTTTCCCTTTTCTTTTTATAGGTGATATGGAAAGCCCAGTGTTTGCACTTCCCCTGCTCTTAAAAATGGAACCCCTCATTGAAAAGCTTTTCATGTATTCTTTCTCTTGGAATTTTGAATGCTCACAGTGTGGGCACAAGTACCAAAGCAGGTTAGTTTTTCTCTTTTTATTTATTTTGTTAAATTTTAAATTTTTTGTATTTTTCGTTTTTCTCTTTTTAAAAATGGACTCATTCTATTGAAAATAGTTCTGAGTAATAAAATTTTAATGAAACTTCGATTTGTGGCATTGCTCTCCCCCTGGTTCTTTCTGCCCTCAGTAAAATTTCCTACCAGGGTGCCTGGGTGGCTCAGGTGGTTAAGCGTCCAGCTGCGGCTCAAGTCATGATGTCACGGTTCATGGGTTCAAGCCCCATGTCACGCCCTGTTCTGACAGCTTCGAGCTTGGAGCCTGCTTCAGGTTCTGTGTCTCCCTCTCTCTCTGCCCCTTGCCCACTCACTCTCTGTCTCTCTCTGTCTTTCAGAAATAAATAAAAATGTTCAGAAAAAAAATTTCCTACCATATCTTAAAGTCTCCCACCAGTAAGATTAAAAGGAAAAATTTGAGGGGCGCCTGGGTGGCTCAGTCGGTAAGCATCCGACTTTGGCTCAGGTCATGATCTTACAGTCCGTGAGTTTGAGCCCTGCATCGAGCTCTGTGCCGACAGCTCGGAGCCTGGAGCCTGGAGCCTGCTTCGGATTCTGTGTGTGTCTCTCTCTGCCCCTCCCCCGCTCGTGCTCTGTCTCTTTCTCTCCCAAAAATAAACATTAAAAATTCAAATAAATAAGTAATCAATCAATCAGTGGAAAAATTTGAGCCCCAGAAACTGCAATTTGCTTGCTTCTTTCAACTGGAAGAGTAAAAAACCATGGTCTGCGGGGGTACCTAGTAAGAGTTTTCTTCCGTGGGGACAGATGGGAAGAGCAGTGCATTCTCCCACAACCCCCATTCTGGATTCCCTGCGGAGTAAGAATACTTCTTAGAATTGCCTGAAATGATACGTGTTTTGTTTCCTCTGTTAGCAACTAGGGTTTTTGTTCGGTTACCTTTTTTAACCTCACGGAAACTGATTTGAGGCTCTGGGAGTCTGGCAGTAGTTCTGAGAAGAGCTTAGGCTCTTCCGCTCCTCCGCGAAAGACCAGCCACCGCCAAAATCCTCTTGCATGTGAGCTGTCTCAGCCTGCTTCCTACTTCCCTGATGCTCTGGGTGAGGATTAGAGGGGTCCTGGTGGACGCACAATCATTTTATGCCCTGAGACTGGGACTTGAGAGGAACCATGGAGAGGAAAGCGGCAGAGGGTTTCTTTTGCTTCCATACACTGAGCCACATAACAAGGAGAGAAAGTTGGTTTGGAAAGAGGAGTCAGAGAAAGTTTTCATCACACATGACACCTTCACTCTGTCCACGTGTGAAAAAGTTGCTGACTGGCAGTTAAAATCACCAAACTGGTTTTGTTGGTCATTTATTCAAATTACTGTCATGGAGATCGATACTTTCCTCTTGCCTTAAACTCACCCACCTACTAGCAAATTAGAAAATTTGGAGTCAAATTATTAAATAACATTTAAAATTAAAATTATTTAACATTATTAAATAAAAATGTGAGAGAAAACCATTTAGATATTCATTATCTAAATTGAGATTATTTTTGGTATTTAAGGATCACTCAAGGAGAGTCAAGTCTGAGAGAATGTTCTAGGGAATGCAAGCAACAGAACCAGAAGACATTTGTTTTTTACCAGTTGACTCAAAAGTAGTAGAACAGAGTAAGAATGAGCATTCACTCACACCTAGGACTTAAAATAGTTTTCTGTAAGTGAGTATAAGAACAAGTTATCTATTTCTCGGTCTTCTGTCACTGGTTTATATAAATTATCTAATTTTCTCCTCATTTGACAGATAGGGAAACTGAACCTTGAAAAGGGGGTAAATAACACCCAAGGTGACACACACTAGTAGATGGCAAAACTCAGGCTTACGTTTTCTGGCCTCGATTTCTTGCTCACTGTAGTATACACACTCCCTAATCACCACCTGGATTTTAAGTAATACAAACAAGCTTGATGATTAAAATCAGCTTAATTACAGCTTTTCCAAAATCTACATCTGAGTTGTTTGACAGCTTTTCATTGAGTACGTTTTATGTGCCAGTAACTCAACAGAAATAATCTCTATCTGGCCAAATTCAGACCAGTTAGTTAGGGAGATGACATATAAACACATTATTGAGGGCCAGTGACTTAGTCATTATTTTGATCTGTTGGCTGCATTAAGTTACTTTGAATACTTTGAATACAAGAGCATTTTGGAGGTGTGTTAAAAAATCTCAGAGGGCTCAGGGGAAAGAAGCCACTGGCTGTTTGAGTTTGCTGGTTTTTGGTTTTATTTTTTTTAATTCCTTTGTTCTAAAAATAAGTAGTTCTAGAGGAAAAGCTAACATGAAGTGGCATTTCATTAAATCTTAATATATCATAGTTTAAAACTATTTCCACTTAATCCAGTGTGAGAATATCCAGCAAACTCACTGGGTTTTGTGCTGCTTTTTTTGGTGCCAGTTTAAGATCTGTTACTTGATTTATAAGGTATATTCTGGAGGCAGTTATTTACATGGTCTTTGGAGTCAGACTCCCTGGATTAAAATCTCAAGTCGGTCATTTATCATCTGATACGCAGTCTGTTTCACTTTCCTCATCTGTAAAATGGGGATAAGAATAGTATCTGCCACTTAGGGTCGTTTGGGAGAGGAGCGTAAACGCCCTGCCCTGCACATAGTACGTGCTCAAGAACATTAGCTGTCAGGTGGAGCATGAACCTTTATTTGCAGAGACAAACTCCCCCTTATAGACTAAAAAATGGGAGCCTTAACAGTCATCTGTGAGCACTAAAAATTTAGTAGAAATAAATCATTCCATTTTGTTGATAACTTTATGCTGCTCACTTTTAAAATGTTAGCTTCCCTGAGAACTGCTGTATTTGTAATAGCTTGGGCTGATCTCACTTACGATTGATCGATATTTGTTGTTATTGTTTAGGAAAAAACGAATGTCCATTAGGTAATTAATTGCCCCTTTAAAGGTTTTTTTTTTTTATTAAAGTAGACTCAATTGATGTAGTGTACATCTTGAAAGATCATTTTAGGTGCCTCTTGCTGTCAGGTATCTAGACTAAAGTGCAAATTTGGGACTTCTGTATCTGGGAAAATAAAATTCTGCCACAACTGGCATTCTAATTTTTTAAAGATCAAGAAAGTTAAGTTGTATGTGTTCGTGATTATACATTTGGAACTGTCTTTTTTCCTTTTTGGTTGTCCATACGGGTAGCCAGATTGTAATTTTGTAGGTAAGGGGTGAGCTCGTAATAAATTTGGAAGCGGTGGTTCTCAGTGAGGGGCTGTTTTGCACCTCGTGGGACGTTTGGCGGTGTTTGGAGCTAACGGTCGCTGCGCTTGGAGGCTGTTACTGGCATCTAGTGGGTAGAGGCCAGAGATGGTGCTGAACAGCCCCAGTGCACGGGACAGATGCCTCACAGCAAAGAAATACCCAGCGCAAAATGTCAGTATTGTTCTTGAGAAACCCTGCCTTTCGTATTGTCTTCATCTCACAGCTGAAAAAGTACAGGAGTCACTGTGGAGAGTCTTCACAGAGAGCTTTACTAGGGTGTGCGAGGAACGTTAGCATATTGATTTATCATGTGATATGGGGGAATAGGGAAGTATAAATAAATGAATGAAGGTTTAGGCATTGATTGAAATTAATGTAAACGAATTTAAGTTAATTTATGTCTTCTGTTTTACAGATACATGAAGAATCTGGTCACCTTTACAAATGTCATCCCTGAGTGGCACCCACTTAATGCTGCCCATTTTGGTCCATGTAACAATTGCAGGAATAAGTCACAGATAAGAAAAATGGTATTGGAAAAGTGAGTTAAAATTGTCTTACTATTTTTAGCACGAAACGAAGGTGGATTTAATTTGTAGAATTGAAACTGTTTGTCAGAAGTTCGAGTTGTTACGAATTGCCAAAATGCCTCTCCGTCGTGGACTCTGGCCGACAGCAAACTGTCCCAGGCAAAGTACCGCTGCACCTGTCTCAGGGTGACTGTCTGACCCCACTCTAATGGGGCCTTGCCTTCTTTTACCTTGTTTTCTCCCTTTAAGGATATTAATCATCAGTTTTTGTCTCCTCTGCCAAGTGCCTGGAGTCACTAGAATTCTGGGATTTCCTTAATCTGATTTCAAGAACTAAGATGACTCAAAGGTGAACCAGAGGCTCATCTGTCTGAATTCCCATCTTCTCCCAGACTTCGGCCTGCTAATTCTTCATCCCCTTGGAAGCTTCCTGCTGCCTTTGAGCAGATGTGTTTTTAGTATATTTTGCCAGCTTTTCTATTTGTCCGCAGTGGGACCACTGGTCAGAATTACCTTTTCTAAAATTGCTACCAGAAGCCCATATTTTAAGCTCATGGGTCAGTTCCATTCTAGGCAGTTTGTCTCGTTTGTTAATACACTTCGCGCGAATGCATCCTGTAACCTTCGTGTTTAGTCATCCTCGCCTCTGACTCTCAGTAAAGGAATGTTTGGAGGTATAATGTGATATAAAGAAGCAGGGGCATTAACCTTTTCATACCTTTTCTGATGCCCTTGGATGTGCCAGGAAATCCCTCCAATCTTTTCCTAAAGAGTTGTTTTCATCCAGGTAAAACATTCTTGGTTAATCTAATACTGCCAAGACCTAGAAGGAAAGAGAGCAGTGCCCCCCCAACCTCCTCTCCCATAAGCGTCTACTTTACACCTGTGAAGCGGTATTTACTTTGACGTTTCAGAACAGTGCACTTTTTCCACCTTTTGTTTCTCTTTGTTTTCGTTCTTTTTTCTTTTTAAAGCGTATTCCACTTTTATGCAGTCTTTTTTTTTTTCAACATTTATTTATTTTTGAGAGACAGAGAGACAGAGCACAAGTGGGGAGGGGCAGAGAGAGAAGGAGACAGAATCCCAAGCAGGCTCCAGGCTCCGAGCTGTCAGCACAGAACCCGATGCGGGGCTTGAACTCACGAACCGTGAGATCATGACTCGAGCTGAAGTTGGACCAAGCTCAACTGACTGAGTCACTCAGGCGCCCCATTCTCCTTCTTTTATAGTTGTTGAAGACTAGGGTTCTTACACCAGTCACTGGGCTCTGTCTGTTTTTAACCTCTCCCTGTCCTTGCAACATGATAACATTTTTTGTTATCAGTAATACTGATATCAGTACTGATTTTTGTAATCAGTACTCATTATTATTATGAATACATGTGTATTTCCTCTCCAGCCAAGCAGTATATGTGGTTGTATTTCATTTCTTTTACAACTTCTAAGTCTTCCTGGAATTATTTCCTTGTGTTTTCATTTGCTTTCTTTATGTATGCGTTGTGAAATTTTTCCAAATTCTTCAAACACTCATTGATACATTTTCTAAACACTTAAATGTTTCACAATTTTGGAATCCTCCCCCACGTTTTTTTCTAGAAACCTTTCTTCTGCCACCTTTCATCTTTTGCTCCAGTGTTCCGGTCTATACTGGTTCCTCTCTGAGCCTGGTGCATGGGAGCTCTGGATACACTCTTCCTGTCACTACCCGAGTTTTTAGCCCAGGGCCTTACCCCACATTCTGCAGTATCTGTTGCCCATCAGCGTTGAGTCTTCGAGGGGTTCTGTGACGTGTATAAGCTCTTCTCCTGAGTGTGCCCACCCCACAGCGCTCCCGTCACCGCTTCATCCATTCTGCTCAGTTACCGCTGCCCTGTTGCTCTTTTAATTTTTGCCTGCGGAATATTTGTTGTTTGCTTGTTTCCTCATGTCTTCCTCCCCTTCTTGGCCCTTTCGGTTTCTTTCCTTTCTTTCCCCCCATTCGCTATCATCTGATAGCCCTTGAATGGAAAAGAAGAGGAGCTACCTTTAATGGAAAGTCCACAGTCTGTCTTGGTTGTCTGGGGTTTCAAACTTTGAGATTGAAGTGTTGTGGGAGTCTTTTTTGTTTACGCCCTGTCTTGAGAAGGAGGTAGAAGGGCGGCAGGGTGTGGGTATCTGCCATCCTGTGCCGGCCCGGTGGGTTGCTTGAGGCTGCCTGCTGTATGTGATTTCATCTGACACTTACACCTGCTTTTTCTCACGCACCAGCATTGAAGATAAACTTTTACTCCGATTTTGTTTGATCTGTTAATTGGATGCATTGCAACGTATGATTTTTAATTATACAAATAAGATGCATTACTTACATTAGAGATTCAGGCTCTGATCCAGAAACATATCCGTTGAATATAAGTGTTTCAATGTGAAATGTGTTTAGAGTCCTAACAGGCCAATTATAAGCCGAGTTTATAATTTGGACATTGACTGTATTCAAAAGTAAACTGAACTAGTGTGTAAAATTTCACTTAAATTTTAAATGACAGGGTCTTTTGAAGTCCTCTGAGTTTTTTACTTTGAAATTTATATTCTTTTTGTATTATTATTTTTTTAACGTATATTTTTCGAGAGAGAGACAGAGACAGAGCGTGAGTGGGGCAGGGGCAGAGAGAGAGGGAGACACAGAATCTGAAGCAGGCTCCAGGCTCTGAGCGGTCAGCACAGAGTCTGATGCGGGGCTCAAACTCATGGACCGCGAGATCATGGCCTGAGCTGAAGTCGGATGCTTAGCTGGCTGAGCCACACAGGAGCCCCTGAAATCCATATTCAACAACAAGATTCAACAAATCAAGATTTATTGTTGTCTAATGGAATCTAGAACAAATTTAATAGTTTTTAAGGATAACTTAAAAGTAATTAGATCCATTATGATATCATGTATAATTCAACCTTACAGTCAGCGTTCTAAAAACTAATAGTATTGTGAGTTCCCTGAACACCTTGTCTCAGGTAATCCACACTCTAATATATTCCCATTGGAAAAAGAGTCCATCGATAAATCAGATGAATTAAATCTAGCAAGGCCAGATCTGCTACTTTAAGTGTATTATTTAGGAATTATATTCAGAGCATGGTGATACGGAGCACCAACTTAGAATCTGATTTAATTTTACTTTACAGATCTTGAAAAAAACCTCATTACTAGGAGTCTAAGTCACACAGTACCCTGGATTGTAATTTGAAAAGTTTATTTATTTAAACTTCAGTTTTAACACTTATTTTTTTTGTTGTTTTATAACCCAATTTTATTATTATTTTATGGAATCTTCATGTATCAGGAAACAGTACTATGTCATCTCTCCCTGTTATAGAGCGGGTACTCAGTATTTTTTTAAAGTTTATTTTCTTTTATTTTTTTAATTTGCATCCAAGTTAGTTAGCATATGGTGCAACAATGATTTCAGGAGTAGATTCCTTAATGCCCCTTGCCCATTTAGCTCATCCTCCCCACGCCGGCTCCCATAACCCTCTGTTTGTGCGCCATATTTAAGAGTCTCGTATGTTTTGTCCCCCTCCTTGTTTTTATATTATTTTTGCTTCCCTTCCATTGTGTTTATCTGTTCTGTGTCTTAAAGTCCTCATATGAGTGAAGTCATATATTTGTCTTTCTCTGACTAATTTCACTTAGCATAATACCCTCCAGTTCCATCCACGTAGTTGCAAATGGCAAGTTTCATTCTTTTTGATTGCCGAGTAATACTCGATTGTGTGTGTGTGTGTGTGTGTATATATACACCACATCTTCTTTATCCATTCATCCATCGATGGACATTTGGGCTCTTTCCATACTTTGGCCATTGTTGATAATGCTGCTGTAAACACTGGGGTGCATGTGCCCCTTCGAAACAGCACACCTGTATCCCTTGGATAGATACCTAGTAGTGTGATTGCTGGGTCGTAGGGCAGTTCTAGTTTTTGGTTTTTGAGGAACGTCCATACTGTTTTCTAGAGTGGCTGTGCCAGTTTGCATTCCCACCAGCAGTGCAAAAGAGAGCCTCTTTCTCCCCATCCTCACCAATATCTGTTGTTACCTGAGTTGTTAATGTTAGCCACTTACAGGTGTGAGGTGGTATCTTATTGTGCTTTTGATTTGTATTTCCCTGATGATGCGTGATGAACATTTTTTTCATGTGTCGGTTATCCATCTGGATGTCTTTGAAGAAGTGTCTATTCATGTCTTTTGCCCATTTCTTCACTGGATTATTTGTTCCTTGGGTGTTGAGTTTGATAAGTTCTTTATAGATTTGGATACTAACCCTTTATCTGATATGTTGTTTGCAAATACCTCCTCCCATTCCGTTAGTTGCCTTTTAGTTTTGCCGATTGTGTCCTTTGTTACGCAGAAGGTTTTTATTTTGATGAGGTCCCAATCGTTCAGTTTTGCTTTTGTTTCCCTTGTCTCTGGAGACTTGTTGAGTAAAAAGTTGTCCCGGCCAGGATCAAAGAGGTTTTTGCCTGCTTTCTCCTCAGGGATTTTGATGGCTTCCTGTCTTACATTTAGGTCTTTTATCCATTTTGAGTTTATTTTTGTGTATGGTGTAAGAAAGTGGTCCAGGTTCCTTTTTCTGCTTGTCGCTGTCCAGTTTTCCCAGCACCACTTGCTGAAGAGACTGTCTTTATTCCATTGGATATTCTTTCCTGCTTTGTCAAAGATTAGTTGGCCATAGGTTTGTGGGTCCATTTCTGGGTTCTCTGTTCTGTTCCCTAGATCTGAGTGTCTGTTTTTGTGCCATGATTTTTTTTTTTTAATAACTTTTTGTAAAGGGTAGGGGAGTGATAGGAAGAGAATTAGATGTTTCTGTTCTGTGCTTATAGAGCTTATTAAAGTGTCATTAAAGTATCATTAAATTACAATGACTTTGAGACTTTCTTCCGAGCAGATAAATTGAACCATTCCCTACAAAAGTTTGGTTGGAGTACTGACATATAAAATAGTTAAGGGGCGCCTGGGTGGCTCAGTCGGTTAAACGTCCGACTTCGGCTCAGGTCATGATCTCACGGTTTGTGAGTTCGAGCCCTGCATCGGGCTCTGTGCTGACAGCTCAGAGCCTGGAGCCTGCTTCGGATTCTGTGTCTCCCTCTCTCTGCCCCTCCTCCACTCACACTCTATCTCAAAAATAAATTAAAAAAACATTTTAAAAAAGTTAAAATTACAGGTTTTTGTTTTAAGTTTAAGAGAGAGAGGGAGAGTGCGTGTGTGCATGAGTGGGGGGTCGTGCAGAGAGAGGGAGGGAGAGAGAGAATCCGAAGCAGGCTCTGTGCTGGTGAGCATGGAGCTCAACATGGGGCTCCATCTCATGAACCGTGAGATCATGACCTGAGCCAAAATCCAGAGTTGGACTCTTAACTGACTGTGCCACCCAGGCACCCCCAACTCTCACTTTAATTATACCTGATTTTACTCACTTTTTTTTTTAATTTTTTTTTTAATGTTTATTTTAGAGACAGCGTGAATGGGGGAGGGGTAGAGAGGGAGACACAGAATCTGAAGCAGGCTCCAGGCTCTGAGCTGTCAGCACAGAGCCCTACATGGGGTTAGAACCCACAAACCGTGAGATCATGACCTGAGCCGAAGTCAGCACTTAACCAACTGAGCCACCCAGGCGCCCCTCAATTTTTGTCATAGAATCTGAAATATGAACTAGTTCAGTGATGTAATTAGATCTAGAATGTAATGAGGTTTAAAAATTATATTTGCAGATTTTTTTTGCCTAAAGCCTGTTATTACAGTTCAGGAGTATATATGCACATTGTTAAATCTGCATTTTCTAAAATACAAATTATTACATTACATTAGTTGGGATAGAAATAAAAAACTTGTACTCTATCTAGGCCATTACATAAAACTGGCTGCTCTTTGTGGGATGGGGACTCTGTGTTGCCCTGCTGTCTGAGTAGCGGGGCAATTGGCACGGTTCTCTTGTGCTTCTTTCTCTTTTCTGTCTCTCTTCCTGAGGGTAGATCCTTCTAGTAGGAGGAGTTCAGCCTCAAGTTAAGGAGGTGAATGCAAACAGATCTTAGCTTGAAATCTCTTGTGACTCTCATTCCAATTCTGTTAACCTGTCCCATCCAGGTTTTTTATGGTTAAGTCTCAGCTTAACTCAGTCTCAGCTCTGAGCATCATCCTCGACATGCTAGGCATTGCGAGTAGCAAGAAGCCTGAGAACAAAATCTATTGCCAGCTTCAGAGTAAAGTTGTACCCTCAGCGACGAGGCTGGAAATGAGACAAGCTGGAAGTACGGGTAGGAGAAATCTGTGACTGTTAAAGGACGCTAGAGTCTAGGGACCCAGAGAGGAAAATAAACTCGAAGAGGAGGGGGCATATGCTTTATTTTATTGAACCCAAGATGCCATCATTATAAATTGTGCTGTTTTTTTAAATATGCCATTAAGAAAAAAATACTGACCATTGAACACTTTCCATGTGTAATTCACACTACTAAGGGGGCAAGTTTGCATAATCTAGGGATCCAGGAGAGAATGTTTTAGTAACTAGCCACAGAAGGTATCCTGGGTGGCTCATCAGTTGGTTGAGCGTCCGTCTGACTTTGACTCAGGTCATGATCTCACAGTCAGTGAGTTTGAGTCCAGCATTGGGCTCTGTGCCGACACAGCTCAGAGCCTGGAGCCTGTTTCAGATTCTGTGTCTCCTTCTCTCTATGCCCCTCCCCTGTTCACGCTCTGTCTCTGTCTCAAGAATAAACAAACATTAAAAAAAAATTTTTTTTTGAAAAGATATTAGTACTTAAGGAGTCAAGTAGGTGCCTGAAGCCTGCATATCAAGCTGTGAGAACATATCTGTACTTGCACTGTGGATCACTGATTCAGAGGCACATTTTCACATATTTAAAATGGGAGTATGTCTAGGGGCGCCTGGGTGGCGCAGTCGGTTAAGCGTCCGACTTCAGCCAGGTCACGATCTCGCGGTCCGGGAGTTCGAGCCCCGCGTCAGGCTCTGGGCTGATGGCTCGGAGCCTGGAGCCTGTTTCCGATTCTGTGTCTCCCTCTCTCTCTGCCCCTCCCCCGTTCATGCTCTGTCTCTCTCTGTCCCAAAAATAAAATAAACGTTGAAAAAAAAAAAATTAAAAATAAAATGGGAGTATGTCTATAAATTGATGGCGTGGTAGAGTTTAGTTAGCAGTTCTCTTTCCTAGTGGTATATTTTATAATCAGTATTTTTTTTTTCATTTTTTATTTTATTAATAATAAATATAGTATATTTAAATAATATATTATAATAAATTTTATTTATTTGTTATTAAGAGACAGAGCGTGAACAGGGGAGGGGCAGAGAGAGAGACACACACACAGAATCGGAAGCAGGCTCCAGGCTCTGAGCTGTCAGCACAGAGCCCAACGCGGGGCTCGAACTCACAAATGCAAGATCATGACCTGAGCCGAAGTCGGACGCTCAATTGACTGAGCCACCCAGGCGCCTCTATAATCAGTATTATCTTAAAGTGATGCTACAGATATGATAAAAGAACAAAGGGGGTTAGCATTATAGACAGTTCTGCAGGACTTGTTATTTATAGGTACTTAAATTTTGAAGACTTGATTCTTTCCTCTAACAGAATGATCGATGAGATAATTTACTAATTATTCCTTGTCTGAATAATCTGCATTTTGGACACTGATTCAAGTTCATTTCAGCTGAATAAGTTTTGATAAGTAAGTTTGACAGCTGTTTAAATATTGGGAAAAGGGGTATTTGACATTTTTCTTAAATCATGAGAGCTTTGTTAAATTTAGTTAATTTGAGGCCCATCTTTGGATTCTGTTTTCTGGTTTGGCATGTGACTATAACGATAAAGTGTATTTTTGAAATTATGGATGTCTTGAAGTGTATGGTAAATCAACCACTATGTTCTATTTTCTTGTCTACTTAGGTACAAATTAAGCTTCCTAAGGAGTAGTTTTACTTTGATGGACCACTCTGCTTCTTGAGATAAAAGTGACATAGGACAAGTTATTAGCATATTGGCAATTTTTTAAATGTTTATTTCAGTGTCTTAGGTTTGTTACTTTGTTTTCCCATATTACCTATGCCATCTAACAAAAGTAATTCATTTGGGCCACTGGATGCCCAAGAAAATTCTAAAAGGTCTGGATTTTTCCCTGTGATTTTGCAGAATAGTTATGTTACTGTGAGATCTTCTTTAAGCCAAAGCAGCAGTGTGGCTTCCAGAGCAATTTTTGTTTAATGGTCTGTGTTAGAGCCTTATTGCGTGATGGCTTCCAACTGTCGGTGATACCATTCGGAGAAGGGTTTACTGTTACATACTTCGTACAGTGAGTTCTCCATTGCTAATTAAGGCACACATCTGGAGGTTCTCAAGAAAAATTAGTGCAGTTAGCCTTGAAAGCGTTATGTATGACTTCCTTGCTTCAGACTGTCTTTTGTATAACCAGGCACGGGCATGAAATTTGTTTGACTTTGCTTGCCTTCCTCTCCCACAGAGTATCTCCCATATTCATGTTGCACTTTGTGGAAGGCTTGCCACGAAATGACTTGCAGCGCTATTCATTCCATTTTGAAGGCTGTCTTTATCAGATAACTTCTGTAATTCAGTACCAAGCAAATAATCATTTTATAACATGGATTTTAGATGCTGACGGTAAGTGTGTAAACCTTTTTCTTTTATGATAATAGGCATAGAGGCTAAATTCTAGATTTTTTTTTTTTTAAAAAGACAGACTTTGTCCTGACTCCTTTCCCTCTCACTTCTTGCCCTTGCCTTTAATTCTTCTGCCCCCTCCTCTCTGTCACTCTGGTTTAGAATCACTCCTGTCTTCTGCTGCTTTTGTATGGGTGTACATGTGCTTATGCGTGTTTCTTTTCTAGGTGAAGAACGGATCATATACTATTGTTAGTTTACAATTTGCTTTTTTCCACTATGTTTGCTTTTATTCCATGAGTAATAGGTGGTCAGTACAGATAAGTGAATGGTGCCAGTTCTGATTTCTTAGATATGTAACATGTACTTCTTTTAAAAAGAGAGTGCATCGTACTGAAAGGTTTTTAACTGAGAATAAAAAAATTTTGCTTAGTTTACAATTGTTAGTCATAAAGAAAACATCTATTTCTAAGACTATTGGACATTACAGATCATGTAGCCTTCTCTCCCCATGAAATAGAGTATCTGAACTCTGTAATTTGCTATAGCTATGGTCAAGGTAAAGCCTTTATGTATGTATGTATGTATGTATTTACTTATTTATTTATTTATTTTAACGTTTATTTATTTTAGAGAGAGAGAGAGAGAGAGAGTCAGAGTGAGCAGGAGAGGGGTAGAGAGAGAGGGAGACCGAGAATCTGAAGCAGGCTCCAGGCTCCGCAGGGCTCGAACTCACGAGCTGAGCCGCAAGATCATGACCGGAGCTGAAGTCAGACGCTTAACCTACTGAGCCACCCAGGTGCCCCGTAAAGCCTTTATTTAAATAGTTAAACTTTTCAAAAGAAGATTAAATAGTACAGCCCATGAACTTTGCTAGGTTTTTCCTAACATTTATCTAATATGGTTTAATATTGAGTGTGTTTCTCTCACAGTGTTCACTTTGTCTTAAACAAGATAACACAGCCACTTAAAGTGTTGTATCAGGCTGTTGGTAAGGGGTCTTTTTGATATTTTCTGTTTTTCCATTTTCTATTATTTGGACACTTCTCATAGCTGATATTTTCCTCTTTGGGTGGTTTGGGTGGGTGGCACAATAATGTGTTATAAAAGCACTTTGCAAGCCAAAACTCACATTATAAATAAGATTACCTTAAAATTTTACTCTGCTTCAGCATTTGGAGGGAAGTGGTTCTCAATAACATAAACAAACTGGAAAAAAAATTAATTTTTTACTGCATTCCAGGGAATCTGAAATCCTCTTCAGTAGGTTACATGGTTATATGGTTTCCAACATATAAAAATCAAATGGTTACCTTATAAAAAAGGTCATGGCTCCTCCCTCGAGCATTGAATCAGTCCCTGGGGATTAGGTCCAAATGTTAACCAAGTAATTCTAATGTGCATGTATGGTAGAGAACCACTGACATAAACAGACAACAGAGTCTCAGAAGTTTTAATGGGTATAGAAATAGTAGGTTCAGGTGGTTTATAAGGATATATCCACATAAACTTAGTGAATGGTTTTGTTGGGGTTTTTTTTTGTGTGTGTCTACAGGGTCTTAACCTCTTCCCTTGTCCTACCTACATGATTTCATTTTTGCTTGACAAATGAGAGAATAGAAGCTCAGAAATAAAACAACTAAACACATGAAAGCTCTAAAGTTTTCGTTTTTTTAATCAGAAAAAAAAATTAAAATAAGAATTCAAACAAATGTTGGTACTTGAGGTTACAGACTTCATGAAAATTCACAGATATGGAAAAAAATCCCCCCTGTTTTTTTTTTTTTAATGTTTATTTATTTTTGAGAGAGAGAGAGAGAGAGAGGGAGAGAGGGACAGAGCACAAGCAGGGGAGTGGCAGAAAGAGAGGAAGACACAGAATCCGAAACAGGCTCCAGGCTCTGGGCTGTCAGCACAGAGTCCAGTGCAGGGCTCAAACCCACACACCACGAGATCATGACCTGAGCCAAAGTCAGAAGCTTAACTGAGTGAGCCACCCAGGCGCCTCAGAAAAAATCCATTTTTTGATGTTGTTGGATAAATTGGGCGATATATACTGTATTCCAAGTCACAAAAGTTAAATATTTAGACTTCTGTCTTGATTTTTGTGGGCAATTTAGGGAAGAGTAAACACTATCTCAGTTTTTAAAATTTCTGGATGTTAGTCCGTAACTTTAATTGTCCAAATAAAGACTTAAACCTTTGGCAGAAGGAAATGGTGACAACGATAAGGCCATGTTCTCAAGTGTTCTCCTTTGATGGATATTCAGGGATACAGCAGTTAAAATGGCCAGAAGAAAATTAACCTAGCTGGTGCGTTTTGAATGTCTAACCTCATTTATTTAACTTCCTTCTCCCCCAGGAACTTGGCTGGAATGTGATGACCTAAAAGGCCTATGTTCTGAAAGGCGTGAGAAATTTGAAGTTCTTGCTTCAGAGATCCATATTGTTATTTGGGAAAGAAGAACATCTGAGATGACAGATAAAACATCTGCCTGCCTTCCACTTAAAAAGACTAGTGATGAGCATGCTTTTGGTGATGAGGAACAAGCCTCTCCAGCGTGGTGTTCTGTGGGTGATGCTGCCTCCGCCGAGCTGTCCTCAGGAACTCTCCCCACCAGTGTGTCATTTGCTCCTAATACTCTTTCGCAGGGTCAGGCTGTAGCTCACGGACATCATTTGCTTTCCGGTCCAGAAGGTTTGGGGGACGACAATATTTTATCTTTGACACTTGAAGAAATACAGGTTAACTCTGAAAGTTTCCCGTTTGAAAATAAACCTGTGGCAGAGAATGCAGGAGTTGGCAAAACAAAGGCTTTGCAATCACAAGAGTCACTACTGGCTTCTTTAGTATCCGCTCCATGTGTTGGAAACCTGACTCAAGACCAATTCATGGATTTAAAGCTTCCGTCTCAAACTGTAAATGCAAGCGTGCGATTTGCAGCGCCGAATGCCGAAGACACGGGGATTGCTGCACCTGTGAATAATATCCCCGCTACTGATCCTGTACACGGTGGGCAGCAGGAAGTTGAGGGCACAGTGGCCCACGAGAAGGACACTCCATTGACACGGTTTCCTTCACCAAAGACTGAGAAATTAAAACCCGAACAACAGGTTACATCTCAGGTATCTAATTTGAAGAAAAACGAAACGGCAGCATTTTCTCAACCTGTAACAGCAAAGCCACTGCAGAATCCATCTCTGAAAGACACTCCGAAGAAACCATTTGTAGGAAGTTGGGTTAAAGGCTTATTAAGCAAAGGTGCTTCTTTTATGCCACCTTGTGTTTCGGCTCGTAATAGGAACACTGTAACTGATTTGCAGCCTTCGGTTAAGGGGGCAAGTAATTTTGGTGGCTTTAAAACTAAGGGTGTGAACCAAAAGGCTACCCGGGCATCCAGGAAAGCTAATAGGTGTGCAAGGAAGCCTCCTACGGTTAGCACCCCGCCACCAAGTCATCCACTGCCTGGTGGCACGACTTCTCATGTTCATGCTAATGTTACTGCTGATTCAGATGTTCTGAAGAAATGTGAAGACGCCCCCTACGGAGCTCACCGCAGTCACAGTTTCTGTGTCAAAGAACATGGTGTTTCTTCTGCAAACCATGGAGACTCAGTTGAGGGTCAGATTCATAAACTTCGTCTCAAGCTTCTTAAAAAACTTAAGGCAAAGAAGAAGAAATTAGCTGCTCTTATGTCTTCCCCCCAAAACGGAGCGCTTCCAAGTGAAAATTTAGAACATGTGTCCCATTGTGGGTCTCCAAACGACTGTGACTCGATAGAAGACTTGTTAAAAGAACTACAGTATCAGATCGATACCGCTGAGAATAAATCTGGATGCACCGCGGTTCCATACAGTGGTCAGAGTCATGAAGAGATTTTGGCAGAACTGTTGTCTCCTACAGCTGTTGTCTCAACAGAGCACTCGGCAAATGGGGAGGCTGATTTCAGGTATTTAGAAATGGGAGATGACCACGTCGCAGCACCAGTGCCTACTGAGTTAGATGACATTCCCCAAAATACACACCTGAGACAGGACCATAATTACTGTAGCCCCACCAAGAAGAATCCGTGTGAAGTTCAGCCAGACTCACTGACAAATAATGCCTGCGTTAGGACATTGAACTTGGAAAGTTCCATGAAGACTGATATTTTTGATGAGTTTTTTTCCACTTCGACATTAAATTCTTTAGCAAATGACACATTAGACTTACCTCATTTTGATGAATATCTGTTTGAGAGTTGTTGATTGCATGCTATCTTCTTTTAGTTTAATATTTATTATGGCTCTTGGAAAACTTAATATGTTGTTAAGTAGTATTTATACACTGGCCTTGTCATGAACAAAATGTAAGCTACGCGAGGTTTTACCTTTGGTTCTACCCACAAAGCATGTAATCTGTTTTACAAATTAAAATGATCAGGAATTGGTTTTCCTTGTTTGCTTCATTTTGTATTGTAGGAGAGTGAGTTTTTCAAAATGTTAAAAATGATACAGAGGAGTGTCTAGTTTCTGGCACTTTTTACATTTGGGTACATTAAATTTCTACATTTTAATTTTCAGTTACAGTGGTTCAGGAGAAACACTAGTTTGTACAAACTTAAGTCATTGTACATGGGATATGAATGTGTGACTGGTAATCGTTCTGTGGTCATAGATCCTAACGCCTGTTTCTTATACCAGTCAAGTGCTGTGGAATGTAAACCTCCCCCAAAGAACTTTCCTTCTCTACTTAGTAAGGATGGCAGGAACCTTGTTACTAGAACTTTAAGTAACGTTACATGATCAATAAATGATCTCTAACAGGAAAAGAATCTATTTTTGTGTTATATGCAAAGAGTCCACATGATCATAAATCTCATATTTTTCCCACACATTTATTTCCGCAAGCAAATTTGGACGCCATCCAACAGTTGTTCTAGGGAGAAAATAATAACCAAGTGCTTATAAAGCTTGCTGTATGTTACATTCTGTTTTGTATGAAACACTAATTCATTGAAATCCCAACATTTCTGGGGCACCTGAGTGGCTCAGTCGGGTGAACGTCAGATCTTGATCTTGGCTCAGGATGTGATCTCACAGTTGGTGAGTTCAGGCCCCACGATGGGCTCTATGCTGGTGGCATGGAGCCTGCTTGGGATTCTGTCACCTCTCTGCCCCCTCCCCTCGTCTGTGCACACCGTCTCTCAAAATAAATAAACCTTAAAATCAAAACAAAAATCAACATTTCTGTGAGCAGGCTCCTCTTATCACACTTGACCTAAAAAAACAGCACAGAGCTTAGTAAGTCGTACAGCCGGGTTTGAGTAGCGTGGTTCCTGCAGCTGTTAGAAGCATGTGTTCCCCCTCAGGACCCACTTAAAATTTGGTTGCGTAAACAGCACCACTGCAATAGTGATTTGAGTTACTAGGGGTAGTTCCTAAGGTTTTAAGGGTGGCAGTCTTGGGATAGAGTACTCTGGTACTCGGCACTTCGTGATTGATTTGTCCAATTTGCTTTCCGTCCCCTCCCCCGCCCCCATTTTCTTTTTTTTATCACAAAAGTACCGCGTGTTTATTGTCAGGAGAAGCTTGGAACATCCAGAAAAATAGGAAGATTTTGAATCTTCGATCTTTACACTTAGTGGTAATAACTACCACGAACATTTTCACATTTGTATACAAATAGACTTTAAGAAAGAAATTCTACTCGACCTGTTTGTACAATCTGTTTTAACGTTTAATGAGCATTTTTTCCGTCTTAACAGCTTTGGCAACTTTGGGATAGCTCCATAATATTAGGTTGTACGGATTATCGTTGTTTTACCAATCTTGAGATTTCAAGGTGATTTGTACCGTTTTGTTATTATTCATTGTGCCGCAACAATTCTTGTTAAGTTTTTGCGCAGATTTTTTCTTTCTTATTTTTGTCTTATTTTCTGGGAGTGGAATTGCTGGGTCAGAGGATATGCACTTTTAAAGTCTTTTAATGATGGCATGATTGGCTTTCCTGAATCCTCACCAACACCAAGTAGTAGCATTGAGGGAGCAAAAAAACCTTGGCTGTTTTTTTGTTGTTGTTTTAACATTTTCATGATTACTAGTGCGGTTGAGTATAACTTTATATGACGTTATATACTTATATAATGATTGGCCAGTTGACTTTCTCCAAGAACTTGCTTAATCATTTGAATATTTCTAGATTTCTGGGAAGTACCAAACAGTGTTGTAAACCTCAGAGATAAAGCAGTAACAAAAGAAATTCTTGCCCTTTAGAAGGAGCTTGCCTTCTAAACAAGGAAATAAATATATCATGTTAAGTGGTAACAGATACAGTTGATGGTCACTTGTGGTTCTCTTCTAGAAAGTTTCCACAAGCATTCCATGAATATGAAATACTGAACCACTGCTCCTAGGGGAATTGCAGGGTTAGGTTCCTGTGAGCCTCTGGTTGCAACATTATCGTCAACTGATCAACAAATAACCTTGTTTTTTCTGTGCTTCTGTTTAAAAACACCTCAGGTAACATATATCGTTGGTTCATTCCCATTGAGTACAAGGCCAACAGCACTTTAAGTCACGCCTGAAGGAAGCTTATCTAACACATAAGGCACATCACACCTTTCTTGTGCTTAGGAACATCAGACAGCAGTTTAACACTACACTTGAGGTACATTTTGAACAGTGAAATCACCAAAAACACGCAAAAGATGTGGCACTAGATATATTGTAAAAAGGACACTTACAGCATGAGAGCTGAATCAAGGCAGTGTTGACCTGTTAGACCTCACCTGGGGTCATATGTGTTGGGCGGCTCTGTGGGTGTCCATAATAACCACATTGTAAGTGTTGATTTTTAAGGTTATAAATCTAAGCATGTAGGCAAAGTCACAATCTGCATCATGAGGATTTAGTCAAATAGCACTGAATGCTGTGGAGGAAAACAGCAGGTGAGCGCATGGGAGGACTCAGACTGAGTGGATTGGGAAAGTTTTCTTGGAGATGGGTGTCATTTGGCAGGGACTTCAGCGAAGTTAGGGAGTTGGGCCATGTGACTGTGTAGAGGAAGGGCATTCCAGGAAGAACAAAAGTCCAGAGGAGTGAGGGTGCTTGGCATGATTGAGGACTAGGAAAAGTCCATTGCGGTTGAGCAGAGACAAAGGGAAAGAGAATTAAAACACAAGATGAAGGAGGTTGGCAGAAGCCAGTTTTTGAATGGTTTTGTGGGCCATAGCGAAGACCTTGTTAACACTTGAGAATAATGGAGGCCACTAGAAGGTTTCAGGCAAGGGCAGGATATCTAGTCTTAGATTCAAAAGGATCCCTTATGCGTGGAGAATGACTATAGCCGGTCAGAGTAGAAGCCATAGTCTGTTACAGCCTCCCCAGAGTTTAGGGTGATCCCTGTGGAGGTGTTAAAAAGTAGCTGGATTACTGTTGCATTTCAAAAGAAGAGCCAACGGGATGTGTTGATGGGTTGGATGTGGGGCAGAAAGAGGAGTCGTAGGTTTTGTTGCCTGAGCAGATGGGTCATACTATTTACTGACATGGGACAGGCTTGGGAAGGAAAAAATTTAAAGCAAAGCACTCACTCATTCAATTTTGAATATATGTAAGGTTCCCATTAGGCTGCCAAGTGGAGATAATCTAATAGGAAGAGGCGGACACTAGAGACTCCTACTTAGGAATTATGAATACGTGATCGTATTTAATGTCCAGTAAAGGATGGAGTCATTTAGGGAGTTGAAATAACTGGGGAACAGGAAGAGCCATGGAAGGGACGTGAGTTGTGGTGTCCTGAAAAGGGAAGAAAGCTGTTTTTTTTTTTTTTTTTTTTTTGAGGCGGAGTGATGCTGATGTGTCAGATGCTGCTGAGAAGTAGTGTAAGGTGAGGACCGAGAATGAGCATTGGCTTTTGTAACTGGAAAGTCTTTGGTAACTTGGTGAGGACAGTTCAGTGGAGTTGGGACAAGTATGAGTGGGCTCAAGAGAGAAGGGATTGAGAGAAAGTGCAGATAGAGACCTACCCTTTTGAAACATTCACCTGGTGCCCGGTGAGGGAGTGAGGGGTCAAGATTTTTGTTAATGTCTTTAAGACGGGAGATGTCATAGTATGTGTATGTGTGGACCTGAATGGATGTTGTAGATGAGAGGAGTGATAGCTGCCGCAGTAAATTTCTCCAGGGCTGGGGACCCAGTGTCTAAGAGGAGGTGTGACCTTAACGAGCTAGAAGGAGTTTATCCATTTTATTTTTTTTTAATGTTTATTTATTTTTTTTTTTTTAATTTTTTTTTTTTTTCAACGTTTATTTATTTTTGGGACAGAGAGAGACAGAGCATGAATGGGGGAGGGGCAGAGAGAGAGGGAGACACAGAATCGCAAACAGGCTCCAGGCTCTGAGCCATCAGCCCAGAGCCCGACGCGGGGCTCGAACTCACGGACCGCGAGATCGTGACCTGGCTGAAGTCGGATGCTTAACCGACTGCGCCACCCAGGCGCCCCTAATGTTTATTTTTGAGAGAGAGAGGATCTGAAGCGAGCTCCCCACTGACAGCAGAGATCCCGATGTGGGGCTTGAACCCGCGAACTGTGAGATCATGACCTGAACTCAAGTTGAACGCTTACCTGAGCCACCCCAGAGCCCCCAGGTTTATCCACGTTAATACTAGAGAAGACAAATATATGGGTACAGATATTAGGAGATGTGATGATTGGGCAGTGAGGAAGGTCACATTTTTATTTTCTCAGGGATACAGTAATATTACCAGCTGAGTATGAGTGTTGGGGGAGTTGAACATTGAGTGAGAGAAGTTAGAATTTTTAGTCTGAGAGCTAATTGAACAGGGGCATGGCAATAGGCTCACTAGGCCGTATAGAGAACCCACCAGACGTTTATGGCCGTAAGTTTTAACCCAAATGAGCCAAGATGGCTGTTTTTCTCTAATCACATTTGCTGCTCAGGACAGAAAGAGTAGATGGGAAGTTGGATCCAGCCAAGGTTAGAGGTATTGCCAGGTAAATGGGACAGAGGAGAAAAGGAATTAAGGCTTTATGCAAGGAAAATGATTTTAAGGATGTGATAAGGAGGGCTAGAGGGACATAGGACAGGTGGTGATCATTTAAAAAGTGGTGGCAGATCTCAGTGGATTGGAGGTGGGTGCGAAGAATGCCAGCGCGGGACTAGTTGGAGTAAGAAAGCAGCGTGCTTGAAACTGAGCTTTTGGAAACAGTGCAGTTATTGGCGATGACAAGGTCTGAAGTGTGACAAGGGAAGTGCATGGCCAAGGGTCCATGAAAAGTGAGGAGATGAAGGAATCAAGAGGCCAGGATGGTGTTTGGATAGACTTTGTGGAAGGCAGAGTCATTTAAATGGCGGCAGGAGTCCTGGTGGAAAGAAATATACAGTAAGCCAGGAGCTAAAATCCTCAAGGAAAGGCGGAATACCACGAAAATGGCTGATGGCCGCAAAGGAACAGCGTGCGTGGTTCAGTCTAATGGTCTGTGCTTCAAAGGCATGGGAGGGTTATAATGAAGAGGGGAACAGTGGTTGAAAAAGCCACTAGGAGAAATTTGATAGAAATTTTACATTATTTTATATTCTTTTCCTTTCGGTATTATGTTTTAGCCAGGTCATTTCCACACCCCAAGTATACAAATATTTACATATATCTTCTGGTAAAGCTAGGTTTCTTTTCTTTCTTTTTTCTTTCTTTTTTTTTTTTCAGTCATGAATCTTTAATTCTTTTGGAATGTATTTTGATATGCTGCACTGAGGTTTTTCTCCCCTGATAGTAAATTTGTTTGAACACCATTTGCTGAATCAACTTACTGTTCTTTAACCATTCAGGATACACCATTCACCTATCTTTCATATTAAATGTAACAAATGTTCAATTCCTGTGTAAGTTGAGGGGGAAATTTTGGTGCTCAGTGGTAGAATGCCAATTAAACAGTGTAAATCTCAATTTTCCAGGAGAAAATACGCTGGGAGGAAAGTCTATTAAATTTTAACTGTTTTTTTCTTGCAGTTAACATTATTATAATAATGTACTCTGCAAGTCAGAAACACTGGACGAAAAGTGGAAGATTTATTAGAGTTTTGTTCTGTTTTTGTTCGCTTCCGGTTGTATTGAGATATAACTGACCTACATCTCTGCATAAGCTTAAGGTATACAGCATAATGCTTTGGCTTATAATCACAAAAATGATTACTGCAATCAAATTTAGGTAACTTTAGAGTTTTGCTAGGTACCACAAATACAAGCAACACAAAATGGACTGCTTCTCCAAACGCAGAGCCTGGGGGCCAAAAAACATTGATCAATATGTGTTATGGCAGAGGATGACGAGGAAGGGTGGGATCCATCTGGGAGGTTAGAGAAAGCATCCCAAAGAAGTCACATTTAAACTAATGACTTCATTCCGAGCAGTTTCCAGCGGCAACCCCTCCTGTGGGTGCCTGTAAAGAGTCCCCCATAGTTGGTTGGCTCTGAACAGGCCTGCTCAGCGAGCTTATCTGTGACTGTCTTTCTGACTCTCTTTCACTTTTGAGCACCAGGACCTCCACACCCCTTCTGCCCAACCAGTGTTCCCTCAGGAAGCCACAGAAGAGGCAAAGGAGGCAGAACGGCATACCAGGTTGTTTCTAATCCGAGCAGATCCACGAAAAGGGGCTTATCAACTTCTGCAACATAGCAAACGGGCTAAAGTGACAACAAATCTAGTACCGGAGAAGTGTAAAATACAGTCGTCAGGAGTTAAAATGTAACCACAGAAGCAAGAGGTCATCGAGAGAAAAGGAACTTGTGAAAGACTTCACATCTCAAGATGGAAATTCATTTTGTTTGGTTATTGCAGGTACTTAATAGCTTGGTAAAGCACCCTTCTTGCCAGCCTTCTCTTTTTAGTATACCTTCCCACCAGGTTTGGAGGCGGAGATTGTGGAATATGCTGAGGTTCAAATGTCTACAACACCAGATATTTACTGCTCCCCCAGCCCTAAGGCAGTGTAAACCAGGCCAATTCAGCAGGATGGCAAAATGTTTGCAGCAGTAAACTGATGTCCCCGCTGGCCACGAAAGTTGTGGTTCCAGTAAAGAACCTCCTTGCTAGATGATTAATGGAGAAATTCTGTATTTCAAACTTCAGTTCTATGTTGAGTCACATCCAATGTAGATTTTCGCCTATGTAGTTTACACTCTAGTGAATTTCAATTATCAGACTAGCCTAAACTCTAGTATTAAAGTGAATATGTTGTTCAATTAGGTATAAATAAACACCCCTGTGCTCACACACACATATGATAATCTATAATAATCGACTTCCCAGCTTAGTACTAAGATAGTCGGTCTCCTTAAAGTGTGTATTTGATTTACTTTGTCACTTTATCTTAGGGAATAACTAGTTTGAGTCCTCTTTGGCAGACGGTAATTTCTGTTCTGTTTTTACTAAAAAGAAAAAAAAAGCAATGAAAAATGGCTCAATTCCTCCAAGGGGGTAATAAAATATGACAGTTTGCTGGATGTCATTAAAGTAACTTGCAAGGAAAGAAATACAAATTGGTATCTGCTGTGCTGTAAATCCCCATAGAAGCAACCCTTAAAGGATCAATATAGTAAAGCCCTTCACATCAAGTCATTGCAGATTATAAAAATAAGGTATTAAGTGTTAAAACCCCAAAGCAGCCTTTTTTGGGGGTCTGAAGTCATTTATTACTAATTTTGCGTATCTACTTAATTGCTCAGCAAAAAAAAAGAAAGAAAAAGAAAAATTGGTTTCTTGGTGGCTTGTCAATAGTATTAGACTATTCTAGTTCTTTGTATTACCTTAAAAGCTTCAGTTTAGTAATTTTTCCATCCCTAAACACTTTGGATTTGACATACTTTATAACCTTTATCACTAATTAGAATATAAATACAATAAATACAGGGGCGCCTAGGTGGCTCAGTTAAGTGTCAGACTTTGGCTCGGGTCATGATCTCATGGTTCACGGATTCAAGCCCCGAATCAAGCTCCGTGCTGGCTGCCTCTCTCTCTCTGTCTCTCCCTCTCTCTGTGCCCTTCCCCAGCTCACTCTTGCGCACACGCTCTCTCCTTCTCTCTCAACATAAATAAAAACTTTTTAAAAAATGAAGACTGATTCTGGGACTAGATTTTTTTTTTTTTTTCTTTTTGGGGCTAGGTTTTAGATGAACTCCATGGTGGAGAACCAGCCACTAGTACGGTAAACTGAAAGTATGGGCAATGTATAATTTCTCCAATTTCAAGATTTCTTTAAGACCCCTCCAACATCAAGCAACACTATCACCATTTCCTGGGTCACCCAGGCTGTAAATGTAGGCACCACCCTCCACATTTCCCTCTTGTTTCAGTCTCTAAATCTTATCCAGTCTTCCCTTGAATTACATCCTTCGTTTCTAAAGTCACCTCATTGCCTCTCCTTTGAAACATAATTTCCTCTTAACTGTTCTCTGATCTCTTATTTTCCCTATTCTGTTGCCAGACCAACCATCAAGACTAAATTGCATTACATCCTGAAACAGAAACCTTTAACAGTTACTCCCTTACTTTATAGGGTAAAGTCTAGCCTCATCCTTTGGTCTTCAGGGCCCTTCCGCAAGCTAAGAACATTTTCAGTGCGCTCTATTTAAGTACATTTGTTCCATATTCTGGTTAGGCTCCTCTCCTACCCACCCCCATCTTGTCTCCAAATTTTGCCAGCTTTAAATAGCTCTCCCCTGCCTTCTGGCCTGTCCAGATCTTTCAGGGTTGTTTCAAATCCTCCACGGAGACACAATCCAGCCTATCTGTGTTGACTTCCTCCTTTACTGCCTGGGAACATTTTTCTGTGGCCCTCACGCTGGCACTTCATCATATGCATTTTTATCTGAGTATCTATCTCTGTTAATCACATACTCTGAGAAGGCAGGGAACGCATCTGTCCTGAGCATGTGCATGTGACAGGCCTGTGCTAGGTGAGCAAACAATGTGAATAAAGACGCAGTCACTACACTCCAGGGGTTCGTATTCTAGCGTAGGTGACAAGTAACTCCCTGTTTTCAGGGTAGCGTGATGAATGAATGGAGGAGGGGCATCAGGGGAGGCCTCCCTGAGAAGGTAACTCCTCTGCGGATGTTACCCAGGTGTGTACAGAGGGGGCGGGGACTGGCACATCAGGGTAACGGGAAAGACATCTGGGGGGTGGGGGGTACAGGGCAGCATGCGCCATTGAAGGAACTCCTGGTAAATGCATATAACCACTAGAAGTTTTCATGCAGGAACATGGTAGGAGACAAGGCCACAGGTCATGAAAGCCTCTGTGTATTAAGCTCAAGAATTTGAACTGCATCTTGAAGGAAGCAGTTTGGAATCTAAAATGATCACTAAGAACAGAAGTTGGTCTCTTCCCTCAAGGAGCTTATAACCTAGTATAAATACGATCAGCTTAAAGCGGAAGGATATGCTTTCTAAGGCCTCATAACTTAAGTATTAGCAACTATTATGCCTCCTTCATCTTGAAGTGTTGGACTAGATTTGGACAGTACATGAATGATCTTATGACCTAACTGCCTTCCCTTTTCTTGTTTCTACTATAATCTATCCATAAGTATGAGTGGAAAGCTTGGAATGTGGGGGGTGGGGGGTGGGGGAGGGGGGCCGGCTACTGCTGAATCTGCCTGAAATTCTCCAAGTGCAACACTGTGTCTCCTTTTTTAGGGCTTCTCACTAGACAACAGAGGGTATTTTATTATCAACAATTATTTGATAAATAATTATCAGTCAGCATTTGCCAAGGCATTTCCTAAGAGACCGCCGAGTGACGCAGCTAACTTATTCCTTCTTCCGAGTCTCTCAGTTCTATCCAGGAAAAGTACATCCCAGAGACAAAGCACCCACCACATGACCTCAATCTTGGCAGGAACGAATTATAGCATCACGTTATCATATTATCGTGTGGTTCTCTATCTTTATAGAAAGTCTTATGTGAACCATCTGCTTGTAAAAGATCTGTGTCTTCTGTGAGACCGGAGTTGAAAACACGTCATTGGAAACCTTTTAGCAAGAACTCATACAAACAATTTCTGCCTGAGTTTAATTTCAGGGAAAATTGTGTCAGCGATCTAACGCAAACAGTAACACCTTTGCCTAGGTTCAAGTCCATTGTCCAAAACAGAGCTCCGTTTAGCACAGTTACGTGGGGCGATTATGCCCCCACATACTTTTAGGTGACTCCCCTTGCATATGTTCATCGAACAGCTCCTCGGATTCTTCTGGCAGTAGATAAGGCAGTATTGAGTAAGTACATTTACTTTTTGGTGGTATCCGATTTTCTGGGAGAGACTCACTTGCCAAGGGGCATTTATTCCCCCCCCCCCCCCCCCCCCCCGTTACAGTTACTGCTGTTGAAGCACAATCTTGGGCCGGTCTCCCGAAGACTGTGTGTAGGTTTCCCGTGGATAAATGACCACGGGAACTGAATGACCAAGGCACAAGCTGCCAGTCCAGACGCAGAGTCCCTCTTAGATCCGCCCCCGCCGTGCAACAAATACTGAGAGGACAAGGTCTTCCTCTAGCCTGGAAGCGTGGTGGCGTCGTACTCCCGTTCGACTAAAAATCTCAGGCTTGCCATTTTAAAATGGATCCGTGTCGAGGTCATCTCAGGAAAATGAGCGCTGCCCGTCCCTGGGTGGGCTCGAACCACCAACCTTTCGGTTAACAGCCGAACGCGCTAACCGATTGCGCCACAGAGACCCAGCTACCAGGCTCGCCGCGCGGTGTGTACAGATTTCCGCGGCCGCGGAGGCTCTCGCCGCCCAGGGCGTCGCCGCGCGAGCCGGACGGAGGAGCGCGCGGAGGAGCGCGCGGAGGAGCGTGCGGAGGAGGCGGCG
Organism: Prionailurus bengalensis; assembly: GCF_016509475.1. Taxonomy (NCBI): domain Eukaryota; kingdom Metazoa; phylum Chordata; class Mammalia; order Carnivora; family Felidae; genus Prionailurus; species Prionailurus bengalensis. Next base: position 9,889,364 of record NC_057343.1, read on the forward strand.
GGAGGGGCCGCGGCTGCGGGCGGCCCGGCGCGGGCGCGCGGGCGCGCGGGCGCGAAGAGGCCGAGCCCGCGGCCGCGCGGGGAAGGGAGGGGGGGGGGACGAGGCGCGCCCCCGCGGGCGGCGCCGGCCCCGGCCCGAGCTCGTGAGCGCGCCCGCGCTGGGGCGCGAGCCCGGGGCACGCGGTGGGGCGCGCCCTGCGTGTCTGCGCGGGCCGCGTGCTGGGCGCCGCCGGGTGCCCGCGGCCCCCAGCAGACGCCGCCCTGGGTCCCGCGGGGAGAACTGGGCAAAGGGGTCCCGGTAGAGCCTGTGAGAGAAGAAGCAAGTGCGGTGTGGGCTCGGAGCACGGGGGCCGCGTGTGTCAGGCCCCAAACTGTAGGGCTGGCTTTCCCAAGCGTCGCGTGTGTCCCCTCGCCCCGAGGCTTCCCACCCCCCCCCCCCTTCGGCACCACCCCTCACCGTTACCTTTTAATTCCGCAGGCACCGTGCGTCTGCGCCCGGGCCGAACGTCGATCTGTGCTTGGGCTAAAGAATGTAAGATGTGTTTCCCTTCCTGAGCCCCAGCCGGTGCCCGCTTGGAGGGCATGTGGCCTCCGTTGATCAGGCGGAGTTTAGGGGACATCAGAAGGGGGCTTCGTGGAGGGTGTGGCGGTTAAGATAAGCTGCAGACATCCTTCTGGGTGGCCAGTCCCTAGAGCTCGGTGGGGCCGCCTCCCCGCTCCTGGCCCTACAGCCTGGGGAGTCCACTCCAGCTCTCCGGGGCGTAAAGCCGGTCCTTGAGTGTTCCTGTTTCCGTCCGATTTGACCGGACACCCACTCCTCCCCCAAGTTCTTTTTCTCAGCATTCACCCCCCCTCCCCCGTTTAGAAGCGCACGGTTCTGTGCCCTTAAGTACAGCTGTATCGCTGTGCAACGGCCACCGCTTCCAGCGCTTTGTCCTGGCCTCGACTGAGGCTCTCGACCCCTCAAGCGCGAGCGCCTCATTCCCCTCTCCCCCCCGACCCTGCCAATCACCCTTGTCCTTTCTGTCCCTATGACTTTGACTATAGGCAGCTCATGGGAGTGGAATCGGACGGTCTTTGTCCTTTTGCGACCACGGCTTATTTCACTTAGCGCCATGGCCTCAGAATCCAGCCATATTGTTGCCTGGGGCAGCATTTCCTTCCTTTCTCACGATGAATCATGTCCCATTGTGTGAACAGGCCACATCTTTACCCATTCATCCGTCTGGGGACACTTGGGTGGCTTCCGCCTTTTGGTTTTTGTGACTGATGCTGCAGTGATAGTGATCATGGGTGTGCAAGCATCTCTTTGAGGCTTTGCCCTCCGTTCTTTTGGGGGTCTCCCCAGCTGTATAATTGGGGAATTGTATGGTAATCCCCTTTTAAAAATTTTTGAGCCGCCATCACACCATTTGCCACACCGGGTGTGTGCCATTTCACGTTCCCGCCACCCCGGGTTTCTCTTTCTCCCTATCCTCACCAACCTCCCTGCCCACCAGCCCCCCCCCCCCCCTTTTTTAAGTAGTCATCCCAATGGGTGCGAAGTGTTATCTCATTGTGGTTTTGGTATGCATTTCCCTAACGATTAGTGATGCGGAACATCTTTTCTGAACCCATCTTCCTCTACTCGTTTCCTCCTAGCAAGCCAGCTCTGCTTTATTGAGGAGTAAGCTGAGAGTGACAGAGGGCAGCGTCTGATAAGAGGGCAGCTTTTGACAAAGAGTGGAGACAGCGGACAAAGTGGAGGCCGCAGGGAAGCCTGAGCCGCGCGAGGAGAGGGGGTGAGGGAGGAGTCTTCTGAGGAGGGCCATCTAGAGATTTTGTCCTCACGAGGATCTTGTTCATCTGCGTTGGGCGACTTTGGGGGTCCGTTGTGTTTGTCCTGGCTCTGTAGGGATGTTTATGTATGTGTTGCTTGCGAGGGGCCAAGGGTGAAGGAGGGATTGATGACCTCCACCTTGTACGTATCGGAACGGCTGTTTTTGGAACTGCCTTTGCAAAAGTGAATTTAAGATTATGCTAATGTAACAGAACCTTCTATCTGCATTTTCGGTTTCTTAAGAACTGTGGGAATTCTTGTCTAAGTGTTGAAATAATGATCTCTTTTTTGCATGATCCCTCTTAAAAGCACAGGGAGATCTTTCAGAGGTATGAGAAATAGAACTTTCTATAACTCCATTCAACTTTTATTTTCAGCCTTGTTCTGCTGCTGCCCAAAGCACAATCTCAGTTAACTCAGGATTCTCTCTGTCTGCTTCTCTGGAGTTGTTTCCAAGGGCTGACAGTTGGTTTTTAAACTTTTTAAAAAATGTTTATTTATTCATTTGGAGAGACAGAGAGAAAGAGAGAGCAGGGGAGGGGTAGAGAGAGAAAAGAGAGAGAATACCAGGCAGGCTCCTCATTGTGAGCACGAGCCTGATGCGGGGCTCGAACTCACGAACCGTGAGATCGTGACCTGAGCCCAAATCTAGAGTTGGACGCTCAACTGACTGCACCCCGCGGGCACCCCTCCAAGAGTTGGCACTTTGGAGGGGTGGTCGTTCATCTGGTGCTTGAGTCACACGTGCACACAGATTGCTGAGAAGGCCATTTTGCTCCTGTTGTGGGTCCCCTAGCTCTCCTGTGCATCCATTGAGGGATGGGAATCTCTTGTAAACTTGGTGCTGGTGCATCAACCATTCCATAAAGTCCTTCCTGGCACAATCCCCTCTGCTTATGGAGCCTCGTTATGGCCTCCCCAGATTCGCATGTTAAAGTCTAATCTCCAGTGTGCTGGGTTTTGGAGGTGAGGCCTCCGGGAGGTACTTGGGAGCCCTCATGAATAGGATTAGTGCCCTTTTAAGAAGAGGCCAGAGAGCCAGCTCAACCTTTTCCCACCGTGTGAGGCCACGGCAAGCGGTCAGCAGTCTGCAACCCGGAAGAAGGCTCTCCCCAGAACCTGACCAGGCTAGCATCCCGATCTGAGACCGCCAGCCTTCGGAACTGGGAGAGAGAGGGTGCTGCTGTTTATAAGCTACCCGCTCTGTGGCACTTTGTGGCGACAGATAGGACCGCAAGCTTTTCTGTTCTCGTCATCCGTGCCCGCACCCCTCTGTTTCTCCTGCCCCCTCGTGTGGGATGTGTAAGCGAGGTGTGTGTGTGAAAGGAAAAAGAAACAACGCTAGATGTGCTCTTGATATCCCGAGTCCCGTCTGAAAGTCTATGGGTGCCCTTCCAGTCAGACTCGTTTGAAAGTATTACCTAATGTTCTCTATCAAGAGACCCTGGGGTCTCTCTTCCTCTGTATTCACGTGGGTACAATGGTTTTCCGAAAAGAAGACGACTTAACAGGCCCGTCGCGTCTAAGAAGTTACAGGTGCTTATAAAACCCTAGAGTGGGCATTCCAGGAACTAGATGGTTCTGTGCATTGCAATTCCACTCTCCCACTAACATGTAAGGTCTCCAGGGACAGAGGTTTTAGCCGACTGTGCTCCCTGCTGAATCCCCAGCACCTGCAACATTCTCTGGCACAGCAGGCACTCAATAACTATGTGCTGAGTCAATGAGGAAATAAAAGCCGTAAGCTCTAAAGTGAACTGGAAAAAAATAGAACATAACAGAAAAATTAAATTGCTAGTATAAGGAGCACTTGCCAATTAATATGAAAAACCTCTTTGCAACTCAACCAAAAGAAATCAAACAAATGCAAAAGAATGGGGGCATGAAGCGAATATTCCCGAAAGAGGAAATACACTTGACCATTATAATCATAAAAGTTTGGCTGTCAAAATCAAAATTAAATGACATAAAAATGTTCTTTTTCCCAAGTAGCAAAAAAAAAAAAAAAAAAAAAAAAAAAGAGAAAAGAGATAACACTAAAACACCATCATGGATATAGAGGCTGTTCTCACACAGGGCTGATGGGTGTGAACTTGGAGTAGTTTTTCTGGATGGCGGTTTGGTAACATAAACATTAAACAATGCTTATCCCCTATCCTTCTAGAAATTCTATGTTAGAAGTCACAAGAAAGCAAACAGAGATGTGACTAAAGTTTTTATTATCACAGTATTATATATCATAGTGATAAATAGGAAACAACCTGAACATCCCGCAATAGAAGAAAATGATGAATGTGGCATATTTAGAAGATAGAGTATTAGTTATACAGACATCAGAAATAATTTTTTAAAAGAATATTAAAAACATATAGGCGTGATAAAGCGTGGTAAGTTAAAAGCAGGATAGAGAAACGTATAATCATAAAAACAATATTTTCTTTTTTTAAAAAAACCTATTTATTTATTTATTTATTTATTTATTTATTTATTTATTTATTTTTGAGAGAGAGAGAGAGAGAGAGAGAGAGAGGGACCAAGCAAGTGGAAGGTGCAGAGAGAGGGGGTCAGAGGATCCAAAGCAGGCTCCACGCTGACAGCAGAGAACCTGATACGGTGCTCAAACTCACGAACCGCGAGATCATGACCTGAACTGAAGTCAGACGCTTAACTGACTAAGACACCCAGACGCCCCCGTAAAGACAATATTTTCAAAGAAGATTTGGCAACAGAGCCCTGATAAAATGTCAAATTCAAAGGTAAGATGGGGACTTGTCCAATCATGATAACTCAGAACTGCCCGGTGTTTTCTACGCATCTGGCTGGTACGGACGTGACATATATATCACCTCACTTAAACCCCTAGCAACCCTATGAGGCAGACGCTATGATTCTAATTTTGCAGGTGAAAGAATGTACGCAGGAAGCCATTTGTTCAGGTTACAGAGCCAGTGAGCGGTGGGACCAGGTTTCAGACCTGGAGTCAGGCTCTGGAGGCCACGCTTGTAACCTTGACCCACACAGCCTCTCACTGCCTGTGGGGCAGGAGCCCACAGGGCGGTGCGTGTGTGTGTGTGTGTGTGTGTGTGTGTGTGTGTGTGTGTAGTTTTGGTGAAACCTCCAAAAGAGTGTTAGTGGTTATGCCTGGGTGGTGGTTTGTATTTTCTTTGCCTCTTTTCGCTATTTCCTCAAGCATTTGCACAAGCAGTACTTTTAAGGAGCCAGTGATGAAAGGCGACAGCAGCAGTTTCCCGAAATTACAGGTAGAGGGTGGTAGGTGGTTATTCTCCACTTGGTCTGTCTGGGGCCAGAAGAGTGCCCGCGTGAGGTGGCGACTTGGGCAGCCCAGCGTGCGGACTTGCGGGTCTTGGCCGAGCACAGCGTAACCGTCAATGCTGGCCTCTCTTCTCCAAGTCTTCAACCCCCTGAGAGAAGGGTGTCTGGGGAACGTGTAAACTTCTGCGGGGAGTTTTACAACGTGTGACTCTTCAGTAATGAATATGCTTTCATTTATTTATTAAAAAAATTTGTTTTAAATGCTTATTTATTTTTGAGAGAGAGAGAGAGAGAACAAGCAAGGGAGGGGCAGAGAGAGGGAGACACAGAATCCGAAGCAGGCTCCAGGCTCCGAGTTTCGGTACAGAGCCCAATGCGGGGCTCGAACCCACAAGCCGTGACATCATGACTTGAGCCAAGGTCGGCCGCTCAACCGCCTAAGCCACCCAGGCACCCCAAATATGCTTTCATTTAAAAAGAGATGTGGAGTGCCTGAGATTTTAGGTCACTCTTGTATTTCTTCTTAATGTTCAAAAACACTTCTTTGCATTAATCATTTGTCTTTTTCTACCATGAGTCGTTTTCATCTGGGAAGCATAACCCAACCTACTGGAGAGTATTAAGACTTTTCTCTTTAGCGTTGGTGAATATACTATGAAAAATTTAATACCTTTGGGGCTAAATGACAGTCAGCAGATACTTATTGAATCTTGTAAGGAACTGGGCTGGATGCTTCGGGGACCTCCCTTCTGCCCAAGACTCTCTGACACATCATTCCTGCCCACAGATCGCTTTAATCTACTTTGGGAACCAGGAGATATATAAAAACGTTTCAAGACAGCATGTGCCAACTGCATGGCACAGATGGTAAGGGTTTTAGGAATGTGAGGTGGGAATAATCACTGAACAGTCAGTAAACAATCAGTGGAAGGGGTGGGTCTTGGGCTGTCCTTGGCAGGATCCTTTAGCCGGGGAGGAGAAGGAACAAAGGCGGAGAACAGAAGATCAGCCCAGAGGGAGCAGAGGATTTACATAGGCTGCGATGGGACATAAAGAAAGCTAATTGGTGACAGAGTATGGAGGGCCCTGAATACCCCGCGAGAAAATTTGCATTGCGAATGGTATTGTTCATAAGAGTGGAAAATTTTTAATGACTTAAATACGCATCAAAGGGACAATGTACACATTTCTATGGCACATTTATCCAAAGTGCGGCGAGGATGCGGTGAAAATTTTGAGCAGAAGGCTTGATCACAGCCAGGTGCGGGGGACGTTTCGTCCAGCACGGGAGGATGGGAGAGCGAGCTGGAAGGAGGCTGACCCATTGGGTGACTGTTTCTGTAAACTCGATGTGGAGAGAGGAGGCCTTGATGGGGCCACGGAGAATGGAAAGGACACGAAAGACAAAGGCTTAAGGAGAAAAGCAGTGGGATGCGGTTGATAAACATGCGTGTTAGAGCCGTTGACTTGGTGCTACTGATGGCAATGACTCTGGCTTTCAGATCGAATGATTGCATAGGGTTTTTTAAATGTTTATTTATTAATTTTTTTTAACGCTTATTTATTATTGAGAGACAGAGACATGAGCGTGGGAGGGGCAGAGGGAGGAGGAGACGCAGAATCCGAAGCAGGTGCCAGGCTCTGAGCTGTCAGCACAGAGCCCGATGAGGGGCTCACACTCATGACCTGAGATCATGACCTGAGTCAAAGTCAGACACTTAACCGACTGAGCCACCCAGGCGCCACCCCCTCCCCCCACCCTTTTTAAAAAAGAGGTTCCACAATTTTTCTTACAGGTCTGCCATACAATAGAGGCTCAGTACAATGTTTTCAATACATGGGCTGTTCCAGGTGCCCTGTTGTATTGCTGTAGCCCTTACTAACAAGACTGTTTTTCTGACTTCTAATCTAAACATTGCCGTATATTACAACCCCATTTCTCAAGTGCATCTTTTGTGAAGAAGAATTAGTTAGTCTCGCTGGTTGTACACTTCCGTGTGTGTGTAAAGTAAGGCATGCTTCAGCTTGGTTTCATTGTGATAAATGGAAACAACCCCTTTAACATTTGTCTTTAAGTCTGATCTTGCAATACAAATTTGCTTGTATGAGCAAGGTGCTTGTACAAAATAAAAATTGGATTTGTGTAATGTCCCGGAGACCGACAACCTGGAAAGACTTTATTTATTCGTGTATTTATTCATGTATTAACTGAAGCGTTACTTTGTGCCCTAAGGAAGACAGAATGACGACCTCGGGGTAAGGGGGGATTTCATAAACACAACGCAAGTATGAACATAAAAGGTTGATGTATTTGATTACACTTAAAACGTATGTTAGGGGCGCCTGGGTGGCTTGGTCGGTTAAGCGTCCGACTTCGGCTCAGGTCATGATCTCACGGTCCGTGAGTTCGAGCCCCGCGTCAGGCTCTGTGCTGACAGCTCAGAGCCTGGAGCCTGTTTCAGATTCTGTGTCTCCCTCTCTCTCTGCCCCTCCCCTGTTCGTGCTCTGTCTCTCTCTGTCTCAAAAATAAATAAACGTTAAAAAAAAAAATTAAAAAAAAAAAGTATGTTAGATGAATGAGCAAAAAGTAAACAGATTTAAAAACCAAACAGACTGAGAGAAGACCTTGCAACACGTGTGCCCCACAAAGCCTTAGTATCCAGAATTCGTAAAGAATGCCTACCAATTAGCGGAAGATAAACAACAAAACAGAAACGCAGGCAAAGCCTCAGTGAAGAGGAAATCTGTATTGCCAGCAAACTCATGAGAAAACCTTCAACTCTTCTAATAATCTGGGAAGCAGCGTCACAGTGAGACGTCATTTCACACCCACCAGACTGGCAGAATGTAAGAGACTTGAAAAACAATTGGTGAGGGTGTGGAACACTGGCACTTGTATCTCTTATGGACGAGAGCTGGCGCACATGCCCTAGAGAGCAATTTGTCAGTTTCCTGGTGAAGTGAGACTCCTTCCCTCCAGTGCAGAGTATCCCTCCTCCAGACTTGTACAGAAGGATGTATACAAGACTGTTTGGTCCAATATTGTTCTTAACACTGAAACATTTTAAATGACTCAAATAGTCATCTAAAGGGTCTGTATAAATAAACATGGCATATTTAGACACTGCAATGCTATATAGCAGTTTCAATGTGTATATATCTAAAAATATAGTGTTGCAGAAAGCATAGGTACAGAAGTCCATGTGACTGGCAACAGATCAAATAATACAGAGCAGGTTATAGGGGAAAGTCGTGGACTTCCACATTTCCTCCCCTCCTTGAATCCCAAACTCAGAGAAAATGTTTTCTTTTCTTTTCCTTCCTTCCTTCCTTCCTTCCTTCCTTCCTTCCTTCCTCCCTCCCTCCCTCCCTCCCTCTTTTTCTTTTCTTTCTTCCCTCCTTTCTTTCCTACCTACCTTCCTTTCCTTCAAAACAGGTTCTTTATTTAGTTCTTCTTGTGGCTACCTTCAGAACTCTAGATTATATGTTGTTACCTCTATTTGCTTATTTGGAAGACTTTTGACATTATCTTTTAACTCTTCAATATGAAGATTTTACTTTGCACTGCCCAGTCTACCACCCTCTTCCCAGTGTTAATATTTATATTTGTGATAGGCAGAGTTTTTAAGTTTATAAGTACTCCTCTGTGGTTCTCTGAATGTTCCATTTTCATAGCAACCTGTTCTTGTTGCATGGATACAAGAGGGCTGGGGGTGGGCCTATGGCTCAGCCTACAGACTTTCACTTAACATTTGGTTGTGGGTGTGGCATCAGCTGAGATTGCATCTGATCCTGCAGTAGAGCCCCTCATTTGCCTGGTAAGCCCCAACGGTTTGCTCATATATAAGGCAGAAAGACTGCCTAGCTGATGTGGGCTTCCATAGTGGTCTGTTCTCAAGCCAGTTATCTTTACCAATTAGGATTTGGATTCAGAGCTCTGGGTAAAGTGGGCGAGAAGGGGGCTGTCAGGCTGCAGGGGCCTCCAAATAGAGGCTTAAAGAAAGAGGGCTGAAATATTTTGTTTAGTATCTTTGGGTTTTGTTTTGTTTTGCATGGGAGTAAATGCCGAGTGCTGGCTTTCTGGGTCGTGATGGGAAAAATGGTGTGAAGGGTAGTTGTCCATGTAAGACATTCACGAGTTCTCTCTCTTTTCAGCCCACTTCTTGCTTCTGTCTTCTAGCCCAGCTGCTGACTCGGAGCCCAGAAACATGTCAGGGTTCTAGTAGGTAGATCAGCTTCCAGCATCTCTGCAACAACCACAGAAAATTCGAGACTGTGGCTTCTTTTTCAGTTTCATTAGTTAGTTTGTTTCATTCTGTCTTGCAGCTTTCAAAACTTTTAGATACCTCTCTTATTGGAATGGCAGAAACCACCAGCTGAGCACCCAATATTCATACTATCTTCCTTACTCACAAAACCCCTCTCTATTGGGAGTGGTAGCTGAATAACATAGCCTCGCTTTCCTTGCACAGAGAAATGGCCAATGAAACGTAAGTAAGTAGAAGTCTTTAAGGCAGCCTGCCAGAAAAGAAAAAAAAAAAGCAAAAAAAAAAAAAAAAACCCAATAACAACAACTCTTCAAAGAGACATTGGGCTCCTGGCTGGCTCAGTCAGTAGAGCGTGTGACTCCTGATCTTGGGGTTGTGAGTGTGAGACCCACACTGGGTGCAGAGATTACTTAAAAACCTTTAAGGACACCTGGGTGGCTCAGTCGGTTAAGTGTCTGACTCTTGATTTTGGCCCAGGTCATGATCTCGTGGTTTCGTGGGCTTGAGCCCTGCTTTGGGCTCTGTGCTGGCAGCACGGAGCCTGCTTGGGATTCTCTCTCTCCCTCTCTCTGCCCCTGCCCCACTCGTACTGTCTCTGTCTCTCTCAAAATAAATAAACTTAAAAAAATTTTTTTTAAATAAAAATAAAAATCTTAAAAAAAGAGAGAGAGAGAAAGAGATTGACAGACTCAGCCAGCATTTCGTCCTGCTTATCCTTCCCCCTTTCTTTTCCTTCCTGTGTGGAATAGCTCTGTTTCTTGGAGCCGTGGCAGCCACTTTGGCACAACTAGGAAAGGTCAAGAACTCTTGGAGAGCTCATCCCTGGCATCTTTCTGTATTTTCAAATATTTGCCCCTTCAGAGGAGGATTAGATATCCTCGCCTGCTGCCTTGGGACTGTGGGAAGAATATACTTCCATGCTTCATTGTCAGGTTTGGCCATGTGATTTGCTTTGGCTAATAAAATATGAGTGTCAGAAACTTGCAGAGCATTGCACACGTCCACTCGCATTTTTGCTGTCTTCCCTTTGCCGTTAAAAAGGCACATCAAGGAGAGAAGCTGTTCCTTTAGCCCAGATTCCGTTATGAGAAGACATCTAGAAGTGACTGGTAACCTATAAAATCAGTTAGAAATAAACCTTTGTTGGGGCCCCTGGCTGGCTCGGCTGGTAGTGTGTGTGACTCTTGATCTTGGGGTTGTGAGTTTGGGCCCCATGTAGAGCTCTACGCTGGCAGCACGGAGCCTACTTGGGATTCTCCCTCTCCCTCTCTCTCTGCCCCTCCCTCACTTGCGCTGTCTCTGTCTCTCTCAAAATAAGTCAATAAACTTTAAAATAAATAAATAAATGAATAAATAAATAAATAAATAAATAAACAGGTAAATAAATAAACCTTTGTCGTGGTAAGCCACGGAGATTTTAGGTTTTGTCACTGCAGTGTTACGTAGTGAAAGTTGGCTTGTGCGATACGTAATAGGATACAGAAATTGTGGGTAACAAACGGCGTATTAGGTGTTGGTGTTTCAGAGCTGAAGGAAAAGGGTGAAAAGCACTCACACATCCCAGAGAGAGATGCTCACTCAACCCGCGGCATTTGGCATGATTTGGGGAGACCGGTTCTGAAATTCTGCACTTGTGACTGTTTGGATCCCCTTGGGAGCAGACACTGAACTGGTTACCAGTGCAGAGCAATGGCTGTAAAAGCTGATGGAGGAAACGGGATTGGACGGGGACGCCCCAGACTGTGGTGGCAATCTGAGGAAGTAGTAGCCAACCCAGTGGGGAGCTCTGGGCCAGCAGTTGTCCACCAGTGGGTACCGCATGGGGTAGGCATAGCGAGGCCCTAAGGTGACCCCTGTCTGAGGTTCCACAGTGACCCTCCTGCTGGGGAGTCTGTACGTGTCTATCCCTTCAAGTGGGTGCTCCTTTTCCGGGTGATCTGCCACCACTCGGCTCAGTCCCCGTCCCCAGAAGCAGTAAGCGCTGGCCTCTTCCTGCTTGCGTGTCCCCACGGCAGGCAGTTCTCTGGGCAGGGATCCTCTGGGGCTCCCGACAGCTACCTTCCGCGGTGCCCATCTGGGCCGTGGAAAACCCTGTGCATCTCTCCCCCTTTTGTTAAGCTGTGGTAAAAACCATATCACAAACTTCACCATCTTGATCCTTTAAAATGTACAGGTCAGTAGGGTTAACTATATTCACATTGCTGTGCAACAGGAACCGTGTGCGTTTTTAGCCGACGAATTCCAGGAGCTCCCGCTGTTACCCTCATCCCGTGCCCCTGGCACCAGGGTCCATGCTTCCCAAACTGAAGACACACAAATCGAGCTCTAGCAAGATCCATCCCGCCGCCCTCTGCCCATCCTACAGCAGCGCCAGGCACATGTCCTTCCGCGTGCGAGAGGGGCTCCCGCTTTCTTCCAGCGGTTCCCTTATATCTCCTTTCACTTGTTGCTTGATCTGGGGGGGAAAGCATCCAGCTCCTGTCTCAGGGAGGGGGAAGGGGGCAACTTTAGAGCTTTCAGGCTAACGTTTCTTAAAACTCCGTTCCTGGATCCCTAGAAGTAGGTGATTTTTAGGTGATTGTGGAAGCCATGCAGGTGCTCTGGATTCTCTTTACAGGAAAGAACTCGCAGGGGCCCCTGGGTGGCTCAGTCAGTTGAACGGCAGCCTTTGGCTCAGGTCGTGATCTCACGGTTTGTGAGTTTGAACCCCCGTCAGGCTCGCTGCTGTCAACACGGAGCCCACTTGGGATCCTCTGTTCCCCCTCTGTCTGTACCTCCCCCACTGTGCTCTCTCTCTCTCAAAAAGAAAGAAAGAAAGAACTTGCTGCCAGAGGGGAGGGGTGGGGGAGATGAGCGATATAGACGAAGGGGATTAAGAGGTACAAACTTCCAGCTATGAAATCAATAAGGCACAGGGATGAGAAGAAATCGTCAATAATGTTGTAAAAACGTCGGATGGTGACAGATGGTAACCACACTGGAGGTGGTGCGCATTGTATAATGTATAGAACCGTTGACGCACTACCTTGAACACCTGAAACTAACATGACATTGTATGTCAACGAAGCTCCAATAAAAAGAAAAAAGGAAAGAAAGAATCTGCCGGGTGCCGTGAAGAGTGTGGACCTCTGGCCTCCGGCCGTGGCACCCTCAGCGTCTGCTACAGTATCTGAGCCAAGACCTTGTGCTTCTGTGAAGTTCCCAACGGAGGGATTGTCCACGGGACAATCACAGCGGAACCTCCAAACTGGCTCGGAAGAGAAGTCGGCACGGGCTACCATGACAGTGGCCCCTGGACGGCAGAGAGAAGACAAACAGGACCAGCTAAGTAAGGAAACAGCACAGGCACTCCCTTCCCACCCCCAATCCCCGCCGTCCCCCCATCTCTTCATTCCTCTGGTCCTGGGAGTGAGCTGGGGAGGAAGCAGTGCGGCGGGGGGGGGGGGGGGAGGGGGGTCTTGCTGCTGGCCTTGGCCTGTGCATGTTCTCCATGAGCAAGCTCCGAGTCTCTGCTCTTGGGATTTGCTCCGCACGCCCACTCCAGGGAGGAAAGGATAGCTCCCTGGCCTTGCACACGGAGTGCTGGTGTTGGTGATGTCTCACAGGGAACATCCTGATTCACCCGGAGGGCTTGGTGAAGTCTCTGATGGGAGGAGCATAAGCAAGGCGGGACTTATCCACACCGGAGAAGACACTTGGAAGACAGAGGCTTAAAGTCTAGCCCAGGGAGACATTTCCTTCTACTCTGGAGCAGAATGGGGACGAGCTCTTGGCAATGTGGTTGAGGACAGACACAGGGGCAGAAGGAAATCCCCGGTGAGGGGAGGTGGACAGAGAGGAGATGACACAGAGAGGACAGAGGCAGAGAGAGAGAGAGAGAAGGCAACAAGGAGAGGAGAATATAGAATGGAGAAGGTTCAGGATACCCCGATGCCAGATCTAACACTCGTATCCCAAATTAAAGGGCGCGGGGATCTTTTGTTTTTCAATTTTTTTTTAACGTTTATTTTTATTTTTGATACGGAGACAGAGTGAGAGCAGGGGAAAGGCAGAGAGGAGGGAGACACAGACTCTGAAGCAGGCTCCAGGCTCCAAGCTGTCAGCACAGAGCCCGACACGGGGCTCGAACTCACGGACCGCGAGATCGTGACCTGAGCGGAAGTCTGACGCCCAACCGACTGAGCCCCCCAGGCGCCCCAGGGCACAGGGATCTTTATACGTCCTGTGAGATCCCTCCAGGTAGTGTTCCAGAGTCTTGAGCCGAACGATAGGTGGCCCCCCCACCACCAATGCTGTGTAAGCACACTCTTTTCCATAATCACTCTTGCATAGCGTTTTTTCATTTTTATTGATTTGCCTTAATTTAATACATGTATAAGAATATCTTCCATTTAAAAAAAAATTTGCATTTCTTTAATAGCTTTGGAGGCTGTGCACTTGATTCCGTGGTGATTTACTCTGCCAATAAACATGTAATCCTACCGTGAGCATGTTTTATCTGTGTAATAAACCATAATAAAAAATAAAAAGGAATCCGCTGACTCTGAATGAGACACGTTGACAGGTACCGGGGTTAGAGAGGTTAGAGAGCAACTTGCAGTTTGGTTGGGGACCCTGGGCCTGTGCCTCAAAGGGATTACAATCAAAAAAGGCAGAGTTTGGGGCGCCTGGGTGGCGCAGTCGGTTGAGCGTCCGACTTCAGCCAGGTCACGATCTCGCGGTCCGTGAGTTCGAGCCCCGCGTCAGGCTCTGGGCTGATGGCTCAGAGCCCGGAGCCTGTTTCCGATTCTGTGTCTCCCTCTCTCTCTGCCCCTCCCCCGTTCATGCTCTGTCTCTCTCTGTCCCAAAAATAAATAAACGTTAAAAAAAAAAAAAAAAAAGGCAGAGTTTATTGGACGCTGGCTGAGCGTTCCAGAACACAAATGCCGGAGGCGTTTCGTGTAGGGAGAGAGCGAGACTGTCGTGAGGGATGAGAACAGATACATTTGTGACCTTCATGAGCTCACCCCTGGCACCGTGGGCTGTGCCTGTCGGGGTGGGGACGGAAGTTCAGGCTGGCATAGCGTCGCAGGTCTGTTCTCGGGGAGGCAGGAGGAGGTGGGCGCACAAAGGAAGGGCCGCGGGAGTGAAGGGACAGACGGACCAACGGCCAAGCGGAGGCGGGTCGCACCACCCGCACGCCTGGGTCGCCTGAGCAGCCTGCCCTGCTTTGCCAGCCCTTCCGACCAATGTGTCCTGTCAGGGGCTGCTTCGGGAGAAGGAAGCCGGGAGGAAGCTTCCAGCACAAAGACCCAAAGGGAAATGGCTTTTACGCGCACGGGACTGTTGTCCTGTCTTTCCATATGGAGTGTATCCTAGAAAAGTCCCTTTCTCTGGCAGCGGTTCTAAAGGGAGGGAACGTCCTCTGCGACAGAATCCACAGCAGCGTTCTGCCGTTTATCAACCGCGGACTCCGTACCCGCCTCTGACCGTGTCCTCGCCGTTGCCTGGAGGGCCCCTGGCTTCCGTCTTGCAACAACCACGCTCACCTAACCCTTCCTTGAAGTCTTAACCAGGATTCGAAGGGGGGGGGGGGTGGAAAGGAGGCCATTTCCCCAACCTGGCTCGGCTGGCCTTGCAGAGATTCTGAATTCCCTTCTGTGAGTCAGGCTGGGGGCAATGGCTCTTGCCCCAAGTGCTGAGCACCCAGTTCGAGAGCCCGGCCTCCTGTCCGTGTGCGCCCCACTGAAAGCTGTGAGGCGGAGGGGAGGGAGGCTCAGAAAGGCCGGCCCCAAAGTAACAGCAGCATGGCCTGTGTCCCCCCACCGTGGAGCCCAGGCAGGGGAGAGAAAAGCCACCGGGGGCAGGGAAGAGCTCCTGTGACAGAGGACGATGATAGGCAGATGGTGAGAAGCGGTTTCCAGAAACTGGGAAACAGCCCCATCTGACTGCAAGAGAAAGACATACCGAAGGAGGGCAGGACGGAAACAGAAAACAGCTGGCCCGGGCGGGCTGGCAGGGACGGGCTTTCTCTTTTGCGGATGAGGAAACTGAGGCCCAGGGAGGGGAAGTGGTTTGCTCAAGAGCAGATTCTTTTTTTTTTTTTTTCCAACGTTTATTTATTTTTGGGACAGAGAGAGACAGAGCATGAACGGGGGAGGGGCAGAGAGAGAGGGAGACACAGAATCAGAAACAGGCTCCAGGCTCTGAGCCATCAGCCCAGAGCCCGACGCGGGGCTCGAACTCCCGGACCGCGAGATTGTGACCTGGCTGAAGTCGGACGCTTAACCGACTGCGCCACCCAGGCGCCCCTCAAGAGCAGATTCTTGAAAGAATCATCTGCTTTCGCCCTCCCTCTCCACTTCCTCACCTTCCCTGCTGTCCTGAGTCTGAACCGAAGGACAGGCAGGCTGGAAACCCCGTACAGAGGGGCCGGGGGTGAGGGAACGTGAGAGGAGCTGAGTGTCCGGGCCTGCGTTTGCTTCTCATTCCGGGCCGGGAAGGCAAGATCTTTAAGACTGACTCTGCTCCCTTCTGCTGATCTCCCTCGGAGCTCTGCACCTCGAGACAGAATCCCGGGGGCATCGTAGCTGTGTGAGCTGGGGCGGGGAGCCACAGGCGTGGTTGTGTGCAGAGCTCAGACTCCCGCGGTTATGCAAGCGGGTGCTGAAACTCTCCGGCAACCCTTTCTCCTAACCCCTGTGAAGACATCTCTCCTGAGCATTTCACGTGAAGCTTCGGAGATAAGAAAGGCAGGACCCTGCACTTCTGCTCAGCTGCTGCCTCCTCCGGGAAGCCCTCCTTGTTGCAGCATGAATCTGGGCTCCCCCCAGGGGTCTGCTCACCCATAGTATTAGCCCTACTTTTCTGCCTTAGCCCACTCAGCCTGGGTTTGTTATGTGGGCTTCTGTCTGCTTCCTTCTCTAGACGGGAAGTTGTCTGGGGCCAGGAGGCCCCTGTCTCGTTCGCATCTGTACCCTGCCTGCCTATGTCCCTGCACAAATGTGCTCCATGCTTTGGAGCCCGGAACCAGCTGTTAATGGAGGCACATTACACATCTTCGGTGAGCTCCCCGAGGGGTCTGAAGGGTGCAAAGAAGAGGCATTTGGGTGCAGAAACAGAAGGTGATTCTAAGAATGGGTGTGGAAGGAAAGACAAATGCAGTGCGTGGAGTGGAGGGTGAGTGGGAGGAAAGAAGTGAAGTCGGAAGGGAAGGGCGGAGAGGAAGAGCCCAAGCACCAGGGAAGGAGAAGGGGAGGGGAAAGAGGAGGCGGACCTCGCCCACCGGGCTCTGCAGCAGGCTCTCTCCCTGCCCCGGACGCCTTGCGCAGACGCACAACCTCAGCCAGACCTTCCTGGCGTTTTGTCTGGCATTCTAAAGCTCGGTCTTTTTTTTTTTTTTATTTTAATTAATTAATTTTTTTAAATGTTTATTTATTTTTGGCAGAGAGAGAGAGAGAGAGAGAGAGACAGAGCATGAGCGGGGGAGGGGCAGAGAGCGAGGGAGACATAGAATCTGGAACAGACTCCAGGCTCTGGGAGCTGTCAGCACAGAGCCCGACGCGGGGCTCGAACTCACAAACCGTGAGTTCATGACCTGAGCCGAAGTCGGATGCTCAACCGACTGAGCCACCCAGGCGCCCCTAAAGCTCGGTCATTTAAAAAGATCTTTGATTCCCACCAATACTCTGATTTCGGACATTTGGAAAAAAAAAAAAAGTCATGGCCCTTGCATGCCGCCCTATTGAGATTAAGATAAATATATCGATTGAAACCATCTTCCCCTTAATAGTTATTTGTGGAATCAAAAATTCCCATGATCACTGAAGCTCTAACATCACGTTTGGCTGTTTCAGGATAAAGTTTGCATTTGATGCAAAATAACCATGAGGTATATGTGTCTGTAGGTGCGGGTAATAGGATTTTTTAAAATCATCATACCTCTTGCCCTGTTGTTTCTGCCTTTACATCTTTCAAATCTGCTGCTGTTTGGTAACGATAGCCTGGGTCTCAGGAGTTTTTTGTTTGTTGTGGTTAGGAAGGCTTCTGCCCCCAAACTCCCCCTCCACGTAAGAGTAGGAGTCAGTAGAGACATTTGGTTTGCATACACGTTTCATCTTATGGTCAACTTGTCCCAATATCCTGTACAGCCAAGGGCCTCTGTATAGCGTAGTGATTTAAAGTGTGGGCTCTGGGGGTTCCCCGGGTGGCTCCGTCGGTTGAGCGTCTGACTTTGGCTCAGGTCATGATCTCGAGGTTCATGAGTTCGAGCCCTGCGTTGGGCTCACTGCTATCAGCCTGCAGCCCAGAGCCCTCTTTGGATACTCTGTCCCCCTCTCTGTGCCCCTCCCCGGCTTGTGCTCTCCCCAAAATAAATAAATATTAAAAAAAAAAATAAAGTGTGGGCTCTAGAGGCAGACTGTCTAGGTTTCTACCCCAGCTCGACCACTTATTATCTGTGTGTCCTCGGGCAAGCTCCCACACAGAGGCTTGTTATTTCATTTATGAAATAATAGTGATGCTTAACATATAAGGTTGTTGTGAAAATCCATCAGATAATATATGTAAAGTGCTTAGAACAGTGTCTGGCACATAATAAGTGCTTAGAAAATATTAGCTCTTATTATTAATAATCAACAGACATATATTTCTTGGGTGGGGTGGTGGGTACCCGGTGTTCATTTTATTAAGCTTTAAAATGTGCATATGTCTTATAAATCCTTTTTATGTGTATGATATGTCTTGCATGCATTAAAATAAATGCATTAAAAATAAATGAGCATTTATGAGGTTTGTTTTAGCAATCATATGTCCCAGGGTTCCAGGAAAACAATGAAATAAAATATTCCATCCCATTATTGGATTCATGTAGCAAACAATGGGACCGCCCAGGTATTCTTATTCATGATTCAAAAAAAAAAAAAATAAGGTAACTATAGAAATAGTACCGATTTTCTAGGAATTAATACACGAGCATGTATTTATTTTTTCCCTTCTTGGACCGACGGCAGGTTCTAGATTCATAGAGTCACTAGTATTGAATCATTGGTATGCCTGTCCTCTCCAGGCCGCTTCAGAGTGGGGAAGGACAGTACTCAGGTGAGGACTGATCCATTTACCCAGGGAGGGATGCTGCTGAGAAGTCTCACCTGGCGAACTTGAACTTGATCTTAATTGACAGTCCTGTTCCTGTTTCCCTTGTTGGCTCTCAACGCCTTGAGTAGAAAGATGGAGAGGTTGGCGGTGAGGTTTCGTTCTGGGGACCAGGGGAGGGGGTCCAGATCTTTCTGGACAAAAAAGACACAGCTGTTCATCTCTGATGTAGTCTGAGGAGGTTAATGTTGCCCTCAGCAGCCTCTAGAGCAGATGCGGGGGTTCCGCCCCCTCACCCTGCAGGCTGGAGAGCATCTTCTGAATTGCCCTTGAAATCTGTTGCTGTCATGTTCCTCCCTTTCCTGTGCTAACGGTTGGTTGTGTTATAGTGCTTTGTGTACCTGTTTGTCTCCTCTGCTGGATTTCAAAAGTCTTAAAAGGAGACACTTCATCTCGTTTATCTTTAAATACCCACAGTGGCTTGCTCAGGGAGTGTTTGTTGAATGTATGAATGGCTGATTGGGTAGGTGAATGAATGAATGAATGAGTAGGAACCATCATTAAAAAGCTGAGGATAAAGTGGAAAGATTGGGCCACAAAATCTTCCAGGTAAAATATTTTTCAAAAATTAGGAATATTCTCGAATATTCCAATGTGCTGAGTTGACAGAGTAGAGAATTTTGAATGTGGCTCCATTTGTCTGGTCATTCATGAGAATTTACAAATGTTTCACTAGGCTGAGACACTGTGGCAGCAAGGACCATGTTTATCCCCGAAAGCTAGCACACAGTAGGCACATAGTATGATGCTAAGTGAAATATTCTCTTCTCTTGTAGGATTTAACCCAACCAGTAACCCTGACAGGAAGGAGGACACATTCAATTCAATAAACCCATATACAGCATCTACTTCTGTAAGTACTTTCCCAAGGGCTAGGTGAACAAGAGAATAGATCATGGGGTCCTTTCTTTCAGGGGTTTTCGGAGGTAGTTAGTTACATTTGTACCCAACTGTAACACAAGGCAGAATGTGATAAGCACTACCATAGAGGTCCAAGTGCTAAGTGCTAAAAAAAAAAAAAAAAAAAAAGAAAGAAAAGTGGGGGGTGCCTGAGTGGCTCAGTCAGTTACGCGTCTGACTCTTGATTTTGGCTCAGGTCATGATCCCAGGGTCGTGGGATTGGGCTCCGTGCTAGGTGTGGAAGTCACACCTTAAGATTTTCTGCTTGAGATTTTCTCCCTCTCTCTCTCCCTCTGCCTCTCCCCTCTGATTTTCTCCCTCTCTCTCTCTCTCAAAAAAAAAAAAAAAAAAGAAAAGAAGAGGAAAGAAAAGAAAAGGGAAGAAAATCAAAGAGAAAAGAAAAATGCTAAGTGGACCAGGAGGGGAGGAATTTATTAAAGCCTGTGGGATCTGGGAGGACTTCATGGCCGTGTGAGTCCTAGTTGGACAGGTAGGATTTTGTCAGGTAGAAACGGGAGGAGGACCATTTGTTCAACTGCAGTTCAGGGTGCGTAGGAAGAGACGGTGAGGGTCAAGGTGGAAAACTCTCCAAGATGGCGCCCAATGATCAACTCCTGCTATTCATGTTCTTTTGTAGTCCTCCCGGCATTGTCTCAGGGGTGGTCTTTGTGACCAACGGAAGTGATGGTGTGTGACTTCTAAGACTGTGCCACAGAAGATGTTGCCACTTCCCTTGCTGTTCTGTGGACTGCCTGCTGTGGGGGAAGCTAGCTGCCTTGTGGTGACGACACCCAGCAGCCTAGGGATAGACCTGCGTGGGAAAGAACTGAAGCCTCCCGCCACGAGCCAGCGCCAACCTGCTCCTGCTGTCTGTGTGAACCAGCCTTCTTGGAAGCTGATCCGCTAGAACTGGGTCAGAGCTCCGGGTGACCGCAGTCCCAGCTGATATCCTGACTGGAACTTAGGCGAGACCTTGAGCCAGAACCGCTCAGCTAAGACGCTTCTGATTTTCTGACCCACGGTGACTGAGACAGTAGGTGTTCTCTTGATGCTTTAAGGCTTTGGTTTGGGGAGTCGTTTCATAGACAGCAGTAGACACACGTACAGAAACAAAGGCTTGGAGAAGAGTTTGGGAAGAGGCTTCGTTTTCAAGGCGCCATACTTGTATGCAATGGGGGCGATATTTTTTTAAAGGCGTAAAAGATGATGATGACTGTGAGGATGGGTGTAACCTAAGTTGGCCAAAGGAGTGCCGGAGCAGGAAGAAAATTTAAGAGGCCACCGCAGTCGTCCAGACGAGAGGTAATGAGAGAGCGGAAGCAGAGGCACCGCTGGGGGACCGGAGAATGGCACGTCCACGCAGGGGGGTGAAGGCGAAGAAGTCACGAAGGTGACTCCTGGGTTTTGAGCTCAGGAACACGGGGGAGCCATGATCTCATTGAGCTCAGGAACACGGGGGAGCCATGATCTCATTTACCCAAAGAGGAAACACAGAAGGGAGCCGCGTGGGTAGGAGTCAAGAAGTGGGGGTGTCTATCTCCTGGCGAGGAGAGCTCCCTGTGTCCAGAGCTCCGCGGAGGGCTGGCCACCAAGGCTCCTTCACAGATCGGGCTGGTCGAGAAGCCTCTCCCTGAAGGACGAGGCTGTTCCATTTCACCGCACATCTTCCCCACTGCCAAGTGTTCCCTGGTGACAGCCTCTGCCATCGATATTTTTAGCATGTGGCCTTTCTGAGCCTGAAAAACAGCATCCACTTCCTGGAACTTCTCCTCCAGCTGACAGCCAGTGACCCACGCGGGCGGGAGCTTCAGCTGGGCCTGACGGGCGACAGTCTGCCAATCTGCTAGGGGAGAGGAGGGCAGGCCGCAAGTTGGGCACGAAGGCCTCCACCCCGCTCCCTTCTGTCCTGCTCTTGAGGCCTAACGACGTCAGTGCACGTCAGAAGCTGGAAAGTAAGGAAGCCTGTGAATAAAGCCCCAGAGGCAGGAAGCTTCTCCTGTCATTTCCTTCTATGACAGCTACATCAAGTCTGAAGGTAGTACCTGGCCAGGTGACGTTAGAAAACCACCAGGGCATAAATATTGCTTTTGTAGTAATCCTAGGACAGGCTTGCGTGAAAACCCCCTGGGACTCGTCACACGTGCTGTTGCATCCCGTGGAGTCAGATCTGAGGCACGGCCAGAAAAACATCGAGGGAAACATGAGAGAGGGTGAGGGGTTTCTCCGATGGGGTCTGCCGCCCCGGGCCAAGGCTGGGGGTGGGTGGGGGGGGGTGGCGAGAACCCACCGGACTGTTCCCCAGAGTTGTAAGAGTTCTCTGCCAGAATTTTAGAAATTGTGCTTTGTAGAGTTTATGATCGTCTAAACGGGTCGGAATAAGCGTATTCGGTGCTGATTGACCCCTTATGTAGGAGTACTACCTCGCCCCTCAGGACCCATATCCACAAATGTGTTTTGATGCTAAGTGGCATTTTATTTTATTTTATTTTATCATTTTTTTAAAAGTTTATTTATTTATTTATTTTGAGACAGAGAGAGAGCCCAAGCAGGGGAGGGGCAGAGAGAGAGGGAGAGAGAGAAAATCCCAAGCAGGCTCCACACGGTCAGTGCCTGGAACCCAGTGCGGGGCTAGAGCTCAAAACGCATGAGCTCCTGACCTGAGCTGAAGTCAAGAGTCAGACGCTTAACCGACCGAGCCACCCGGATGCCCCCTCCAGTGGCGTTTTAAAAGTGGTTGCAGACCGATGGAAAAGACGAAAGGGTGGTTTCAGTACGGAACAAAGCGCTGGTGTCCCGTGGAGACCAGGTGACATCTCCGTGCCGTGTCTCAACAAAGGTGTAGCAGCAGCTCAAAGCAGGAATGCCAGCAAAGCTGCGGGGGACAGGCAGGGCCTCTTTCTTGGTTTGAGGGTTGGGGGCTCAGCAAAACAATATCACGTGTCGCTCCGAACGGGTGTGGTCCTCAGAACTGGGGGGGGGGGGGTTGAAGAAAAAGAGCCACCCTTGGGGGGAATATAATCTTTGCAGCATCACCATCACCCCCCCCCCCCCCCCCACCATCGGCAAAGCATTTACCTGGCGTGTGCCCGAGACGAGCGGTAGGGATGAGTAATACAAAGGTGTTGTTAGTGTTTTTCCATGAGAACTGCATGGACATTGAGAATGTGTTGGGATCAGAACGCAAGGGTCCGTTGCTTATGATGTGAAGGCCCCACATGAATCTACTCTGGATGATGTGCTGCAGATGGCAACTGCAGGATTTTCTTTCTGGAGCCTCAGCGGGGGATAGGGGAGGATTTGGGGAGAACGCTTGCCCTGGAGCCGGAGGACAAGACTATGTCTGTTGGGTAGTGATAAATGGGCAAGGGAGGAGATCTTCCACGGAAGGTCCTCTACTGCCTTGAAAACTGCTTTGAGCTGATACCAAATCACCACATATGTGGCTGGGTTGGATACCAGGGTGCAGGATGGGGACAGAACCACCAGCAGGACCTCAGAAGGGGTCCAAGCACCAAGGATACGCCCCCTCTCCTCCCTTGGCAAACCTGACTCCTATTCTAGTTTGGGTTTCTTGGAACGTCAAAGATTTGGGTATGTTTGGTTCACACACCCAGTTTTCCAGCAGTGAGTTTTTTTGGGTTTTTTTTGATGATTATTTACTTTTGAGAGAGAAAGACAGAGAGAGAGAGAGCAAACAGGGGAGGGACAGAGAGAGAGGGAGACAGAGAATCCGAAGCAGACTCCAGGTTCTGAGCTGTCGGCACAGAGTCGATGCAGGAGTTGAACTCGAGGGCCGTGAGATCGTGACCTGAGCCAAAGTCGGAGGCTTAGCCAACTGAGCCACCCAGGCACCCCTGCAGCTATGTTTTTAAAGCTGGTCCCAGGATGTCAGGAACATCTGGTAGTCCACCTTCCCCTGGGCCTGAGCTTCCCCTCAGGAATAACTATATGTGTCCTATTTCCATGCAACATGACTGATAGGTACACAAAGCTTACCCACCTACGCAAGAAACTCCATTCAACTATATGATGAATGCAATTAATTTTACACACTTTTACATGATTTAAGGGCTTGCGGACGGAGGTATGCTGTGTACCACACTGCCTGCTGTTGATTCTTCATTTTCCTGTTATTATCTTTATATTTTTTGCTCCAGTTTTTCCTTCCTGAATCAGGATGGATGGCATTAGCCACATTAAAAGACACACGACGTCAGGGACTTAACCAAATAAGGTTTTTTGCTTAGTTTAGTTTAGTTTTGTTTTTGAGATATTTACATGATGTAAATCCACATATTTTAAGTTTCCTGCTCAGTGAGTTTTGGCAAAGGTACTATATAGTTTATGAAACCACCCCATTGGTATATAAAACATGTTTATCACCCTAGGAAATGATCCTATGTCCCTTTCTTGTGAACCCTGACCCCTTCCCCTAGGCAGCCACTGTTGTGATTTCTCTTACCATAGCTTAGTTGTGCCTGCTTCTAGAACTTCGTATAAATAGAACAATACCGAATGTATCCCTTTGTGTCCGACTTCTTCGATTCAACGTAATATTCATAGTATTCATCCACGTGGTTGAAAGTTTCAGTAGTCCTTTCCTTTCCTTTCCTTTTCACTGCTAAGTAGTATTCTAGTGCGTAAATATGCCACACTTTCTGTACCCATTCTTTGGTTGATACACATTCGGGCCGTTTTCAGTTCTTGCCTGTCGTGAATAAAGCATTTAAAAACATTCCTGTATATGTCTTTTAAGTTTTCACTTTTCTGGGGCAAATAGCCAGAAGGAAAATGGTTGGGTAAGAAATAGGTGCGTATTTAATATTTCGAGAAACTGCCCATCGGTTTTCCAAATGCCCACGATAATTTGAACGGCAACGTGTGAGCGTTCCGTTGCCCCGCATGCTCGCGGACAGCAGTGTTGCCAGTTTTAAACGTTTTGGCCATCCTGGCGGATGTGAAATATCACGTGGTTGTGACTACATTTCACTGATAACCGGTGATGTTGAACGCCTTTCCATGCGCTCTTCGGTCACTTCTGCAGCTTTCTCTGTGACATCCCCGTTGAAGTCTTCAGCTCGTTCTTTAAAAACCCTGGGTTGCATTTCCCTTTGTTTTCTTTTCTTTTCAATTTACAGCAGTGTGTATATTGTGGATACAAGCTCTTTGCCCGATAAATGTGTTGTGAATATTTCCTCTCAGCTTGTGGTTTGCCTTCTCATATTCTTAATGTCTTTGACGAGTGGAAACTTTAAATTTTGATGAACTTCAGTAGATCAGGTTTTAATTGTATGGCCAGCATGGATCCATTTCTGGGCTCTCTGTTTTGTTCTATTGATCTACTTGTCTACTCTCGCTTATGCCAGTTTCCACCTTCTTGATTCAGATGGGGTTTTTAGTTTGTTTCCAGAGGTAGGTGGACCCGGGCTGGTAAAGCTGCTCAAGGGAGTTGTCTGCGCAGAGCCAGGTTCCTTCTGGCTCTCTGCTGCATCATCTTCAGTGAGTGGATTTTGTTTTCCTGGGAGCAAGATGGCTGCTTCGTCAATGGCGTCCCATTCTGGCCTCTGGCAGGAAGAAGAGGACAGACAGGTTAAGACTCAGCACCCTGCTGAGTCTGCCCCTTTATAATCGAAGAAAAAGAAAATCCCAAACCCAAATAACCAAACCATCATAAAAACCTTCCGGAGGCCCCAGTCAGGACTCTGTTCGCATCTCAGAACCGATCACATGGCCACCCCCTAGTGGCAACGGAGACTAGGGAGAGGAATATTTTCACGCTGTGCGACGACTACATTAGTGTACCCACCACTGCGGCAGAAGGGGAGTGATCGCACCTATCACTTTGGACAAATCAGAACCCACCCTTGCGGCTGGATGTAGGTCAATCTCACAAACCAGGAGAGTGCTACAAAACGTCTTGGGGGAAAAATAAAGAGTGAGGACCGGGGTGCTTGGGTGGCTAAGTCGGTTAAACGCCTGACTTCAGCTCAGGTCATGATCTCATGGCCTGTCTGAGCCCCGCATCGAGTTCTGTGCTGACAGCTCAGAGCCTGGAGCCTGCTTAGGATTCCGTGTCTCCCTCTCTCTCTGCCCCTCCCCTGCTTGTGCTCTGTCTCTCTTTTTCTCAAAAATAAGTAAACATGGAAAACTTTTAAAAAGAGAGTGAGGACAAAGAAACAACCAGAATATATATATATACATATGTATATATGTATATGTGTATATATGTGTGTGTGTGTATATATAATATATATGTTATTATATATATATGTTTACATATATATGTTTTTATATATATGTTTACTTATATATATGTTTACTTATATATATAATATTATATATAAGTTATTATATATATAAGTTTATTTATATAATATATTTATATATATATTTAAAAATATATATATAAGTTATTATATATAATATTATATATATATAAGTTATTATATATATAAGTTTATTTCATGGCTTCTCAACCCGGTAAGGGCTACGCAGGAGGGCATAAGATTCATGAACGGAGTTTTTCAACCTTCCTTCCACAAGGCTGCCCCTATTTGCAATAGAAGCAGCACTGTCTTATTCAGGTCATGAATTACATTTGCAAGTTTTTTTTTTCAATATATGAAATTTATTGTCAAATTGGTTTCCATACAACACCCAGTGCTCATCCCCAAAGGTGCCCTCCTCAATACCCATCACCCACCCTCCCCTCCCTCCCACCCCCCATCAACCCTCAGTTTGTTCTCAGTTTTTAAGAGTCTCTTACGCTTTGGCTCTCTTCCACTCTAACCTCTTTTTTATTTTTCCTTCCCCTCCCCCATGGGTTTCTGTTAAGTTTCTCAGGATGCACATATGAGTGAAACCATATGGTATCTGTCTTTCTCTGTATGGCTTATTTCACTTAGCATCACACTCTCCAGCTCCATCCACGTTGCTACAAAGGGCCAGATTTCATTCTTTCTCATTGCCACGTAGTATTCCATTGTGCATATAAACCACAATTTCTTTATCCATTCATCAGTTGATGGACATTTAGGCTCTTTCCATAATTTGGCTATTGTTGAGAGTGCTGCTATAAACATTGGGGTACAAGTGCCCCTATGCATCAGCACTCCTGTATCCCTTGGGTCAGTTCCTAGCAGTGCTATTGCTGGGTCATAGGGTAGGTCTATTTTTAATTTTTTGAGGAAGCTCCACACTGTTTTCCAGAGTGGCTGCACCAATTACATTTGCAAGTTTTGAATCTCTGAGAGGTAACCACCTCATGAATATCCTAACCGAATCTATGTCTTAAAAACTCAAAGACAGAGAAAGCATGATGGCAAATGTTTGGATCCTAGAGATGTCGGGGAGAACAGCCACTTCTGTTCAGAACCTGCTCTTCGTGCACTTAGTGACAGACTGTATTACCTTGTCCCACAGCAGGCACTGCTCAAGTTCCCAGCATGGATATTGTACCATTTCTTGCCTTGAGATCCCGTAAGTCTGTCTATACTGCCTGCTATTGAGTAATTCATTTAGCCTTTAATATTAACCTATCCTTGTTCTTGGAAGAAAATGATTCGAGGGACAGGCAAGCGCCTAGCAGGCCTCGACTCAAACGGTTTTCCATTTGGTGGGGTGAACTGAGGCACAAGTATCTCCTGCCGCCGTGATAGCTAGTGACCGTTAAGAGTCGACTCGAGTTGGAACAACCCGTATTTACTGCGGTATTCATTTCCTAGAGCTGTCATAACAACGTACAATAAACTGGGAGGCCTCACACAACAGGAATTCATTCTGGAGGCTAGAAGTCCCAAATGGACATGTTGGCAGGCCATGCTCTCTCTGAAGGCTCCAGGAGAGAATCTTTTCCATGATTTTCTCTCAACTCCTGGCATTGCCTGCAAACCTTGGCTTGTAGATCCATCACTCCAACCTGTGCCTCCATTGTCACATGTGCCTCTGTTGTCACCCCCCCGTCCCCCGCCCCGAGTGTCTGTCTTCTTATAAGACACCAGTCATGTTGGAAAATGGCCCCCCTGACCCTAGGATGATCTCATCCTAACTGAAATAACTACCTCTGCAGTGACCCTTTTTGCAAATAAGATCATATTCTGAGGCTGCAGGCATTAGGACTTGAGCATATCTTTCGGAGGATGCAATTCAACCAGTAACAGCTGCTAAGACATGTCATGGAGTTTGTAAGGTGGGCTGGGACCAAGGTGCCAGGATTTTTTATTCTGCAAGGTCCAGGAACAAAGCCATGCTAACAGGAAGAACACATTTGCCTCAAGTCAAGCCAGACTGGGTTGCTACTCCAGATTACAACGGATACCGTCTGTCGTCGCTCTCATTGCTGGGGACTCTGAAGTGGAGTGAAACACCCACCACCACCATTGCCCGTGAATTAGAACCCGACTCCAGCCGGAGGGGAAGAAGCCGGCTCGCAAAGACACAGAACTGTAGGCAGGGAGCATTGTCAGGATTTTTGGGTCCCGGTCCTGGATGTGCCTAAGCCAACTTGCCTCCAGCCATGCCTGGGGATAAGAGCCCACACATCTTCTCTGCTGCATTTCATTTTCTCCAATCCTAAATTGGCAAAAGTTGAGCAGAAGAGAGGTTGTGCATCTGAGCAAAGCCTGAGAAGCTGGACTTTCCAAGACATAAGAAGGAGAACTTTCTGGGGATGCGGGATGGTGGAAGGGATGGGGGTTGAAGGGCTGGAAATGGTGGATGGGGAGGATTAGCTTTCTTTTTTATTTAAAAAAATTTTTTTTAACGTTTATATATTTTTGGGACAGAGAGAGACAGAGCATGAACGGGGGAGGGGCAGAGAGAGAGGGAGACACAGAATCGGAAGCAGGCTCCAGGCTCTGAGCCGTCAGCCCAGAGCCCGACGCGGGGCTCGAACCCACCGACCGTGAGATCGTGACCTGAGCCGAAGTCGGATGCGTAACCGACTGAGCCACCCAGGTGCCCCAGGATTAGCTTTCTAAAGAGGGGAAGGAGCGAGGACACCGGGCTGCGAGGGTAGAGTAGGAGACAGATTAAGTGGGGGTGACACAGACGTTTGAAAAGAGGAAGTGTCCACGTGGGACACTTGTCCTTCTGTGGACCTGAACCTATGAGCCTTCCTCTCTGCAGGGTACAAGGAAATGAGTAAGTGAGATAACATTGCAACTTCGGGTCCTCTCCTTGCACTGCCTCTGACCCCACAGTCAGAAGACTGTACCAACCCCCATCCTCATCTGAAGTGTGTTTTGTCTGGTGAGGCTGGTGAGGCATGAGGCACCCAGGAAAGGAACAGAAATCGCTTCCCGGCACATGGGACTAGGGAAGTGAAGGTGCCACAGCTCTGGCAGAGGTGAGGCTGAAGGGGCACCCGCTCCCACTGTGGGGGCTCTGCAGGTCCTGATTTCCCCCCCCCACCTCTGCCCCTCTCTCCCCTCCCGCCCCCGTGCAAAGGGGGCGTTCCGACACAGCTGGATGATCTTGCTAGAGCTCTGTAGAGTTGTTGTCACTGCAAACAGGGCCTCGCACAACTCCGGGAAGTCAACAGAAGCAAAAAATGCTGGCATTTAACCGCAGCTCTCATGGAATGCACGGGAAAAGTCTGAAAACCTCTGAATTTGGGAAATCTTTAGGCCCCCTGGGGAGCCTTGGGAGCATAGAAGATGTTGGCTGTCTCTGAGGTGCTCGTTGTGCGTGTGTGCGCGCGTGCGTGCGTGCGTGTGTGTGTGTGTGTTGGAGGCATCTTCTACGTGCCCCCCTACAAACCCACCTGAGTCTTCGGGCACGTGCAGTGGTTTTAAGAGCCGACGGCTCCCAGAAGCGCGAAGGTCCTGGGACGTACGTCCAACTCCACCTACTTCTGAACCAAATTTCTTCTCCAGTCTTGTTCCATAAATCTGCATCATGGGGTCGCACTCCTAATCAGCAGCTAAGGGATTCTTACTTGCCTTGCACTAAATAATGGCGAGTCCCTGAAAGCTACTTTGTTGAGGGAACTCCCAGCCCTGGCTCTTTCTAAAGGGATGCTGAATAAGCATTAGGATAAGTGACGGATGTACTAACCTTAACAGAAAAAACCTGAGCCGCGTGTTCCGAGATTCATGAAGGGCTTAGACTATGTCTCCGTTCCTCCGGAGGGAGAGGCCAGAGGACCCCTTTTCCTCTCTCCTGAGAAAGACACCTGGGCAGGGAAGGGCTCCTTCCCTCCTCACAGAAAGGCCTTTGCTGTGCAGGGGGAGGGGGAGGGCAAGGAGAGGGAGACATCCACAGGTGCGGAAACCAGGGGGGTGAGCGCTTCGTCATCGTCGTGTGTGAGTGATCCCTTTCCGCAGGCTACGCTCGTTCTGCCCCGCTCTCCCTCCTCCCCTGGCTCCTGGCCGAGAGGCAGCGGCTGGCAGGGGGCTTGTCGGTGGGGGGGGACCCCTGCCAGGCTGCCAGCTGCCCGGGAGCCCAAGGGGTGCTCCGGGGACCAGCACGTGGTGTGCAGTCCGCTGTCGGGCTCTCGTGGCCGCGCCAGAGGGGAGGACCCTAGACGTGGGAAACATTGGCAGGTGGTTCCGTTGGGGGACTTCTTGTGGCCTCTCAGAAGACCGCCTGCCAACGGGCCCTGGGCATTTGGCAGAACGTCTCCACTTAGCTTACGGTCTCTGGTTCCTGTTGGGAAACTCAGGGCTTGCCAAAGTGTTCATTTTACTAAGTGAACAACGCCATTCTTGGCTTCTGTCTTGCTACTGACTGCAGTCTTGTGCCGTGCTCCCCCTTTTGAGCGTCTGTCAAGGTCGTGAGAGATTAGCCCTTGGCGGGGGCGGGGCCCTTCCGAGGTCAGATCGTTTCTCAACTGGCTATGGCATGTCGCAAGATATAGGAGGGCTGTCCTGGTCCTTGGGCTCGCCACCTTGCTCCTTCTCCAGGTCGACGTGCGCCCATGACCGGTTGCCTAAGCCCCCCGGGGCCTCCATGAAACACCTAGGTCTCACTGGCTTTGGAGACTGACAAGTATGGCCTTAAGTACCGCGCTCTAACTTGCTGTGTGACCCTGGACAAGTTGCTGGGGTTCTCTGAGCTTCACTCTCCTCATTTGCAAATGAGGGCAATCATCATAGGGACTTTGGAGACGTTGAGTACGAGCCACCTGGTACCGTGCCTGGTGTATTTACCGCACCTGATCTATGTTACCTTTTGCTATTAGGAAGATTCTCTGCTGTGAGGAATACGGCTGTGCCACAGTGCCCTGGCCAAGGTGAAGGTGGTGCTGCCTGCTCAGGCAGTGGGTGTGCAGAACATCTCCACGTGCATCCGGGCTCGCTCGGGAACCTGGATGCTTCTCTGTCGGCGGCGCCGTGCAGGGGAAAAGGCAGCCGCAACCTGTTAGCAATTACGTTATTGTTGTTATGATTCTCCGAAGCCAAAGCAACCTTGACTGGGACTTTGGTTTCACCTCCTGTTTACCGGGTGACCCCTCAGTCTCAGTGTTCTTCTCTGGATAAGGGGACAATAATACCTCTTCGTAGGGTTGTTTTAAAGTCTAAATAAAGTGACGTGTGTAAGATTGCTTGCATTTAGCTGCATTCGATAAATATTCCCACGTTGTCACTCACCTGTCTCCTTATTCTCTTGCCGGAAGTATGGACTTCAGACGACTAAGCTTGTTACGATCCTGTATAGCCTTCTTAGGGCGGTTCAGAGAATCAAACGCTGTTTTGTTTAGTGTTTTGTTTAGTGAATAGTCTCCGTTAAATCTGAGCTGCACAGGGTTGTCTTCGCTATGTCGGACTTCGCGGCGTGCGCTGGACAAGTGGGGCTCACGGACAAGTTCCACGTGAGTGAGGAGGGACAGTTGGGGCGGTTCTGCAGGTAAACTTGAGGCAAGTGCTCACTTGTGCATGTAATTCAAACACAGCCTGAGGACAATGAGGCTGTGGTTCAAATGCTCCTTTTTCCCTCTTTCCAAGGATACTTTTAAAATGTGTGTTTGTGTTTGGAAAATGTGACTGGCATCTGTTTTAAATTTTATAGTGTCACACACTATCGGATACTGTGGATTACTTAAACCTTAAGCCCTCTGGCCGACTAAAAAAAAAACCTCTAAGTGGTTCTCAGCAACCTTCATATACAATGTAAATTGCAATATCTATCAGGATATGTGAGAACATCTGTTTTTCTTCTAATGCAGTAAACATATAAGGGTCTCTCGGGACATATTTTAAATAGACTTAATACAACATGCAGGAATGATAAGCAAAATATAATCACGGTCTTAAGGGAATGTGAGCATTTCATATTAATAACATTGGAAACTTATGTTTAATGCAGTGCTAAAAGTTGACAATTAAGCATGTAAGAGTCAGGAAATTCAATTAAAATTATCACAGTAATATGAATTTAGCCACATCCTGTATTGGTTATGAAATCCATTTAGCACCGCAAACAATAATGTTTTCGGCTGGTTTATTCAAAAGGAAAACAGGAACAAAAACACTCTAATGCTATATATATTCTGGTACTGTGGTCAGGCTAATTTTGCCGGGGGAAGAAGTTTAACTTCTGAATCTTTAAATGCCCCGTCATTTGATCTGAGTATTCTCTTTCCTTGCCTGTTGCATCATTTCTGTCAATAAAATAAGGCCGGGCACCCCCCACAGGACTTCTCCTCGCCTCTCCCTGCTCTCTGCGGAGGACAAGGACCCGTCTGCCCCCCGAGGGCACCCTCCTGGGATTAGAGCCGGTTTTCTAATTTGTCCCTCCACTTCTCTGCGGGCGCTGTGGTCGCAGGGATCGGAATTCTGTGCGGATGCTCCACCCCTCATCTCGAGCAGGGAACCCCCTGTGGCCATGTACTTGGGGGGAAATGAAGCTTGTAATTCCATTCTCCGTCACGGCACAGGGTTCGTGGACCCTTCACTGAGTCTACTCCACATGCCCCCCCCCCCCCCACCGCTTCTGCCGGCCGCACACGCCTCCCTCTAGTCCTTTGCTATCCGAGACCACGGAAGACGGGCGTTCATTTTTAATACACACACGTCCGCAGCAGGTCTAATATTGCCACCTCACTGTCGTGTTGCCACGCGACTGTGTGCGAGCTAGGGTGCTTACCAAGCATTCACTCGACGGTAGCCCGAGTCAACGTGGCACCGGGAACTTCAGCTGTGTGCCCACACGCTCCCCCCAGCAAAGGGCTGCAAGGGCAATGATAATGAAAGAGTCTCGAGAGAAACTTCTCAGGGAATTACACCAACACTCGTCTGGAAGGCTGTCAGACCTCTGAGAATCACCCTTGACTCCTCTTCCTTTTATCCCTCATCCCTCGCTAACCCTTGCAGTTACTCTTCAAGAAACAGTCCTCCAACCCACCAACTTCGGCCCAAGGTCACTGCCACCACGCCAAGTCTAACGCATCCCCTTTTCTCCATAGACCTCTGGCGCGGCCTCCCAGCCGCTCTCCCCGTCTCCACCCTGCTCAGCTGATGGCAAATGCCCATCCTGTTTCGAGACAACTCCCCTTAAAGGCCTGGAGTGGCTTCTCTCTGTTCCCAAGATCATTGTGAAACTCCTGGCCGCACTGGCGAGGCCCTCGGTGAAGCGGTTCCCCAGGCCCCTCCCCTCCCATCTCCTCAATCTAGTTTCCAGCTAAATGCCGAGCGTTTCAGTTCCTCAGCTGCCTTGTGACCTTTCTCCTGCTCGGGATCTTTGAACATATCATTTCCTCTTTCCTCTCGTCTCTGCTAAGCTGATTCCTACTCATCCTCAGGTTTTAACGTAGATGTACAGGTCGAAGATTTGTCAACCCTGCATAGAGCAAGGCTACGGGTGCCGTTTTTGCTCACTTAATGTCTCTGTGTCACATTCTGGTCGTTCCCATCGTATTTGATTATTTTATTTTGATGAAAAAATTATTTTAATGTTTATTTTGAGAGAGAGAGACAGTGTGAGCAGGGGAGGGGCAGACACACACACACACACACACACACATGCGCGCGCGCACACACACACACACACAGAATCCGAAGCAGGCTCCAGGCTCTGAGCTGGCAGCGCAGAGCCCGACACGGGGCTCGAACTCAAGAACTTCGAGATCATGACCTGAACCGAAGTCGGGTGTTCAACTGACTGAGCCGCCCAGGCGCTCCTCTCGTGATATTTTAAACTTCTTCATTATTATCCCATTTTTTACAGTGGTCTGCGATTAGGGTCCTTTGATGTTATTATGGTCATTGTTTTTGGGGTGCCGGGAACCACGCTGATATAAGAAAGTGAAACGAATGGATAGATGTGTGTGTTCTGACTGTTCCCCTAACCAACCGTCCCTGTCTCTCTCCCTCTCCTCAGGCCTCCCTGTGCCCTGAGACGCCACGATATTGAAATAAGGCCAGTGAGTCACCCGACAGCGGCCTTTAAGTGCTCAAACGGAAGGAAGAGTCGTATGTCTCTCACCTTAAATGAAAAGCTAGAAATGATGAAGCTTCGTGAGAAACGTGTGTTGAAAGCCGAGACAGGCTGAAAGCGAGGTCTCTTGGGCCCAACCGGCAGCCGAGTCGCGAATGAAAAAAGAAAGTTATTGAAGGCCCTTAAAAGTGCGGCTCTAGTGACCACACAAATAAGAAAGTGAAGCAGCCTTATTGCTGATGTGGAGGAAGTCTGAGCGGTCTGGATAGAAGGCCAAACCGGCCACAGCATTCCCTGAAGCCAAAGCCTGATCCAGAGCAAGGCTTAGCTCTCTGTAACGCTATGAAAGCAGAGAGAGGTAAGGAAGCCACTCGAGTTTCAAACCAGCAGAGGTGGGTTCGTGAGGTTTAAGGAAAGAGGCCGTCTCCGTACCATGAAAGTACAAGGTGAATGTGTAAGCACTCGTGTAGAAGCTACAGCAAGTTCTCCAGAAGATCTGCCGAAGATAATTCATGAAGGTGGCTACACTCCAGAACAGACTTTCAGTGTAGGCCAAAGTGCCTTCTGTTGGAAGAAGATGCCACCGAGGACTTTCAGAGCTGGAGAGGAGAAGTCAATGGCTGCCTTCAAAGCTTCAAAGGACAGGCTGACTCTCTCGTTAGGGGCCAGTGCAGCTGATCACTTGAAGCTGAAGTCAATGCACATTGTCCATTCCAAAAATCCTGGGGCCCTTAAGAACTATGCTACATCTGCTCTGTCTGTGCTCTATAAGTGGATCAGCGAAGCCTGGAGGACAGCACATCTGTTGACAACATGGCTTGCTGAATATTTGAAGCTACCGTTGAGATCTTCTGGTCAGAAAAAAAGATACCTTCCAACAATTCTGCTCATTGACAATTCACCTGTCACTCAAGAGCTCTGAAGGAGTTGTACAAGGAGATTAATATTTTTTTTGGATTAATGCTGTTTTCAGGCATGCTAATGCAACATCCATTCTATAGCTCATGAATCGAGAAGTAACTTTGACTTAGGAGTCTTAAGAAATACATCTTGTAAGGCTAGAGCTGCCATAAATAGTGATTTCTCTGATGGATCTGGGCAAAGTCCATTGAAAATCTTCTGGAAAGGATTCACTATTCTAGATGCCATTAAGAACATTCACGATTCGTGGGAGGAGGTCAAAATATCAACACGCACAGGCGGTTGGCAGAAATTGACTCCCACCCTCCTCTCATCTCCCTGCATAGTTCTGGGTTAGTGTGGACTACAGGAGGCATTTGACATGAGTTTGGAAGGTAGACGCGAACCAGCAGCCATCTTTTTATGCTTAGCAGTTAGGCAGGGCACATGGCTCTCTGGCACACACATTCTTGCCTATCTGCTGGCTCAACCAGTTGACTTAGGGCAGTTGGCTGGGCCCTCAGTTCTTCCAGCTTGCTCTAGGAACTCCTTCAGCTTCTCTGACTGGACTGTGACGAGGCTACCAGATTCTCCGGCAGAAAGCCGCAGTCATTGAGGTTTGGGCTTAAAGTCGGTGTGTGAAAGATATGGGTTCCAGCCTGTCCTCGTGGTTTCCTCACAGATTTTAGCGTCTGTCCAGTTCTTGCTTCCCCCGCTTCATGTACCTCTCTACCTGCCCCTGTTTGCCTGTCGGCTTGCCCTTTTGGATTTGAGGCTAGGTTTCAGAAGCTGATGGCCCCGCCAACACCTTGATTTTGGATTTCTTCTACTCTCCAGAACTGTGTCCCGATAGATTTCTATTGTCTTAAATTTCTTTACAGCGACCCTAGAAAACAAATACATTCACATAGACAGTTGTGTAAGCTCGGATCCCTATGACACATGCGTATACGTGTATGGATTATATGTATAAATATAAATATATAAACATGTATATAATCTTCTAGCAGTTCCGCTTCTCTGGTGAAACCCTGACTGCGACAAGACATGTGTTTTCATCCCTTTTGGACAAATATCTGAGAATGGACTGCCAGGTCATAGAGTAAATATGGATTTAGCTATTTAAGAAACTACCAAACTTTTTCCGAAGTGTTTTATTTGTATTTTGCCCCTTTTTTACATTTACCACTTTACGCTCTGACCAGAAATGGGTTAGATTAAAGTCCCATTTGCTCCACGTCCTTGCTAACCATTCCAGAAGGTTTATGGTGGGATCCTTTACTTTGCGTTTCCCGATGACTAATGACACCGAGCATCTTTTCACGCACTTATCGGCCATTTGTAGATCTTCTTTTGTGACATATCTGTTCAAGTCATTTACCCATTTTTTTTTAAAAATGGGGATTGTTCATCTTCTTATCACTGGCTGGGAATAAGTTCTTTATATATTCTGGAGAGACTACATCCTTCATCAAGTTTATGTATTACAAATATTTTCTCCCTGTCTGTGGCTTGCCCTCTTATTCTCTGAACGGTGTCTTTTGAAGCACAAATGTTTTAAATTTTGATTTTTTTCTTTACCTAGCTCACACTTTTTGTGTCTTTAAAAAACAACAACTTTTTACAGCCTAGGGAATCTAGTCCATGGCATTGTAATCGACTTGTCTGGTGACAGATGGCAGCTTCACTTGTGGTGAGCACAGGATAACATACAGACAAGTTGAATCACCATGTTGTATGCCTGAAACTCATGTAATGTTGTATGTCAACTGTACACAGAGTGAAAAAATGAAAGAAAAAATTAAAAAATGACAAAATGAAAAACAAATGAAAGAAATGAAAGAAATAAAATGAAAAATAAATGAAAGAAAAATTTAAAAAATGGAAGAAAAACCACTTTGCCCTCCATACGGTCACAAAGACTTCCTTTTATTTTTTTCTTCCAGAAGCTTTGCAGTTTTCGTTTTTAGGTTTGGGTTGAAGACCCATTTCTAGTTATACGTGTGCGATTTGGGCGTAGGGTCAAGGTTCATTTCCCCCCCCCCCCCATGAATGGCCAGTTGTTCTAGCACCCTTTGTTTGAAAGACATTCCTTTCCTCATTGAATTACTCTGTCAAAAATTAACTGGGCGTATATGAGCCTCACAATTTTTTATTTCTATTAGAACTGAATGCGTCCACATCTGGTCATGCCCACTACTGACCTCCTTTCCATAGAGAGCCTGTAAGGCAAACTGATAGCTGGGGGAAAGGAACCCACACGAGATACCTGTTTTTGTACGATACACGTATGATGTTTTCTGCTCTTATGGGTGGCTTACTTAATCTTTCCACAAGCTCATAGCCACACACTGTGTTTTGTGTGTTTGTGATACGGGAGGGAAGACATTTCCTGGATGCTACCTCGGTTTCTTACAGTCTGCATTGAGTACCTGCGGACTTCAGCTTCTATTCGTTTCTTTGCGCTGGTATTATCAGCTTATAGCTTGAGACTCTAGGACATGGAGATCATATCTGTGAATGTCATTTTCCTTTGTAAAGCACCTAGCTCAATGCCCCGGGCGTGTGTGCAATTTAGTCAGTAGGACTGAGGTTATGGCCAATTCACTATCCCTCAGTTTCCTCATCTATTTATTGGCATGAAGGCTCATCTCTATTTAATTCAAGTCAGGACCATGGGCTGTTTGTTCATGTAAAGAAAGACCATCTGATAGTAGCTGGGGAAGGAGACTTGACCACTTTAATCAGGCTGATTTGGTTCTCTTGGAGACTATTGATGTGTGATATCTAGAATGCACCATGGCCTGGTCTTTGTTGATATCACCTATCTTTCAGATCAATGTGGTCTGAATAGTTTTTAGAATAGCTGAAATTAAAGGAACTGCTTTGTACCCCTCCACAGTGTGCGCCCGTGGGCCTGGGCTATATCTCTACGTCCCAGCTAGAGTTGATGGCCCCAGCCCGGGAGAATTCTGTGCCTGCTGCCTCGCTCCCAGCACTTATGTACAGGGAAGTCTTCGTCCTGGTGAACACGGAGGGCCACCCTGTCTGGAAAGTGAAGGGAAGAGATATCATGGAACGGCAACATGTACTGGAGGTGAGATGAAGGATATGTGAATGTTGTTGCTTGACAGCCTACGAAGTGGCCCCATGTTGCCATGGTGACGGACGCCTGTTGACGCTAAGTGTATGAGCAGCTCCCATGTTTTTTATAGCAGCTGGTCAGTGCCACTGCCTTCTCTGAATTGCTGCCCCCCCTGAGTGGCTGCGTGGCCCCAGCTGTCCTGATCTCTGTTGACAAATGGTTGTCCTTCACAGTCAAACTACCAGCAGTACTCTAATTAATGAATGTGCTAATTATCCTTCCCTACTCCCAGCACATTTGTCTAACTAACCTGTCACACGCTGTAAGTGCAGCACAGGCATGATCACGGGGGTGCTGGGAGCAGGGATCTGGGAGCAGAGGGCTGGGCTCATAGCTTGGAGCTGTGGGATAGTTCTAGTTAAACTACCTTTACAACAGTGGGGTGTCTGGGGAATATGTTATTTCCTGTGACGTGTATTTGTTTTCCTTTCCTTCCTTTTAAAAAAATCTTTCTTGGGGCGCCTGGGTGGCTCCACCAGCGAAGCCTCGGACTTCAGCTCAGGTCATGATCCTGCAGTTCGTGAGTTCGAGCCCCGCGTCAGGCTCTGTGCTGACGGCTCGGAGCCTGGAGCCTGCTTCAGATTCTGTGTCCCTCTGTCTCTGCCCCTCCCCCTCTGTGCTCACACACTCTGTGTCTCTAAAATAAAAGAAACTGAACATTAAAAAAATAAAAAATAAATCTCTCTTTAGGGGCCTTGGGCCATTGATTAATGCCCTAGCCTCTGAGGGGCCCGCCCAGCACCGATGCAGAAGCACCAGCGAGTCCCAAACTCTGAAAACTGTTCCCGAAGCAGCATTCAGAGCGGTTGAGGACCTAGCCTTTGAAGCTAGAGGAGCCCGGGTTTGAATCCTGGTCCTGCTCCTTTACTACACGTGGGTCCTTAGGCGTGGAGTTTAACCCCTCTGAACTTCAGTTCTAGCCCTTTGGGCAATGGCAGGAGTAACCTGTGCACAGGGCGCTGTGTTGAGAAGCAAAAGCACAGGCCGATCAGGGCCTCGGGGCCTGTGCCCGGTCTGGTCTGGGCCCGGCCAGGCCCGGCTGCCCACCCGGGGACCATCTCGTTAGCAGTGGGAAAGGAGAGCCGGCCGTGCGCTCCCCTCCCCCGCTCCCCGGGCGCCCCTCGTCTTTTTCTTCTGTCTCAGCAGCTCTCTATTGAGATGAATGGCATTTCCAGAGGCTTCACCTCTGATAAGTGTTCCTCTGCGGCGGCAGCGGGAATCTTAATGTGCGCCCTGTAATTTAACGGCCATCTCGGCTGACTATTAAAACGCTCTTCCCGGGTGAAGTGAACTCGCTCCATCGGCACGTGCTCACGCTGCCAGGGTGACTCCGGGGAGCTCGGATGTGGCTGGCCCCCGGTGGGAGGGAGGGAGGTGCAGCTCCTGACCTCCTACCAGGGCCTTCTCTTCTAAAGGGGAGATGGCTGGGCATCACCCACCCCCACCGCCAACCCCCTCCCCCCCATCCCCACACCCCCACCCCACCCCACCCCACGCCCACCTTGCGGGGCCCCTGGAGGCTTGGGAAGCAAGAGGAGAGGTTGCCCTTCTTGGAAGGCAGGAGCCCAGGCTGGGATGATTTTCAAAGACATCGTTGGACTCTGTCGATGCTGTTTGTTGTGTGCCTGCGGACACACACTTACACGCCAGAAACACAAACGCCCAAGCAGGAAGGAGACTAGGCTGAGCCTTAAAGACATCAGGCTGTATGAGAGAGACACTTCTTTGATAAGTGGGTGTTTCGATCTGGAATTACAAGGAGTGGACAGTCACAGCGTGATAGTATTTACATACACCTGGCATGCCTCCACCCCTCCCAATCTTTCTTTAGGGAACGATATGGAAACCACCAGTTCGTTCGTTTTCCTGCCATC
This sequence comes from Prionailurus bengalensis, assembly GCF_016509475.1. Classification (NCBI taxonomy): domain Eukaryota; kingdom Metazoa; phylum Chordata; class Mammalia; order Carnivora; family Felidae; genus Prionailurus; species Prionailurus bengalensis. The sequence goes on from NC_057343.1 coordinate 9,929,050, forward strand.
TGGTTGTCCAACGAATGATATGTGACTACCCAGAGCCCGTGAGATCGTTCTAAGAATTCAGATGAGAGAAGTCAGTCCTTTAGAGTGTGGGGAAAAGCGATCTGCAGAGAGAATAAAGCTGACAAACCAAGAGAAAGTTGAGAGAGGAAGAGAGACTGAAAGACAGAGAGAACTCTATTTGAAAGAGAGAGAGAGAGTGAGAATGCCTGATCTCCAAGGCCCAACCACATCTCTGTTCTTTCCAACTTTTGGTTGCTTGGTTCCTTGGATTTTTTTGAGCCCCATTTCCCCCTTTTTCTTTTTGCCCACGCTAGTTTGAGCTAAGTTGCCACTGTTTGCAACGGGAGTACTTTAAAAAGGGACTAGCCTTCGCCTCTGATGCATTATCTCTAAGTTATGATGAGCATTAGAAAGGCAACCTCTTTAAGAGGGTCAGACTCCTTATCTACACGGCCCTAAGCAGCTCCTGAAACTTCACCAAACTTCCCATACGAATCAGATCTCATTAAGGCGAATACACAAATCTCGCTGGTGCTGAGCCCCCTAAGCGGTCTTGTGACATCACACCTGGCAGAGTGCCCCAGGCACTCAGCGAGTACTCAAGAGTGTCAAGACCATATCTGGATCGCCCTAGCTACTGACCTCCATGCTTCCAAGCTCTGGACACCGCCTCCACGGACGTCTGTCTCTTCTCAGTTGAACGGAGGACACTCAAGCCGGCCTCTCCCACACTACGGCGCAGCTCCCTGCGGCCACCGAGTATAGTGGCTAACGTTCTCTTTCAAAGTGAGGTTTTGATAAAAGCTCCACTCCTCGCTGCTAAAGAGTTGTTGGGTCTGGGCCGAAGATCGCAGGAATCTCGCATTTTCTGTGTGGCTTCCGAGGGATTGCCATTTACACGGAGAAAGCTGTCCCGTAAAATGCCAGGTCGCCACCTACCTGCCCCAGCCCGCTTACACCTTCTCTCCTCTCTTATCATTAATTACAGTGAGGCCATTGCAGGAAGGTGTTTCAACAATGAGCTCTGAGGGGTCAAGCCACGGTGTTTAATAATACTTCTGTTCAAAGTTTCCTTAAAGGTCATCTGTAACCTCATTTCTGTTCCTTATCTAAATTCTTTGGTTTAGTTTTAATTCTCTTGTTGCCTTTTTTTTCCCCCCTTGTGGAAATAGAGATGTCAGCTGTCCCCCTCTCACTCATTCATCCATTTATTCACCCATCCAGGCCTTATTCTGTGGCTGCTACTCTGGACCCTGCCATGTGTTATGTATTCAGGGTTTTTTCCTGGGAATTCAAGAAAGCAGTGACAGCATTCAAAACACAGATCTCTTTGCTGCTCTCTAAATAAAACACAAGTTTTGTTTTTAGTTTATTTATTTTTAGAGAGCGAGCGAGAGAACCCAAGCACGTTCCATGTTGTCAGCACAGAGCCCGACGTGGGGCCCCATCCCATGAACCGAGAGATCATGACCTGAGCTGCAATCAGGGGTCAGACGCTTAACCAGCTGAGCCACCCAGGTGCCCCTAAAACATAAGTTTTATTTTGTCTTTCCTTCCGGCTCGGCTTCCAAGCCCTGCTTCTCCTGGCAGGTCACACTGAGCCAGGACACTTTGGTGGCTAGTTAAAAAAAAAAAAAAAAAAAGAAGAAGAAGAAAAAGAAGAAGTCACTGTGTAACTGTGCTGGGACCTTTGGAAATTCTAGTGATGAAAGGCAGGGCCCTCACTTCCTCTTTCTGAGCAGCACAGGGTGTCACCAGACAGGAGCAGTCCTTGCCGGGGAGCCTGAAGCAAACATGGATCAGGAAACCGTGGGCAATATTGTCCTGTTGGCCATTGTCACCCTCATCAGCGTGGTCCAGAACGGTAAGGGAACGCCCTCACTCAGAGGGGGAGACAAAACCGATTTTGTTTGTCAGTCGCTTGGAAGTCAGAGGCTCACACCGTTCTCTGTGTCTGTGCACACTTTTGCCCACTTCCCCCTTATTTGTATTTGTTTTCTTTTTGCTTTGAATGTATAGGATATATGCATTTATGCATGACTTTGGGGGTTTCCTCCTGGTATTTCTTGCACTTCAATGTTGGTGACTAACCATGTTTGTAAAGCCGGGGCTGCGATCTAGAAGCTTTATAAAAACCCTTACTAAAGTGTCTGCAGTCAGCATTTTAACTATTAATTACTGTGGCCAGAGACCGGGTGGGAGGCAAGAAGCCTAGAAAGGGAAAGGGAAATACATGTTGTCCCAAGACACTGGGCTTTTGTTAAGCGCAGCTGGGCTGACTTCAGCGAAACTGACGTTACCTGTCACCTGTAGGCTACAAAAAAAAAAAAAAATTGAATTTGGATAGTGGGAGGAAGAAATCACCTTATTATCATTTATCTCTGTATTGCTTCTTTTTTCTTTGGAAGAAAGAGATTCTTTGTAATACTTTTTTTTTTTCCTAGTGATGTATAGTTTTGAAGCATTTTTCATACGCGTTATATATTAACTATTAATGTAAAGAGAGAGAGGAAACATTTTTTCTTGCGTGGGGTTTGCATTTCCATCCACCTCGCCATCACTTAAGAAAACCGAGCAAGGAAGAAAGAAATACGCAAGGTACCGGGACCTGAAACAGACAAGACCGTGTAGCATCTTCTCTTTAAAGTTCCGAGTTAGGACTGCCACAGATTCTTTTTCTAAGTATTTCCAGTGGCTTTGTGTTTTGCAGTTTATTAAGATAGAGGAAAAAGTAACTACCGAGGGCGGCTGTTACCACTTAATGGTAATTATTACGTGTTCACACACTGTTGTCACACTTTGGAAATTTGAATGTTTCACCAATTTGGGATCCTCTGTTATTTCCCCCCAACTTGAACCTGGACAGAGGCTGAGGATTCGCCTTCTGAGCCCTGAGTAAGGCTTCCCTGAGACCTCCCCACACCAGAGAGACCCGCTTTCCCCTGTATGTTTCCTCTGTGGAACAACAGTTGGCTGCTTTTTGACCCAACCATTTTCATGTTAAATCCACACAATAAAGTTGCAGCTCCGAGAGGGAACGGGTGGGTTGTTTAGTCTGCCATTCCTCGAGCCATTGCTATTTCCTGCAGGCGTCAGGAGCTCCCTTGGCCTTGCGAATCAGCAAGGGACTCATTTATTCAACGTGCAGGGACACCCCCGCCCCCCGCCCTTGTGATGGTCAGAGTCCTGGCTTTATGGGGACATAGCTGTGGGGTGGGTGTCCCAGGAAAGAAAGGATAGCGAAAAGAGATGACCAGGCAAGGTCAGTAGGAAGCCTTCGAAGACCGGTCTGGTTGGGTGAGTGGGTGGTGCTTTTCCAGCTCTGTGTAGGGTCTCCCCCCCCCTCCCCCTTGTCAATGGCAACGTAACTGACAAATACCGGTGGACCCGGGAGCCAGTGCCTTGTCACTGGCCAGTGTGGATGGGGCTAAGCTAGCTGGAAGGCTGTAGGTCACCCCGAACTGCTGCCTCTCGGTTCAGAGCTGAGCTGGGGGAGGCCGCAGGGTCTCCTGTTGTGAGAATAGAGTCTCTTCATCACTCCCGAGATGCAGAACCCGGTCCGGGCCTGTCGAGTGGGTCCCGGGCTCTTCCCCGAGTGCAAAGCAAGCCCTGATCCGACTTGAGGGGGACGGCGAAGTTCCTATTTTTGGCAGATGAGATTAAGTCTCCTTCCTTGGTACGGTGTGGAAGGGGAGATGACAGGCGGCCAAATGTCTGAGCCTTAACAGCCGCGGCGTGGGGGCCTTGACTCTTGGCAGGCCATTTCAGAGAGATGGCGACACAACACAGTGGCCTCGCTGCTAGAGCTCCAGCCGCTGATGCGGGATGAAGGCTGCCCGGTGGGGAGCTGCAAACCTGGACCAGGGTGGAGCCACCGTTTGGGGCCCTGGAGACTTTTTCAGGCTCTTTTTGAAGCCACATGAAAGCCATGCTTTCCCTCTGAGGCCGAGACCCGGACTGCCGTGTGATGCGGAGACCGCCGGGTGAGGCCTTTTACTTGTGACCGTCAAATGTGCCCATGTCGGGGAACAAGACAAATCCAAACGACCCGGAAGAGAATATCTGTGCTCGCTTACACCTGGGCTTTGAGGCGAACAAACGCAAAGGTTCAAGTGCCTGTCCCGAACCTCTCTTTGCAATGCTAATTAACCTCAAGGCTGCAACCATGGGTCCTCCTCAGAGAGTTCAGAAAATATGCAAAAACGGTGCCTTTCTCTCCCTGCCCCGCCAAATGCCACTTCAAACCCTTCCTCTTAGTTTTAAAAAATATTTCCGTGTTGTCGCCCGGCACCACAGACGTTGTCTTTGCCCCACGACAGAGAGGTCCGGTCCGCGTGTGTCCGTGATGGTGTCCTGGGTCTGTGCTCTCTGTTCACTGTGTGAGAACCTCATTTCCCAGAAAGAGGCCAGAGCCCAGCCTTCCCCCAGAGCCCAGAACTTCCCCCTCCGACTCTGAAACGTTGTTGAGTCATCAAGATCTTTGAACCTGTGGCCCTCTTCCAGCTCGATCCAGCAAAACACAGATCTGGAAGCACAGAGCAAGTTTCAAGTACGTCGTTCCAAGAAAGCGGGGCCAGAACCACCAAAGGCTGGTTTCCCAGGGAATGCAGATAGATGCATTTCCTATAAATAGCATCCAGAGGGCCTCCGACCCCTCCTGCCAAGGTGCCAGCAGCGTTGACATGCAGAAACACGCAGGCAATAAGCATGGGTTTGGAGAAAGTGATTTCCATAAGCAGCCCAACTAGTTAGCTTGAGAGGAGAAGGTGAGCCGAGGGGAAGGGCCACTGAGCCCATGCATGGAAGCCTGAGCGGCAGCAGAGAAGAGATGTCCTCCGGCAGGAGAGCCGTTCCGGCCGCCCTTCTGGTTGTGGGGAAAGGCGGTGGGAACTGGCATCATCCTCCCGCCTCAACTCTCTTCTTACCGTGAAGCCAGGAAGGGAGACATCGTGGCCCTGCTCTCGAAGGGGTTTGTGAGCACAGGACAAGGAGGGCTAGAGAGCTGGCTGGGAACACCTCCATTTCCGTGCCATCCCTGGTATTCCCACCCCCACCACACACACTCGAAGTGAATCTCGCGGGCACCATATTGGAAGACCTAACGGCCCAACGTAGGGTTAAATGGGCCGTGGAAACAGGACTCAGGAGGCGCCCCCAAAGCAGAAATCTTATTGGCAGCATTCTCAACAGCTCCGGCCTGGACCCTCCCGTGATAGAGAGCTCACGGCTACTGGACTCCCCCTTTCCCTTGTTAGGTGTATTGGGAGTTTGCTTTGTGTCGAGCATGGTGCTTTGTGCTGGGCATAATACTATTTCACTGAATCCTTGCAGCCTGTGAATTATATCTATATCGATCGATCGATCGATCCTATTTTACAGATAAGCAAAGTGGGGCTTGGAGAGGCTAGAACAATGATTGGACTGAGATTCAATCCAATTCCAAAAAGTAGACGCTTATGCTATGTTTATTGCCTCAAATTCATTTATTCAAACGCTCCCTACTCAAGAAGTTCTTTCTTACGCGTGCTGAAATCTACTGCCCTGTAACTTCTATCCACTGGTCCTGTTTCTATTGTCTGGAAAAGCTTGCTGCTTCTAGGTTTACAGAGTCAGCTATCCTGTCATCAATGTATCATTTCCTTTGTGACTTGGTTTCCAGAGTCCCTTGTCATTGGGTTACACCCTCCCACCCATCTTGCCCTGAGCTTTCTAAGATGCAGACAGACGCTTCCTGTACAGGGAAACTCACTCTTCCTGAGATCCAGACATCAATCCGATTAAGATAATCACAGGTGCATTATTCTTTTGAACACTTGTTATCGCACTGCTGGCTCATATTAACTTTGTGCCTAACTAAGTCCTCAAGATCGTTTTATGTGATCCTGAGAAAGCTGTTTGCCTTCTCTGACTCCCAGCTTCCTCAACTGACAAGTGGGGCTACGATGACTTCCGTCCGTGTCTGTTGAATATATCGCACGGAGAGGCGCCCGGGTGACCCAGTCGGTCAAGCGTCCAACCTTTGATCTCAGCTCAGGTCTTGGTCTCAGGGTTGTGAGTTCAAGCCCCGCACTGGGCATGAAGCCTACCCAAAAAACAAACAAACAAACAAACAAACAAACAAAGCCACCCTGCAATGGAACAACCTAGGGAAAGTAGCCTGCGGTGCTGGGCATGCGGTGTGTGTGCTCTTTAGTGGTCGGCAGCCTTTCTCTGTGTGTCTCTGACTCTGGCGCTATCTCTCTGGTTTGGCTCACCATCAGCAGCTGGCCAAGATAAGCCTATCAATGGTCTCTGTGCTCGAGGTTTCTGTAACATGGTGGAAGATAACACGGGGGTGGGGTGTGAATGGGTGGCGAGGCGTGGGCAAAGGAAGGCAAATTCGTTCAAGTGTAGCTAAGAAGGAGGGAGAGGGAAAGCCTCGTAGGCTGGGGCAGGCTTGCTTTTTTGTTTAATGGGTAGGAGAGTCCGAGTATGTTTCTAGGGTCAAGAGAAGGAGGAAAAAAGAGAGGGAAGGTTCAGGAATTGGGGAGAACACTGATGAGACAAAGGCCCGGAGAGGTGGCAGGAATGGGCTGGAAGTCACAGGTCGAGGGCAAGCCCTGCAAACGAGGAAGGCGTCTGTCTGAGCAAGGAGAGAGAGAAGGCAGGCAGGCACGGAGAACTATAGCCACGTTGTGCTGCTGGTTGCAGAAATCACCTCTGACTTTCTTAATACTATCTCTGCCACCTGTTCAGAGGCGAGGGCCTCTTAGGTTCTGGACCCTTAGGTTCGGAACCCTTAGGTTCTGGAAAGCCAGTGAGCAGGGCTTCCTGCTGTCCTTTGTGCTAAGAAGAGACATTCAGAACAGACAGATGTGTACTTAAACCCCGTGTGGCTCGTGGGTCCCCTGCGGTGAGCTGCAATGTGACAGCAACAGGAAGAAAATATCCTCATCTGCCCCCTTGGATCTGAGGCCCCAGCTTCACTGTTCCCCAGTGGGGTGGCTCTGAGAATGCCACCTAACCCCCCTGAGTCACTGGGGCCTTGTCTACAAAGTGGAGACAGCATGGCTCACTCCGCGGAGTGGGCACAAGGCCCATCGAGGCCAGGTGTCTGCTGGAGGGCGATGCCCCCTGCTTACCAGCGGGCCCGTAGCTGCTATGCCCCCAGACAGGCACGTTGCTAGGGTACGGCTGTGCTTTTGCCCCAAAGGAAACCAGAGAAGGCTTTTATTCCTATACACGGTTGATAAGGCATCCATTTCACAGCTTTTTGAGGAGGCTAATATCAAGCTGATGAAAAGGGATCCCACGGGGACCCCTGATATTCTGGAAATAGGAGCAGAGGAGTAAAAGAGGAGGGGAAGGGAGAGAGACCTCCATCCCTCCCCACTCCATCCAATCTATAGACAGACCCTTGGGATTCTGGCTTCTCGGCCCCCCCCCCCCCGCCCACCGCCCCACCTTAGCGGGCTCCCTATCTTCCGCTGTCCCGGTCCTGACCCCTCTGGACGCTCCCCATGCAGAAGACCGAGTGGCTTCCTGCTTCCACCACTTGCTCAGCTTATCCCTGCCAGTGACTCCTTGTGGCTCATGAGATGGGCATGAATTCTGATTTTCTTACCGCGGCTCACATCAAGGTCACAGTCACGCCACCAAATCCGGCAGGCGCTTCTCAACTATCCTCTTCTCCAGGCCTGGGCTCGCTTAGTGCTTTCTCGCTCTGTCCACCCTGTGGGCACCGCACGTGGCCCCCCACCAGGCTCTGCGTTCCCCTCCATCCGCGGCTGGGCGCACTGGATAAATTTCATCTAAGTGTTTTGTTCGCGGTTTACGGTCTGCCTCCTCCTCTTCCACCCCCGCCAGAGCATGAGCTTCTCAGGCCAACGTCCTTTGTGTGTTTTGTTCTCGGATGCAAGCTAAGTGTCTGGCTCGTGGCAAGTCAGAGGTTAGTAGAGACAGCTGCTGAGTGAATTTCTGGCAAGTGACGTTCGACAGAAGACATTCGGGGCTGTTTGGAGGGCACACCGAGGAAACATTTAACGTTCTAGTAAAATAAGGGGACGACAGGCTCATGAACGTGACCATGGTAAACCAGATCCAAACCTTTCCCTCTGTCAGGGTTCTTTGCCCACAAGGTGGAGCATGAAAGCAAGACACAGAATGGGCGGAGCTTCCAGAGGACGGGAACACTTGCCTTTGAACGCGTCTACACTGCCAAGTGAGTTCAAACCCTGATACTGCAAACTAACAGAGTGGGGCCCTGGGCAAAGGGGGCCCTCCTACTGGAGTGAAGGCCACCGTCAAGGCTACATGTCTGTCTGGGTCGACCTTCAGAGTGCCAGGAAGGCAGAGCTCCCAGACACGATTGAACCTCACCTGGGTGGGGGGTGTTGGGGGCACCCTGGGTCATCTTAATAAGGGCTAGTGTTTAAAGAAAGAAATTAGGGGTAGTGGGGGCGGGAGTGGGGAGAGGTGTGATCGCCACAGCTCCCCCGTGCTCCAGAAGCCTCTGAGCCAGTCATGTAGCCACGGCGTTACCGACTTCCTGGGGAATTCGTCCAAAGGGACTACCATGCAAACCAGCCATGCAAACTCATCGGCTGGCTTTGGAGGCAACAGGTGGGACGCGATGGTGACAGCCTTCAGCTCACTGTCCCTTGCGTCCCCCTTGGGGGGACTTCTGGAGGTGTGCTGGGACCTTTCGTAACGCCCGCTCTCCTTGAGCAACCAGAACAAGAACAGAAAGAATGGGGGAGCTGTGTAATTCCTCCCCATCCCCCCCCACCCCCCGCCATTCTTTACTTTTGAATAAAAAAGCTGTTTGAAAATACCTGAGCAGCTCAGAGAAGGAGATGGGAGCTGCTCTGGATGCAAATCTGAATGGACGTTATTCACACACGCGTTTTTCCTTTACGCAGAATGTATTTGAACAGCAGTTTCAGGCAGTGGCCTGTCTGCTTCTCTGTGCCTGTGACCAGGGGCCTGTCACGGGGAAAGGCTTCGGAGAGGAGCTGGCCAAGGAGCTGGCCTTCAGTCTCAACTCGGAGGTGGCTCTGATGGCCGCAGAGATCTTTCCACAGGGGCAGTCGTGGATACCCAAGGAAATTGTCACAGGCTGATATCCAGGTCCCTTCACCCTTTCTGAGCCCTTTGCCTTTTGGGCTCGGGACTTGAGGCCACTCCCGAGTGCTCGAAGCCCCTCCAAGACCTCCCCTTCACTCGGGCCCTCGCCACCTGCTGTGGGGCCCCCCTCGCTCACACTCTGCCATCCGGAGGAGGGTCATTCCAGCAGTCTGGTCTCAGGGAAATCCTTTGCTAAACTACCTACAGGGATATTTCTCTTTTAACATGTGGACCTTCGGGGTATTAATTCTCAGAATCAGTCGAAAAAGTTTAAAGATGTGTCTGAAGCCATTTTAGACACTGACACTTAAAGGAGCGTAGGGAACGTAGTAGGGCGCATCTGTCTTTGTGCCATTTGCAGGGGGAGCCGTGAGAGCGCCTCTCAGACACTCTGCGTGCGAGAGGTGCGAAGAAGGTGTCTTTGATCAGGGACGCCCCGAAACGCTCTCTGCAAACAACCCCGAAGGGCACATTGACGCTATTTGACTACTTGGGAAAGAGAAGCTTCTTTCTGCCCAGATCTCCGCGTTATTAGCAGTTGCACCGGGTGGCTCCGTTCCGCAGAAGCCGGGCGGCGCAGGTGGCCTGCGGTGGTTTCCCCGCACCTCGTGCGGAAGTTCAGTTTCCGTTTTGGCAGCAACGAAGACGAAGAGGAGACGAAGAGGAGACGAAGAGGAGACGAAGAGGAGGAGGCCAGGCCGTCTGGGTTCTGCCGCGGCCCCCGGGGGGGGCGCTGGCTCTGCGCCTAAGGAGCGCCTCCGCCCATACCTGGCCCGGGGCGCCAGCCTCCAAATTGCAGAAGTCGCCCTTTGGTGGCCGCTGCGCCGCGTCATTTGGGAGGGCGGTTTGGAAGTTCCGCAAGGCTGCGGGGTTCCGGGAGGGAAGAAGGCGCTGGAGGACCGTGGTGGCCCATCCCGGCTGCGCCGGGGGTCCCCACGGTGTGGGCGCGTGGCCCAGCTCCCCAAAGCCACGCGTCTGTGCTTCACCTCCGTGGGAGGAGAGCCACAAGAGTTGGGAGGAGAGGGAGCTGCAGAGCGGGAGCAGCTAAGGGGGAGAGACGGAGAATTTTCTGGAAGAGGGAGGCGCCCCAGACGCTGCTGTGGTTCTGTTACAAAGACCACTTCCTCCCTGACCCAGCTGACGGCACTCTGTGTGCCTGTGGTGGTTTGTCCAAGGGCTGAAAGATCAGGGCCACGGGCCACCACGTGCTGGCAGAACCCAGAGGCGCGAGTGTGCCTGCGTCTGCCAGGAAGTTCCTGCCAAGGGGTCCTGTGTCATAGGGACTCTTCTCCAGCCATAGCTCGTCTGGCCCCCAAAGCACCAAAGAGGGTGCGAGCTGAGCCGTGGACGTGCAGCAAGAAAAGAACAGGGATTTAATCTTGCTATAAAAAAAAAATAAGAAATTAAGCTTTGCTCGGTTTTAATACACAGGTCGAGAGCGGTGTGTATGTTATCCCCGTCACAGGGTTGCACGATCAGATCTTCTGGTTGATGGGGTGTGAGATCATACATGTTTCCAGACCACGGCTGTAAAGAAAAACTAGCGTAAAGGATAAATGATGCTGGCGGATTGAAACGCCTGATGCAGATTTTTCAGCACCAAATATGACTGCTGAGTGATGCAGATGGTTCGAGATCGGGGGTGGGGGGGGGCGTTGATAAACGGGTATTGCGGCTGGGTGTGGCCCATCGGCTCCAACGGGGCCCCGGTTAATGGTCTACGAGGGTAGAGCCAAGTCAGGGTTTGAGAGATAAAAAGAATCTTGACCTTGACTCTGTTCACGTGTGCAAGGCGTAGTCCAAAGCCCTGTTCCCGGATGATGCACACAGCTAGAACAGAGCTTGATTTCTGGAGAAAAAGCTCAGTTAAACTGACCCAAGGTTCTTCCCCATGATGCTGGTAAGCACGGGCTGCAGAGAGGTGACGGGTCTCTGGAGAAATGTAATTTTCTACACATGTCCCATAGATTACACGTTCCTGGGCTGGTAACAGGTATTACAGAGGAGAGCAAGTTCTGTAAAACAGGACTTTTGAGAACTTGTAAGGTACTGAGGAACACTGTGATTCTGGGTTCTCCAAGAAGGGGAAGTCTTTTTTAAGTACAGATACACCCCCCCATCCCTTTTTTGGGGCAGATCATATCCAGGGTTTAGTGCTTCACAAAATGCATTTTTTGGAAAATGCCACCCCAATATCCCTTCTCCCCTGCACCTCTCAAGATCCACTTTGTTTATTTTTATTTTTTTTAACATTTATCTATTTTTGAGAGAGAGAGAGAGAGAGAGAGAGAGAGTGGGGGAGGGGCAGAGAGAGAGGGAGACACAGAATCCGAAGCCGGCTCCAGGCTCTGAGTTGTCAACACAGAACCCAACGCCGGGCTTGAACCCACGAACCGCAAGATCACGGCCTGAGCTGAAGTCGGACGCTTCACCGACTGAGCCACCCAGGCACCCTTCAGAATCCGCTTTAGGCTCACTTCTAAGTAGGGTGGACTTGTAAATAACTTGAAGCTAATAGTTCTGCATTGATTCTATCCATTAGTACAGCTACTATTACCATTATTAGTGATAATTTACTTGCTTTAAGTTAACCTAAACAAAACCCTTAGTAAGTTCTCCTGCACTTATTCCCGAAGGTGGAGAAAAGCAAAAGGGAAAATACGAGTCCCTTTCTCCATGAGCACACAGAGTGTCGTGCATCACATTGAACACAGCAGAGTGACTTGTCGACAAATCAGGCAAGTGCCTCAGAATCAGACCTGGGGAAATGAAGAGAGCCAAGATGGGTCTGCCAATTTTGTCTCGTAGAAAGAACGGCACAAAACCCGCCACAAAAGAAAATTTGGAGTAATAATAATTTGTCCGCAGGAAAGGCATTTCCACTGGGGACTGTAAGAAGGAAGGCATTGGAGAGGTAACAGTCACCGTTTATTGAGTGCCTGTTCGGAGCTGGGCACTGCTCTATCTCATTTTGTTTTCATAAGCCAGGGCGGTAATTACTTACGTCTCCACTCACCTCTTATAGATGAAGAAAAACTGAGGCTCAGTGCACTCACGCGGCGGCAGAGTAGGCGTCGGACCCAGGCTTTGTGCCTTTAAAGAGCGTGTGAACATCCATCCGGCTCCACCTCAAGGGACGGCCCTGTCACTGACCAATGCCACTTGAATTCAGCCCGGCGGTGGCTCTCTGCCAAGGAGGGACATATGCGTGGGGAGCTGTGGATCGAAGGCGGGTCGGAGACTCTGGATCGGAAAAAGACTGGCTTGAGCTAGATCGAGGGACAGGAATTGGGAGTTTCATTCCAATCCAGACAGACCGTGTTTTATGAGGGACCCGGGTGACTTGAGACAACAGGCAGGAATGATTGAAGGACTGATCCAATGTCACATTACTATACCGTTCTCTCTAATGAGCAAATTCCTTAGATAATTAAGCATTTTGAAAAACTGCATCACCCAGCCCAAACCAGTACTCAAATACAAACAAAACCAGAAGCATGTGAATGAGGAGGACGTAGGGGCGATCTTTGGCATTAATAGATCATCAAATTGTTGGAGCCCCAGGTATTAGATCCCATCAGACATAGAGCCTTATTCAATTAAATAAATAATAACGTGACCTAGTTTTCTAGGGTCACATTCTCAGTCCCAAGGCTGTGGGTTTGTTCCTCTAATACGTAATAGCTGTGACGTTGGGGCGCTCCATAGCTGCGTACGGGACCTGTTTGTTCGCTGAGTACTTCACCCCAAATGATAAGTTGGTTCAAGGCTCCTGCCCTTCCTCCGGGTCTGATTCTGAGGCGCTTGCCGGGTTTGTGGACAGGTCACTGTGCTGTGTTCAGTATGATGCACCACACCATCAATGTGTTCGTGGAGAAAAGGACTCGTATTTTCCCTTTTGTTTTTCTCCACCTTTGGGAATGAGACACAGAAGTACTTACGTAAGTACTACTGTGTCCGCTAGATCAGTGAAACCCCTGGGTACCCAGCAAGCTCAGCAGGGCTGTGCTCTCTCCCCTGTGCCCGTATCCCAGGGTAGGATACGCTGCTTTCTTACCTTTAATTTCATTGACCTCTCCGGTGGCGGATCTTTTGATCATTAGAGGGACATGAAGCTTCCTGTGGCCAGGGACACGGCACATCCTCTCTGGGTTCTCTGCGGGGGTGGACCAGGGCTCGGTCATTCCAGAGTTCTCGATGGTACCACTGAGGCATGAGACGCTATCAGTCTGAATAAGGGTCCGTCGCCGATTTAGGAGGAAAGTCATGAGAACCAGATCAGGGAGGGTCCAGATGAAGGAATCCAAGGAAGGAATTCGGATAAAAGGCCAAATACGCTTTGAAGAGTGCATCTTTGCTTTGCCTGTTAGTTTGAGTGACATTAGACCAGTGGTTTTCAAACTTGAGTGTGCTTCAGAGTCACCTAGAGGGCCTGTTAAAACAGTCGGCCTGTTAAAACACAGATTGCGGGGCCCCACCCCTGGAGTGTTTAATTCTGTAGGTCTCCGATGGGCATTAACACTTTCAGTTTTAGCAAGTTCCCAGGTATTCCGGATGCCTGCTGATCCAGGGACAACACTTTGAGGACCACCTCACTAGAGCATCAACTCTTAAAGCTTACGTGGATCTTAGAGTTACTATCAGTCTCTTAGTGTTTCAGGTGGGAAAACTACATCCAAAGTGATTATTTTGCCATCGACAAACAGATGGTGAATGTCAGGTCAGAGGCGAAACCTTAGTCACGTGCCCTTTCCACTCCATCGCGCTGCCCTTCCCCATTCACGCTTCCATGTCTTGTAAGGTGGTTTTTCCACGGATGTGCGTGTATTTTTTTTCTTTTTTCAAGTTTTTATCCAAGGTATAGTTAGTTAAAATATAGTGTCATATTGTCTTCAGGAGTAGAATTTAGTGATTCATCACTTACATACAACACCCGGTGCTCAACGTGACAAGTGCCCTCCCTGAATGCCCATCACCCATCTAGCCCATCCCCTACCCACCTCCCTCCCTCAACCCTCAGTTTGTTCTCATCATAAAGAGTCCCTTGTGATTTGTTTCCCTCTCTCTTTTTTTCCCCCTTCCCGTATGTACATCTGTTTTGTTTCTCAAATTCTATATATGAGTAAAATCATAGGGTATTTGTCTTTCTCTGCCTGACTTATTTTGCTTAGCATATCCTCTGGCTCCATCCACGCCATTGCACATAGCATGAGCAATACTCCATTGTATTTATGTATACCACGTCTTCTTTATCCATTCATCAGCTGATGGACATTTGGGCTCTTTTCATAGTTTGGCTATTGTTGATAGTGCTGCTGTGAACTTTGGGGTACATGCACTGCCTTTGAAACTGTACTTTTGTATCCTTTGGGTAACTACTTAGGAGCGCAATTGCTGGGTCGTAGGGTAGTTCTATTTTTAACTTTTTGAGGAACCTCCATATGTTCTCCAGAGTGGCTGCACCAGTTTGCATTCCCACCAACAATGCGAAAGGGTTCCCCTTTCTCCACATCCTCGCCAACATCTGTTGTTTCCAGAGTTGTTCATTTTAGCCATTCTGACAGGTGTGAGGTGGTGTCTCATTGTGGTTTTGATTTGTATTTCCCTGATGATGAGTGAGGTTGAACATCTTTTCATATGTCTGTTAGCCATCTGGATGTCTTCTTTGGAAAAACATCTATTCATGTCTTCTGCTCATTTTTTCCTCTTCCTTCCTTCCTTCCTTCCTTCCTTCCTTCCTTCCTTCCTTTTTCTTTCTTTCTTTTCTTTCTTTCCTTTCTTTTTGAGGATGGGGAAGGACAGAGGAAGAGAGAGAATCTTAAGCAGTTTCCGTGACCAGTGAGGAGCTCGGCATGGGGCTCGATCTCATGACCGTGAGATTGTTACCTAAGCCAACATCAAGAGTTGGACTGACTTAACTGACTCAACCTACTGAGCCACTCGGGCACCCCTTCTGCCCATTTCTTAACTGGTCTTTTTTTTGGGGGGTGTTGAGTTTGATAAGTTCTTTGTAGATTTTGGATACTAATGCTTTATCAAATGTCTTCTCCCATTCTGTAGGCTGCCTTTTAGTTTTGTTGTTTGTTTCCTTCACTGTGCAGAAGCTTTTTATCTTGATGAAGCTCCAGGAGTTCATTTTTGCTTCTTGCGACATGTCTAGTAAGAAGTGGCTACCGCCGAGGTCAGAGAAGTTGCTGCCATGTTCTCCTCTAGGATTTTGATGGTTTCCTGCCTGACATTTAGGTCTTTCATCCATTTTGAATTTATTTTTGTGTATGCTGTAAGAAAGTGGTCCAGTTTCATTCTTCTGCACCTTGTTCTTCAGTTCTCCCAACACCATTTGTTGAGGAGACTGTCTTTTTTCGATTGGGTATTCTTTCCTGCTCTGTCAAAGGTGAGTTGACCATGTAGTGGTAGGTCCATTTCTGGATCTTCTATTCTGTTCCACTGATCTATGTGTCTGTTTTTGTGTCAGTACCATACTGTCTTGATGACTACAGCTTTGTAATATAGCTAGAGGTCCCGAATCGTGATGTCTCTAGCTTTGTTTTTCTTTTTCAGGATTGCTTTGGCTATTCAGAGTGTTCTGTGGTTTCATACATATTTTAAGACTGTTTGTTCTAGCTCTGTGAAAAATGCTGGTGGTATTTTGATAGGGATTGCATTACATGTATGGATTGCTTTGGGTAGTATAGACATTGTAACAATGGTTGTTCTTCCAGTCCGTAAGCATGGAATATTTTTCCAGTTCTTTGTGTCCTCTTCAAGATATTCCATAACTGTTCTACGGACTCAGTCTTAGAATGATATACGACTGAGTCGTAGAAAATATCTGTACCTCTTTGGCTAGGTTTTACCTCTTTGGCTAGGTTTATTCCGAGGTATCTTATTGTTTTTGTGTGATTGTAAATGGAATCAATCCCTTGATTTCTTTTTCTGCTGCTTCATGATTGGCGTATAGAAATGCAACAGATTTCTGTACGTTGATTTCACATCCTGCGACTCTGCTGAATTCGTGTTAGTTCCACCAATTTTTCGGTGGAGTCTTTCCGGTGTTCTACATAGAATATCGTGTTATTTTCAAATAATGAAAGTTTGATTTCATTCTTGCCGATTTGGATGCCTTTTATTTCCTTTTGTTGTCTGCTGAGGCTAAGACTTCTAGTACTATGTTAAATAGTGAATGGTGAGAGTGGACATCCCTGTCTTGTTCCCGACCCCAGAGGGAACACTGTCAGTTTTTCTCCATTGAGTATGATATTACCTGTGGGTGTTTTCATATGTGGCCTTTATGATGTTGAAGTATGTTCCATCTGGCCCTACTTTGTTGGGGATTTTTATCAATGTGGATGTGCATATTGATGGTCCTGACCGAGACTGTCAACTTTTCCAGAGGATATTTGCTATTTTTTTAGTGTAGTCGAAGAGCTCACGGATATGGTTACAGAGTTGGACTGACCAGGACGTGCATCCTGGCCCCACACCTTGTAGCTCAGTGACACTCAGCAGTTAGTCAACTTCTCCCAACCTCAGTTTCTCATGTGACAATGAGGGTAACTGGGGTAGACTGAGTAAAGAGCCCCCAAACATCTTCACCTCCCAATCCCGGGAACCTGTAGGTTCTGTTACATGGCAAGAAGGAATTCAGATTGTTAACCACCTGACCTTAAAATCAAGAGATTACTCTGGATTATTTGGGTGGAACCAATGGGATCACAAGGGTTCTTTTCCTTTTAATTTTTTTAATGTTTATTTATTTGTGAGAGAGAGACAGAGAGTGAGTGGGGGAGGGGCAGAGAGCGAGACACACACACAGAATCTGAAGCAGGTTCCAGGCTCAGGTGTTAGCACAGAGCCCGACGCGGGGCTCAAACCCGTGAACTGCGAGACCATGCCCTGAGGAAGTCAGATGCTTAACCGACTGAGCCACCCAGGCACCCCTAACAAGGGTTCTTTAACTGTGAAGGAAGGAGGCGGAGGAGTGGGTGTCAGAAAGACCCTCTCGGCCACTGCTGCCTTTGAGGTTGGAAGGGGGCCACAAGCCAAGGAATGCAGGTGATCTCTAGAAGCTGAGAAAGGCAAGGCAAAACGGATTCTTCCCTAGGGTCTCCAGCGGGCTTGCAGCCATGCTGACCCACCTTGACCGTGGCCCAGTGAGACCCATTTGGACTTCTGACCTCCAGATGATTTGTCTTGTTTTAAGCCCCGACGTTTGGGGCTACCTGTTCCAGCAGCCGCAGAAAACGCATGCAGTCACCCTGCGCGCTCACACGGCTGCGGTGAGTGTCCGGGGGGACAAAGGGTGTAAAATATCAGCATGGTGGCTGGTGTGAGGGGAGAGCCCCTCCCCGAGAGTGAAGACTGAGCCCTGAACACGGCGATCGCACCACCAGCACGAGACCTTTCTGAGCGTCAGCTTTTCTGAATCGACCCTGGTTTCTTTCACGCTCGAAGCTCATCTCCCCGCCCCGCCGCCCCCCCCAGCCTCGCCTGTGGGTCTGAGCTGACTTGTGTGTCTGACAAAGGTTTCTCAGTTGGGCTCTTCTCTCCTGCACCCCCCACCCCCCACCCCCAATCCTGACAGCTGCCACAGCCCTGCTGTCTGTGTTGCTCACTTTTCAATTCCAAGAAGCACTTTGGCACAGCCAGGAGCAGGAACCCTGCCAAAACGAATCCATCAAGAAACCGAGTCTCCGACTGGCTTCACTGAGGAAGGGACTAAATGGATTCTGAGCATGTATTTGCTTTATGCCACTGCCTATGTCTCATGCGGCAGCCGGGTCCTACCGGTAGATATAAGTGGAGTCATGAATGGGGTTCGTGCTTCATGTGTGATGGTGATTATCAGCTTGGGGTTTCAGGTGATTTTCAGACGGTGCCGCGGTAGCGTGTTTCCTGATGCTTCTTCTCCTTATTTTTTTTATTCTACAGCCAAAACTGTGTGGACGCGTACCCCACGTTCCTTGTCGTGCTCTGGAGCGCGGGGCTGCTCTGCAGCCAAGGTAACTCTGGCTTCTCCTTGTGTGTTCTCTTTCTGGAGCGTGCGCCGTGGGGAGGTTCAAGCGCGGGCTCTTTTGTTGAAAAGACTTTGCTTGACCTCCAGCTCCGATCCCCGTGAAGCCCTCGGAGAGGTGAGAACCCTCGGGAGGTCGTGTTTCAGGCATGCTCTGCGCCTGTGCGGAGCGGGTGCGATAATGCATTGCTAATGCTTGCTCCCCGGTGGCTGGTTGAGAGCTCCTGCGCTGACAAGGGTGGTTTAAGGCTAAATGTGACTCAGAATCCTTAAGCAGTGTTAGCGCAGATACAAGGGCATTATAAATGAGGGCGCCTGAGGGATCTATTCTGG